>NC_140938.1:17848315-18448315 GCF_014529385.1 Adiantum capillus-veneris
GCTAGAAGATTACAGGCTTTATTGTTTGGAGAGAGTTCTCTTATCCCTCCTAGTTGCACTAGACCATTGACTTGAGCATATTGACTATGGTGCACTAGCTGCATGCATTTATACTAGAGGCACTTTTTTCCTATGGGTTTTTTCCCTCTAGGTATCCAGGTTTGAGACCCTAGTTTAGGATTTCCTTCATTTTGTAATAAAAATTTCACTACTATGGTGACACACCTTTCTAGGTGGTAGTGTCTTGCCTTATGATTTTGCAGCATAGATGGACTTCAACGTCTAGATTGCATGGTTCCATTGAGCTTCAGAGTTATATGCCGATTTCCACAGCTATTGAGGAGCTGCATCATAATTCTTCAGGTGTATCACTTCCTATGCTATATGTTTTTATACACCTATATTTTCTTATTGTGGCTTTTCATGGTTTGATTGAGTCCATTTTATTATCTCTTGTTATCTGCCAATAGAGATAAATAAGTTTGTACATGCTTAAGTTAATTAACATAGAGTTTAGTCTTATTGATAAGCCTTAAGGTTAGGAGGCTGTGACTTTAGGTTAACTCATTTACTCACCTACTAGTCCTAGTTGGAAGAATTATTTAAATGTTTGAGACCTTAGGAGGGTTTTAGGCATAGAGAGGCTTACTCACTTCACAACAAAGAGCACTAGTAAGAATACAAAGGATATGGAAGCACAAAAGTGCCACAAGTGTAAAAGCTTAAGCTGGAGGAGAAATCCCAGCTGGATTTTTGTACTTCACTCACGTATAGCCTACAGTATTAGAGTCCTAGAGATTTCCAGTGGGGCGCTTTTTCTTGAGAAGCAAAAAACCTTGGGCATACAAAATAAGCACTCACAAAAAATGCTCTTAAAAACAAGGTGAAAAAAAGAAGAAGAAGAAAAGAGCAAGAAAAATGAAAGCGAAAAAGAAAAGACTTCCATTGAGTTTAAAGTAAAATATTCAAGCTTTTGTTTGGAGTTGTACAATTAGTTCGCTTATCTCTGCTCATAAATAGGTAATCTTGCCTTTAGATAATGTTTCTAACTTAGCTAGTACTAGAGTGACTATTTTAACCCTTCGTCATAGCTAACTAATTAATAGACTCATCCATAAGCCCAAAACTCTTGTGTAATTATTTTTAGCAATTGCAGTTTATTTGTTTTTTATTGGCAGTTTAACAATTCATAATTCTTTGCACTTAGTCATTCCATGATGTGCTTTACTTTGCCTTATTACGTATTTGCCATATGATTATGCTTGCTACTTCATTGCCTTTTGTCTTTTGCAGGCACATTCTTCTTGGAGCATTCACCACGACATATCTTTGTCATGGACGACAAACCTAGGAAGGAGGGAATGTTGGATGCATCCAACGTCAGCAACCATTTTCACCTTCTCATTGACATTATTTTTCCATTTACTATGTATATATTCATGGGCTCACATTGAGTTCCAAGTTGTATCTGTTTATTCACTTCATGTACTTTGGGCGGCCAGCCATAACTTTTAAAACCCTAGGTATATAAGTGAATGTAGGTCATGTGAAAGGGGAGATATCATTTTGAGAGAAACCTAGAGTAGAGAAGGAGAACAAGGAGGCTATCGAGGTGGAAGCATGGTGCCGCATGTACTCCCTTCACGGACCGATTGTATGCATGCAATGAAGATGAGTCTTTTGCCTTTCTCTTGTTTTTCATTAAGTTGTGTATTAGTGTCTTGATGGTGTAGATTAATAACTAATCACTCTCTAATTCTTGATTGCCTATTGTATGTTGGATTCTAGTAATGTGTGCATGATTAGATTAGTGTGTAGATTAAGGATTTGTGCATGCATTGCTCTAATCATAACTCCATGAGCTTGGGTGAGCTTGTGATTAGGATGTGACCACAAGGATTAGTAGAGCATGCAACAATTAGCAACCTTGATTAGCATAAAGGTTAGCATGTGTACATACATTAATCCCCTTCATTAGTTCTCTCTTCTTCCTATTGTAGATAATTTCATGTGATTTCCCCACTCAATTCTATCTCATTTCTCTCACACAATCACCCATGTGTGATGTTTCCATGCCCTAGCCGGGTTGCTACCATCCTTGGATTGATAATTTTGTTGATTCTTTGGAGCTATGCTACAAAGGAGTTAACAGAGACAATGCTAGGACCCCTTTTCAATGGCTCGGACTCAAGTTACTTGGTGATGAGATTCTTTCCATTAGAAATCTTGTCTGTCTGACTATGCTTTTCTCAATCGATTACGGCCTAGGGACCTGTCAGGTACCCTCCTTTTGCCAAATGGATATGGTAACAAGGTGGGGGCCTCACAGAATGAATTGATTATTTACATTATCAACTTGTTTAAACCAATGTAATCCATTGTGTGTCTTATATTCTAGCATTCTTGGAGTATCTCCGAAGTCTTTTGATCCACAAAATTTCCTTTGTTGTTTTGAAGATGAGGTCATATTTCCTGGTGTGCTAGCAATTCTTTTCAATTGCTCTTTACTCTTGGAAGACTTGAAAATAGTGTTGATGGTTTGTCTAAGTGGTTGGTGTTGTACCTAAGGAAGAATGGTGTCCCTGGTGTATATAATACTAAGCCCTTGGCTGCATCTAATAAATTCTCATGAATAGCATAGAATACCACAACTGCATGTCAAACTTCAATAGGAAAGAATGTTACCCAGCTGATGAAAGCAAACACCTATGAAGGTCTCCAGAAGAGTAAGGAAAAAACCTTGGAAGACTCTAAAAGACAAACCACAGAAGGTGGTCAAGCCATATGATTGTTAAGGGACAGCTGGATCCTGGATTCCGTTTGCAGTTACACTTTATAAAGGGCTTGTAAGTATTTCGGTAGTTTTCAAGGAATTTATGGATGTCATTTTCTTTATCGTGGAGTGATAGTCCCTTTGTATGGGCTACCACTAATGCATTAGAACACTTCTTGTTATCAATGTCTAATAATTTTATTTTCTTCACTGTAAAAGCCTTATCCTGTGATAGTAAATTCTTAGATGGCAGGGCTGAAGTTTTGCATTGTTCTACAACCTTCGAGGGAAGACTGCAAAGATGAGCTAAAGATTCAATGGTGAATGAAGCAAACTGATTCAAGATCTCAAAGTCCCAAAGTCTATTTTCCATAGAGATGGCATCAAGCTCAATTTTCCTAGGAGGAAGAAGCGGAATTATTTCAAAAAAATGCTTGGACATAGATCTTTCCATTTTTTGAATAGTGGGGTCATCTGTGAAACCTAGGACATCCTTCTCATCCTAATCTAATAGATCTAGATCCAAGAGAGGTTTAATAACCTCTTGAGACTGTCTAATTTCAAGTGGGAGAATAGGGAGGTCGTTAATGAAATAAAGCTTGTTAACAATAGTAGGCAAAGAAGAGAAGTAAAAATTCAAATCAGCAGATTCCTGAGCATCAATAAAGCATAAGGAGGCTAAAAAAGTGCCTAAAGCATTAATCAATTGGGTTGGGTCTTTCCTTGCCAGGGCTAGAAGCTTCAACCAATCATTTATTGAAGTTATCTCAATGCCGAGAGCTGCTGCTCTTGTATCGTATTTTTCTCGTAATCTAGAAGACATTTATGAAATTCAATTCCTTTAAAATAGGAAAGTAAGCATTGGGTGCCGATAGAGGGGATAGAAACGTCCTTTTTCTCTGAATAGCCAAGATGTGTTCATGACACTATCCAGCCAACCTGAAAGAGATTATATACACCAAGATAAGCAATAGAAAACAATGAAGTCAAGTTCAGTATATGGCGGTTGTCCAAACAAGGACAACTCGGAAAGCAAGGAGAGAGAGGTTATATTTGACATCCCTTCATTCAATAACCATATACTAACACTTGACACAAGACAAGTGACATAAACAAGTGACACAAGACAAAAGAAATTTTTTTTAAAATTATTGAACTTATTCTTGGTACATCCGTTTCTCGTAGGAGACTGAACGAGCTCCAAAAGCCAAGAAAGAATAGGCATATTCCTGCCACATCCAACAAAAAAGTAGCAAGTTAGAACTTGGGCTACTTTGATGGGAAGACAGGTATCCAAACAACCCATTCTGCTTGTTATTGATGTCCCATAGCCCTAGACCCCTTCACTCTCCTTGTATAAATTAGGGGGTAGGTTTTTTGCCTTCCTATAAGGCATAATCCGTTTCTTTATGACTTTTTTTGTTGCCATGGCATGTTTTGGTTTTATGGGTACTTCTGGTTTGCTGAGGAGGCATGTTGACATCCTTTCGGGAAGTTTCTTATGACAGATGGACGGGGTTTTCCATTGGTTAAGTATTCTCTCTTATGAGTTTTTGGATCAACACCATCAAGAGAGAGCCTATTCCTTGGGATTGGAGTATGGGAATCAGCCTTCACATAACAATGCAAATCAAACTCATGGAAAAAATGGTTGGTTAAAGAGAGAAAAAGAATAGGTGAATGGGAGTAATCAAGCTCCATCCCATCCTACCTACAAGGAAGCCAATAATGGCTTATACCATTAGTTATTCATAATTTGTTACCAGCCTCTTAACAACTATTCCCTCATGTTTTTTTAAAATCTACTATGAGACGTTTATGGGACACCTAAGATTAAAACCAACCTCTATTTATGCATAAATGACCCACGTTTATAGGAGTACTTCCAAAGAAATTACTAAGTCCCCAAATTTTGGAAAATTTTGCCAGTTTCCCCTGTATTTTGATAAGTTTTTTTTTTAAAAAAAACCATACGTCAAATTATTCATGGCGACTTCACAATGAGGATTTTTTTTATATATTTCTCTTATCTTTCAAAACAAATTCCCATAAATCTCACAATGGGCTTAATCCAGCCAAGCACCTCATCAAATCAGCATACAATATTGTTTTCTTAACCTAAAGGTTTGCTGCCATAAGAACATATCAAAGCCAGCTATGTTACATTTTAAATGTGTTTTTATTTAACAATTGTGCATAGTTTAAACACAACAAACGCATTCATGCATTAATTTAATTAAATCTTTTATTGGGCCACTTAGCCTAAAGCCATCTTTTATTTAAACCATTCATCCTTTTGTGGGTCGTCTAATTGTATAATTTACTTCTATTCATGTATAACATACCCATGTTTATATGATTACTTTAGAAAAAATTTCCTAAATCCTCATTTTTTAGAAAATTTTGAAAGAGTTTCCCTTGTTTTTTATTATTTTATCCAAAATACCTTGATAAATTACCCATGGCAACCTCACATCGAGGATTTTCATACATCTTTTCGTTCAAAAACCCATATATTTGTAGTATGCACTCTCAGGACATCCACTAGAAAATATGTAAGATAGCATGTGCAAACAAAATAAGGGATTTATAATTAGGTACATTTACAAAAAGATGCACTTACATAAAGGGTTTTTTTAATTGACAAATTGAAAATTTTCATACATAAGGGCTAGTTTTTTTAAACAAAAATGCATACATAAAGGGTACATATAATACTTGAAAATATACAGGTAAGGGATTATTTAAATACCTCTTGTTCGTACGTGCTATATGCAATTTTTACATAGTGGACTCCTCGGGTATGCGCTTAACTTAGCTTGGTTCAACTAGTGTTTTTGACACACGTTATCTACTATCAGACCGTAACAAAAAAATTTAGCACTATAAACATTTTTTAGTGTGTTTTTATTAAACAACATGCTCTGTTAAACCATCTATGCATAGCCATGCATTAAGTACCCCATTCATCAATACAAAAAACCTTTTGTAAGTAGAGCAAATAAACATCATACAAAATACAAATCTTCTCTCATAGTAGACCTCAAAGGAGTGTCTACCTAGTTTTTCAAAGCCCCATCCATGAATGTGGTTGTGATGCAACTTACCGATGGTGGTTGCAACTTGGTTGAATCCTGCCAGAAGGGAGTTTGATCCGAGGTTGATCACCAAGCTATGTTCGTGAGTCCAAGGAGGTGTAGGGTCGACCCGAGTATCTTCTCGTGATGATGTAGCGCTCATATGCCTTGTGTGTGTGTGTGTGTGTGTGTGTGTGTGTGTGTGTGTGTGTGTGTGTGTGTGTGTGTGTGTGTGTGTGTGTGTGTGTGTGTGTGTGTGTGTGTGTGTGTGTAGGGGTGAATAGGGAGAGGGATCTCGGAGTACTCATTAGCACGCGAGCGGATTCTTAGCTATGGGGTGAGCGTATCAGAACACAAGAAGCCTTTGATGAATAAACACATGCAGATTGCAGGTGCTCAGAATAACTATGTGTGAGGGTGTGATACTCATGTGCCGCGTGTGTGTATAACACTAGATTCTTAGCCAAGGCAATAGCACTCTGACTGTCACAATGAAGAACCCATGTACACTGCTCCTATCCAAGATCTTTCACTAGGCGAGCAAGCCAAATAGCTTCTTTGCATGCCTCACTCAATGCAACATGCTCTGCCTCTATAGTGGAAATGGATGTACAGTCTTGAAGAACTAATCTCCAAGAAATAGCAGAACCAGCAAATGTGTAAATCCAACCTGTTGTTGATTTACGAATATCAGTACATCCTACATAATTACTACTACAAATCCCTTAATGGAGTAACTCTCCACAACCATAGCATAACTGTCTATCTGCTATGCCACTCAAGTATCTGAGAATCGATTTGACATCATGCCAATGATTTTTACCAGGGTTAGACATAAATCTACTGACAACTCCCACTGCATGTGCAATGTCCGGTCTTGTAGCCACCATGGCATACATGAGACTACCACAAGCTGAAGCATAAGGAACCTGAGTCATCGCAGCTTTTTCCTCAGCAGATTCGGGACAATCGTTCTTGCTAACTTTTAAATATGCTGACAATGGGGTACTCAATGCCTTCCCCTTATGCAGTTTGAAACACTCAAGAACTTTATGCAGATAATCCTTCTGAGATAAGTATAACAATCTCTTCTTACGGTCCTGAGTAATGCGCATACCCAAAATGTGATTTGTATTTCCCAAAACTTTCATGTCAAACTGACTCTTCAGCTTCATTTTGAGGTCAGCAATGTCCTTCTTTGAATGACCAGCAATGAGCATGTCATCCACATAAAGAATAAGCATAATTAGTTGTCCATTGGGTTGTCTTTTCACATAAATACATGGATCCTCAGTACTACGCTTATAGCCTTGGGAATGCATAAATGCATCAAACTTTTGATACCATTGTCTGGATGATTGCTCCAAGCCATAGAGACTTTTCAAAAGCTTATAGACTAAATGTCCTTGCCCTTTAACACAAACCCTTCAGGTTGCTGCATACAAATCTCCTCATCGAGATCTCCATGTAAGAAAGTTGTAATGATATCCATTTGCTCAAGATCCAAATCTTCAGTGGCAACCAAACCCAGCAACATTATCAGTGTCATCATCCTGACCACTGGAGAAAAGATTTATTGAAAATCTATACCATATTCTTGCTTGAAACCTTTGGCCACTAACTGAGCTTTGTAGTTTTCAACACTACATGCAATCTTCTTCTAGTAAACCCATTTACAAGGCAGTGCTTTCCTACCTTCTGGTAATGGAACCAACTCCCAATTCTCTAATACTTGATCCCCAACCAAGGCCCATGCAATCTTATGGCTGTCAGGGTCTGCTTTGGAAGCATCGCAGTATTCATATGCAAACCCCCTCGCAAACCTCGTCATGAGCTCGCCATTGGAGGAGGCAGCCTAGTAGACCTTTTGATGCAGAAGCCTGCATGCATCGTAAAGGTGGTCATGCCCCTGGTGGAGGAAGATCTTAGTCTTCTTCTTCTCTAGCACCTTGAACACTGTTGACCACTATTCAGGTGGCAAGTCCTTGTCTGTTAAATCCTTGGGTAGATTTCCCTCCATGCTCAATCCATATTCCTCATGCAACTGCAATGCAAAATAACAAAACCTAGAAATTACCGGATACTCTACTCAGTGTTAAACACTAGGGCCCATAACACCTAGTGTGCATGCATTTAACACAAACTTATCCAAACCGCAATTCCATGATGAGACTTTCCACGATACGTATGTGAAAGTCTTGCAACAAAGCTGGACCATAACAGAATGTGACAACCCAGTCACACCTAGGTACCAACCATGAGACATTCTCATGAACGTAGCATACTTGGCTAGATGTAGAAACAATCCTCCGTTAAGGTGATTTCACAGCACTTGTAATTGGAACAAGTTTGTTCGGGGTACCCGACAATTTCTGGCCCTGAAATTGCTCCTGATACGGTGTGCTCCAAATGGTCGAGTAAACGAATGTGACTAGCACATAGGGACTTTGTCGCGACACATTATTAGGAATTAGGCGCCAGTGTCAGTCCCAGAGACTCATATTCTCCACATGTGGAATATGTCTCAATTAAGGATGTTCAAAAAAGCGACATCCATAAAGTACAAGATGTACTTGTGCGTGGAGGTAACTGCAAAACACTCCGCGAGAAGAGTGAGAGGGACCCTCATTATCATTGCTCCACATTGGCTAAATTGAACTCCTTGAGTTCCTAGACCATGTTGTATCCCATGTGACAACATGTGCCAAATAGAACCCGACAAGTGGGGTTCATAATAGCATAATGTAGATTGGACACTACGGCCCAAAATACTATGTTCCGACATGCCCTTGGCATGGCTCAGAAATATTCAAGCAGATTTATATGACTTGAAGAAACCAAGCAAAGCATACTAAAAAATGGAGTAATACCAAATCAATAGATGCGTACCTGGAGATTTGAACTTAATGGTCACTTACCCATATTCAAATGCAGAGGAGCACGTTGCCCACCTGAGAAAAAACCAAGCAACATTGCACTGGAAACCCTGGGTGTTGCCTGTGCAACTCAAACCCATTGGTTAGAATCTACATAGTCCAACCCCTTGGTAAGATCCTTTGTAGAATTGCTCAATGAGCAGGTAACGGTAACCAACATAGTCAACTGTGTAGAGAATGATTGGAATCAACTTAATAAGTTGAATTTGTCCACTACCGCATGGTAGTTTATTACGGACTTCTTTCCTTGAAAATATAACGGGAATAGATCAAACTAAATCACCCGCTGAGTCTTACCCCAAAAATGTGCTGACATAGACACTCGTAGTGCTATAGAGAGAGCAAGAGATCTACACAAGGGAGATGCCTAGCTCTTATGGACAACCATGCTGTCTCAACTGATTGCTGCATCTATAATCCGTGGTAGAGATCAGCTGATGTGATTTTAAGATTATTAGAGACTCAATTCAAGCATCGCACTAAAAACCTGTTGTGCATACAGAACACGCAAAAGATCTGTAATGGCAAGACTCTTGCTGGGACAATAACATCAATGGGAACTCCATGGGATAGATTTGTTCAAGGTGGAGAACAATCACTCAGAAATACCAGCATTGGGTCTTACCCTAGGTCTGACAATGGCTCTTAGCCTATATGGCTCATATATGCCAATAACAAATTAGCGTTCAATCGAGAAATCAATGAAGACTAATTGGAGTGGCGTCTTGGCCACTTACTAGCTGTGAGTTAGAGCACCTTGGCTCAGGCTGACTCATGAGCAAAGCATGTATCAAGATATTCTTAAAAAGTTTTCATTGTTCTTTGAGAGAAATAAGAAAGAGAGAAAAGAAGAGCATGCTAGGCTCAGGAGCGTTCCTCAAACGACTATGACATGTATAGTGGATTGCCATGCTCTTATGCATCTTATGCCTAACGTGCAGCTTATCCTATAAGCATGCAATAGTTTTCTGTTATGACTCTCATCAAGAGAGGTAACATAAAAACACAAACAAGTCACAGATTGACTCACCTACGTTTATGTGGTTGTGACGACACTAGTGTGACTTAATGATAGCACTTTGACTTTGAATTAAGTTCGAGTTTTAGGTTCTTTTTAGTGTTGTTGTGTTTTGAAAACGACCCAAAAATTATGTTAAACAATCCAGAACTTATCTTGTCCTTGACAAAGTGTCTAGTGTTATAGCGGAAGCGTGTTTTGCGAGGCGGTAGAATTGAATCCACCTAGCTAGCATGCCGTGCATACATAATTTTAAGCCCTTGGCAAAAGTGATGGCCTCAAACGTGAGAACCAAAACCAGCAGTGCCTTGCACAATCTAAACTGGTAGGACGATTACACTTGGCATGGATACATCACAGTGCACCATTGCGTAAACTATGAGCTTATATCCATATAGTACCAAAGATGTGTGTCATTATCAATCATCCAAAGTCAATTGATAGGACTATGGCACATAAGAGAAGTCGTGCTTCATATGAAGACAGGTAAAGCACTTTGCTTGTACAGTTGCTTCGTAAGGAGTCTGCCTAAGCACTTTGCTTTGCATAGCAGAGAGATCTTTTCCAAAAAGAAAGGAAAACATAGACAAAAACAAACATAGTATGAAAATTGACTAACCTTGTCTCCCATTTGTGGCCAGGAGTTTGGTAATGCGGTCGAAGCCAGCTCATAGCCATATGTACCGCCTGAGTGAGATAGCGGATGGAGCATATACATGCTTTTGTGATGTAAAAAAAAAAAACTGGAAACATCTCGACAAGTTTCCCCAAGTTCGTATGCTTTTAGCAGAGTCCAAACATGGAAGTCTTGTCTTTGCATGATACTTCTCAGTAGACCCACTTTGAATGCTACCTTGCCTCAGAGCTACAGATACTCTTGCTCATAGACAAATGTCATAGTAAAAGAAAGTCGACCTTGTCAAGCAGTCACAAATAATCGACCTTGTCAAATTGTACAATGTATTGAAAAGAAAAAAATAAAAATAAAAATTTCTTGCAAAGTATGTACCTCGTACCTGCATGGCTTGATTACGGATATGAAGCCTTGCTCCAGTGATGTCTAGAAAACAAACTTCTTGAAATGGTCGTTCATGGTTGGTCCTATCAAGCATCTGTTGCCTCCTTCATCAAGATTAGCAATAGACCGTGCCGATCTCCATGAGATTCTCCAGCACTACCATGCCCTAACCCTTGCCAGACATGGATAGAAGCCTTGCTGGGAAACGAAACCATTTCTCACCCAAGCCTTGCTTGATTGTGAGTGGTTGGTGTGTATCATGTGTACAAAAACAAAAATACCATGCTTGTAAGAATGCTCACAAGCATTGCTTGCACGACACCATACATACCTCATTAAGTGCTCATGACATTTCGTCTTACCGTTGCACTAATCGAAGGAAGAAGAAAACCGAGAAAACCATGATGTCAAATGTTGTCGCCTTCTGCTTGATCCTTCGTATCGTTGTTGATTGGGGTCCTACTTTGACCGATCTTAATTCATACTGACACTCTTTGCTTGCTTTCGAATTTTCTGCTACCCTCTCGACATGCCTTGCATGATTTGTGTGGTGGAGCCACCATGATTTTTGAACCTGCTTACCCTCGGTGGCCTC
Organism: Adiantum capillus-veneris; assembly: GCF_014529385.1. NCBI lineage: Eukaryota > Viridiplantae > Streptophyta > Polypodiopsida > Polypodiales > Pteridaceae > Adiantum > Adiantum capillus-veneris. Next base: position 17,859,733 of record NC_140938.1, read on the forward strand.
TATCCTTGTTATTAACATCTCACATGTCACATGATCTGCATATCCATGATCATGCATGCAAATCCATCTTGCCAAATATGCACTTTGTAGCCCTTCTGCATCCGTAGTTGTGCACCGGCCAAGGGATGCTAACACTATGACTGCCCGGTGTGGTGCAATCAGAATTTTTGCACTTTGTCTCAGTGCGTTGCTTCGGAACTCAACATGCATCATATTGCTTGTCTCAGTGCCTTGCTTGGGAACTCGACATGCATCGTATTGCTTCCCGGTTGCTCTTTGGCATGGGAAAAATCTCCTAAACTGTGGGGGGGGGGGGTGCCCAAAATAGGGTGTCCCTTTTGACTTATGTGAAATCAAGACCAGCCATGGCGGATTTCTGCCATCGAAGCGCACGCAAGAAAAACCTGCTTGTAGCGCCCTACGGGGTTGTCTTCTCCTCCTGCCTGCAAAGTCGAGAACGGTCCAGCTCACGAGGGTGCTCCCTTTTGGGGCCAGTCATGTTGAGAGCACCGCAGGTCGCTATGGGCGACCTTCCTCGCAAGTGGTGTTACCCATGCAGCAACCGCAGCGGCTTCAACTTCGGTCTCTGCACAGAGGATGCTTCCCGCGTCCGAGCTTCTTCGAATTCTCCTCAGCTTTTGCTTAGGTTGCATGAACATGCATGGCTTCATCTCCATGCCTCCATCAAGCTCCTTCCTCAAAGAAGAATTATGTTTCGCCATGCGAAGGTTTTTGAACCAGAGAGAGAGAAAGAAAGATCACCATGGATCCCTCCTCCATAGCTCCCTGCTTTCCCCTCCTCTCCACCTTGCTTTGATACCAATGTAAGACCTAGCGAACTGTGACTCTGGATCCACCGCCCTACCACCCTATGTATAGACTGGCTCCTAGCCCTAGCCATCATATGGATCCCCAATCCATACGGGTCCAGTCTGAGCCCCTAGCTCAGGTCCCTGACCCCCTAGGCTTAGGATCCTTGTCCTGACATTAGTCATCAAGCATGACAAGCACCTCAAGCACCTTAGTCATCAAGCACGACAAGCACCTCAAGCACCTTAGTCATCAAGCATGACAAGCACCTCAAGCACCTTAGTCAGCAAGCACGACAAGCACCTCAAGCTTAGGTGGGGTTCCCACCTCAAGCTCAGCCCTAGCTTGCCTAAGGTCAAAGGACTTTTAACACTAACTATTGGAGGTCATCAATGAAGCTAACCCTAAGGTCTTTTAAGCTCCATTAGATGTGCGTTGCTCTTTGATAGACTACCTCCTTTTGGACCCGTATTGACATGTAACCATCTCTCCTCTTGGTCCCCTTTTGAGATAAGCCTAGAAGCACTTATTGCACATTGCTCTTTGGTAGACCGTCTCCTTTTGGACCCCTATTGGTATGCAGAACCAGGGTCAAACAAAATAAAGGCATCATGCTCTTGCAACTTTCCCCAAGCATTAGAAAGGAGAAATCCTTGGCAATGAGCATCCTCTTTTGGAGTTTCAAAGATAGAGTCTCTAGGAGTCTCATTGAGGGCAATTCTCTTGCGGCAAGGACGATAACCATGGCCTTGCTCCCCACACTTAAAACATTTGTGGTCCTTACGAAAAGCTTCTAGCTCTTTAGGAGAGAGTTTTATTTACCTTTGTAAACTCCCTTATCCTTGGACCAATTGTTGTTGTTGTTGGAATAGCCTTGGTAAGAATTTTGGGCATTGGTCACTTTTGTCTATATTTTCCATGGGCTTGACATTCCATCGGGCCCCTTGTTGGAAATTGATGCGCGAAGCAACCATGGTGTGGTGGATTACTTTGGTGATAGAACCAGGCCGTTGAGAGTTCACATACTCGGCCATCTCTTTGGATAATCCCGCACAGGATTGTTGCTTTTGCTCGACAAAGTCTATCTTTTGAAAGACAATAGCCTTGAGATGTAAATCCCAAAACTTGTCCACATATTTGTGGATAGACTCATGAGAGAGAAGCTTCTAACTCCGCCATTCGGTAAGCACTTTGTCCTTTGCATCTTTTGCAAGGAACTAGTTCATGATAGGAACTCGTAGAGTTTTGCATGTCTTTGGGGCTTTGTCATTGCCACGAAGGCTATCCCACCATTGACGAGTCAATTTTTGGAAGTGCATAGCTACATGGCGTAGCTTGGAGGACTCCGTGAAGCCCTCGTCTCCAAAGGCCGCATCAAATTGTTGGATGAAGGCCAATACTTTGTCAATAGCACCAAACGTGCCATCATAGGTGAGAAAAGAGATACTCTTTCCTCCCTCTTTGAACTTCTTGAGCTTTTGTGACCTTCGCCATGCAGGATAAGATTTGCGATGTCCTCCCCTATTGTATTCTCTAGGAGAATAGCTATTGCTTTCGTCGAAAGAGGAGGAAGGTAAAGAAGAAGGAGAAGAGGGTGACATCTTTCTTGTCCTTTTCTTCCTTTGTTTCCTCTCTTCCCTTTTTGAAGTGATGAGGAGAAGGACTATGGGTTTAAAATGACTGTTTCCTCTTGGGAGGAGTTGGCGATTGTATAGTCTGTCATCTTCGTGGAGCCACATCTTCATAGGAACTTAGGGATTCATTACTTTCTTGTTCTTTGGATTCCTCCTCTCATATGGGAGAGAGTCTTCTTTTTGGGGTCTCATCAAGAGGCCTCCTAAGCTTTCTCTCCTCTTGGAGAGGAAAGGAAATCCCATAAGCACAAAGTTGTTAACTTTGGCTGCAAAGAGGGGTTCCCCATAGCTTGTTACAACCTAGGAACAAGATAATTAACAAAAATGGAGGCATCATCATTAGCACCTTCATGTGCAAAATCAAAGTTGTCAATGTTCATTCTACTCTCTTGGTTATTGTCAATCATGTTCATTCTACTCTCTTGGTTATTGTCAGTCATGTTCATCAAACTTATGTGTTTACTTAGTGTATGCTTTGGCAATTCAAAACCTTAGTTGCTACTCCTCTTAGCCTTTGAAAATAGGCACTTAAGTATCTACACCCACGGCTCGAATTGGTTAATTATAGAGAGTAGTGGGGTGGGTCTAATATAGTAGAGTTGTCCAGGGATAGCTCCTTTCGGACTTCTTATGGCTCAATAATGGTAAAGCCGTAGGCAAGTTTAAAAAGACTCCATTATTAAGACTAAATCTCCTTAGGTGTGCACCATATCCCACATAGCGGGCTCAACAAAACCGATAATAGATCCAGACCCACTTACCCTAATCTAATTAACAAAATCAACCATTAATAGGCTACTTAAGGACCTCTCTTCTTAAGAAAGAAAAGAGAAACCAAATGCTTTGATACCAATGTAATGGGAATGGCCTATGAACTTTGAGAGTAGCGGAACTAGGAAATTAGATAAAGCACTTTTGTGAGATTACTTTGTGAGCATAGTGGGTGAACTTAATTGATGGTAGCACTTTTGTGAGATTACTTTGTGAGCATAGTGGGTGAACTTAATTGATGGTAGCAACATAAACATGGTACTTAGTTAACTTGGCATGAACAATACGTTTGCAAGAGAGAGAGAGTTTAGAGAACATGACAACAACTGAGGACCGGATTCATATGGAGCCAGTCCCCCCTCCAATAGGCATTTGTATTATAGTTTCTCCCATCAAGAGAGACTTGGTACGATACAATCTTTGTGTTCCTTGTGACCTAGGTGATGCAATGAAGATGGAAAGCTTCATGCATCACAAACATAACATAAAATTTGTAGAAAGAATTAACTATCTCAAGCCTCAGTCCCAACGCCTCAAACAACTTCGAAGGTGGAGAGAGCTACCGTGGAATGAGGGCACGGAAGAGGAAGAAGAAACATTCCATAGGAGAAAGAAATAGTTCCTCACTGATCATCACTCTTCTTGCTAGCATACATAATAGCATAGTAATGAAGATGGAGAAGATGGGAAGCTTAAGCATTGAAGCATGGCTCTTGATTGGATTTTCATTCCATAGCCAAGAGTGTTGGTGTAGGCTCTCACTTCTCACAAGCTTGGAGAAGGAGGTGGAGTTCCTCTACTTTCACCAAGTGAGAATGAATCCACAAAATGAGTGTGTAAGAGATGTATACCCCCCCAGCACACCCCTTGCTTTCTTGGGGTGAGTTCTACTTTTTGCTCATGCCTCAAGCTCATTGGACCCCTCTTCCCTCTAGCCAATCATATGCATCATGTATTTCAAGTACATGAGTAGTCTTTGGACAAGTGTCCTCCTTACCCCTTAGAGAGAGAGAGCTTGAAAATACCTAGATATTTGTTGAATGGAGCTAGAAGCTCATTGGACCCCTCTTTAGCCCAACCAATAGCATTCAAGCACACCATGTGGCTAAGCATAGGGAGAGTCTGACATGTGTCCCATGTGCCCCTCGAGAAAAGGGTGCCCTTTGGGTGAGTGGGAAGTTAAGTCAAAGATTTTCCTAACTTTGGGGCTTTCCGCTCCTTTGCAGGGTCTCTTTTTTACTCAAGCACCTTATCCCCTATGCATAGGAAGCTTCTCAAGCACCTTCCTCATCAAACATGACAAGCACCTCAAGCACCTTATTCATCAAGCACGACAAGCACCTCAAGCACGACAAGCACCTCAAGCACCTTAGTCATCAAGCATGACAAGCACCTTAGTCATCAAGCATGACAAGCACCTCAAGCACCTTAGTCAGCAAGCACGACAAGCACCTCAAGCTTAGGTCGGGTTCCCACCTCAAGATCAGCCCTAGCTTGCCTAAGGTCAAAGGACTTTTAACACTAAATATTGGAAGTCTTTAATGAAGCTAACCCTAAGGTCTTTTAACCCCATTAGATGCACATTGCTCTTTGATAGACTACCTCCTTTTGGACCCCATTGAGATGTAACCATCTCTCCTCTTGGTCCCCTGCTGAGATAAGCCTAGAAGCACTTATTGCACATTGCTCTTTGGTAGATTGTCTCCTTTTGGACCCCTATTGGGAGGCTACCATCTCTCCTTTTGGTCCCCTCCTGAGATAGGTCTAGAAGCACATGTCTCTATTCTAACTCTTGTTCCCGTTTATTCTCCCACATTAAATGATCAGTTTAATATGAGAAATTCATTTGGGTTAGCTAGATATTAGATTTTATGACATTACCTCTGTCTTAAAATCATAGTCGTCCTCGACTATGAGGTAGAGAAGATAAATCCTAGTCATTAGTCTAGTTTCTTAGCGGGTAAAGGATCCCTTTTTACCCTACGACATCATTCCAAGATGGATGACTAATCCATTTGGTGCTTAGGAGATATAGCTGCCGCAAGCATGTCTTCTCTTTAGTCCATATCATACTTCCAAAGTAGACTCACAAGTTCTACTTGGTGTTTGGGAGACGTCGTCACCACAAACATGATCCTAAGCATGCATACTTCTTACATTTGTGCACAATAAAAAGAGAACTAGTCTTATAAGAAAAAAACATTGCTCATTTAAAATGCATTTTCGTATGCTTACTTTAAGGCATCATTGTAAGCATTTTGACAAGGTTCATATTATCTTTAATCTAGATTCTTTGCATCCATTTAGCATCTTTAAAAGGATAATTCTTTAATTTGATAAGATATCATCAGATAATCTTACCATTTCTTAATACCTTGTCTTCATGTCGTAGGATAGACTCAGATTGAAGTACTTCTTCTTGATCTTTGATTTTTGGAGGGTCTGCAACTATTGCTTCTTTTGGTGGCGCTCCTTTGTAAGGCTTACGTAAGCTTTTATGGAAAACATTGTGCATGAGCCAATGGCTGGGCAACTTAAATTGGTATGCCATCTCATTGATTGGCTTAAGAATTTAAAAAGGACCATAGTATCTTGTTGCTAGTTTAGCATAATACTCTTGGTGGCCCGTAGGATTCTTGCCCGTAGTATGCCTTAGACGAGCTTTGAGAAACTTTAGCAAGACCTAGTCATTAAAGGCTAAGGCTCTTTTGTGCTTATTAGCAGCAGCCCTTTTTGACTTTGCTATGAGATGGCTATAACCATTTTAATCTTTGGAAAATATTCTTGTAAGTCTTGGCTATATTCATCAGTAGCGAAAATCTTCCCATGTACTTTAAGTAGTAAGATACTTTTGGATCTTCCCTCTTTAACCTCGAAATGTGCTTTCCCCATAGAAGTATGTACAATGTCATTGTACGCATACTCTATAAGAGGTAGGTACTTCTATCATTGAGAACATTGATCTACCTACATGACAAGGCTTTTAGTAGATTCAAGAATCGTTAGATTAGTTATTTCACTTTGGTCATCCGTTTGTGGATGATAGGCCAAAAGAGAAATTTAAACTACTTCCTAGATTCCAAAATAGACCCTTCTAGAAATTACTGGTCATTCTAGGATCTTTGTTTGACACTATGGATGTTGGAAAGCCATGATGCTTGAAAATTTGAGATCTGAAGAGGGTTGCCATTTGATGTGCCTTAATAGTCTTTTTGATAGGCATAGAGTGTGTTTTCTTGTTAAGCCTATCGACTGACACAATCCAAGTTGCTTCCCTCGATCAAATTTCAGTTTTTGGTATACCACGCATTTTGAAACATACTTTTGTATGTTTACTTTTCATGGTAGACCAACAGAAATACATTTCTACCCCTTGAGAAAAGGGTGCCCTTTGGGTGAGTGGGAGGTTAAGTCAAAGATTCCCCTAACTTTGGGGATTTCACCCTCCTTTGTAGGGTATCTTTTTTACTCAAGCACCTTATCCCCCATGCATAGGAAGCACCTCAAGCACCTTAGCCATCAAGCACGACAAGCACCTCAAGCACCTTAGTTAGAAGCACGACAAGCACCTTAGTCAGCAAGCATGACAAGCACCTCAAGCCTTAGGCCGGGTTCCCACCTCAAGCTCAACCCTAAGGTCAAAGGCTTTTAACACTAACTATTGGAGGTATCTAATGAAGCTAACCCTAAGGTCGTTTAAGCTCCATTAGATGCACGTTGCTCTTTGATAGACTACCTCCTTTTGGACCCGTATTGAGATGTAACCATCTCTCCTCTTGGTCCCCTGCTGAGATAAGCTTAGAAGCACTTATTGCACATTGCTCTTTGGTAGGCCGTCTCCTTTTGGACCCCTATTGAGATGCAACCATCTCTCCTTTTGGTCCCCTGCTGATATAGGTCTAGAAGCACATATCTCTATTGTAACTCTTGTTCTCGTTTATTCTTCCACATTAAATGATCAGTTTAATATGAGAAAATCATTTGGGTTAGCTAGATATTAGATTTTATGACAAATCATTACATAGCATTTTTAACCACTTTAAAGCACTTTGATACAATTTAAAGACCTTGCAAGCACTTGCAGGAGTTTGCAACTAGTTGAAAGTGCTTCAAAGTGCTAAAAAGAGCTTCCAAGTGCTAGCAAGTGCCTTTCAAAGTGCTGCAAGTGGATAGATTGAGCACCTGGAAGCACTTCCAAGCACTTTTGAACACCTACAAATGCCAGCAAGTGCTAGAGAGTGCCTAACTTTTATGCATTTGCAAGCACTTTGAACCACCTGCACGGATATTAAAGCACTTTGAAGCACTTTCAACCACTTCCAAGGTCCTCCAAGTGCTTGAAGGTGCTTCAAAGTGCTAAAATTTGCATCAAAATGCTTTCAAAGTGCTTAAAAGTTTATTCTGCAATCACTTCAGAGCACTTTGAGGCACTTTTAACTACTTTTAAGACCTTGTAAGTGCTTCAAAGTTTTAAAAAGAGCTTCCAAGTGCTAGCAAGTTCCTTTCGAAGTGCTGCAAGTGGACAAATTGAGCACCTGAAAGCAGTTCCAAGCACTTTTAAACACCTACAAATGCCAGCAAGTGCTAAAAAGTGCCTAACTTTTATGCACTTGCAAGCACTTTGAACCACCTGCAAGGATATTAAAGCACTTTGAAGCACTTTCAACCACTTGCAAAGTCCTGCTTGCGAGTGCTTGAAGGTGCTTCAAAGTGCTTAAAAGTTTATTCTGCAATCACTTTTAACCACTTTTAACCACTTTTAAGACCCTGCAAGTGCATGAAAGTGCTAAAAAGAGTTTCCAAGTGCTAGCAAGTGCCTTTCAAAGTGTTGCAAGTGGACAGATAGAGCACTTGCAGGCACTTGCAATTGTCTACAAGTGCTTGAATGTTCCAGCAAGTGCTCCAAGGTGCTTGCAGGTGCCTGCTCTGCTAGGGCTTGCATGTCCCCCATTATGGTTGGTTGTGCAATAATCTTCCTTTGTTTTTAATTTTGTACAGAAAATAGTTCAGGAAATGGACATGGAGCTTGGTGAGTTAAGAAGGCAGACCTCCTTCATGAAGGGGTCCAGCAAGTTCATGAAAAGAGAGGGCAGGGCCCTTCTTGTGCCCACTCCACCTTCCAAGTCTAAATTTGGTGTGCATATTGTTTTATTGTCTGGAAATTGTGTGGCCTGTGGTCAAGAACTATCGGGCAAATATGTTTCGAAATTGTGTGGGTTGTGGTCAAGAACTATCGGGCAAATATGCGATCAATGTCTTTCAGCTGCCGTGTGCCCACAGATACCATCCGTTTTGCTTTTCAGTGGTAGCGCGACTGATCCCAAGTGTGTTGTACTAGACTGCAAATGGGAGATACCCCATATAGCAAGATGTTGGGCACATTGGAATTCTTATGAGGAGCTTGAAGGTAGGTTGGTCATTTTATACAACAGAACTTATGCTAATCTGTTGTGGAGACTAATTGTGTGCGTTAGTTCAGTTGAGCCAGTGGCTGAGAAAGAAGCTTTCACATCATCCATGCATGATGTGGATGAGGTCTTTGACCTTGACGCCATGATGCTGAAGTACAAGAACTTTGAAGGTGGGAAAATTGTTGAGGGTGGTGACCGATACATTCTGAAGGAGACAACTCCATCCGCAAGCAACCAAGGTAATGTCAATTTTGTATATTTGTTTCCTCCCATGTATGAATGATGGTCACCGTGTTCATTGTGGTCACAATATGCTACCCAAGTACTGAGGCCTATAAGGAGGACAGTGTAGCTGAGGCATTGTCCTAGGACCCCAAAAAGAGTACTGGAATACTCTAAAGCTTCTTGAAGCTTTGTATCTTTGTTTTCATGCTATCTTTTTTAGATTGTAGCTTTGTATCTTTTTTCCCGGCAATATAAATTTAAGTATTCTCTCTTAGTTTCTCTCCATTTGTTCTCTGTAGTTAAAATTTGTGTGGTTGGCTCAAAACCCCCACCGCCCCACTGATGAGGTAGAGCACATTGATCGCCAGCTTCCTTGCTACAAAATGTCTCACTTCCCAATCCATAGAGATTTGGCAGTAATTGTAGACTTCAACGATGTGCTTGCTTGTGTGCATGATAAGCGCAAAGGATTGGAACCCCCAGATTTAAACACGTTGTACTTTGACAAAGTAAAGGGGGATGATATCGTCACCTACTATGTACGAAATGATGCAGAATTATTCTTTCCTTGACTCAGTCAATTAGTAGCGACTTTTATGTGGTCGTCACGTGCCTGCCACAATCTTGAGAAGGGTATGGACAAGTGCCTATCTCAGGCCAAGCGTTGTTTGAGTGGGTGGCTGGCACATAACTATTGCCATGTTAGCAGTTGGGAATTTGGAAACCCCCCAAAGCAAATGCTTTTCCAAAAAACTTGAAACCTTTTGGCACCATTTTTCTAAGTTTAATAAGTCTAACACTTTACTGATGGATGATTCCCTTTATAAGATGTACTTCAATGACCCTAGTAACTTTGTCATTCTGCTTGGGATATAAAAGCAGAATGAGAGGCAGTGGGAAAATTTCCTCAAAGAAGATGTTGCCTCATTTATAAATCAGTGGGCTGAGAGTCCTACGATAGAGCCAAGACTGCTAGGGAATGTCCATTTGATACCAAGACGGATGAACTTGCACAAATGAACTGGAATCTGGCACATGGAAAAGTACGGGCACAACAGGAAATTCTTGCACCAAAAATGCCAGGTCCAGCAACCAATTATAAGCGGCCACGTCGGCAAGAATGGCCAGAGCAGTCTACTAACTAACTGACTTTACTCCTTGAAAAAGCTAACTCCCTATAAAGAAAACTTTCTTTGTATCTAAACCTGAGTATACTATGAAGAATTTTGAAAGTCATTTGTTACTGCTGCTGTCAAGTGGCATTTGTGTTAAGTGTTGGTTAAGTGGTCAAGTGGTTTAAAGTGGGTGGTGGTCAAGTGGTCAATAGTGCTTGTCAACAAGTAATATAAAGTGCTTCAAAGTGTTGGTCAGGTGGTCCTATGTGGTCCAAAGAGCTGGCCAAGTGGTTCATAGTGCTTGTCAAGTAGTATAAAGTGCTGGCCAGGTGGTCCAAAGTGGTCCAAAGAGCTGGTCAAGTGGTTCAGGTGGTTGTTAAGTGGTGGTCAAGTAGTACAAAGTGTTGTCCAAGTGGTTCAGGGGTTTGGTCAAGTGGTTCAAAGTGCCGGTCAGGTGGTTCAGAGTGCTTGTCAAGTGGTATAAAGTGCTGGCCAGGTGGTTCAGGGGGGTGGTTAAGTGGTTCAAGGGGGTTGTCAAGTGGTATAAAGTGCTTAAAAGTGTTGGTCAGGAGGTCCTAAGTGGTCCAAAGAGCTGGTCAAGTTTTTCAGGGGGCTGGTAAATTGTGGTTAAGTGGGACAAAGTGCTATCCAACCATCAATCTCTTCAACGGAACACAACAAGAGCCTTTCAATCCCACAATCAGTGCATGTTCCCAATAGACATTTGCTGCGGTGAAAAGCACTATTAGTTGGCTTTGGACACAACACAGACTCCCATAGTTCTGTCAAGGATGAAAAAGAGGTTTTTGATGCTGTTCATTACGCTATTTCACCACTCGGACTGCACACAAGACACCTGCAAAAGCATGACGTTCCATGTAGCCTATCTTCCATGACGCATCTGATTTAAGCCTTCCTTCAAGTAAACAAGCTAAACATGGTATTCACAACAGCAAGTGTTGCGGCGGTCCTTCAACTTGCGTACGAAGTACGGCTTCAGACCCTCAAAGCATCTAAGGGACATCCTAATGTTAGGATTAGCCTCCAGGAACCGCATGTACGAATCCCTCTGTCACACAAAAGACATTTAAAAATACTATAAAGTACTAAAATCTAGTTGCAACACTGACACACTCTGAAACACTTTGAGGCACTTTTAAGCACTTTGCAGCACTTTAAAGCACTCTGGGGCACTTGATAGTAATGTGAAGCACCACGTGGAACTTTCAAGCAACCTGTCATGTACTTTGGTGCCCTTTGAAGCACTCTACAGCACTATAAAGCACTTTGGGGTACTTGAAAGCACTTTGAAGCCCTTCATTGCACTTTAAGAGCACTCTAAGGCACTTTATGACACTTAATAGCACACTAAAGCACTTTACCAGCACTTTGGTGCACTTTGAACTACATTGGTGCACTTTGGAAGCACTCTAAACTACTTGGTGGCACTTTCAAGCACTTTGTGGCACTTCAAAGCACTCTGAGGCACTTTCAAGCACTTTGAAGCACTCTAAAGTACTTTGAAACGCTTTGAAACACTCTGAAGCACTACGCAACACTTTAAAGCACTTTGGGCACTTGAAAGCACTCTGAAGTGCACTTGGAGAACACTCTGAAGCACTTTGGGACACTTTTAAGCACTTGAAAGTACTGTGAAGCACTTTGTGGCACTTTCAAGCACCACGTGGAACTTTCAAGCAACCTGTCATGCACTTTGGTGCCCTTTGAAGCACTCTGCAGCACTGTAAAGCACTTTGGGGCACTTGAAAGCACTCTAAAGCACTTCAGTGCACTTTAAGAGCACTCTGAGGCACTTTGTGGCACTTGATAGCACACTAAAGCACTTTACCAACACTTTGGTGCACTTTGAAAGCACTCTAAACTACTTGGTGGCACTTTAAAAGCACTTTTGAGTACTTTGTGGCACTTCAAAGCGTTCTGAGGCATTCTATGGCACTTCAAAGCACTCTAAAGTACTTTTAAGCGCTTTGAAACACTTTGAAGCACTATGCAACACTTTAAAGCGCTCTGAAGTGCACTTTAAGGGCTCTTTGAAAGCACTTCAGTGCTATTTAAGAGCATTATGAGGCACTTTATGGCACTCTGCAACACCCCAAAGCACTTTAGAGTTTCAAAAGCACTCTAAAGTACTTTGCGACACTTTCAAGCACCATGAAGCACTTTAGTGCACTTTGGAAGCGCTCTGAAATACTATGAAACACTTTTTAGTGCTTTCATGCACATAGAGATGCACTTTTCTGGCGCTTTCAAGCATTTGTAGGCTCTAAGTGATGCACTTTGAAGCACTTTGAGACACTTATAAAGCATTTCAAAGCTTTTGCAAGCACCCAAAATTACTAAGCAAAGCATTCTGACACACTTTTAAGATGTCCTGGCTGATATACTTGAGGTAAATCGAGGAGATGCACCGAATGCACCACATGTGCCCTCTGAAATACTATGAAACACTTTTTAGTGCTTTCATGCACATAGAGATGCACTTTTCTAGCGCTTTCAAGCATTTGTAGACTCTAAGTGATGCACTTTGAAGCACTTTGAGACACTTATAAAGCATTTCAAAGCTTTTGCAAGCACCCAAAATTACTAAGCAGCATTGTGACACACTTTTAAGATGTTCTGGCTGATATACTTGAGGTAAATCGAGGAGATGCACCGAATGCACCACATGTGCCCTCCTGCCGATTCTCTTTCGAACGACATCTTTCTTGTTTGGGGAGATGCGGGTTTCCATTGACCAGAATTGAAACACGATTTCTCTGATTTTGATTGTTAAGGTACTGGTCCCACACTGTTGACGTTGACACATGTCTAAGGGAAGTGACCCCTCCTCCATACCAATTTGCAACCGAAAACTGGATCCCGTGACATTTCTTCGATGAAGTCCTACTATCTTCGCAACATCATTATTGCTCATTACATTGTCAGCCCCATTGACTCCATTGAGGCATGCCATGACAGTAGCCCGTTTAAAAAATAGCTCATTGTTTGAACGAGGAGTTTTCACCTCAGACAATGTATGACAAATGTTAGAGAAAATCAGCCTCCCAACTGTCTCCAATGTGGGTTGCAACAGTGAGAACGTTGGATGACTGAGAAGTTGTTGTAGAATGCTCCATTAAAGACCCTCGAAAAGCTCGTTTCTTTGATTACACCAACACTTAGCAATTGCCCTATAGATTTTCTTTGCCTCTTGCTCATCAATTTCACCATCCTCTCGCGCTCGTGCCATCCTTTTTTGCATGTTTCTTTGTTCCCTCTTCTTTGCAGCCCAGTAGTTTCGTAGACTCAACAGAAGATCCCTTGGGATATGTTGTGTAGCAGATAATGGAGGAAGGTAAAGGGGGTTTGTACTGCCATTATGATTATTATGTGATTCCATCTGGAACGTGCGAGGATGCTATTGACACGACAATGAAGACAGTCAGAACAATGCTATAGTACTCTGAGAGAGAGAGAGAGAGAGAGAGAGAGAGAGAGAGAGAGAGAGAGAGAGAGAGAGAGAGAGAGAGAGATAGAGAGAGAGAGGTGTTTCGTTGAAGCTGAATATGGCTAGCAATGAGGAGCTGGTTGACATGGCTTTGTGTTGCACCTGCAATGGCTATGGAGGACTAAGAGAGAGAAGGAGAGAGAGAGAGAGAGAGAGAGAGAGAGAGAGAGAGAGAGAGAGAGAGAGAGAGAGAGAGAGAGAGAGAGCGCTGAGCCCGCAAGGCTGCAGACGTTGCACGAGCCCAACAACGGACGAGAGAGAGAGAGAGAGAGAGAGAGAGAGAGAGAGAGAGAGAGAGAGAGAGAGAGAGAGAGAGAGAGAGAGAGAGAGAGAGAGAGAGAGAGAGAGAGAGAGAGAGAGAGAGAGAGAGAGAGAGAGAGAGAGAGAGAGAGAGAATGGGCACAAGAGGTGGAGGGACCCATTGAGGCAGCACTGCAGAGAGCCCAGAGGAGTGGCGACGAGAGGGAATTTAAATGCGCAGGCAATTTTCTACTTTAAGATTTAGTATTGAAGTGAAATGGAATTTCCAACCCGCCTAAATTTCAACCTCTCAGCCAAAAAGATTTGATCTTTCCTTTATATGAAATGAAAATGAATAACTCACCACCCATTCATCTCCTCCCAAAGGAGTGTCCAAGACACTCCTTTTTGGTACCACCTAAACGTGATATCACCCATTTCGTAGACTTAGGATCTATCTTAGCATGCAACTCCCTTGGTACATGTGCATAAGCCTCACAGCCGAATGTTTCGAGTTTATCATAATGTGTCTTGACCATAATTCCAACAGTACACAAAACTGTAATGAGGCATGTGGTGATCTATTGATCAAATACACAACAGTGTATAATGCTTCAGCCCAAAACCCTTGTGGTAGATTGGCTTGTGATAGCATAGACATTATCCTGTCTTGGATGGTCCTGTTTATTTGTTTGGCAACACCATTTTGTGCAGGAGCTGTAAACTCACGCTTAATTCCACTACTTGAACAGAAGTCTGTAAACATATTCTCCATCATTGTTTGATCTCAAAGCTTTCAACTTATGTTCAGATTGAGTTTCCACACTAGATAAGAATTTCTTGCAATAAGAAAATGTCTCATCTTTAGACTTCATGGCGTAAACCCAAACATGTCGTGTTGCATCGTCAATGAATGTGACAAAGTAGGACGCTCCACCATGTGATTTAGAAGGCATAGGTCCACATAAATCACTGTGCACAAGCTATAAGGGTTTGCTTTCTTTTTCAAAAGAATGTGTATGATGTGTGTCCGTGTTTGTTTTCCATATTGATAGTGCTCACAAAAAAGGAAAATTTGAAAATGATAAAGACGGTAAGTAGCCCAAATGGGAAAGCGTTTCCATTCCCTTCTTCGACATATGACCTAACCGGCTATGGCACAAATCAACGGTTGGCAGGTCAATTACAAAAAGAACACTGTTTTTGTCATATACATAAAGAGGATATAATGAACCAACTTTTGAACCATGGGCTATAACAAGATGACCTTTAGCAATGCACCAAGACTGTTGGTGAAAAGTGACTTTGTAACCCAAGTCATCAAGACATCCAACTGAAATAGAATTGCGTATTAGGGCTAGAACACGACGCACATTATGGATGATAAACTTCATGCCATTAGCCATCAACATGGCAATATCACCTACGCCCACAATGTCACAAGAGTAACTGACACTAAGTGTAACAGAGCCATTGGTTTCTTTGTATGTAGTAAACCAATCTCTATGAGGTCTGACATGCAACAAAGCGCCCGAATCAAGAACCCTTGTGTGGGACACTTCACCACTAACAAGTAGTTCCGCTGGCATGGAACTTTGTAAAGTCAAAGTTTCTTGTGCATCATAAAATACATCTGAATGTTCAGTCAACACATTAATGTCTTGTGCATCACTGTCATCTTGAACTATGTTCAGTTCTTCAATCTTAACAGAACTCTTTGGCTCTTTGTCTTTCACATCATGATCCTTTCCTTTGCTCTTGCCCTTATCACGCTTCCAAGCATGAGAATCTTTTTTTATGTGACCATACTTATCACAATAATGGCATTGTATATTGCGGCGACCACGAGACTTTGATCTACTTTTTGACGCATCTGTATTGCCCTCTTTCTTGGATTCACTATGCCAAGAACGACCTTTACACTGTTTATCATCCTTTTGCACATGATGAGCTTTGCCATGATGCGAGCTACTCATAGTCTTTCGACGCATTTCCTCTACAAAAGAGAACTAGTGACATCATTGTACACTAGTGTACCATTAGGAGCAAAATTATTGACAATTGTGCAAAAGATATCCCATGATGGTGGCACAAAGAAAGCAAGAAGATTGCTTTCATCTCATTAGAATTTGGGCAAACAAAGAGTCAAAGTCATTGATATGACTGGCAACACTGGCTGACTCCTTAATGCGAAGGTTAAAGAGTTTTCGCATCATGAAAACCTTATTACTAGCCGTATTTTTTTTGTAAGTGTTTCATAACTTTTTCCATAAAGCATAGGCAATATCACATTCTAACACTGAAAAGTATACTGAATCGGCAAGGTGCAGTCTAATGGTAGACTTACATAGCTCATCAAGCTCTTCCCACTGAAAGTGAGTCAAGTTCATGTCTTCAGTTCGTGCAACATAGATAATAGGCAATTTCTGTTTCTTTTGGACAAGCACATTTACATGTGATTTTTTCAAAGCTGAAAATTAGTGCCATCGAACTTCTTTATGTCATAGATATCACGCTCCTTGGTAGTAGACATGATGACATGTCCAAAAGATTCTGGAAAAAATTTGGCAGAGTATCCTTTATATTTGGGACTATATCAATCGAAATGTAAGAGACAAAATGACCAATATGTCAATCAAAGTGCATAAAGAGGACAATGCCACTCACAAGGCATACAGTATAGAGAGCAACTAGGCGCATAAACTGTCACACTGACGATAGAATTGGCGTCAAGAGCACCTATCCCACTCTATACATGTCCTATGGCAAGGTCACATAAGGGTAACTCCAGGTACCTATATCACTGAAGGTATCTCCACATTTGAGAATACCCTAGCTCAAGAAAACCTCACCACGACCCTCTCAACATAGGATATGCAACAAACGTATAGCCAAGTGTCAGAAATGGTTATCTTCTGGATCAAGTCTCAGAAATGGCCGGGACTGATGTATAAGCCAAAAGTGGTACAAAGGCAATATCCACAATATATGTACAAGAACTGACAATGTGCTCAAACATGCACCAAAAGCATATGCATACAACCTTCCACCTGAGAGCGAAACCACTACAAAAAACCACGCTCTAAGCAAGAGCAAACACTGCCACAAAAAAAAGTGTGGAATCTTCAATGCACATCAACAAAAAGCCGGTAGTATAATGGTAGTAAATCGGTAAGATGTGCCAAACCATAGTCTCAAGTTGCACCAAATCACTTGCATAAAGTGTACCCAACTCAAGCAAGACTCAAATCTTATAAATATTTGTTGTTAATTTATTATGAAGTTGATGCTACATTGGACCTCAAGCTTAAGTTTTGAGCCTAGACGGGGTCAAGGACCAAATCATGACATCTACACTACATTCGGTTGAGCTTATAGTTTTTCTAACAATGCAATATAAATATCTTTGAGTGATTACCATAATCTACTTTCTTTTCAAATTTTTGCAAAATTTAACCAATGCATGTGCTTTCTCATGAGCTTTGATACAACTATAAATAATTCCCATCTCTCTCTCTCTCTCTCTCTCTCTCTCTCTCTCTCTCTCTCTCTCTCTCTCTCTCTCTCTCTCTCTCTCTCTCTCTCTCTCTCTCACACACACACACACACACACACACACACACACACACACACACACACACGCGTGCGCATGCGCACGCACATACAGGTGGATATTTGATCCTTGGTTTATTGGAAAACATGCATTTTCAATTGCATTTGATCTACAAAACTCCAATTCCATAGTTTATCGACCGAATATCTTAAAATTTTGAAAACCAAAAATCTCAATTTTGAGTTTAAGATCCAACCACACTTCCACTTAGCTTGGATATGGATATCTTGGAGCCATAAACTCATGTTGTGGACTCTTGCACCTTGCTTTGAATGGAACTGCAGTAGCTGAAGAGGAATAATGAGTTGAATTCAAAGTTGAGAGTTGAGTTCAATCTAAGCTTTGTGTTTCAAAAACTCTCATCTATATCTTCTCTCTTTACATTCAATATATATATATATATATATATATATATATATATATATATATATATATATATATATATATATATATATATATATCTTGAAATAAAAAAATTGGCCCCTTACACGGTAGAGGATTTGTAAAATAGTGAGCTAGACCTCGAGCTCAATTTTTGAGCCTCAAAGCTTAGATTGAACTCAACTCTCAAGGTTGAATTCATTAATCTTGTAATTTGTTCAGCATTAATCTCATGGTTATGGCAATAAGGTGTATCAAATATCTCCACATCGCCTTCCTAGAAGTGCAAAGGAGGTAAGTAACAAAGCTCAAAAGACTCACAAAATCCTAACTCGGAGCTCAAGATGGATGCAAGGTAGTGTTAAAGCTGAAGCATAACCATGAACTTTGATTTTGTAGCATTCCAAAATCATTTCATTTAAAAAAGCTCGAAAGAAGCAGTTGATCCTCTCTAATCTCACACCTAACAAAAATAGATATAGTATCTGACATCACAAAACTAAGTTGAGAAAGTGAAATAAAGTAGAGCACGTTCTTTGATGGATGAAGTATTCATTAAAAAAGATGGCGATTCGGAGATACTACTTAGAGTTTAATGGAAATAAACTATGCAACTTGAGCAAAAACTTTAGGTTTGAATATGATGAGGAGAGGGTTTATAGCCTTAACCAAACAACTTTTAACACCTATAATCAATCATTATATGAGCATGAAAAAATAGCAAACGACTAGACAGAAAGATAAAGATGCATACCAATGGCAAGGGGTAGGTAGCTCTTGAAATACCATTGGTAATGGGCACTCTCCACCAAGAGCATTAAAGACGCTAGTGAAGAATCACACAAACACAAGTGGGTATGGAGATGGAAGAAGAAGTACATACGAGCATGGTTTTCATCTCTACTAGTGTACTAGATAGCCATGAGGTATAGATAGAAAATTGCAACACGCATACCTTTTGAGTATGATTCTTCCTTCTTGGCTATTACCATGATGTGTAAACACACGTAGGATCGTCGGGTACGTGTTTTTGCCGCACTAGGAGAGAGGCAGTTTTCTGGTGGCTTGTATATGCACCCATGACTCTAAAAGTAGGGAATTATCTCAATGGCATTAGTCCAACAGGGCAAGGCGTGGGGCGGAGCAGGTATAAAAGCCAGAGAGAGCACATTGGGTAGCTCATACCTCATCAGTTTAATATCTTGGTGGTCCATCGGGCTGATGATGATGATGAATTGGATATTGCTTTAAGTAAAATGGCTACTTGGTCTTTGTTCTCCATTGGGCCTTTTATGTATGCCAATTTGGTGCATATGCTCTTCATTCTATTGACAAGAGAAGAGATATGTTCTCTTGGTTCCATGGTGAGGCCTGTAATAGGACTTATTCTGCAAAGTTTTCATAAATATTTTTGTTTAGAGTAAATTTTGTTCATTCCAGCGTTTTTTCACAGTATAGGACTTCATTCTAATCGTTCTCGTGAAGTTTTAAATTTTGACCCGGGACACCTCTCGGGAGCCAGTTTTGAGGGTACTATGGTCAAAATTTGGAAAAATTTTGTATGTAGCACTTGTAGTCCTCAACACGAGGAAATATGTTGCTTTTTTGTGTTTTTGCTGATTCCTGCATTTTGATGCCCGTTTCAGCCCGTAGATTAGAGAAAAAGTGAGAAAATGTTGTTTTAGACTGTTTTTGTGAAAATTGCTGACTTGCAGGTAATTTTTCGGGCAAACTAAGCAGGATATGGATTTTTTGCATCTCACAACTTTCGAAGAGCTCAATGAGATGAACAAATTCATGTGAGACAGACCCGGTCAAATTCTGAACTGTTTGGGAGTTACGGCTCGCTGAAAATGGCCAGAAATTGTGGACTTTAAAAAGAAAAATGCTAACTCGTGAGTGTGGGTTGCGTTTTGTGGTTTTTATGCGTTTGAATGCAGGACGTCTCCTTTCGGAACCTATTTTTGGGCCGCTTTGCTAAAGACTGGAGGAAGGACGAAAATAGCCACTTTTCTCGCGTGAAGAAGACAGCCTGTATGCAGAAGGAGGCTATTCTACTGTGATGGTGCCTTGTGATTGAGATTGAGAGTGAGAGTGAGATTGGGAGTGAGAGTGAGAGTGCGATTGAGAACTGTGCACAGATTGAGAGTGAGATAGCTCGGGGGTGGTCGGGAGGTTGATACGAGCTACGCTCTTCTTGTACCCGGGAATTGATTTCAATATACATCTCTGATTTCCTACGTCTATTCTGTGTACTTGCAAATTTCTGTTATTCAGTTGTTGTATTCCCGTGTCTCGTTGTAGATGGCTGGATAATCACCATGTGGGAACGTGTTCTTAGAAGATGG
The DNA here is from genome assembly GCF_014529385.1 of Adiantum capillus-veneris. Lineage (NCBI taxonomy): Eukaryota > Viridiplantae > Streptophyta > Polypodiopsida > Polypodiales > Pteridaceae > Adiantum > Adiantum capillus-veneris. The sequence goes on from NC_140938.1 coordinate 17,879,789, forward strand.
GCAGCGAATTACTTAGTAATTACTAGAGTAATTACTACAGTAAACCCGAAGTGTATAAATAGGGCCCATTACATCATTATCGGGGGGTCAATTGTTATCACTTGTATTAGCGCTTTGGGCTATAATTGTAATTGAGCATCAGTGGCAGTGTTGTCGGCTATACTTTCTCTCTGTAATCATATTCGCTGTAATCTTGATCTGTAATCTCAATCATGGTATATATTTCAGTGATACTTACTTCTCGACCAGTCTTCTGAATCTGAATCTGATCTGAACCTTATTCCAGTCTATAAGTTTGATTCTTATTTCAGTATCCACATTTCAGTCTAGTCTCTGATTTCAGTCTAGTCTGCTGTCTGAAATCTTCCCACACTAGTAGCTGAAATCCTTCAACACTAGAATTAGCTGTCTCAAGAGATCAGCTCCAATTCCATTTTGGCGATCACGGTGGCTCGAGCTGAAGCTCGTTGACTGAAAGACTCTTCTCCCAGTTGAAGTTTTCAGCAATGGCACCAAAGTCCAATCGTGGCCAGAAATCTACCAATCGTGTGGACCCCATTCCTGAGGATTCAGGAAGAGAGTTTGACCCCAAGCAAGAGAAAAATCTGACACTGAGGCTTAGGAGGAGCATAGTCAGGCTGAGGAGGTGCAGGACTCACAGCACTCCAGTCATTCTCGACGCCGACGGGCGGAACGGGAAGCACGAAAGGCAAAGAGTTCCAAGAGTTCTCAGTCTCGCCAGAGAGATGAGCATATCAAGGGCAGAAAGGGAAGTCATCGTACTTCTAGCAAACAAAACAGAGAAGATACTGATACTGAGACAGAGACAGAGATTGATTGGGATGCTGACACTGACAATTGCAAGAAGGCTCCCAAGCGCCATTCTCAAGCCAAGAAGAGAAGTGGTGGGATCAGTAGTAATCGAAATGATTACATAGCTTCCCTGAAGATTTCCTTTCCCATATTCAAAGGAGGGAAAAAGGATGATCCAGATGTTCACATACAAGCTTTTGAACAGTATGCTGAACTAAAAAACATTGATGAAGATGATTGGGGGGAATAGTTTCCACAAACCTTGAAGGAGCCAGCAAGGAAATGGTATTACCATTACCCTGCATGCCAGCTGCGATCATATAACAAATTACTTAAGGCCTTCAGGTTGGAATATTCCGACAATCGAGGGGACGAGGATATTCTCTGTGAATTGGATCAGATCAAACAGAGGAATTTGTCAGTTCGCAGCTATGTAGAAAAGATAAAAGAACTGACCAAGCAGTTGCAAGAACCGCCGTCTAAGAAGAGATTGAGGGCATGTTTCTGAATGGGTTCAGAAGCAAGAAGCTTAGGGAACAAAAAGTACCAGCCCCTACAAAAAAACTCAATGATCTAGTCCAAAGGGCATTAAAGCTGGAACAGCATGCTAAGAAAGAAAAGAGCCACAAGAAGCGAAGGACCATTAGCAGTAGTTCGTCTACTGAAGCTTCTGACTCCAGTGCAACATCCAGCAGCTCCGAGAGCAGCTCCAATGAACGGACAAAGGAGAAATCAAAGAAGGGATCATGGACCAAGAAAATTGGAGAAATGGCTAGGCAGATTGCAGAAATTAGCCACACAAGACAGCCGGTCCGAAAGATGGAGACTTGGTGTTCAAGATCTAAATCTAAGGACCACATCTCCACTGAATGTCCACAATGTATCTACTGCAAGGCCTTTGGTCACCTATGGAATAATTGTGGCATCAGAATTCACCATTTTAAGAAAGGAAAGGATCTATCCGTGGTTGCCTACACTGAACCAGTGCAGGTAGAACCAATCAAAGTAGCTCAAGAGGAAAGACCAGGTACCAGTGGTACTGGTCAAGGACATGGCAAATACCAACTAGGAATGGGCAGAGGAAGAGGAAGAGGCAACTTCCAGACCAGGAGTATGAATTGCTATACTTGTGGAGAGTATGGTCATTTTGCAGCCCAATGTCCAGATGCAACAGTAACGAGCGACTGCTACTGAGGCTAAGGCACCAGAGCCAGTCCCAGTCAGGGTGGTTACCAGGAGCAAGGGAGTAATCATTGAAGAAATTCCATACATTTCAGAAGTACCAGTCAATCCTAGCAGCAGTAAGTGGGCTCAACAAAGAGAAGTTTGGAAGGCCAAAGAGAAGGTGGTAGATGAGTGGCAAGAGCAGCGGGAACTAGCAGCTAAAATCACAGAGGATTTAGCTAAGAAGCTGCCAGAGCAGCCAGAAAGTTTCGAAGCTAGAGTCATTCAGAAGATACCAGCCCAATCGACTGATAAAGATCAGTCAGTACCGGCCATGACAGAGACCATGCTGGCTGTAGTACATGGACTAGCTGATGAAATGGGAGTGGATGGAAAGGATAGAAGTACTGCTAAAGAATGGCAGTGTGAAGACACCAGTTCTTCAAGCTCTGACAATTAGTCTGACCAAGAGCGAGAGGAAATTCATGTGAAAATTTGTGATAGAATCCAGAAGCTGACTGTAGAGTTGGAGGATATAAGAAAGACCTTGCCTGAGGTGGCCAACTTTATCAGACAATGTAGGAAGACTGAGGCAGAGGCCGGAACAGTGGACCTAACGGCTGTCAGGGATGATGAAGTCCCACTTATTCACGTAGACTACAAGGTCAGGAAGCAGTTGGAACCTCTCTCAAGAGTCATACTGGATGGAGGTGTAGGAGTCAACATAATGGGAGCCCATCTTCAGCAAAGAATGGGTATCACTAACATGAAACCAACACCATTCAAAGTAAGAATGGCAGATCATCGAGTCGTACAGGCGACGGGTATGATTGAAAACATGCAGATAAGAGTTGGGAGGGAGAAATTCAAAACAAGTTTCCTAGTCTTGGATGTGCACGGAGCATATGGAATGCTACTAGGCCGCCCATGGTTAAGAACAACACATGTTGTTCATGACTATGCAAACCAAACTTTGACCATAGAAGGGGCCAGCGGCAGAATCAAAATCCAGACTAACAACACCAAGAGCTGGAAAAAGGAACTGAGGCCAAAGGAGTTGTGTCAGAAATACAGAGCAAAGAAAATTGAGCGAATGCTAGCAGCTATGAACATATTTCCTTTGGTAGAAATCGATTTGAATGCAGTCCTGCTGAACAAAGAGCAAGCTGACAAGTAGAAGAGACAATTCCCTGATCAGTTTACTGAAGTCAATGCAAGGAAAAGAACAGTTCAGCTAACTGGAAGAATGGAGGAATCAGCTAATACTGGTATAATGGAAGAACCAGTATGTTCTGAGGAGTACCCACTGGATCAGAATAATGATTCAGAAATGAATGGACCTTCTTGGGACTACGCTGAAGAATCAACCAAACAAAAAGGAGGCGGACCAAACTGGTTGCTTCCAGATGATCAGGAAGTAGAGGAGTGGAACCTGGGATCAGAGGCAAATCCTAGAATGATCAAAGTCAACAAGCACCTGAAACCGGCAATGAAGGAAAAGGCACGGAAAATGTTCCAGAACTATTATGATGTGTTTGCCTGGGAACATACAGATTTGAAGGGAGTAGATCCTGAAGTCTGTCAGCACCGAATACCACTGAAACCGGATGCTAGACCAGGATGCTAGACCAGTAAGATTGCAAAGATACCGCATGAACCCCAACTATGCAAAGAAGGTCAAGGAGGAGATTGATATTCTTCTCAAGGCTGGGTTCATTACGGAAGTAGCAAGCAGTGATTGGTTATTTCCCATAGTTGTCGTTCCTAAAAAGAATGGGAAATTAAGAGTTTGTGTTGACTATAGGAAACTAAATGCCCAGACCATTAAGGATCCATTTCCCTTACCTTTTACTGATATGTTGCTTGATGAGATCGCAGGATATGAGATGTATAGCTTCATGGATGGTTATAGCGGTTATAACCAGTTACAGATTGCTCTTGAAGATAGGGCCAAGACCACTTTCATCACTGAATGGGGAGCATTCATGTATCTGGTGATGCCTTTTGGCCTGTGCAATGCACCAGCTACTTTTCAACGATGTATGATGGAGATGTTTAATGAATTTCTTCATCAGTTCCTCACCATTTTCATGGATGACTTTACTGTCTATTCAGATGAGGACCAACACCTTTTATTCCTAGAAATGGTTTTTAAACGCTGTCAAGAGAAGATGATTTGTTTGAATCCATTCAAATATGTGTTTCTAGTTTGGAAGGGACAGCTACTGGGACATGTGGTTTCCCGCAATGGAATAGAGATGGCCAATGACAAAATACAGTGTGTCCTGCAAGCTAAAGCACCCAGAACTGCTTCAGAGTTGAGTTCTTTCTTGGGTTATGTGAATTTCTATAGAAGATTTGTACACAAGTTTGCTGCTCAAGCAGTACCACTATATGAGCTTACAAAGAAGACCAATAAGTTCAACTGGACTGCTGAGTGTGAGGAAAGTTTTCAGAATTTGAAAAAAGCCATTACCAGTAAACCAGTCCTTAGGCAACCGAATTGGGATATTATTTTTCATGTACATGTAGATGCTTCAGGATTGGCAATGGGGGCAATATTAGCTCAGCCAGATGGCAGAACAGACTATCCGGTCTATTTTGCTAGTCGCAGATTCAGTCAGGCTGAACAAGGCTATACGACTACTGAAAGAGAAGCTCTCGGAATGGTTTTTAGTGCTACAAAGTTCAGGCATTACCTGTTGCGAAAATTATTCCATTTTTATGTGGATCATCAAGCTCTTCTGTTTCTGATTAACAATGTCATTATTCAAGGCAGGCTGATCAGATGGATGATGTTCCTTATGGAATTTGAATTCAAAATTTCCCATAAACCTGGCCGAAACCACTGCGGAGCTGACTTTCTTTCCAGAAGTACGGAGAGATATTCAGAATCACCTCTGAGAGATGAGCTAGTGGATGCTGTGTTATTTCAGTTAGAAGCAGAAGAATCAGTGAATCCTGAATGGTATGATATTTATCAATTCCTTTCCCAAGGTGCCTTTCCAGAGGATTGGAAATAGAATCAGAAGAAAGCTCTGATTATAAAAAGCCTGAAATTTACCATCATCGGAGGAGTAATTTATCGACTAGGTGTGGATGGTATACTTCGACGATGTGTCCCTATGGAAGGAAGAATGCAAGTGATTTCAGAAGCGCATAATGGTGAGTCTGGTGGACACTTTTCCAACGAAGTAACCTACAAGAAGATTCTGCAAACAGGTCTGTGGTGGCAAACACTGATTGCTTATGTCAGAAGTTTTTGTAGGACTTGTGACATATGCCAAAGAATGGGCCGACCAACAGTTGTAGATATGACTCCATTAATGCCAATACAACCATTAGGAGTATTCATGAAATGGGGATTGGATTTTATGGGACCTTTTAAGAAAGTGACTCCCAGGAAGAACAAGTGCATCGTGATGGCTACTTGTTATGTTACCAAGTGGGTTGAAGCTAAGGCTCTTCTTGACAACATAGCCAAGTCAACTGCAAGGTTTCTGTTTGAGAATATTGTCTGTCGATATGGATGTCCAGTAGAGATTGTGACTGATCAAGGCACACATTTTATCAATGATACTATGGCAATCCTATTGGATATGCTTTCAGTCAAGAATCGAAAATCTACTCCTTACTATCCTCGATGCAATGGACAGGCTGAAAGTAGCAACAAGACAATAAAGACTATTCTCACTAAGGTGGTGCAAAAGAAACCAGACTAGTGGGATTTGAAGCTTCAGATTGCTCTATGGGATTATAGGACAACTTATAAGGTAACTACAGGAATGACACCATTCAGAATGGTGTATGGTACTGAAGTTGTGGTTCCTATGGAGTTTGTCATCCCCAGTCTGAGAATGGCTGTGAAGTATGGATTAGACTTCAACCATAATCTTAAGAAAAGGCTGGATGAACTGATGCAGTTAGATGAACTTAGGCAAAGAGCTATATTGGAACAGGAGATTTTTCAACAAAGAAGGAAGCACTGGCATGATCGCCGAATTAAAGTTTGAGAATTCCAGAAAGGAGACTTAGTGCTTCTCTATCAGTCTAGATTGGGTCCAAAGAAGCCGAATTTGAAGATTGCCTGGGCAAGACCTTTTGAGGTCGATTGGGTCTTCTCCAATGGCACAGTCAGATTGAAAGATTTATCTAGACTGATGTTGCCGGGGGTATATAATGGAGCAAAGATCAAACTTTATTATTCAGAGACCAGAGAAACTGGGTTGGAACAAGGTACTAAGGAACTGGAGGTTGTTGATCAAGAGATACTCGAATCAGACGTTTTTGGTCTTTTCCATGTGCAACCAGTTCCAGCTTCAGAACCAGTCCTAGAAGAACCAGATCAGGCTGACCTAAGAACCAGTACCAGTATGGTCTAGCCAGAGTGGGAATCAGTTCAGAACCAGTATGGACACAATTTCCAATTTTTAAGTGGCCAACGGTCAAGTGGTATGCCAGTGGTAATTATTACAAGGATGGTGGGTCGCAGTCTTGTCCAATGCATGTTTGCCATGATAGCAACGGCACACACAAGTCTAGGAGCGGCGAGTGGTGGAGCTTTTATGGCGCGAACACGTATAACAGTCAGGAGAGTTAGCATTTTTCCTCATAAATCTCCTGCGCGATGCTTTCCTCCTGTCAACCATTCGCCATCGCCGAGCTCCGAAGTTTCTTCACTACAGCCGCAAACTTCGACCTCTGATGAGACAGCTGACTGTCAGACAATCTTACCAGTGACACCAGGAAACGGCTTCGACACAAGTAAGTCATCTTCTCCTTCGCCTGTTTCATCGTCATCGACCTCACAGTGTATGGGTAGAAGGAAACGCTCAGAAAAGATGCAGGAAACTCTTGAGGAAACCCAGGCTATAGTTGCTGAGGCAAAGGCAAGCCTTCCCGTTCTTCCATACAATAAAATCCAACGATATGTATTTACTGATCACGCAATGACTATGCTACAACTCTGGGATCTGTGACTTGTGTTGCAAGCTACAAGGATTGCTTTTGATTCAGATATCATCAAGCAAGTTCTTGACTCCTTTGATGCTGAAACTAGCAGTGCTATGGTAAATAGCAGGAAGGTGTCAGTAACACCAGAAGCCATTGCATTTGCATTTCGGATGCCTATTGAGCCCAAACCGTCTGTGGCAACTGCGCAGCAAATCAGTATCGCTCTGAAGGAGGATGAAACGGCTAGAAAGAATCGCAAGGCAAGTGCTCAAGGAGTTCCAGTAGCAGGGCTGGAAGCCTCAGCTGCTTACAGGTTTGTAACCAAAGCAGTAAGCCTTAAGAACAACCCAACATATGTGTCAGAAAAATTGTTTGCTATGCTGTTGGCCAAGATACTGGATCCACAAGTCCATATCAACCTTTGTCAAATACTCTCGCATAATGTACTCCAACAGACTGCCAAGCTGAAATCTCAAACTGTTTTCAAGGCATGGTATGTCTGGCAATTCCTGTATTGGGCTGTTAATGAGCACGTAAAGCAGGCTTGGAGTGAGCAGCCCATTTCTGAACCAAAGAAAATTGAATTGTCCTCAGACGACTGTCCTCAGACGACGAGGAAACAGACAGTCAAACGATTTCCACTGACCTAAAAAGGAAAGCCACTGCAGAAGAAGCTGGCAGTTCAAAGAAGCCAAGAATCACACTGACAAAAAGTAGTGAATTTTTGAAGCAAATAGAAAGCCAGGTTAAGGCAGTAAGCACTCAGAAAGCTGAGATGAGTAAAACTGAGCGGCAATCTGCTCAGAAAATTGTGCCTGATCAGCCAGCTGTCAAAAATACAGTTGCTACTGTATCTTGGAAAGATCATGTCAAGCCAGTCACTGTTGAAAAGATACCAGACCAGTCAGGGGACAAAGGCAAGAGTCAACTGGACAAAGGGAAGGGTCCAGAGTTCTCAACTTTGTCTGGTGGAGTCCCTGCCATTATTGAAAATCCTCTACAACTGGTAAAACAGGATAAGTTGCAGCAAATGCAAACTCAGAAATTAAGAGGGCATCTTTTGCTCAGCAAAGCTGATTATGCAGCTTTACCCTACGTGGCTCTAGTGGCAATATATGAACCTGTTGATTCTGATCCAACCACGGTCAAAGACAGATGTTCAGTACTGATACAGTCTTCTTGGAATACCATTGTCAGTTGTATGGGACAATTGGTGGTGGCTACCGGATCAGAAGACGAAGTTAAAAAGCTTAAAGCTGACTTGATAGAAGCGCAGCATCAGATTGAAACACTCCAGAAAGCCCAGGAAATGCAGAACATACAACACAGGGTACTGGAAGCTCAATCAGAAAGGACTCATGATCAGGAGTTGTTGAACAAAAAGTTGGCTAAGGCTGAGTCTGAAATTATGATCATGAAAAGTCAAAGGAATGAGCAATGAGAGCTGCCGAGCGAGCTGAAACAATGCTCAGGATGAAGCGGGCAGAATTTAGAAAGCTGCTATTGCACCATACAGCTCTGAAGCGTTCGCTGACTGACAGATACATCTACAATAGCCTGTCTGAAATTTTAAACCCCTCAGGTAATGCTGTTTTTTACTTAGAAAATTTAAAGTCCTTGATGGAAAGTATGCAGAGTGATTTGAAAGACAAGGTGGGTGAGTTCAATAATGCTCTGATGAACCAAGCTATAATGGATTATATTGAGCAACAGACTTCCACGGATGAGGATGAAGAAGATCCAAAAGATGAAGCTGATTAGGAGGAGGATGATCAAGAAACTGGGCATACGAAGGACGACGATGATGCCCCACCACCATCTCCACCTCCAGAACCGGGTACTGTTGGGACAGGGCCAGATGAAGGAGGCCAGTCAGACCAGCCAGATCAGAATGAGGGTCAGCAGGAAGGACAGGATAAAGAGCACCAATCGGGTAATCAACAAACTGAAGAGCAGCAGCCTAGTAACACTGGGAATCAGCCAACTGATCAGTCCCATCAGAGCAGAGATGCTAAAGGGAAAATGAAAGTTCAGGATGAGGGACTAGTGACTGATCATCAACAGCTCATTACTCTGAATAAGTAACTGAGACATCAACAGGCCTCCATTACCAGACAGTATCTGGAAGATGATGCTCTCTGGACTGACTTGGAAAGATTTCAAAGACTATATGTGGGAGCCAGGGAAATGATAGAACATTGGAAATTAGCCGCTTTGCATCCCAATACAGTCCAGTTGTTGGAACGAGTTCTGGAATGGATACTCAATGCTGATGAGAAAGTGGCAAACCCGCACTGGCAAAGGCATTCTACTGCAGATTGTCGGTCCTTGGCTCTAGAACTGGAACTTTTGCTGGGTAACAAACCAACTTACCACTGCATGAAGGATGTTAGGGTACAACTCAAGGAAGTTCTGGTACAAATGCAAGCTGCCAGAGGTGTTTTGGATCAGAGAGTCAAAGCCATCCTTGAGGACCAGACAGCCAGTAGCAGAGGACCTCAAACGCGAATGTCAGTAGGAGCATAGGCAACTGCTCTCCGAACCCTGTTCCAGCTAGTGAGAATAGGAGAACCAGGCTGTTCTCAATTTCCTGGAATTTGTGCCCGATTCTCCAGTTCTCTTGTATGCTGTTCCAGCAAGAGAAACTGAGCTGCCAAGATTCTTTCCAGTGCTATATCCTCAACATCAAGAACTAGTTGATCGACTCACATATTTCAAAATAACTGATGAGCTTCAGGATTGGTATGAGCGATCAAATGTGGAATGGAAGACTTGGCAGACATTGCTCAATGATGCTCTCCAAATCAATGACATTCAGGCAATGAAAGAGGAGCTGCATAGGATTCAGCTGTGTATGGGCCAGTGGAAGATTCAGGTCAGAGGATTGACCAGGATTACTAATTAGTTGCTACAGCTTACGGTCAAATCTTTCAAACTACCTGAGAAAGACATTGCAGCAAAGCCGGGTCTAGCACCACAGTACAGGGAGATGGATGAGATTCTTTTCGAAGCTCGAGTCAAAACAAATCAGCCTCTTCCAGAAGGATGGATCCATACTACTTCGCATTGTCATAAGCTGGCCAGAACCAGACTGAGTAAGGGCAGGCGTACACTCTATGATCGTGACACCAAAACCTATCATTCTCTCACGCCTTATGAGGTAGAGATGACCACAAACCGGCGGGATCAGCTTGAGCAGGAGGCCATTTATCGACTGATTCAGAAGGAGAATGCTGGTCCTGGGACTTCTCAGGCACCATCCCGGTCAAAGAGCAAAGGCAAAAGGAAGACGGTCCAATGGAAGGATACTGGGTAGTTCCATCTCAGAATTCAGTGGCGACTTTTCTTCTCAGCAGGTAGGAAGAGATGACAGCTCTACCTTGACCTGGTGAGAGCTCCACCTTGGCCTTTTCTGCTGCCTCCCGCAATCCTTGGTCCTTCTTGAACTCCTGCACCCCAACATCAGAACCAGACAATGGATTTTTCAGTTCCACACCAGAACCAGACGATGGATTTTTCAGTCTCACATCAGAATCATACGGGAATTTTTCAAAAATTTTGGAATCTTGCCAAAATTCAAGAAAGAAGGGAAGGATGTAGACGGCTGGATAATCACCATGTGGGAACGTGTTCTTAGAAGACGGGCAACGAATTACTTAGTAATTACTACAGTAAACCCGAAGTGTATAAATAGGGCCCATTACATCATTATCGGGGGGGCAATTGTTATCACTTGTATTAGCGCTTTGGGCTATAATTGTAATTGAGCATCAGTGGCAGTGTTGTCGGCTATACTTTCTCTCTGTAATCATATTCGCTGTAATCTTGATCTGTAATCTCAATCATGGTATATATTTCAGTGATACTTACTTCTCGACCAGTCTTCTGAATTTGAATCTGAATCTGAACCTTATTCCACTCTATAAGTCTGATTCTTATTTCAGTATCCACATTTCAGTCTAGTCTCTGATTTTTGTCTAGTCTATTGTCTGAAATCTTCCCACACTAGTAGTCGAAATCCTTCAACACTGTAATCAGTTGTCTCAAGAGATCAGCTCCAATTCCACTCATCACAAGGCCATAGTATTGTATTTTTAGAGAAATTTTGGAGTGTTTGGTTTTTTCTCCAAAGTGTATCTCAAGTGTGACCCATGCAACATAGGAAGTAGTTCATCCATCTAGCTAGTGGATGTAATTGTCCCCTACAACGGTGAGAAGAATCCCTTATGCTTGCTCATCTCGTGCTGTGAAGTGCTTGAGACCATCTAGTCTCAATCCTTTCTCCTTCTCCCAAAGGCTTGGCTATGGAACACAATTGCTTCTTCATCAAATACCCCTTCGTTTTGATCTGGTAGGTATGAAACTCTCAACCATCAAAAACAGTGAGTGCTTCCTTGCCCATAGTGCTCCCAAAAGTGTGAGAAGGAAAAAGGTATTACCCTCAGCTTAATGTAGGGTAGTGTCTAATTTTGCTCGTGATTTTATGCTCAGAATTGGCACGTGTGACTTCACAAGAGGATTTTGTGAAGTTACTCTTCACTTGTTGTGAAGCACCTCTTCACAAAGCATACCAAAAAAGAAAGAATTTTTAAGGCTCAAGGCTTACAAAGAGTAGTGTAAATCAAAACTTGAGCTTCATGCGAGCAAGGGGTATTGCACCTTATGCGAAGCAAGGCTTATGTGTTGTGCTCTATCAAGAGGGCCTTGAGAGTTCGAGACTGCGGGGCTAGTAGCCCGTGGAAACAAATTCTATGGAGAATTTGGGTTTGCAGGGCATATTGACCATGGGAAAGCCTTCTAGTATGTATAGTGGCCAAGGACAATGTCATGGGAGAATTTGGGTTTGTAGGGCCTTTAGACCATGGGAAAGCCTTCTAGTATGTGTCAATTAGTGGCTAAGGACAATGTCATGGGAGTGTCCGCTAAGAGAAACTTTGTGTGCAGCTAACATGGATGTTGATATGGTTCCTTGAGAGAATCTTTGAAGACACATGGAAGAACCAAGTAACAAGTTAATGCATGCATGTAATCTCATGTATATATGCCCCTTACATGGAAGAGGATTTGTAAGATATTGAGCTAGACCCCAAGCTCAATTTTTGAGCCTCAAAGCTTAGATTGAACTCAACTCTCAAGGTTGAATTCATTAATCTTGTAATTTGTTCAGCATTCAACTCATTGTTCCTCTTCAGACGTAATTCCATTCAAAGCAAGGTGTGAGAGTCCACAACATGAGTTTATGTTTCCAAGGTATCCATATCCAAGCTAAGTGGAAGTGTGTTTGGATCTTAAACTCAAAATTGAGATTTTTGGTTTTCAAAATTTTGAGATATTTGGTCGATAAATTATGGATTGGAGTTTTGTAGATCAAGCACAATTGAAAATGTATGTTTTCCAATAAATCAAGGATCAAATATCCACCTCTGTGTGTGTGTGTGTGTGTGTGTGTGTGTGTGTGTGAGAGAGAGAGAGAGAGAGAGAGAGAGAGAGAGAGATGGGTTTCTCCAAACAAAAGATGGGAATTATTTATAGTTGTATTAAAGCTCATGAGAAAGCACATGTATCGGCTAAATTTTGCAAAAATTGAAAAGAAAGTAAATTATGGTAATTACTCAAAGATATTTGTATTGTATTGTTAGAAAAACTATAAGCTCAAACGAATGTAGTGTAGATGTCATGATTTGGTTCTCTCTCATCTACATCTTCTCTCTTTACATTCAATACATACATATATATATATATATATATATATATATATATATATATATGGGGAAATTAAAAAATTGGCCCCTTACATGGCAGAGGATTTGTAAGATATTGAGCTAGACCCCAAGCTAAATTTTTGAGCCTCAAAGCTTAGATTGAACTCAACTCTCAAGGTTGAATTCATTAATCTTGTAATTTGTTCAACATTCAACTCATTGTTCCTCTTCAGACGTAATTCCGTTCAAAGCAAGGTGTGAGAGTCCACAACATGAGTTTATGTTTCCAAGGTATCCATATCCAAGCTAAGTGGAAGTGTGTTTGGATCTTAAACTCAAAATTGAGATTTTTTGTTTTCAAAATTTTGAGATATTTGGTCGATAAATCATGGATTGGAGTTTTGTAGATCAAGCACAATTGAAAATGTATGTTTTCCAATAAATCAAGGATCAAATATCCACCTCTGTGTGTGTGTGTGTGTGTGTGTGAGTGTGAGAGAGAGAGAGAGAGAGAGAGAGAGAGAGAGAGAGAGAGAGAGAGATGGGCTTCTCCAAAGAAAAGATGGGAATTGTTTACAATTGTATCAAAGTTCATGAGAAAGCACATGCATCGGTCAAATTTTGCAAAATTTGAAAAGAAAGTAGATTTTGGTAATCACTCAAAGATATATATATTTCATTGTTAGAAAAACTATAAGCTCAACCGAATGCAGTGTAGATGCCCCTTACACGGTAGAGGATCTGTAAGATATAAAGCTAGAAGGTCTTAATAATGGACTGAAATTGACAAATTGGAGCATATGGTTTTTGAGGATATGCAGGAAAAAAAGAATTAAAAGTTTGATGGTGATTGCCAAGATATGCTTGCGAAAACTGTTAACAAGGAGAAACCATGCCACAACCATGCATTGCCTATAAATCAAGAGCCAGCTTCAAGTACCTTGTCTTAAATGCTCATACCAACCACACATGCCGTGATTGCCAAGATATGCTTGCGAAAACTGTTTAACAAGGAGAAACCATGCCACAACCATGCATTGCCTATAATCAAGAGCCAGCTTCAAGTACCTTGGCCTTAATGTCCATACCAAGCACAAATGCCGTGAATGTTCGATGCATCATTTTGAAGCCATGAACTGAGCCTACTATTGTGCATTTGAAAACATGTGTCAATATCAAATGTTAGCTTCTCATGAAATGTCTCTTTGACACCTGCTAATGCCTATATTTTGCTACGGCATTGAAATGTGGGGTTGTATCATTAGTATCTCCATTGGAAAGAGTTTGTACCGTTAGCATTTGCTTACAAGGTTTTGCCAAGTCAAGATACAAACACCCTATATACTCCTTCTCCTTGAGTTGGGATCACTTCCCATGAAGCTTATGGAAAGGGAGAGAGTTGTGGAATGGCAAAGAAACTTCTTTAAGGCAAGGAAGTATGGGGCTATAATACCATTAGTATCTCCACTTGGAAAGGCTTTGGATTGTTCGCATTTCCTTATGCCAAGTCAAGATATAAACACCTTATATACTCCTTCTCCTTGAGTTGGGAACACGTCCCATTGAGGTTATGGCCATAAGGTGTGTCAAAGCTCTCCACATCGCCTTCGTAGAAGTGCAAAGGAGGTAAGTAACAAAGCTCAAAAGTCTCACAGAATCCTGACTCGGAGCCGAAGATGGATGCAGGGTAGTGTTAAAGCCGAAGCATAACCATGAACTTTGATTTTGTAGCATTCCAAAATCATTTCATTTTAAAAAAGCTCGAAAGAAGCAGTCGATCCTCTCTAATCTCACACCTAACAAAAATAGATATAGTATCTGACATCACAAAACTGAGTTGAGAAAGTGAAATAAAGTAGAGCACGTTCTTTTGATGGATGAAGTATTCATTAAAAAAGATGGCGATTCGGAGATACTACTTAGAGTTTAATGGAAATAAACTAGGCAACTTGAGCAAAAACTTTAGGTTTGAAAATGATGAGGAGAGCGTTTATAGCCTTAACCAAACAACTTTTAACACCTGCAATCAATCATTATATGAGCATGAAAAAAATAGCAAACGACTAGACAGAAAGATAAAGATGCATACCAATGGCAAGGGGTAGGTAGCTCTTGAAATACCATTGGTAATGGGCACTCTCCACCAAGAGCATTAAAGACGCTAGTGAAGAATCACACAAACACAAGTGGGCATGGAGATGGAAGAAGAAGTACATACGAGCATGGTTTTCATCTCTACTAGTGTACTAGATAGCCATGAGGTATAGATAGAAAATTGCGACACGCATACCTTTTGAGTATCATTCTTCCTTCTTGGCTATTATCATGATGTGTAAACACACGTAGGATCGTCGGGTACGTGTTTTTGCCGCGGCACTAGGAGAGAGGCAGTTTTCTGGTGGCTTGTATATGCACCCACGACTCCAAAAGTAGGGAATTATCTCAATGCAATAAGGCCGGCGTGGCATCAGTCCCACAGGGCAAGCCGTGGGGCGGAGCAGGTATAAAAGCCAGAGAGAGCACGCTGGGTAGCGCATACCTTTCTCGGCCTTTTGGCTAAGATCAAGTGTAGTATCTGTTCTTATCAGTTTAATATCTGATACGTGGTCCATCGGGCCACATGATATTAACCTAATTTTTCTCACGGGGGCAGCCCCCTCCCGGCAGCTTGCTGCCCGGGGGCTGCGCGCGTCGCCTCTGTATTGCACTGCCTCAGAGGCCTGGCGCACCCCCCTTCCAAATTTTCAAACTCAAATCTCTTCTGCGATGGCCCCACAAAACGCTTTGAAACTTGCCTGCTGTGATGAGCAGTGGCTGATGACGAATTGGATTTCGTTTCTTTGAGACATGCCAATCGGGATTGCTCAGAGAAAAAGAGGCTTGATAGCACATCAGAGAGCATGACCGGTAAAGTTTACCATCTCTCGAGCAGAACAACTCTAGCCCAACAAAGGGTGTCATGTCTAGGCATACAAGCACACATATAAGGGGTATGAGCCTCCCGAAGACCGGCCACGGGAGGGGACCCCCCACCTAGGCACGTTAGCCTCACTCCACGCACTCGCGCACCGTGGGGACTCCACGCAAGGTTCCCCGGGGCACGCTATGACCCGTCGGCGGTGCGGCGGAGCCTGAGGCTACGTGGGGCTAGGGACCCGAGACGCGAGACCCGCGAAGACCCGCGAAACACAAACGGCCGTCGACCCATGGAACGCAACCACGCCCGAGCCGGTCCCGTCCGAGCCGGGCCCCCGAGAACGCAACTTGACCCGAGCCGGTGCCGTCCGAGCCGGGCCCTCCTGAGCCGGTACCGTCCGTGCCAGGACCCCTTGAAGCAACACCTTGGTCCCTTGGCTGCGCGCGGGTATAAATCCCCGCCGGGCCCCTTGAAGGTAGAAGTCCCTCGGCCGCGTGCGGGTAAGAATCCCCGACGGGCCCCTTGAAGACAGAAGTTCCCTCGGCTGCGTGCGGGTAAGAATCCCCGCCGTGCCCCCTCCCCGACGCGCCCAGAAGCTGGGGCGTCACACTTGGTATCAGAGCTCCAGAACGAGCTCCTGGAAACGAGCCGAAGACTAACGTGCCCGACGCGCACGATACTCACGACGACTCCAACCGCAATGGCCCGGGTCGTCAAAATCCTGGTGAAGAGAGCTCCAGAAAGCAACCACACGCCCTCCGCACCGTGACGCGTTCCCTGAACACCGGGCCGTCACTTGTGACCCGCGCCGGCCCCGATCCGAGCCGGGCACCACCATGACACAAAAAGCAAAGATGTGAGCCAGACAGGGCTCTTCACATGAAGAAAAGGCAGATACGAGCCAGACAGGGCTCTTTATGACAAAAACAGAGAAAGACCAAAAACGCGACGAACCAAGCCAACGGTGTTCGTCGCGCCCCGGCCACGTTTTTGTGGCCCATGCTGAGCTAAAGATCCAAACGACGTCCAAACAGGGACCAACTCGCAAGTGCTGCATTGCGACGGAACGCTCTTTCAAATTCGGCTTTCAAGAAGCCTCCGCGCGGACCAACGCAGCAGGTGGCTCCGCGCACATCGGGTTACCTATTCGGGGAACGCTCAAGTACGGGGAATTCTACTTGGGTGTTCAAAGCATATCTTTTCAGCCTTCTGCCAAAACCCCAAAAATACACACACTCACTTTATTCTCAAAAGTACAAAAACAAAGCATGCCTACTTACTTGCATTTTGGGAACAGTTTTTGCTCACTTGCACTTATATGCACCCCTTTGTCCCCACGGCCTCATGCATAGCCAAGCACTCTTTTCCCACGTTCGACGCGGTCGTCGAACTCTCTTCAAACGGGGGTGTATATAAGGGGTATGAGCCTCCCGAAGACCGGCCACGGGAGGGGACCCCCCACCTAGGCACGTTAGCCTCACTCCACGCACTTGCGCACCGTGGGGACTCCACGCAAGGTTCCCCGGGGCACGCTATGACCCGTCGGCGGTGCGGCGGAGCCTAAGGCTACGTGGGGCTAGGGACCCGAGACGCGAGACCCGCGAAGACCCGCGAAACACAAACGGCCGTCGACCCATGGAACGCAACCACGCCCGAGCCGGTCCCGTCCGAGCCGGGCCCTCCTGAGCCGGTACCGTCCGTGCCAGGATCCCTTGAAGCAACACCTTGGTCCCTTGGCTGCGCGCGGGTATAAATCCCCGCCGGGCCCCTTGAAGGTAGAAGTCCCTCGGCCGCGTGCGGGTAAGAATCCCCGACAGGCCCCTTGAAGACAGAAGTTCCCTCGGCTACGTGCGGGTAAGAATCCCCGCCGTGCCCCCTCCCCGACGCGCCCAGAAGCTGGGGCGTCACAACACACTGCAAGAAGGGCTTCCAAGGCTCATCCCACGCACTTGAGCATCTCGGCTTTGCCCAGACTAGGCAGAATAATAGTAGCGTGCCAAGCAACATGGGCGAGAAGGACAGATGCCCCTATCAGTGACGGTGATTCCATCTTGCATTGAGATTGCAAGGCTCTTAGGCCTACTGGAGGTTGTGTTTCAAGAGATGGCATGCTGGCTTTTGCATCACTTATTGAAAGTGTTACTTTCTTGCATCCTGTCAAAGCGCATGTTGAGGTTGCATCTGATGCAGGTCCTAAATCCTTGGTAATGAAGTTTGCATAAACCATACGCACCGGAATCCTGACAAGCCAAGACCTCTCTCTCATCGAAGTTGTCGCCCCTCAACGGAATGGCTCGATACCAATGGGAGGGCATCATAGAAAGATCTTAGACAATGATCATGCCTCCGCGGAGGAGGCCATACCACCCTATGCATACTTCCTATTGCATCCAAGATTGTTTTAAAAAAGTGGTTATGGTGGGGGGATTTTTTAATTTCTTTTGCTAAGGATTTGGTCTCGAGAGAGAATATTGTCCAGCCAACATGTTGAGCCTGAAGCTCAGCTCATGTGTGGTACAACTTTTCAATTAACTAAATTTTCTCTAAGAAATGGCAACTTCTTTTCGTCATTTGAGATGTGTGGATTGTTTGCTTTTGATCATGTCGATCCATATCACCTTTGAATCTAGCAAAGACCATGTTAGTTTTTTTCCTTGTTTACCCATTTCTTTTCCACTAGAAGTCATCTACTAAACTGTTCACTTCACCCATGAGCTAAAGGGGGGGCAATATGGGATAGTATCTAAGAAGTATTCCTGCAAGTTCTCCATACACTTGGTTGTATAAGACACCTTCCATTGTGCATTTGTACATCTCTCTCTCTCTCTCTCTCTCTCTCTCTCTCTCTCTCTCTCTCCACCATATAAGGGTATCCAAGTATGGCATTGCTATCAAGCAATTCTCCATCACAAGTCTCTTCCTATGGGAAACCAAGCTACAATCACAAGGAAGTGTTGACGGCCAAACATAGAAGGAGCCTTTCCAAACTTCTTGCATCATTATTTTTTGAAGCGGAATGACATCTTTGTAATGTTTTGTGCGGCCAATATTCTTTATGGGAACGAGCCTCTAAGGAGGAATTGCATATAAGCCTTTTTTGCTCGAGGTTTTTATCTATGTAAATATGGTATCAGAAAAAGATCTTAGACAATGACCATGCCTGAACGGAGGAGGCCGTACCACCCTAGGCATATTTCCTATTGCATCAAAAATTGTTTTAAAAAAGTGGTTATGGTGGGGGGATTTTTTATTCTCTTTCGCTAAGGATTTGGTCTCAAGAGGGAGTACTGGCCAACCGGCAAGTTGAGCCTATAGCTCATGTGTGGGACAACCTTTCAATTAACTAAATTTTCTCTATGCAATGGCAGCTTCTTTTCATCATTTGAGACGTGTGGATTGTTTGCTTTTGATCATGTCGACGCATATCACCTTTGAATCTAGCAAAGACCATGCTAGTTTTTTTCCTTATTGCTACCATGTTTACCCATTTCTTTTCCACTAGACGTCATCTAAACTATTCACTTCACCCGTGAGCTAAAGGGGGGCAATATGGGCTGGTATCTCACTCTATAGAGCTTCTACTAGTGGGAATGTTCTACATTTGTACATCTCTCTCTCTCTCTCTCTCTACCATATAAGGTAATCCAAGTATGGCATTGGTATCAAGCAATTCTCCATCACATGTCTCTTCCCATGGGAAACCAAGCTACAATCACAAGGAAGGAAATAATTTGGAAGATAGTCACTAAAGATGAGCATGAGCATATTCATATAGATCCAAGCCAACAATTGGCATGTGCCCTCAGCTAATAATCTTTTCAAGATCTTAACCTCACTAAAATGGGCAATTATCTTTACTTTGGCAACCACGTTTGATATAAATTCACATCCCAAAGGAGCCTTGTCTAATGAAGAAACTATATACACTAAAGGTTGCCAGCAATGTCATTATATATTTAGAGCATGTTTCATACTTCTCATGCCTACTTGATAAGTACACATTGGTATGAGTACCACCATGTCCACAATAGAAACAAGGTGCATTCTTATAGGTGGTTTATTTGAAGGGTAAATTCTCGTCATTTATCGAACAATGTGGTGATGCAATAATTAGGACTCTATGTTAGTTATACAAGCGGGATAGAGCTATAGTCATGGGTTGCAAGCAATTGGAGGAGAAGACCGGGATCCACCAACATCTAAACAGTCCGAGGCCTACACTTGACCTTAGCCATAATAGCACCAAAGGTCAATCTATATTGTATATATTGATGGGAGAGACCCATGGGTGTTTTCTTGTGGTTGCAGCTAGGTTTAGGTATGTTTTCTTTGAGCCTTAGTAAGCACAAACATGTCACAATTCATGGCAAAAAAACACGGGCTGTACATTGTTGACGTGGCAGGTTGGATGTTGGGAGTTTTTCTGTCAATTAATGAAAGCATTTGACTTTTAGAACTTTTGTTGGAAATACTCGGCTTTAGAGATCTCTTATCAAGAGGTTTAATTAGATCTCTTGTCAAGGGGCTTAATTTCTTTAATTTCATTAGTGATCCTGGTTATATGCCTATGCATGGTGATATGGTTCCAATATCTTGATCTGTCAGAAAAGGAGAGTCATGAGTTTGTACTCCCGCATATGTCACAACTTGGTGATGTGGCATGTCTGCTTCTGGACTGGAAGAAAAGAGGAGAGCTTGTGAACAAAAAGGTGAACCTGAGTCAAGGCCATAATGAGCACAAAACGTGGCACAATTCCTGGTGGAAGACATGGGCCACACGTTGTTGACGTGGCAAGCTCAATGTTGGGAGCTTTGCGCCAACTATTGAAAGCATTGACTTTCAGAACTTTTGAGCATTACTTTTTGAAAGCTGCTTTTGGGGACATTGGTGCAGATAAAGTGAGTCTATGCTAGGAAGAGCAAGAAGCAGGGATATGGGTGTCTAAAGTGTATGCTAGGGTGATACCCGGGGGAATTCACTCTTTATAATACAAAACAGGACGCCACCTGCGAGCGGACAACTTTGATAAAACCCCTATATACGACTCATATTAGGGAATATGACCCCCCTTTCTACGCTTATACGACAATCAATGAAGAAAACTATCATACCCCTATCTTATATATAAAATTTAGGTTGCACATAATCTAACTGAGTAAAACTAGTCAAAGAGTGTGTAGCATAGTGAATTGCAACGTACTAAGGAACCACTTTTGTTGATAACTAGATATACCCTCAATGTGTCTTAGTTTGACTTTCAAATTATGTGCCCGATCAACCTGCACTCTAGCTACTCATCCAATTCTGACCCATCTACAGCTGGTGTAAATCAACCCTTGACCTGCTCCAAATTATCCCTTATTTATGACTGGCTTGATGCAAAATTTGATGTGTGACCTGATAAAAAACTTCCCCTAAATTCATCTGAATTCTAGTACAGATCGGTGACCAATTATTACAAAGTAATCAACCCGGTTCAGGTACCCCCCCCCTCTTAAATATGATACCCCCCTCCCTTATTTTTAAGATTGGGAGATAAATTATTGGGTGCCTGCCCCTAACTTATACGCTTATGTAACTTGTAAAAAAACCCCCCTCCCCTGCACTTACGTGGTGCGATAAATTTTCCATGGTGAATCCCCCGAGGGGTGATAAAGGAGGTATGAAGGTCAAGGGCACACAGGTGGATCCATGTGTGTGTGCAGTTTTGGGATATTTTGACCAACATGCTCTTCCATGGGGCTTCTCAAATTGGCTAATTGGAGAGCTTAAAGTGTATAAATGAAAGTACAAAAGGTGGTTTTCAAAGTGCTTTATAGGCTAGTCCAAAGGGCCTGTCAATCTGTAATGTACAACTCAAGATATGACAGTTTGAAGAAAAGGGTGCTTCAAAGATTCTCAACAGAATGGATGAGTGCAACAGAATGGAGTATGTCGGTCTTTTCGGATTGGTAATTGGATCCCAAATGGATAAGATATGAGAAGCTTAAATTTTTATGCTGCACCATTTTGATTGCCTCTATAAACGTGCCATCATATGTTTTTCAAGCTTGCCAAGGGTTTGTAGAGGTAGTGTGAAGCTTGTGGAGCTAGACAAAAGTGACGGCCTGCCAAACAGAGTTGCGATCATCAAGATATTAAAGTTTGAAGCTGACAGTTGGCAGAGGAGATGCGGTTACATATGGTTTTTTCCCATTTGGGAACGATTGTTTACTATTGTCAACTTGCCAAAATGCACAAAGGTCCTGATGGATCAGAGTCACCTTCCACGTTGGCTTTATACCATGGCCATCTAACATTGGAGTTGGAAATGGGACTAGGTCAAAGTAGTAGGGAAAATGGGGATTTTTTTGGGAAATTTTGTGGTTTTGGGTAACCCTTGAAGGTGCACTTCATGGGAGACTGCCACGTGGCGTGGGATTAAACCATATGTGCAATAGAGTCCAAAGGAGGTGTGGTATATATATTGGAGGGAGAAACTAAGTATCCAAGAGGGAGAGAGATGGAGCTATGGATTCCTCCCCCTCCTTGCCCGTGGGGCGCTGCTATGGTGGCCTTCTCGCATGTGTGCCCACAATGAGATGGTGATTAATGTTGGAGCCACTGTCACCGATGGTGGATTGTGGCATCCGTTTGGCGATGTCGATTGACTATGGCAGTGCCCAATTGGGGCTTGTTCATACACCCGGGGGGGGGGGCATGGGCCCTCCCCCTTTTGTTTGGAGTATAAGAGGATACCCCACGATGGCGTTGAAGGGGCGGGGTCCCATGCAGTCAGAGAGATGTGGATGTGCCCCCGGGCTGTTTGTGGAGTGCGCATGCGTGCGTGCACGCGCACATTCACACACACACACACACAGAGAGAGAGAGAGAGAGAGAGAGAGAGAGAGAGAGAGAGAGAGAGAGAGAGAGAGAGAGAGAGAGAGAGAGAGAGATTTGGGGGGGGGAGGGGATATATGCGTTGGGGGGGTTGTGTTTCCTTGGGACCATGTGGTGGTTTTTCACCCCGAGAGCGGCTTGTACTTGCTTTTTTTCCACTCAACCTAGAGGAGACTTGTTTACAGTCGTACATTCTTGGACTCTTCATGGCAATACTCGGTTCCAGTGATCTCTTATAAGGAGGCTTAATTAGATCTCTTGCCGGGCGTCTAAATTGCTTTACTTTCATTATTGGTCCCGTTTATTTGATCTGTCGGACAAGGAGAGTCGTCAGTCTCTGCTCCTATCTGTGACACCTTGCATTGAGACTCCTGCATAGGAGGATGTGTTGCAACAGATGGTCGAAAATTGTGTCTGTCACAACTTGGTGATGTGGCATGACTATTATTGGACTTGGAGTTGAGAGGAGAGCTTATGAAAAAAAAGGCATGACCTCGAGCCATAGTGAGCACAAAACATGGCACAATTCATGGTAGAAAACACGAGCCATACGTTGTTAACGTGGTAGGTTGGGCGCTGGGAGCTTTTGCATCAATTAGTGAAAGTTTCACAACTTCACTTATCGAAAGCATGTACTTTTGGGGACGCCTTGTAAAGATGAGGCCAAGGGCCATTAAATATGTGGCTATGGGGAGTCTTATACACAATTGCAGAGTTAGCTCTCCCATGCAATTGTACACTAGCTGAGAGCATAATGAAACGAAGTACCACAAGGAGGCACCTACCTTAGCAACCAATGAATCCGAGTGGAATCTCAAGTGTTGAGTTCTCTTTCAAGTCCAAGTATGCGGTGATTATGAAAGAAGAGCAAAGAAAGAACATAGATTTCAACCTTTTATCAAACCTTTCTTACTAGAGGAATATTCAACAAGGCTTGTGGCACCTAAGAGATTAACACTTCAAGAAATTCTACATGCTACGAGACATACAATATGCTCAGAAACTTGCTACACAAAATCAAGCAAATGAGGATATTTCTATGAAGAGAGCTAGCCATGCAATTAACGCTTGAGCCACTTGATAGTGAGGACACCTTAACATCCATGAATTAGGTTTTTAGTTACACATCATTGATAAATCAAATTCTTTTTTCCTTGAGTTTTTTTATCTTTGTAAATATGGCATCATAGAAAGATCTTAGCCAATGATCATGCCTCAGGAGAGGAGGCCATACCACCCTATGCATATTTCCTATTGCATCAAAGATTGTCTTAAAAAAGTGGTTATGGTGGGGGGGATTTTTTACTCTCTTATGCTAAGGATTTGGTTTTAACAGAGAATATTGGCCAACCAACAAGTTGAGCCTGAAGCTAATGTGTGGGACAACTTTTCAATTAACTAAATTTTCTCTAAGAAATGGGCAATTTCTTTTCATCATTTGAGATGTGTGGATTGTTTGCTTTTGATCATGTCGATGCATATCACCTTTGAATCTAGCAAAGACCATGCTAGTTTTTTTACTTATTGCTACCATTTTTACCCATTTCTTTTCCACTATAATTCATGTAAATTGTTCACTTCACCCATGAGCTAAAGGGGGAAATATGGGCTAGTATCTCACTCTCTAGAGCTTCTACTAGTGGGAATGTCTCTATGCTAGCTCCTTATCCACTAATCTAAGAAGTAGTCTTGCCAGTTCTTCATACATTTGGCTGTATAAGACACTTTCCATTGTATATTTGTACCTCTCTCTCTCTCTCTCTCTCTCTCTCTCTCTCTCTCTCTCTCTCTCTCTCCATACAAGAGTACCGCAAGGAGGCACCTACCTTAGCAGCCAATGAATCTGAGTGGAGTCTCAAGTGTTGAGTTCTCTTTCAGGTCCAAGTATGTGGTGATTATGAGAGAAGAGCAAAGAAAGAGCACCTACCTTATAATCAATACAGATTATAAACAACCAATGTGGATAAGTTTAGAGATTGAATAGTGAAATAAAGAAACTTTAAGTTTAGTCAATGTATCTACAAGCACCTAAACCGAGCCATGGCCTCTGAAGGTGATTGGTAGACCCACAATCAATCTCATAGAGATACTGTACATAAAATGAGGAATGCTTCATAAGCTATCAATTTTATGAATTTGCATGCCGCTTCAAATCTACCTTTGCTAAATACTAGGACCCATAACACCTAGTGCTCATGCATTTAACAAAAAATGATATGAACCTATATTTTCATGACTATAAGTACCGATGCTTATGAAATATGTGATGCTCAATGCACACATGGAAGAGAAGGGTATATAGTACTATGAAGAGAACTAAATACTTTCTACTACAATCACTTAAAAACCAAAATGTTTGAACCATAATAGAATGTGAAATATAAATCACATCTAAGCACAAACAATGAAATATTTTCATTAACAATACATAGCCTTGCTATACATACAAACAACCATTCGTGAATGTTGTTCAGTAGTACTTGTAAGCTTCACAAGTCTTACTATGTATCCTCGGATAATGTTTGACCACTAAAGACATGCTTGAAATGGTCTAATACATGGATATGACCACCACCTAGGGGATTTGTCATGACACATAATTGAAATAAAAGGTGCTAGTGTCAGTCCAAAGACTCATATTCTCAACATGTGGAATATGTCTCATATAATGATGTCTAAAAATATGACACCCATCAAGTACGAGATGTACTTGTCTGTGGAGGTAATTGTAAACACTCAACAAAATGAGTGAGAGGGACCCTGATAACTCGTACTCTGCACTCGCTAAACCAAAATCCATGAGTTTCTAGACGATGTTGCATACCTTATGACTATCAATGTGTGCCAAACAAAACCTTACTATGTAGGTCTATAAATGCAGGGTGCAAAAATGTATCTGGGACACTACATGCCCAAAATTCTTTGCTCCTACATGACCTTGTCATGTGTCTAAAGAGAAAAATGGATAAAAACATTTCTAGAATATGCATCCCACTTGGAAAACTCAATTTGGTTAGCATTGGGCAACTTGATCATGAGGGTTATCATACCGCTTTTGGAGATGCTGTTGTCAAAGGGTTATTTGATTGTGGAAATTTTTTTCAAAGATGGAACTCTTTACACTCTACGTGTGTGTGTGTGTGTGTGTGTGTGTGTGTGTGTGTGTGTGTGTGTGTGTGTGTGTGTGTGTGAGAGAGAGAGAGAGAGAGAGAGAGAGAGAGAGAGAGTTAGTTTATATTTGACATCCCTTTATTCAAGAACCATATACTGACACTTGACACAAAAATGACATAACCAGGGGACACAAGACAAAACACAAATTTTTTAAACTATTGAACTTATTTTTGGTACATCCGTTTCTGGTAGGAGATTGAGAGAGCTCCAAAAATCATACAAGAATAGGCCTATACCTACCACCATCCATCAAAAAAATAGCAAGTGGGCTACTTTGATGGGAAGTTAGATATCCAAGAAACCCATTCTACTCGTTATCGCTGTCCCATAGCCCAAGACTCCCTTAGTCTCCTTGTATATATTAGGGGGTCGGTTTTTTGCCTTCCTATTAGGCATAGTCCATTTATTTATGACTTTTTTTGCTACCATGGCATGTTTTGGTTTAATGGGTACTTTTGATTTTTTGAGGAGGTACCTCATCAACCATTACCATATATTATTGTTTTCTTAACCTAAAGGTTTGTTGCCATCATAACATATCAAAGTCCAACTATGTTATATTTTATATGTATTTTTGTTAAACATTTGTGTGTAGTTTAAACACAACAAATACATCCATTCATCAATTTGATTCCATCTTTTATGGAGCCCCTAAGCCTAAAGCCATCTTTTATTTAAACCACTCATCCTTTTATGGGTCGTCTAGTTATACAATGTACTTCTATTTATGTATAATATACCCATGTTTATACGATTACTTTAGAAATAATTTCCTAAATCCTCAATTTTTAGAAAATTTCGATAGAGTTTCCCCCATTTTTGATTATTTTATCCAAAAAACCTTGAGATCACCCATGGCAACTTCATATCGAGGATTTTCATACATCTTTTTGTCCAAAAAAACCATATATTTGTAGTGTGCGCTTAACTTAGCATGGTTCATTGCTAAGCATGTAGTATTGTTTTCAAGGCACGTTACCTACTATCATACCATAACAAAGTTTAGCACTGTAAACTTTTTTTTTAGTGTGTCTTTTTAAACCAACATGCTTTGTGAGAACATCTATGCCCAACCATGCATTAAGTACCCCATTCATTAATAAAAAAAACCTTTTGTAAGTAGAGCAGATTAAACATCATACAAAATACAAATCTTCTCTCAATAGACCTCGAAGGAGTGTCTACCTGGTTTTGCGAAGCCCTAGCCACCATGAGTACGATTGTGATGCAATTTCTTGGTGGTGGTTGCAACTTGGTTGAGTGCTGCCAAAAGGGAGTATGATCTGAGGTTTATCGCCGAGCTATGTTTGTGAGTTTTGAGCAGGTGTAGGTTTGACCCGAGTATTTTCTCTTGATGGTGTAGTGCTCTTATGTCTTGTGTGTGTGTGTGTGTGTGTG
Organism: Adiantum capillus-veneris; assembly: GCF_014529385.1. Taxonomy (NCBI): domain Eukaryota; kingdom Viridiplantae; phylum Streptophyta; class Polypodiopsida; order Polypodiales; family Pteridaceae; genus Adiantum; species Adiantum capillus-veneris. The sequence continues at coordinate 17,906,790 of NC_140938.1, forward strand.
TGTGTGTGTGTGTGTGTGTGTGTGTGTGTGTAGGGGTGAATAGGGAGAGGGAGCTCGGAACACACGGACGGATTCTTAGCTATGGGGTGAGCGTATTAGAACATAAGAAGTCTTTGATGAATAAATACATGCAGATTACAAGAGCTCAGAATAACCACGTTGATGGTGTGATGCTCATGTTCCATGTGTGTGTGTGTGTGTGTGTGTTGTGTGTGTGTGTGTAGATGAGGGTTGAAAGTGAGTGCAAGGTATCAAGGGGCATCTCTAGCCTCAGAACCCCCACTAGGAACTCTAGTTGGATCTCCTTCTATGGCTCTCTCCTCAGGACACACAACTCTTGCTTTTGTTAAGGTAATCAGACCTCTTGTTGTATATATCATGCTATGAGCTTTATTGACCCTATGTGTAGTCATTGGAGCCCAAGGATCCCATCCGTCTAACCACTAAAAACTATTGTTGGCTTATTGAATCAACAATTCTTGATCTTTCAGGACTCAATCTTCTTATCTTTGATCTAGTCTCCGATACAGTAGGTCTGATTACACTAGGAGTGATAAAATATTGGTGGAGTGGACCTTCAAAAGATGTATATCTCTCAAGTTCTCTCTGGTCTATTGTCAAGTACCATTAGGAGAAAGTTGGACTCACTTTTGGGCCTTTCAGTTCTAGAGAGAGAGTGGCGCTCGACCAATGAGGAAGAGGCTAAAATTACGTTGAGAATCGACATCTTGGAGCCAAGCTCTTTTAGAAAAAAGGGAGAAAATATTATTTTTGTTCATCAAATTGCACAACTTCATGCTTTCAAGGCATAAATGCCATAAGTCATACTAACTCTGTACCGACGAATTTCAGAACTTTCATTGAAGACTCTATCTAGTATCTATGTTCCCACCCAAATATGACTTTGAGTTGCTCTACTTCCCTCTCAAAACTTTCTTCCCTTTTTTATATTTGCGCTAACTTTTATGTGTATTCTAGTGCACACCATGACCACTTCTTGACGGCCTAGCACTACCATTGACTCTGTTAGCATTTTGAACAGTTATACTACAGATGATCAAGCATGGATACCATCTCAAATAACTATCAAAATTTGGGTACTACTGCAAACTAGGAGGAGGAAGAGGAGGCAACACAATGATTTCATGAAGGCTTTTAAGGGACAAGTTAAAGAGTTTAAAGTATGTGTATGAAGCAAGCGGGTGAAAGAGGTCCTCATACAACATGCTTTTCAGCATGCAGGCTTAAGGTTGCAAACATCTCCTCCAAGTTTTCCATGGCATCAGCCCAACTGTAAGTTATTTTGAGCATCTCACTTGGTGCATGATTATATTTGAAGGTTAAATGGTGGATATCATCTTTGGTATGTTCCAGATATTTATCCATCGAATAGGACGGATTGGCAACTAGTTGAGAGCATAGTTGAGATTTTTGATGCTTTCCATGCATTTATTGGTGAGTAAATGTACCGAGGAAGACAACAAAAGAAATTTGCAGATAATGGAATATCCTTTTATGATATGTCATATTTGGAACCGAGAACTTCCTTTGGTTGGGGTCGTGTAGCTCCTTTGTCACTTCCATCCTTTGACATCAAGGATTGGTCTTTGCCAGCTTTGCAAACTAGTGAAAGCTTTAGGAATAGGTTGTTTCAGGATATACAAAAGTCCCTCAAGTATTTAATTGCCACAAAAATAGTTCGGCTCGCACTATTTATGCCTCTTGAAGTGTTTGTATATTTCTTCTTTGATGAGTAAATAAGAACTACCGCAACAATGTTCATTTGCAAGTCTGAGAGCTGTTTGGACTTTTTAGATGATAATTGGGATAGGAAACAATCACAGGGCAAAATCTGTATTTTGCAAAAGAAGTCCATAATTTGCAAGTTTATAATAAGCTCTCAAAATTTCATAGTGTCGTTTTACTATTTTAGATATCATCTTCTTAGTGTGTAGCTTATTCCACTCGACCAAGATACAGAGTCTAGTCTCGAGAACAAACCTCTATCAATGGAGCTCTACTTTCGAGACTGCCTACTTGCTGGGATAGAGACAATGTCAAGCACAACTCTTGCACAGATCAGGGTAGATCGTATATGTGAAGAACTTCCACTTTTGCCGGAATTGTATGCATTTAGTCTCAACAATAGAAAGGTGCTTACTAAATGGATGAATTTTCATTGTCTTTAATACATTGAGACATAGAATCTAACTCTTTCATCTTCTCAGATTCCAAGACGCAAGGAGAAAACAAAATTGTGCAAGGAGTCCCTCTCAAATACACTTCACTTAATTGCTTCCATCGGAAGCTAAGTCACATACATTGTGCATGCAATGAGCTTTGATGCCATGCAAACCATGATGTACTCTTCAAAGTGACTAATACAGAGACATTTTGTGCCGCTCAAACAATGTTTAAAAAATGTACACTTTTCATTGTCTCAAAACTTTACAAATTGTGTTGTTTTTGTCAAGATGTATACAAAGAGAGGTAGTTATTACTCCCTTCCCCTGCTACTGCTCCCTTGTCCTCTCCCCCGGTTGGTGCCACTGGTCCCCTTTCCTCTCCCTTGATTACTGCCACTGGTCCCCTGCCCTCTCTGCCACTGCTTCCTTGCCCTCTTCCCCGGTTGCTGCTTCTTCTCCCTCGGGGGACGCTCGTCTCCGGCATCCTTGCATCGTTCGAAATCATGGGTCTCTTTCATGGCTTCCCATGCATCTTGCACCTGTGAAGTTTCCCTCTACTCTTGCTCTTGTCGCTGATGTGTAGCCCATTCCTCTACTTCTGCGGCGTCCGGATCCGCATAATATTGATTGATTGCTTATTGCATATTTTGAACTTACTCTTGAGTCTGATGGCAGCGCTGCATCATTTTGTCAATGCGAGCCTGTTCAAACTCCTCAGCTCTCGCCCCTTCCTCTCTTGTATGTCTATTTATCGAGATTATAATATGTTGGATGGCCATTACAGAAAAATGTCACACATCGTTGGGGGTGTAGTTATGTAATTGAAATTCCTGTAGAAGCGTGATAATAAGAAAGTAAGTAAAGATGTTGCTTCTTTTAATACAAATGTTGCAACAAACAAACAATGAAACAACACGATTACTTATGTTTGGTACATCCAAAATTTGACCGAGGAGCAACAAGGTATTCAAACAAGTTCGCCAGCAACAGCTATAGTCATCAACTTGCATGGGCACAGTGACCCGTTTGTGCCGGATGGTAGTCCCTAGATCATGTTCTAACAAAACATGCTCTACACAGCATACAAATTTTTTTGCGGCACTACATACGTAACCACTTGAGTCAGTAACACATTACAAAGAGATACTACTTCCAAATGTATCCAGATGTGCCTTACGTTTTTACACGAGCGTGAAACAACCTGCTTTACCCGGAGTTTGCGTAGTAGACAATCTTATCTTCAAGGTCAAATAACAACAGACTCCAATGATCACATACACCAAAACCATCAAAAGATCCTAAATCCAATATGGTTTTTACAAGGCAAAAAGAAACTCACGATTGATTGTATGCAATGACCAAAAAACGCACAAGATCAAAATTGACTCTGCTAAACCAGCGCAATAGAGCCAAAAAGGAAACTCCATTGTTCTGTAGCATAGGCGAGATCAACGGATCTATTACGTATATTTTGTTCTGAACATCAGTGGGTAGTACCGAGATAGCGTGCCTAACATGAATCAATGGCAGAGATTAGACTTTAGATATTTTAGTGGGCTGTCACACTGCCACAAACACATGAGCCAATACCGAGCGATTGGGGCACCTATCAAATTCCATAAGCCACTGACTCGCTTGGTATTGACCCATGTCTTAGCGGTAGTGAGCATCTAATGAACCAAGCGTGACTTATAAAGAAAATCTTGAGACGTAACACATAACAACATTGACGACTGCCACAAAGACATGGGTCAATACCGAGTGAGTGGTATAACTATCCAATTCCATAAGCCACTGACTCACTTGGTATTACCCATGTCTTGGCGGTAGTGAGCCATTCAATGAACCAAGCATGACTTATAAAGAAAATCTTGAGACGTAACACATAGCAACGTTGACAACTGCCGCTAAGACATGGGTCAATACGAAGGGAGTGGTATAACTATCCAATTCCATAAGCCACTGACCCATGTCTTAGAGAAAGTCAGCCATTCAATGAGCCAATCATGACTTATAAAGAGCTTGAGAAGTACTACATAGCAATGTTGACGACCGCATACGTTGCGTTGGAGTTGGAGAAATTGCGCATGCACGTGAAGTCTTGTTGATTGAGGTTGAAAATGCAACCCTCCTGTGACCTTCCAGAAAGCAGTATCTGTGCATGCAGAGGCGCTGCACTAATCAGAACTTGCAACTTCTCTTCATTTTCTTTGTTGATTTGCTCTAAAATAATCAACTCCTCTGATAAAGGCTCCTCATTGGATGGCCCTTGTGAAGCAGAGCCTTTCCCTTGCCTTTGTTGAGCTTTATCCGTGGCTACCTCATTCTCCTCCCTTAATGGCACATGCTCCTCCCTAACAGGCACATGCTCTTTCCTAACAGGCACCTCCCTTACTGACACATGCTCCTCCCTAACAAGCACAAGCTCCTCCCTAACTAGCTCCAGATCCTCCATGCCTTGCTCATTTTGCTTCATAACTGGTTCCTCCATAACTATCTATGTTTCTTCAAGGATCGCCTCAGGGTCCACCCTAGCCTGCTCATGCCCCTCATTGGCTGGCTCAACCTTCCCATCTGTGTCATTTCTCTTGACCCGTGATCGTGTCCTTCTGCTGTTTAATTCAGACCTAAAAGGCTCTGTCTATCGTGCATGAGGATGGAGAGGGGGGATGTTAAGAATATCCATGAATCTACTATCCCGGATAGGTACTGGCTAAAGCAGCCCATTGTAGCAGAAGTGAAGCCTTTGAAGGGTGTCAAAACCCCGTTGTCTGATAGTAACACGCTGTGCATGGGCAGCTAGGATATATCCATCGCTGAAGAATTCAATGAGGTAGTCTTTTGCAATTTCTTGTAGGCAGAGAAGTGCACTACTGGCCCATCGCATGCCCACTCTCCAATGCTCGCAAATCTCTTGCACTACTCGCTGGAAAGGAAGTTGTGGAATGGCCGGTTGCATGTGCCGTTCAATCCTTTGCAGCTCTTGCATCGCAGCTCTTGTAGGACACCTCTGTGCTCCTCATATTGGTGCTTTCTTGCTTGAGCATGCAAAGAATCACCTGTTGTCTTTCTACGTGTGGCCTTTGCACGAGGCATCTCTACAAATATCATAACAGAAAATGACATGTCATTTTTTTCACAAGGGACTTAAAATTTCTAGGGTCATCACAAAGCGAAGAAGTGCACCAAATACAGTTGTATTGCCTCTACTTGCTTGGTACTGACCTCAAAAAAGTATAATAGCAAACATCATTAATAAAGATGATGGTTAGTAACAAGCAAACAGGTGCAATGAACAGAGTTTTCCTTCCCTTATTCGCTTGGTACTGACCTCATAAAAGTGTAATAGCAAACATCATCAATAAAGATGATGGTAAGTACCAAGCGAACATGTGCAACGAAAAGAGTTTTCCTTCCCTTATTCGCTTGGTAGTGACCTCATAAAAGTATAATAGCAAACATCATTAATAAAGAGGATGGTAAGTACCAAGCGAACATGTGCAACGATGGTCAGTACCAAGCGAACAGGTGCAATGAATAAAGTTGGCCTTCCCTTATTCTCTTGCTACCGACCTCAAAATAGTATAATAGCAAACATCATTAATAAAGAAGATGGTCAATACCAAGCAAACAGGTGCAACGAACAGAGTTTGCCTTCCCTTATTTGCTTTGTACTGACCTTAAAAAAGTATAATAGCAAATATCATTAATAAAGATGATGGTTAGTACCAAGCAAACAGGTGCAACAAATAGAGTTTTCCTTCCCTTATTCGCTTGGTGCTGACCTCACAAAATACAAGTGCACAAAAGTGTAGTAGCATACCTCTTCACTGTGTGTAGAGTTCTACGTCACTAAAGCATCGCAGAATAGGAGGAAAAAGTATTAGGAAATATGACGTAGCTAAATAGATATTTGAGTAGGTTACTTAATGGAGAGAAATAGATTTCACACACACAAGATTATAGAGTAGGAAGAGAGAGAGAGAGAGAGAGAGTAAACACGATATACGTGGTTCACCCAATGTGGGCTACGTCCATGGGAAAGTATCCACTCAGTGGCTTTAGTACTTCAAAACAAGAAGTAGTTTACAAAGGGATTAGACCCTTAATAGAGCTCCCGCCTTGCTTCACTCTCACCACCTCACACTCACCTTGTTGCATCAACTTCACACTATGAAATATGTGTAGAAATGGCCTCCTTTTATAGGTCAAAAGGGCTGCCCTCTCTCATGAGAGGCAGCCATGTGTAGCCACCCTTGTAGATAAGTCCAAACCGGACCCTCCAATCCGCCCATGTGTGGCCGCCCTTGAGAAGACAAGTCCGTTTTTGAATTCGGCCACCGGCCATTGACTTCCGACCACCGGCCAACTGGCCAACCGACCGGTGGTTTTCCGACCACTTTTGGCGGCCATCCGGCCATAATATTCCGTGAAAAGGAATATTCCGGCCCCTAAAGTTGCCCCTGAATTTTGGCCGTGAAAATTTTGGTTTCCGACGAGTGATTTTCCTTCACGCATGATGGCTTCTCCTCATAATGGGGGCCTTACAAATGTGCATTTTTACCACAAAAAATTACAAGGGGTAAATCAGGCTCCATACTTAACAATCTCCCACTTGGAGACTGATCTCCAAACCAAACCTGTGACTGCTTTCCATCCTGGCTTCTTATCCTTGAATGCCGATCGAAGATGAGAAAAAGCTCAACTTCTCCTTGTTGACCACCTTTGTAAACATGTCTGCAGGATTTTCACTTGTATGCACCTTTCCTAGCTTTAGATGTCCCTCTTCCAAAAGAGTGCGTATGAAGTGATATCTCACCTCAATGTGCTTTGTCCTTGAATGAAAGGCTGAGTTCTTCACAAGATGGATAGCACTTTGGCTATCACTGTACAATACACAATTGGCTTGTTTGAATCCAAGCTCTTCTAAGAATCTGTGAAGCCACATAATTTCTTTGCTTGCCTCCATCATTGCTACATACTCTGTTTCGTGGTAGAAAGTGAGACCACTTTTTGCAGCTTTGAAGCCTAGCTTACTGTTGTGCCTCCAACTGTGAAGACATAGCCAGTAGTGCTTCTTCGAGTATCATTGTCAGCTACCATATCTGCATCAGCATACCCTTCTAGAAAAATATCAGTTCCTCCAAAATACAAACCATTTGTTGTTGTCCCTTTTAGATACCTAAGTATCCACTTCACAGCTTGCCAGTGTCTTTAGCTGGGTTGTCCATGAACCTACTCGCAACTCCCACTGCATGTGCAATATCTGGCCTTGTCCAGATCGTAGCATACATTAGAGAACCTACCATTGTAGCATATGGAACTTAGACATATAGGCTATCTCCTCTTGTGTCTTTGGACACACAGCCTTCATTAATTTAAAATGACCAGCCAAAGGTGTAGAAAGTGGTTTTGCATTTTGCATTGCAAACCTTTCTAGTACCTTCTTGATGTAATCCTCTTGAGATAGCTTTATTGTCTTCTTCGTCCTGTCCCTTGATATTTTCATACCAAGTATCCTCTTTGCAGCACCTAAATCTTTCATTGAAAAAGATTTAGATAGCTCCTCTTTTAGGTCTTTGATGTCCTGCATGTTAGCACTTGCAATCAGCATGTCATCAACATACAACATTAGGATGATGAACTTCCCATCTCCCAAATTCTTCGTGTAGACGCAATGATCTGAGTTGCATCTTCTGAATCCATGATCTAACATCCATCGATCGAACTTCAAGTACCATTGTCTTGATGCTTGCTTTAATCCATCCAAGCTTTTCTTTAATCTGCAAACCATTTTCTCCTTACCTTTTACTTCATACCCCTTTGGTTGAAGCATGTAGATTTCCTCCTCTAAGTCACCGTGAGAGAATTCCGTATTTACATCCATTTGCTCGAGATTTAAATCATGAACAACCACAAGGCTTAAGACAAGCTTAATTGAGTTCATTTTTACAACATGAGAAAATATTTCATTGAAGTCAATACCTTTCTTTTGAGAAAACCCTTTTACCACAAGCCTAGACTTGTACCTTTCTTCCCACCATCTTCTTCCTTCACCTTGTGCACCCATTTGTTTTGAAGTGTCCACTTACCTTTAGGCAACTCAATTCCATGTTTGGTTGCGATGTAGTGAGTCCATCCCACTTGCATGCTCTTCGTCCATTCTTCTTTGGATTCATGTTGCATAGCTTCTTTGTATGATTCCGGCTCTCTAGAATCTGAGATCAAGAGATGGTTGAAGGAAGGAACAAAAATTTTTGGAGGTCTACTTGCTCTTGTAGATCTTTGGGGAATATGTTGAGGCTCCTCAATTGGTTGACGTTGTTGCACATTGTCCCCGTTTGCAGTCCTTGAGTCTTCACCGTCCTCAAGCTCCATGTACTCATCACCTGTTTCTTTTGTTTGTTTTCTTTCCAAAACATATTTTGTTCATTAAAAATTACATCCCTACTCCTTAATATTTTACCATCTTCAGGATTCCATAGGCGATACCCAAAGTCACCTTCTCCATAGCCAATGAAGAAACACTTTTTGGACTTTGCATCTAGCTTTGATCTTAGGCTTCTGTCTATGTGCACGAAATCCTCACACCCAAACACTTTGAGAAATGCATAATTCACCGGTTTACCTGTCCATGCCTCTTCTAGAACTCCCCCATCCAATGCCGTTGAGGGTGACCGATTGATTAAGTACACATACGTACTTACAACTTCCACCCAAAGCTAAAGCGATAGGCCTGCATGTAGCTGCATGCTTCGTGCTCGCTCCATGACTGTCCTGTTCATCCTTTCCGAAATCCCATTTTGTTGAGGTGTCCTTGGGGTTGTCCTTTGCCTCTGAATGCCATTGCTAGCACAAAAGCTTTCAAAAGCTTAGCTGCAATATTCGCCTCCATTGTCAGATCTGAGGCATTTAACCTTGGTACTTGTTTCATTCTCCACAAAGGCTTTCCACCTTTGAAATATGGAAAATACATCGGACTTATTCTTCATGACATAAACCCATGTTTTTCTAGTTGCATCGTCTATGAATGTTACATAGTACAATGAGCCCTCAAGTGATGGTGTACTTGCAGGACCCAAAACGTCAGAATGAACCAACTCAGGTTTTTTTTTTTCTTTCATTTCCTGGTTTTTGAAAATTTACTCTCTTTTGTTTACCATAAACACAATCTTCACAGAACTCTAAGTCCACTTCTTTCAAACCTGGCAGAAGCTTCTTTGTTTGAAGGATTTGCATTCCTTTGGCACTCATATGCCCAAGCCGGTAGTTCCACACCGCACTGTCAACTTCTGTACTTGCTGCACAAGCTGAAGGTTGCGTGCTCATAGTACACAAGTAAAGTGTACCAACCTTTTCTCCCTTCGCAACCACCAAAGATCCCTTTGAGATCTTCCACCGTTTGTTTTCGAATGCAATGTTGTGACCTTCATCATCCAATTGTCCTGTAGAGATCAAATTTTTTGAAGAGAAGGAACATGCCTAACATCTTTAAGCTTCCATTCACGTCCGTTAGCAGTTTTGACAGAAACTATACCTTTGCCGACAATCTCACAAGCTTCATCATCTCCCAAGTATACATACCCAAAATTACCTTTGGTGTAATCTTGGAAATGTTGCTTATGTGGTGTCGCATGGAATGAAGCCTCGGAATCTACTATCCAGGAATTAGACACATTGTCTAATGAGAGAATTAGAGAATCTTGTTCTACTTTACCTGCCACATTGGCCTCTGATGTTGGCTTGTTGTCTTGAGAGTCGAGACTCAGTCTCCTTCTTCTTCTTGGACCACCAATCCTTCTTGACGTGGCCCTTCTTTCCGCAATTCCAACATTCAAGAATTGACTTTGTGCGTGACTTGCTCTGTCTTAAGCGATCACGACCCTTTTGGTTTTTGAACCTCTCCTTAGGACTTCCTCTTGTTTCCACTGACAATGCAGCACTTGATGATTCTCCTGTGCTTCTCCTTCGTATTTCCTCGCTTAGGAGAACACCCATAACATCATCAAACTTAAGAGTATTTGTGCCAAAATAGAATTACTTATAGCCATCACAAGGCTGTCCCAACTATCTGGTAGAGATGATAGTATAAGGAGAGCTCGCACTTCGTCATCGAAATTGATTTTCATCGATCGAAGTTGAATTATGTTTGTGTTAAAGTCATTTAGGTGTTCTACAACTGAACCATTCTCTGCCATCTTTAGATTGAACAAGCGCTTCATAAGAAATACCTTATTGGATGCCAATGGTTTCTCGTAGAAGTTGTCAAGTGACTTCATCAAGTCCTCCGAGGTCTTCATCTCCGAAACATTGAAGTCCACCGTTGATGCCAAGCTTAACCATATTGTTCCCAGTGCTTTTCGATCAAGGACAATCCACGCTTCATCTGCCATTGTTGCAGGCTTCTTTGCAAGACCGCCTAGTGGCAAATAGAGGTGCTTTTGGTAGAGATAGTCTTCAATCTGCATCTTCCAATGTTGGTAGTTTTTGCCGTTGAACTTCTCAATCTTGAGCTTCCCTTCCTCCGCCATAATTCCCACTCAATTCAAGGAATCATTTCCTTGAGATAACTTAGCTACGAGCAAACCTTGCTCTAATACCAGTTGTTGTTAGGAAATATGATGTAGCTAAATAGATATTTGAGTAGATTACTTAATGGAGAGAGATAGATTTCACACACACAAGATTATAGAGTAGAGAGAGAGAGAGAGAGAGAGAGAGAGAGAGAGAGAGAGAGAGAGAGAGAGAGATATACGTGGTTCACCCAATGTGGGCTACATCCACGGGAAAGAAGCCACTCAATGGCTTTAGTACTTCAAAACAAGAAGTAGTTTACAAAGGGATTATACCCTTAGTAGATCTCCCACCTGAAATGTATGTAGAAATGGCCTCCTTTTATAGGTCAAAAGGGTTGCCCTCTCTCATTAGAGGCAGCCATGTGTAGCCACCCTTGTGTAGATAAGTCCAAATCGGACCCTCCAATCCGCCCATGTGTGGCCGCCCTTGAGAAGACAAGTCCGTTTTTGAATTCGGCCACCGGCCACCGGCCAACTGGCCAACCGACTGGTGGTTTTTCGACCACTTTCCGGCCGTCGTCTGGCCATAATATTCCAGCGAAAAGGAAAATTCTGGTCCCTAATGTTGCCCCTGAATTTTGGCCGTGAAAATTTTGGTTTCCGACGAGTGATTTTTATTTCCGATGAGTGATTTTCCTTCACGCACGATGGCTTCTCCTCATAATGGGGGCCTTACAAATGTGCGTTTTTACCACAAAAAATTACAAGGGGTAAGCAGGCTCCATACTTAACAAGAGGAGGATGCGCAAAAAGGAGGAGCACTAGAGAGTAAGATGAGGATGCACAAAAAGGGTTGGGAGCACAAAAGAGATGGTTTGCTTACTGCGTAGCATCGACGGGGGCAGAGTTAAAACGCTAGGCAGTAGAGGATGCAAAAAGAGGGAGAAGAGCGCTCAAGCTTTTACTGTTTGCTCACTGTATGAGCGCTCATCTGGGCCTAGGGTATAGTTAAAATGTTTGGCAGGGGTTGCCTCTAAACTTAGTATGCTTACCTCGACGAGGGTGACAACTTCACTTATGCACATGATTACACCCGAGATTGTGGTTGGTAGATCGTACTGCATGGGAATCTGATCCCGTTTATTACTCCTAAAATGGTTGTCCTTGTGAGCACAACCCACATGCCTTTTTCAAGTGACCGTTTAGAGTCAGATGTTGATTTTTGTTGCAGTCGACATCTCCATCTCCAAGTAGAACAAACAGACCGCCCTTGTCTTCGCCTTTTTTGCACTCTTCCCCTTGGCCACCTCTCACGATCTTGCATTGACAGACCTCCACTAGCTTGAGTCCATTGCTACCACGTCGCCATCGCCCTTGCCTTTGCCTTTTCTTCCTCTTCCTCCTGGCCACCTTTTGGTTCTTTCTCTCAGCGACTTGCAACATCACCATCCAATTCGGTGCCATTGGATTTTGTAGAGAGAGGTTCTCTCTCTCTCTCTCTCTCTCTAGGTCCCATAGGTCATATTTGACCTCCCAGGACGATAATAGAACTATCTATCTATCTATCTATCTCTCTCTCTCTCTCTCTCTCTCTCTCTCCCCCCTTCCCCCCCTTGCCTGTGTGTTGTTAACTATGTGTGCACCAAAGCCACTGTGTAACGGGGTTAGGGCACAAGGGGAACAACACTTCAAGGTCAAAGAGTGGTCGTTAGGGTAAGATTAGAAGTCTCGCAATCTCAAGATTCGCATAGTTACAAATCGTACGTATTAGTTGAGATTCTCCATGCACCGCATGGTTAGAATAATTACTCCTTATGTGACAGTGCCTGAGTTGTTATTCAATGCTATGTTTGGGCATAGTGAGTGAGTAGGCCAATATATCTTTTATTGATACATTAAATTCTCTGTTCCAATCCACCTGTTTTGAATGGACGTGGGTACAACGTAAATTCAACTTGAGTCAGAACCAAGCGAATAGGGCCCTTTGAAGATTCTTGGGGTCCCTGTTCGCCTAGTTCTGACTCTAGTCATGTCACCTATTATGACATGAGTGCATGGGACAGAACCAAGCAAATAGAGATCGTGAGGGATACTCCAGGTCCAATATTCGCTTGGTTATGACACCAAATACAGACCAATTTTCAATAGTAGTTTTGGCTTGCTTTTTCTTTTAGACATGGGGATCATAGTCCTGGAGACATACGATGTGGGCCAGGATACAAAGCATTTACTGATAACATTAAATGCTCTGTTCCAATCCACCTATTGTAAATGGACGTGGGTACAACATAATTCAAGTTGGGTCAAAACCAAGCGAATAGGGTCCTTCGGAGATTCTTGGGGGCCCTATTCGCCTGGTTTTGACTCTAGTCATGTCACCTATTATGAAATTAGTGCACGGGACATAACCAAGAGAGTAGAGACCTTGAGGGATACTCCAGGCTCAATATTCACTTGGTTATGACACCAAAAACAGACCAATTTTGAAAAATAGTTTTGGATTGCTTTTCCTTTCAGTCATGGGGATCATAGTCCTGGAGAGAGACAATGTGGATAAGGATACATGTGAAGAAAAACTATTCACGTTCTTATACAATGCCTATGCTCATCACCGTGCATCAGAACTATCAGGAATGTTTAATGCAGAGTTTTCTATAGAGAGGATCATAGATTGCTCATTTGAGTACCTACAAACCCATTTGCAACAGTATGAGGCAGTCATTTGTGACAATTCCATGACAATTGATGGCATGAGATATGTGCCCCCAGCCGACCTTGACCCTGACAAGAGTGCGGCAAGGAGACTGAATTGTTGTCTAGAAAAGTGTCCCTCCAATGCACTGCTTGTACAAGACACGTGTATGAAGCACTTAAAAAAGTGTTGCTTAGTGGAATTCAACCACGGGTTTGTCTGTTACTTGTATTACAGACGGATGGTGAGTCAGAGACTTCCTAGTCAACAACTTTTGGTATTGTCCATTGGCGCTAGAGGAAGAGATAGAGGATGTGGAGGTGCAGTTTGACCCAGAAGAAGAGTGGGTAGAGGTATTAAAGGAAGCATTTGATGCGGGCTTAACTCTTGCTTCTCTTGTGAATGCAGCATCAAGGTGCAAGCAAGAAAGCCCAAATAAGGAAGTGACTTTGCCTCTGAATTGCACTCCCAGCTTTGCTATGGCAGGCGACACCCACTATTTTCTGCTCACAAATATCTTGCATGAGATAAATATATGGGAGGACTACTGCCTAGCTGCAATTGCAGATTTTTGTGAGGCAGACATGGGATTTGTGGATGATGATGGAGTGGACTAACATCTTATTGCTGACATAGCTATCCACAACTTACATTTCACTTCAGGGTGGCAACTGATCAAAGATACATTCAATGAAGGGAAGTCTAGAGAGGCCAATTTGCCAACAGATGAGCAGTTTCAATCGACAAAAAAACCACTCGGCTTGGAAAACATGGGTAGGACCATGGCACCCAGAGCTCAGGTAATGAATAGTCAGTCAGTCTATCACTTGTGGGGAAGGTCGATTCTGGAAATGGACGAGAATTAGATGGTAGTTTTTAAAGGCATTCAGATGGTATTGGAGATGGCCCAGTGATGAAATATCATGAACAATATTTTTGTTGACACGTGCTAGTGTATGACAATAGTTTCCTTAGAAGAGCGGGAGGCTCACGGCAAGGGCTTGTCACTGGAGTACAAGGCAAGGATGCAACGTTGTCCCACTACATCGAGCATTTCAACCGCAAAAAGGTTTGTAGAAACAAATCAAGTACTTGGCAATTGTACTAATCTCGCTTAGGGCCCATAAATGTTTTATTATTGTTTTGTAGATCATAATATACGACAAGGAAGAGGACAATGCAAAGTTCCCACTGTTTGCAATGAAAGTTATTACAAGATTTTGTGGTGGGCACCCCCTCCCACTAAACGCAGAAAGACTAATTTTGATTGAGAATAGTTTGCTCTACGCGTCTTTGGCATTGGGTATGGGTGCCAAGCCAGAGCCCCCCATTTTATGTCCTACATAGCTCAGGCTCTAGCTGCAGGGGTTGAAGACCCAGAGAGCTTAGATCCATACAACAAGTGGTTGTTTATGAGGAAAAGAAGATGCTTGATGCTCGTGGGGATGCTGCCATCAACAAAGGAACGAGCCCGTCTACAGAGCTTGCACATCAAAGAGGTACAGAGTGAGGAAGAAGGAGGTGCATCTAAGAGGATAAAAACGAGGGCTCAGGTCCATCTTCTCCCTCAAGTCCATCTTCTCCCGCTCCTGACTCGTGAGTGTCGCCACCTCGCATGGCACTTCCCCGTATTTGAATTTCCCCAAGCCATCTGTTTCTTCTCTTTTCAGATGTGTTGTAAAGACCATGTAATTTTTGAACTCTTAAGAAGCTCCTTCTGCCTTGCTCTATGAATAAGTCGTCTATAAGTCCATTGGTGTAACTCTAATAGGCTATTGGCCTTATCATTTCCTCCCCCATGTCTAGTGTGATTAAAGTAACCTGTCCTTGCCATTGATGGGGGCTTTTCACAAGCCAAGGTCCAATACCCCTCTTCTCTCGTCCCCACCCCATGAAAACCCCCTCTTAGGGAGGGAGTGATAAAAGACATTGGAAAAAAGTAAGAAAAAAATAAAGTATATGATTATGTAAATATATGAGAAAGGTAAAATAGGCCACCTCATGCCTGCGGGGCAGCCCATCCCCACCTTGCCTCCTTTTTCTTCACTGTTGCCCCGCCGTGTGTCCCTTTTCCTCTCCTCCACTCAAAAGGTCAACCCCCTCTCTCTTCCCCTTTTCCTTTCTCCTTTCTCTCTCCCCTCAAGCTACCCCACCTCTCACCAATAATGCATTCTAACTCACCAATAATGCACCCTAACTCACATGCAACTTACCCTATCTTCCAAAATAGTATACCCCACCCCCTCTTTCTCTCTCCTATCATATCCCATGACCCAAATACCCCCCCCTCTCTCTAAAGGGTGCCATGTCTCTTGTCTTGTAGCTAAATAACCTCCCCCACACTCACACACACTCAGTTTCACTAAAAAAGGTGCCCACAGACCCATCCCCACCCGGTGGTTACCTGATTTTTCTTGTGTTCACACACATCTGCACACAGATTCACCTCTGAACACACTCCTCTCTCTCCCCTCTTGTAATTACTTTATTCTCCATGTCACCTCTCACTTTTTTTCATCAACCCATCTCTCTCTCTTAGTCTCTCTCTCATAAGACTGCTGTTCTGGCACATATACACACAGCCAGACAAGTGGGGCCCACAGTCACATGGCCTATGTAGATAATGATTTCTTCATTTCTAAATTCTAGAATTTCTCCCCCCCCCTCCTCCCCTATATAAAGAGGGTTCACCATCACACAAAAACACACAACATCACCAAAGAACACACTATGCACTATGTGTGCCTAGTGCACACACACACACACCCACACCATCACCATCACCGCAATCACCATGCTTGTCTTGAGCATGACCTCTACACCCTTGGCTATGGAAGATGAAGGGCAACTAAATGAAGGATGATGGCCATAATCCTCGTGCGAGTCTTCGCCATCAACTCCCACCTATCCGCCATGTGCTCTACCACTCTCTCCCTTCTCATTCCCCTACCCTATGCTCCCCATTTCATCGCCTAATCCACTAATTTTGGGAAGGCCATGGCTGATGGCCATGAAGGCAAAACAGGACTGGGGTACTGGCCTTCTACGCATGACCGGTAAGAAAGGGGAGACAATCTACTACGACATGAGGATTGGCAAGCAGAAGCAAATGAATCTGGAAACATCGGCAGATGAAACCACTAGCGAATCTTCCAGTTCTGAGGAGGAGACCACATCCACCGACGAAAGTGACAGTTCCATTGATGTGATGGGTATCATTATGAAGGATCCACAAAGGGTAAGCACAACTGGTGATCCATCACCAAAAGGGAAACCCAATGAAGAGGAGAGAAAATCACCTGGCCTAGGAGGAAGTAGGTTGAAGGGTATGTTGTCTACGGAATTAACACTTGAGGAGAAAGATAGTTTTTTGCAAATGTTGATGGGATTTCCTAACCTGTTCATTGACAACTATGAAAGAATCACAGGCATTACAGTGGTGGAACATCATATTAAGCTGAAGGAAGGGGTAAAACCAGTTGTGCAAAAGCTACGACGACTGGGGTCATACAAGAAAAGGCACTCTTGGCCGAGGTAAGGAAACTGCTGGAGGCGGGATTCATCTATCTTGTAGAAAACTCAGAATGGGTGTCACCCGTAGTGGTGACGCCTAAAAAGAATGGTAAGTGGAGGGTCTGTGTTGACTACAAACCACTAAATGCAGCTACAAAGAGAGACCACTTTCCTCTCCCTTTCTTGGATGAAATTCTGAATGAAGTAGCGGGTTTTGAATGCTATACCGTCTGTGATGGTTATTCTAGATACTTTCAAATACGCATAGCCTTGGAAGATCAACTAAAAACCACTTTTATCACGCCATGGGGTTGTTTTGCATACAGGGTTATGCCATTTGGTCTCACAAATGCACCTGCCACATTCCAAAGATATGTCACATATGTTTTTCAACCGTTCTTTGGAACATCCATAAGAGTGTTCATTGATGATTTTTGTATATATAGCTCCCGTATTTCACATTTAGAAAAGGTAAATGAAGGTTTGGCCAGGTTGCAGAGCCTAGGTGGGCAATTAAATGTGGATAAATGCCACATTGGGGAGAGTAAAGTCATTCTACTAGGCCATGAAATTTCAGCAAAAGGTATCAACGCCGACCCAAGTAAGGTGTCCGCACTCATAGCCCTACCTTCACCAACGACCGCACGTCAACTGGTCTCTTTTCTACAGAAGGTGAGGTACTTAAGTAGATTCATACATCTACTATCACAACTTGTTCTACCACTGCAACAACTCACTCAAAGATCAACTTTCACTTGGGACGAGGAAAGCGAACATCACTACAACAAGGTAAAGGAGGTCTTAGCCACTCTGCCAACTATCTCACCACCTAAGTGGGATGAAAAATTCTATGTCACCTCAAGTGTTGGTGATGACTCATTGGGGGCTGTGCTACTCCAAAAGGATACGACGACATCTTTCATGAGGCCAATCTACTTCTCTAGTCGAATGATGACAGCAGGAGAGAAAGGTTTCACCCATGTGGAACACTTAGTCCTAGCTCTTAGATTTGCAACTACAAAGTTTAGGTCATATTTGTTGCCTAAGCAATTTGTGATTCTAACCACGGATGAAATATTTCCCTATGTTGTACAACACATGGATGTGTCTGCTAGAATTACTAAATGGCTAGTTCGTCTGCAAGAGTTTGACTACACGGTACAGGTAGAAAGCACGACAAGGGCAAGTTTGGGGGGACTCATGACCTACCAAGTCTTTGAAAGGAAGGAGAAGCAATCTAAGGAAGGAGAAGTCCGATTACCTCCAGTACCACCGATGGTAGAAGGAGCATACTCTCTCTACTTTGATGGAGCCTACAAGCGAGCGTCCGACAAAGCAGCTGCAGGCATAGTGGTCTTTGATGACAAAGGGACAAAGGTATTTTCGTTGGGCCAATTGTTAGATTCACATTCTAACAATGAAGCTGAGTATGCAGCACTAACCAAGGGTCTACAATGGTGCGTCTCGCAAGGTGTACAACGCCTTAATGTATTTGGGGATGCTCTACTTCTGGTAAGGCAAGTAAATGGAGCATGGACATGCAAGAATCCTAGTTTAAGGACTCACTTAAGTGGTGTAAAAACCTTGTTGGGTAAGTTTGAAGAAGTTCAAATACACCATATCCCAAGGGCTCAAAACCAAGAAGCAGATGCCCTAGCAAGTGAAAGACTACAGGAAGTGGTGGTTGGAGCAATAAAAATAAAGCTCCCTCTATTTCAAGGAAGTGATGCCTTGCCTGACATCATGCATTTTTTGGAAACAGGGAATGCCCATCAGATTTAACAAAGGGACAAAGCAATGGCTGACGCGGAAGGCCACAAGGTATCGACTCATCAATGACGATTTGTACTGTAAGGGTAAGGACCAAATACTCAGGAAGGTCCCTCTCTCTCAGGAAATCACGGGAGTAATTGCTAGCTGTCACGACGGGGTTTGTGGTGGTCACTTTGCCCTAGACATAACAAGTAGGAAAATCTTGCAGGCAGGCTTCATATGGCCTAGCCTCAACCGTGATGTACACCACTGGTGCAAAATATGTAAGTTGTGTCAAAAGGCCGGCACTAGGTCACTTATGCCTGAACCACAGACACCTATTCTCTCATATGGCCCATTTGAAAAATGGGGTATCGATGCCATTGGGCCATTACCTAGGGCCAACTCAGGAAAATTCTACATTATCATGGGGGTCGACTACATGACTAGATGGGCAGAGGCTACAGCCACCACTAGAATCACAGCGGTAGAGGTAGCTAAATTTATCTACGAGCACATATGCTGTAGGTTTGGCACACCTTTAGAGATCATCTCTGATAGAGGGCCAGGTTTCAGAGCAGACTTGGTAGGAGAATTAATGTAGAAACTGGGCATTACAAGGAGGCACTCTTCACCATATTACCCTCAATGTAATGGCCTAGTTGAAAAGGTAAATGGAATGGTTTCTAAAATTATTACCAAGCAGGTAAACAATCATCCTGGAGACTGGGATAAGTATCTACTACCAGCTTTATGGGCCTACAGAACTTCATTTCGTACATCCTTGGGATTCACACCGTATCATCTAGTATTTGGTAAGGAAGCAATCTTGCCCATTGAAGTGCAACTACAAAGTCTCAGAGTAATGGCAAGCCAGCTTCAACAGCCCAACATGCATTTGAGAGATCACATCATCAAACTTGGAAAGACTGCAGCTGGACAGAGAAGAAGCAATAAATTATTATGCAGCACAAGCAGAGCATAGACGGCTTAGCTTGAACGAGCATCTCCGGAAAAAAGAATTGAAGAAAGGAATGTTGGTGCTCCGCTACGACAATCGCTTCGACACGCGCAAGGATAAGAAACTCCTACTCCGATGGGAAGGTCCTTTCATCGTCAGGAAAAAGTATTCCAATGGAAGCTACCAGCTTATGGAGGCTGATGGAAAACTTCATAAAACCAGGGTAAATGGTTGGCGACTTAAACCTTATTTTCTTCGATTTGACCAGGCTCCACCTATTGACATTCCAGATGAGGACACACCATCAGCCGCCACCTCCGACGATAATGATCAAACAGATGAGCTAGAGACATGAATGCCTCTAGCCAAAAGGGGAGGGCTAATGATGGAGGCTTTTCACAAGCCAAGCTCCCATACCCCTCTTCTCTCGTCCCCACCCCATGAAAACCCCCTCTTAGGGAGGGAGTGATAAAAGACATTGGAAAAAAGTAAGAAAAAAATAAAGTATGATTATGTAAATATATGAGAAAGGTAAAATAGGCCACCTCATGCTGCGGGGCAGCCCATCCCCACCTTGCCTCCTTTTTCTTCACTGTTGCCCCGCCGTGTGTCCCTTTTCCTCTCCTCCACTCAAAAGGTCAACCCCCTCTCTCTTCCCCTTTTCCTTTCTCCTTTCTCTCTCCCCTCAAGCTACCCCACCTCTCACCAATAATGCATTCTAACTCACCAATAATGCACCCTAACTCACATGCAACTTACCCTATCTTCCAAATAGTATACCCCACCCCCCCTTTCTCTCTCCTATCATATCCCATGACCCAAATACCCCCCCCTCTCTCTAAAGGGCGCCATGTCTCTTGTCTTGTAGCTAAATAACCTCCTCCACACTCACACACACTCAGTTTCACTAAAAAAGGTGCCCACAGACCCATCCTCACCCGGTGGTTACCTGATTTTTCTTGTGTTCACACACATCTGCACACAGATTCACCTCTGAACACACTCCTCTCTCTCCCCTCTTGTAATTACTTTATTCTCCATGTCACCTCTCACTTTTTTTCATCAACCCATCTCTCTCTCTTAGTCTCTCTCTCATGAGACTGCTGTTCTGGCACATATACACACAGCCAGACAAGTGGGGCCCACAGTCACATGGCCTATGTAGATAATGATTTCTTCATTTCTAAATTCTAGAATTTCTCCCCTCCTCCTCCCCTATATAAAGAGGGTCACCATCACACAAAAACACACAACATCACCAAAGAACACACTATGCACTGTGTGTGCCTAGTGCACACACACACACACCCACACCATCACCATCACCGCAATCACCATGCTTGTCTTGAGCATGACCTCTACACCCTTGGCTATGGAAGATGAAGGGCAACTAAATGAAGGATGATGGCCATAATCCTCGTGCGAGTCTTCGCCATCAACTCCCACCTATCCGCCATGTGCTCTACCACTCTCTCCCTTCTCATTCCCCTACCCTATGCTCCCCATTTCATCGCCTAATTCTCTAAATAAAGCTTGAGGTTTTGTGAGTATGTTTTCTTGCAATGTTTTGCCCATGTGAGGTGTGCGGAATCGCCACCTAGTCTTGTGTTTTGGAGTGAGCTTGTGTATGTGTGAAGGGTGTGCGGATTCGCCATCCTTTTGTGATGCCTAAGTACTAAGCCGCTATACCCCCTCCCTCACTCTCTCTCTCTCTCTCTCTCTCTCTCTCTCACTTGATCTCATTCCCTTTCCTTTTCATCATTACTCCCAAGCATCCATCTCTCTTGGATGAAAACTTTGTTATGGTGGTGTGTTGTTTGCGTCCTAGCAACTGAAGCTAGGTGGTGCCCCCTGTTTGCTTTACCATGACAGGCTCGAGGTGGTCCCCGGTGATTTAGAGGCCGTCGGGGTTCGGGGTTCGCTTTGCTCCCATCACCATGTAGTGCGCTTCTTCCATGCCTTGTGTGGACCATATTGATAGTGAGCCGTATGTCTTGGCAAAATATGGACCATGGTTGAACAGTATGTGCTGCATTGAAATAAAACAAAATGGTGAGTAGAGTACAATTTTAAATTTTGTTTGTATACGTAGAATGCTAACCCACCATGTAATGTGTGATATGTTGCCCACCCCACCCTGTAAGGTAAGCCTTCTTCCAATCCAGCAAAGCTGCTTGAAATGATGTGAGCTTACTTTGGTCCCAAGAATGCTGCTCAACGTAGTAGAAAATTTTATTTAGTGATTTCCACACGTTCACCTTGTGATTTTGGATTGCCCTACCACCAGCATTGTCTTTAACCACTTTATGTAATTGTTTTCATTTGTTGAACAAGTTTTTCCTCTCTTCTCTATCTGAATCTTTGAGGCTAAACCCAAGAAACCTTCTGGCCTTCACACTGCCTATTGATGCTTTCCTAGGTATCTTGTAACGACTTTGAGACATCTTAGGGTCCTCTTCGATTTTGACATTGCCTCCATGCAAACCAATGTCGGAGAGAACTTCCTCTAATGATTTGATCACTCTTTTTGATTCACTCTCTGGCTTTAATGTCCATGCAAAGCATATGTATAAATGAACCACCTTTTCAATTATTCGACAGAGTGCATGAAGTGTACAGACGTGAACTCTACTCAGAGGAATATCAAGCATTGGCCTAAAAGTTTTATCTTGAAGATGTCTGTTGAGAGCTCTATACAATTGCACACTCTCAAGAGATTGTGCATCAGCCATGCAATATAAGCATGGATTTGCCACAATTGCTCCGTGTGTTATGTTGTACATACACTTAAGAGTCTTCAAGTCAACTGCCATGTGCCATTCCATTGTATAGTTACTAAATCCTTCCATTGAAAGAACGACTCTGTTTCTTTGTTCACTGATGATAGAAGGAGTTTGGGTTTGACTAAAAACCCAATCGAGGATTTCAAAATCTTCCTTATCAACCAGCACAATGAAAAATGAAAACGAAAAATCAACAACCAAATACCAATATTTTTGTTATTATAGAGTGAACTAAGTATACTTGAAATGATCCTAGATTTAGAATGTTGTTTTTGGATTGCACGCTAAAGTATCATGGATCCTCTTTTGTTATTGATGGATCTAGAGCTTTGTTCATGAGGGTAATGGTGACTCTCTCCAGCTTCTTTTTCTTCAGGACCTTGCACTCGTCGAGCTTCAAAACAAACTTGAGAACCTCACCGCACTCCTCTCGACCGATGTCAAAGAAGTGAATTGCATACCTTTGCAATGCTTCAGGATCAACGAAGAGTTTGTTGTGCTCGTCAAACTGTACCTCTCTGCCACCCTAGCCTAAGAACGTTGCTTCAATAGGAATGGTGACCCAAGTTTCTTAAACACCTCATTGTTTACGTGCCGGCAAGCAGCCTTTACATGTGATTGCTTTGGCAGCAATGATCCTGTCTGTAGTTTATTTTGATGCTTTGAAGAGTGCCCTGTATCCCATCTGCGAGATGCCACTGCCATCAAGTATTGCTTGCACTTCCATTGGTTCCAGCTGATTCTTGTTCATGAAGTAGGTAAGGAGCCTCCCTTTCAACTTACGAATTTTTTTCCAAGTTATCATCTCTTCAACTACTTCTTCTGGAACTAGATGGCTGTAATGCACTATGGCATTGAAGCCTACATCATTTGAGTTTGGATGCAGTAAAGACATGCCAAAAAGCACCATGCATTATGATCATGTATAGGAAAGTGTATCCGTTCCTTAGTGAATCACATTGAAGATACAAAAGAAGAAACAAACTTTGAGTTACCTTAAAGCTCGTATTTGTTTTTTCCAGGCCACCACTACCAATCTTCGTGTTCTCAATGTTGCGCAGATCTCGTTTTCTTTTTTGACTACCAATCATGATGTCTTTCTCTCGCAAACTTGTGATCTTCTTCTCAAGGATTTGGATTGTCTCTTTGTTTGATGAAATCTTCCGAGAAGATGCTTCATTAAGTTTCTTCACCTGCATGTTCTCCATCACCAGCAGGTTTTGACACATTGAGCCACTTGATATGGTCTTAATCATTTGTGTTCAGCCACCAATCTAACCAATTTGTGGCCGCTTGGAAAGATGTCTCTCATTTTATCCTCTTGGCTTGGAGAAAATCCTGGTGGAATCCTCTCAGATATGTGCTCTGGCATCATTTTTGGATGAAAGTAAGTAGAGATCGGAGTACCCTTGTACGTACATCTCTCTAGATTAATTGGATTGATAAGTCTGTACTCTCTCCCATACTTATCTACCATCAAAAATTGCACTCCGTGGGCATCTGTATACGTGAATGAATAGAGATTCTTATGGGTGGTCAACTCTCTAGCATTGGGTTCTACACACCTGTAGAAGATGTATGGATCTCCATTTGTGAACCTATGCAAGCCCTCATGAGCATAATATTTAAACACTCTCATGGATTCATTAGCTTTAATGAATCTCACATTTGGTTTTTTGATCAAAGGATGCCTCTCTCCTCTAGGTATTCTCCTAATCCCCCAGTTGTCTGCATTGCAGTGTTTTTCATGTCTCTGAGTGGAGTAGAGAACCCTGGTGGTGGATGTTTTGTCATGGTTAAGGCTCACTCAAAACTCTCAAGATAGTCCTTGACAAGATCACTTTGGCTTAGTGCAAGTTATCCCTATTTTTTCTTGGAAAATTCTCTCAAAAGTCAGGAATTTGTGACTTTTTGGTCTCTAGAAACTAGTCTTAAGGTACCCTAAAAGTTTGGTCTAGGTGTGTGCTATTGCCCACAAGATTTCTTCCTGGCTATACCTGACTCAATTTGGAGTTTTGTTTCAAACGTTAGAGCACTTTTAGTGAACTGCACTTGAAACATCACACAAAGCAGTTTCAAGACCAGAACACAAAATTTTTGGCTTGTATCTTGGTTTCCAGAAGGTATTTTTAGCTCAAACTTGACTTTTGGGATGTCCTCAAGTATTTCTATAAGATCATCAAATCAGATGCCCTTGTAGGGATTGGGTGGTGTGTGCAATGAGCTCAAGGTGGTTTGAAGCTTGGAGCAACCATGACTACACACAGTAGGGGGAGAGAGAGAGAGAGGAGAGAGAGAGAGAGAGAGAGAGAGAGAGAGAGAGAGAGAGAGAGAGAGAGAGAGAGAGAGAGAGAGAGAGAGAGAGAGAGAGAAAAGAGAGAGACACTCAATAAACTATAATGTACATACAATACATTTACAACATATATTATCATTCATATACAAATGGAAGTGTTTATGTACAAAAGGTCTCAAAGCCAGCATCTGGTAGCTCATATCTGCAGGTGCCTTTTCAAATGGCTACACACATATATGTACTATGTGTCACATCAAAAATTGAACTGGGTGTCAAAGGAGTTCCCATGCCCATCTTTCAACCCTCCCATTGGGCATGTCATACATAAGCATCCAACTATCCACATAGGATGACAAGATCTATCCACACAGAATGATAAAAATAAATAAACCTCCCCTTGAACTAGAGAGAAGAAATGGCTTTAAAGTACATTTGTAACGATAGAAACTTCCCCTTCGTCCTCAGCTTCTTTTTCTTCGACTATATTAGCAGATCCTCTGATAGGTCTCTTGCCTTTGTAGTTTATGTTGTTGTTGTTGCTATTGTTCATGTTAGCTTTTCCTTTGGATTTCTTCTTGCTAAAGGTATTTGACATAGATAACATAACTGGAATGTTACCTTCACATATTGAGGCCAACAATGTCGATAAATGCTTATCACATGTATAACATGCATTACAAAATGTGAGGCCTAATGAGTGAGGGTTTATATTGTGCTCCATGGTTTTACATCTAGCATACATCACAAAATTTTGGTCCTCCATGTGGATTAACCCCTTCAAAAAGCAATTTATGTGTGAAAGGCTGCGTACCGCACTTTGTGAGGTTCTACTGTGTGAATAGACACTTGTAGGAAATCTACAAAAGCCTAAAAAAATAAGTAGTTTAAAACAGAAATGAGTTGAGAAAAGGCTTCTTGAGAAAAGCAGACAGTGTTTTCAAGCTGCTGGAAGATAAGGACGCCCACAATGCGTGTACGCTCATAGAGGATGGGCCTCCTTGGCGTTTTTTGGTGCTCTCAAGTGTGTACGTAGTGCAATACAACAATTGCTGCAGCCTTTTGATTGTCTTTTGTAGTTGAGCATCAAGCCTGCACTTGAAAATTTTGGGGGCAATTCTAGCAGCTTCCTCTGTGTGTGCGTGCGTGTGTGGACTCCCGAATGTGGTGTGTGGACGCTTTCAACAAATCATGCCAATTTTTAGAAAGTAGGGCCGTAGGGTGTACAAGGGAATCGATGATCTGCATGAGGCTGAGTTGTTGAATTCAATGAGTGTGCAACACTGTTGACCTACATGGGTGAGCTGAATAGAACCAGTAAGGCGAAATCAGACAATTGAGTCCATAGGAGATGCTTGCAAAAGATGGGGCAACTGCTACAAATTGGATTTGTAAGCCCACCCTATAGAGGTGAAGCTTATTGTTTCGGCTTATGGCCTTTAATTTATTCGAACAATTAGGTTACGTAATATTGAGCTGATTTTGATTTTGCTGCTTATGGCCTTAATTTATTCTAACAATTAGGTTACCTCCAATATAAATTTGCTGTGCTCTGAAACCTCTGTGGTGGTCAAATCTGAGCATGGTCGAATCCGAGCATTGCCAATTTGCTACGGCTTGCCTCACTGATGCTTACTAAGAAATTGCAAAAGCCTTGTGCTCAAATTGCAAATTTGACTTATAATGGAGATTGTGCTCACTACTTGCCTTGATTTGCTTGTTTCGACCTTGCTCAACTCAAATCTCAGCAATCCCCCAAGCTTATACTCTTGATTGCTTTCTTACTCAAACTCCGCCAGTTCTCCTAGTTTGCCCAATTCTCTCTTGATTGAATTCGCTTGCTTCAAATTTCTTTACTTGGACTTGGAGGGCCTGTACACGTGGGAATCCGCGACCACGCTCTGATACCAGTTATAGGGATTGGGTGGTGTGTGCAATGAGCTCAAGGTGGTTTGAAGCTTGGAGCAACCATGACTACACACAGAGAGAGAGAGAGAGAGAGAGAGAGAGAGAGAGAGAGAGAGAGAGAGAGAGAGAGAGAGAGAGAGAGAGAGAGAGAGAGAGACTCAATAAGCTATAATGTACATACAATACATTTGCAACATATATTATCATTCATATAGAAAAGGAGGTGTTTATGTACAAAAGGTCTGACAACCAGTATTCGGCAGCTCATATCTTCAGGTGCCTTTTCAAATGGCTACACACATATATGTAGTACGTGTCACATCAAAAATTGAACAAGCCTCTAGGTGTCGAAGGAGTTCCCATGCCCACTTTTCAGTCCCCCACTATGCTGAGGTACATGGATCGCGATCTATGTTCCTCTGTCAAAAAATTTTCTCCAAATTTTGACTGTGTGTAGACAAGGTCATACGCAGGCTATATACCAATTTTTAGCAAATTCTGAGGTGGAGGTACATGGATCCCGGTTCATGTTCAACCACATATGGACTTGATCTCTTAGGAGTTTGTTCCTGACTATGTCCACAAGCTAAATCTCAATTTTTTTTGGATTTGGACTTGTTTTGACAGGTCAAATAGCCAACACTAGGTCTGTACTGTGATTTTTAGTCTGCCACCTGTTTGCTCCCTTTTGATACAAATTTGCTTACTTTTTTCCAAACCTGGACTTGTTTCTTTGTGTATGCACTACTAATCTAGAAAGTTTTAGGTCAAGCTGTCACTATGGGTACATGGATCGCCATCCATGTTTGGAGCCCAAATTGACTTCTCTTGGTACCATCAGATTCAACATGACTAGTAGATCCTATGGTATCAATTTTTTTGAAAATAACCCTCAGGATTGAAAGTTAGGTCAATTTTGGGACTTGCTTAGAGTACTTGACAATTCTGGACTTTTGGTTTAGTTTTTGATATCCAAATTCAGTTTTGAAAAGACCACTAGAGTCCTTGTGATGTCCCCTAGCTATGGGCAAATTTGGTATCACTCTATGACAAAGGAACATGGATCGCGATCCATGTTCCTATGTGTCAGATGGTAATGAAACTTGGCACACAGCTTCCGCTTGGTCCACTGATCCCTGCTATATGGTTTTTATGTCATTTGGATCACTTTAGGTCGAGCAAAAGTCAATCCCTAGGTCTGTTTTAGGGTCTTCCTTTTTGCAGTGTTTTTGGCTCTTTTCACCCAATTTGTGAACTTTTTTGACAAAATTTATTTGGGGACTTTTGTTCACAATGGCCTCTGCTACTACAGGCTAAGAAATTTTCTGTCCAAAAAATTCTCTGGGTAACATGGATCGCGATCCATGTTCCACCAGTTTTGGACTTGATCTTTTGTGTGATGATAGCTTATGATGTTTGTAGCTTGCTCCACAAATCTTTTTGAATTTGGATCAGTTGTTGGAATTAGGGTTGCAAAAAAACACACACAGCTTGGAGAAGATGAAGGAAGCTCAAGGCACAGAATAGAGAGTCTGTTACTTAGTGTGCAATGGAAAGATAGATAGCCCTAGAGTGATGGGCGTATATACAATGCTCGGGGGAAAAGGACTCCTAAAGAGGGAAAAAATTCCCTGGCGGTCCTACTGTGTTCACACACATCACTACCACATGTATATGGTAACAAATCCCCCCTGGAGTGATGCGGTGAATGAGAGCTGGCACATGAGTAAAGGGAAGTGCACTATAAATTAAAAAAAATACATTTGACAGCCTTATCATCGAATTTTCTGCGCTGCACTTGTGGCACTAAGCCATAAGCCAAACAACCAAAAACACGCATGTGCTCAATAGATGGCTTTCTATCATGCCATGCTTCATATGGAGTCATAGATTGCAACGCTTTTGTAGGACACACTGTTGAGTACATAAGTGGCACACATGATAGCCTCGAGCCAAAGCGAATGTGGTAAATCTTGACTCTTGACCATACATCTTGCCATTTCCATAAGAGACCTATTTTTCCTCTCAGCAACACCATTTTGTTGAGGTGTATACGTCGATGTACATTGGTGTTTTATCTCACACTAACCAAAAATGCATTAAATTCATGAGACATATACTCCCCTCCTTGATTGGAGCGGAGGGTGCCCATAGTACATTTCGATACATTTTCAGCCATAGCGAGAAATTGTTTGAAGCACATAATGTAAGGTTTCACAGTTTCTGAAACCTTAAGATTGTTAAAGCTTAATCAAATTGATATAATTATTGAAAAAGCAATGTAAACTGTCCGATCGTGGAAAATATTGGATTT
Organism: Adiantum capillus-veneris; assembly: GCF_014529385.1. Lineage (NCBI taxonomy): Eukaryota > Viridiplantae > Streptophyta > Polypodiopsida > Polypodiales > Pteridaceae > Adiantum > Adiantum capillus-veneris. The sequence goes on from NC_140938.1 coordinate 17,935,708, forward strand.
TTTGGAATCTAAGCACAGCAAACCCCGGCTAGAAATTTCAGAACAAAATTCCGAATAAAATCTGGAAAAGTTACGGGCTCTGAAAAGATTACATTAGGATTTAATTAGTTAAGTAAAATTGGATGGTTTCATAATTATTATCAATAGAGACTTCTTATCCTAAGGTTCTAGAAATTACTGATATTTCCATTTATCATCATTAAAAAGATTAGAGAAATTAGTAAAAATCGATTCTGTGTATCTGGCGGGCTGTGTGGGGTAATGATGAACTCTCCTAGACTAGTTTTAGCAGCAGGTGGCGTTTTTTAACGTGTAGAGCTGCTTGGGATGCAAGTTATTGCCATTTTCCAGCCTGTGAGTGCCCAGAAACCTATAACTATAACCCTTGCTTCACAATTTCAGACAGACTTGGAGCCTGGCACACTCTCTCTCATCTAGAGAGATCACTACGCAGAAATCACTAGAGATCAAGCTCTAGTTGGTTAATTAAACGATAATTAGCCTAATCCTCCTAATTAGCAAAGCTAGGTTAACCTATTTTCTTTATAAATTAAAAATTAATTGTATGTATACTCAAAAATCCTCTCTTAGTTAAATATTCTCTGCTGATTATTGTGATTAAGCTTAGGGATATTAAGCAAATTAATTATTATATCATATTAGGGCTTAAATGATCCATTTTAAATCATAAATTAATGGGAATTATTACTAATTAAGTTTAGATAAATTTGAGATAATTATCAGAGCTGTGTTTGACTCTCATTAAACTAGAAAAATTATCTTATAATTTTGTAAGTAATTTTTATAATTAATTAGGCAGAATTACACTGTTTTTGAGAGAAAATAAAGGGAAAAATAATCAAATTGATTGAAAATTTTTGAGGTATTTATCAGAGGTTAATTAAATCTTAGGAAACCCGTGATAATTATGTTAACCTCAGACAAGTAGTTTATCTAATTATCTTAGTAGAATTAAACTATTTTTAGGATAAATTAAAAGGGGGAAAATAGTAAATTGATTCAAAATGATTTAGGATAAATTATCAGAGGTTAATTACATCTTAAAAACCTGTGACAATTATTTTAACCTGAGATAATTAGTTTACCCAATTATCTTAGCAAAATTGCACTGTTTTTGGGACAAATTAAATAGGGAAAAATAGCAAACTGATTCAAAATGATTTAAGATAATTATAAGAGGTTAATTACATCTTTAAAAACTCGTGATAATTATGTTAATCTTAGATAAATAGTTTACCTAATTATCTTAGCAGAATTACACTATTTTTTAGGACAAATTGGAAAGGAAAAATAGAAAATTGTTTCAAAATGCTTTAAGATAATTATCAAAGGTTAATTACATTGTAGAAAACTCGTGATAATTATGTTAATCTTAGATAATTAGTTTACCTAATTATCTTAGCAGAATTACACTGTTTTTAGGACAAATAAAAAGGGAGAAATCAGCAAATTGATTCAAAATGCTTTGAGTTATTTATCACAGGTTAAATATATGCCTAGGAAACCCGTGATAATTATGTTACCCTCACAAATAATTAATTTACCTAATTATTTTAACAGAATTACTCTATATTTAGGACAAATTAAAAGGGGGAAATAAGCAAATTGATAGACAATGCTTTGAGTTATTTATCAGAGGTTAATTACATGCTAGAAAATTCGTGATAATTATGTTTAACCACAGAAAATTAATTTACCTAATTATTTAGCAGAATTACTCTATTTTTAGGACAAATTAAAAGGGGGAATTAGAAAATTGATTCTAAATACTTTGAATTATTTATCAAAGGTTAATTACATCTTAGGAAACCCGTGATAATTATGTTAACCTCAGATAATTAGTTTACCTAATTTATATTAACAAATTACACTGATTTTAGGACAAATTAAAAGAGGGAAAATAGAAAATTGATTTAAAATGCTTTTATTTATTTAACAAAGGTTAATCACATCTTAGGAAACCCGTGATAATTATGCTAACCTCAAATAATTATTTAACTAATTATCTTGGTAGAATTACATTGTTTTTAGGGGAAAATAAAGAGGAAAAAAAAGTAAATTAACCTAAAACGTTTGGAGATAATTATCAGAGTAAATTTACATCTAGAGTAACCCGTGATAATAACTATAGATAATTATTTTAGATAATTATCCTAGTAGAAAACCACTATTACTGAGAAAAAATTAAAAAGGGAAAATTAGTAAATCATGTGCTTAGTTCAAGCATATACCGTATCATACTTGTGGTAAATAAACCCCAGTTAATTAGTGATGTTAGGAAAGTATAATTGACCAAAAGTCCTATTTTTAGCCAAAGATTAATTAAAGTAAATAGCTTATGCGGTCAAAAGTTTTTAGAAAAATTATAGTAAGTGTAAACCTATGATATAAAGCTGAGTGAAATGAAAACTTTAGAGAAAATAAATGAATAAATATTAAGAGCCCAAAATAAGTTAGATCCTTATAGCATAAAAGTCGATGTGAAAAAGGAGAAAAACCATTTATAGAAAAGTAGATTCCAAGCTTAAAAGTCGATGGGAAAATGAGGAAAAACATATAGAAAATTAGGAGAGCTTAGAAAACCCTTAGGGAAGCGGTGGAAAAAGTTATCATGCCTATATAGGCAAATAAGAAATTACTAGGTCAAGAATTTACCAATTGAGACTATAAATTTAACCTTGGATGGGTTACAATTGAATACAAAGGTTAAGTTTAGATTTTGAATTATTTACCTAATGGTTAGACGTCCTTTTTATAAGGATAAGAAGTTATGGCACCTAAAAGGACCCGAGCCAATCCTACATCTAATGATGGAGGCAGAACTCTAAAAAGAACTAGAGCGTCAGACGACGATGAAGCTGGGCCTAGTAGTAGGCCTGTGTAGGAGAGTCTTCAGGCGCCAGCGCAGCAACAGATGGCCGATCAGTTTTAGGTGGGCTTCCCATTATTCAATTAAGTCTTTAAATAGTTTAAGTTCTTTAATAAGTTAACATTGCATACGTAAGGAGTGAGTAAGAATAAGAAAAGGAATAATTGACCCAAAAAAGGAGGGTAACTTCCAGCGTGCATTGTTTATAATGTAGAAAATAATTGTTTGGGTTAAAATTGGTTGAATTAGGAAAGATATGATTGATCATCCTTAAGACAGCTTGTCTCAAGACACCTCCGACTCCTTGGTATATTTTGATGAATAATGATGGCTTTCTAGCCACGGATAAGTCAGCTACCCCCATGAACGATGAGTTTCTACTCCGTGTCATGTCTTGATGTTTCTACATAAGTTAGGATACCGTTTTTTATCCTAGGGGAGCCGCTCGGTTGTATGGGAAACTCGTTTGGTGTATGGGCACCCGGAACCTTGGGTGGGGGTTTATCCACTCCGGATTGTGAATAAGGAATGGGTGCCGTTTTTTCACCCTTAGGTGGTCTTGAGACAAGAAGAGTACTGGTCATGGTTATTATGGACAATGTTTTGATAGACGATACCCTATCTTAAGTTTAAAGATGTCTGTTTGTTAAAAGAATGTTTTCAATACTGTTTTCAAGGGTTGTTTTAATAAAATCCAGTTATGAAGGATAAAAGAAATCATTATTTCAATTATGATAAGAACGTGGTAGTAATTAAATAACAAAAGAATCATGTGTGAGTGCGGGGTGGTAAGTGGGGATTGACTAAGGCTGTCAATCATGGATGCGTGGACCTGATTAGTCAGGTAACTATCCATCCCTGCGCACTAAACATTTAGAAAACTTCTTCACTTGGAAGAGGAGTCCACCAGCGGTTGTGCCCTCACATTTGTTAGGGGGAAAAAAGTGTTGGTTGAGGATACCATAGCCCAATTGTGGCAGTTATAGGGCCGAAAAGTTTTTTTTTTTTTGGACTTTAAATACGTTGTCCCGTTTTTGCTGCGAGACAGGACAAGGTCTTCTTCTAAGGCTATAGACCCAAGCCATTATCAATGGTAAAGGTCTATTCCTTGGATTTTTCTTGTTTAGAGACTCTGATTTTTATCAACCTAGAGACCTGTCAAGGATCCCATCCCGATCTTGGTATTGGCAGGTTGGGATCTCACACATAAAACTTCGAACTTCGCTTTAAGCGGAAATACCCTGGAGTAATCATCAATGAAAGTCACGAAGTACAGGTAATTGCCCAAGGACGGAGTTTGCATGGACCCACAAACATCACACTATGCACAAGCTGCAACTTGCATGTGGCCCTAACTGAACCATCCTTTGGATACTTAGAACGCTGCATTTTTTACCCAAAATACAGCCTTCACAAACATGTTTGATAGGTGCTTCAAGAGGCGGCAAAGAAGCAACCATATCTCTATCAATGCGCATACCAAGTATATGACTTGCCTCACCCATGTCTTTCATGTCAAATGATTTTGCCATCTTTGACTTCAAAGCTTAAATTTCTTCCAAGTGCTTGCCAGCAATCAACATGTCATCCACATACAAAATAAGGATAAGCCAACTGCCATCCTTAGCCTTCTTTGTATATAGACAGTGATCGAACTCAGCCTTGAGAAAGCATAAACTTGTGGAACTTATGGTACCATGCCCTCGGTGATTGTTTTAAGCCATAAAGACTCTTTAACAACTGGCATAACAAATCTTCCTTGCCTTTCTCAACAAACCCTTCTGGCTGCTGCATGTAAATTTCCACATCTAAATCACCATGCAAGAACGTTGTCTTGACATCCATTTGGTGCAACACCAAATCTAATATGGCAACCAATGCAAGAAAGCATCTCAATGTAGTCATCTTGACCACCGGAGAGAAGACTTCATCAAAGTCAATGCCTTGTTCTTGCTTAAAGCCCTTGGCAACAAGCCTTGCTTTGTATGGAGAAAGATCAGATCACTTTGAGTTTGAAACTCAACAAACGGAGATAGCAACTACAAGAACTAGAAAAGGCACGCAAGAGTCTGCAGATCCAACCACGACATCTACCTCGGAGTCGACCAAAGACGAAATTCACTGTTGGATCTCAGAAGTCAAAGACCCGTCGCACAAGGCATATCTGCAATATGAATTGAAAGTGTTGGAATCAGCTGCCCTCCTCATGATCACTCCAGATGAGGTTGTAAAAAATTTTGGGCACGAAATGATCGATCTACCGTTGATGCGGCAAGAGGTTCGATTATGGTAGCAAAAGATGCTCCCAGAAATTGAACCAAACAGTAGAGGGGATTACAGCGAGGTCCTAGTTACAGCTTTTCAGATTGAAACAATCCTTGACAATCAACCCCTCTGGAGAAAGAAATGGTTCGATCAGCGAACGACTGATGAAACGTATTACAGGAATGCACCCCAACATCTCTGACTATCATGAGCGGTGATCTTATACCTGTAAACCCATTTACAAGGTAGATCCTTTTTTCCCTGTGGTAATTTAACTAGCTTCCATGTCTGGTTTTTATGCAGAGCTGTCATCTCTGACTGCATGGCCAATTGCCAATTCCCGAGTCCTTCATTTTGCACTGCTTCCTTCTAACATGAAGGCTCATTGCAATCAGTCAACATGACATAGTTCATAGATGGAACAAACCTATCAGGAGGTCGCATGATACGTCCAGATCTACACACAATAGGTGGCTCAGGCTCAGCCACAACCTGTGGTTCCACTCTATCCTGTCCTTGCTCCTCTTGAGCCTTGACATTTTGTCTTGCACGTGCAGGTCCATCTTCTTGGAAGACAACTCTTCTAATCTCCTCAACCCTCTGTGGTTTAGAATGATATTTGGCTTCATTAAAGTGAACATCATTGCTGCGGATAACCTTTCTGGATTCGGGATCCCAAAGTCTATACCCCATCTCACCAGAATTACCATAGCCTAGAAAGATGCACTTTCTACTCTTTGGCTCAAGTTTGTTCCTAAATTCCTTTGGAACATGAGTATATGCCTCACAGCCAAAGACTCTGAGATGCTTGTATGAGGGCATTTTGCCTGACTATACCATCTCTGCCACTGAATCCTTCTGCAAAACCTTGCTAGGAGATCTATTTATAAGATGAACAGCTGTTGATATAGCTTCAGCTCAAAACCCATTTGGCAGTTGTGCATTAGACAACATACTTCTAACCTTATCTCGTATGGTCCTATTCATCCTCTCAGCAACACCATTTTGAGGAGGATTGTAAGGAGCAGTAAGTTCACGTTTTATACCTTTTGACTCACAAAAGTCCTGAAAGGCCTTTGAAACATACTCTCCACCATTGTCAGTGTATAAGCATTTAAGCTTCTTGCCACTATGATTCTCCACAAGTGTCACAAACGTTTTGAAAACACTAAACGCTTCATCCTTGTGCTTGAGAAAGTAAACCCATACTTTCCTCGAGTAATCATCTATAAATGTCATAAAGTAAGAAGCTCCCCCTAGAGATAGGTTAGGCATAGGTCCACACAAATCACTATGAACAAGTGCCAACTGTGTATCTCTTCCACTGCTTCTATGCTTATGTGGCTGCTGTGTTTGCTTACCATACAGACAATGTTCACAGAATTCAAAATCATTAAATGACAAGCCAGGCAAATAACCATAACGAGACAAGATTTCCATTCCCTTATTGGACATATGTCCTAACCGGCTATGCCACAAAAAACGTTCGGCTGCTCGGTTACATTGATTACATTTTTAGAGACATTTGATACATAAATCATGTAAAGTCCTCCAGACTTTACTCCATGTGCTACTGTCATAGAACCCTTGGATATCTTCCATGTTCTGTCCAAAAGTGGTGACGTAGCCAGCATCATCAAGTAAACCTGTGCTGATCAAGCTCTTTGTAATTGCGGGAACATGTCTCACATTCTTTAGCGTGAAAGAAGAGCCATTCTGAAACTTCAATTGAACATCTCCAACACCTAAGATCTCACATGTCTGCCCATTGCCTAGCCAAACATGATCTTTAGTGGTCACATAAGAGGTAAACCACTCCTTGTTTGGAGACACATGAAGTGATGCCCCTGGGTCTATAATCCAGTCACTCGTGCATTTCCATCAGATGCTGTAAGAAGAGCTGAGTCCATTGTATTTTTCAAGAAGTAGATATCTCCTGACACTAGACTGTCATCCTCTGCAACAGTGTTTGTCACATTTATTTCTTGAATCTTCACTGAGGACTTGTTCTTCTCACCATGGTCTTCTGCTTTCTCTTTGCCTTTTTCTGCTTTCCATCTCTGCAGTCTCTTTTCATGTGACCCTTCTTACCACAATGGTAGCGTTCTATGTCACTCTTGCCTTTAGCACTGCGGGACTTGCTACGAGACTGATCCCTCTTTCCACCTTTGTACTTTTCTTTGGTCCTTCCCCTGACAACTAAGGCTGTTCCTTTGCCTTTGTCCATTGTCTTTCTGTTGGTTTCTTCAGTAAGCAGACTGCCTTCGACACCTGCTATGGTCAAACCATCTGGAGGTTGAAAATTACTCAAAGCTGTGCGAAAAGTGTCCCAACTTTTCGGCAATGTAATCAACAGGAACATAGCTCTAACAGGTTCATCAAACTTGACACCTTGAGCTAGATGGTGTTGAATTCATTCAGATGATTGGACATAGGGGTCCCTTCTTTCATCTTCAAGTCAACAAGCTTCTTAAGCCAATATAACTGTGAAGCTGCACTCTGCTTCTCATAAAGATCACTCAGCTTTGTCCATGCTTGATAAGCCGACATCTCGTCTGCTACATTGAAGTAAACGCTTTTTGCCAAAGTCAGCATAATGGTAGAAAGTGCCAATTCATCCATTTCACTCCATTCATCTTCGTCCATATCTTCTGGTTTTATCCCCTTGAGCTTTATAGGTTTTATCTGCTTCTTTTGTACCAACACATGCCAAATCTACTTCTTCACAATGGGAAATTAGTTCCATCCAGCTTCTTGATATTGTAAAGAGCAGTGTCCTGTGATCCAGCCATAACTACGCTTCACAGTAGTTTACTTTCCTGGGAAAAATTCGGCAGAGTTTCCCCTGTAAACTATCTTCTGAACCAATATCAACCTGTCAAATGAACCAATAAAGCTTCAGATTCTGCAGAAATTTTGGCAGAGTCTCCTTTGTAAAATGGCTCTGGTGTACTCAAAAACAGACCAAAAACAGCTCAAAGAACCACTGTCTCTCTAACACTGTAAGCTGTGGGTACACCTGTCCTGCACCTGTACTGTCTCTCACTGTCGTGTCACTGTCCTGTAAGCATAGACTGCGACAATGCCTTCAACGTAGTAAAGCAAAGATGCAATCCCAACTGTCTAACTCACAGTCAATACATCCTAGCTGCCTATCTAAGGGTGCTCGAGGGATCGCTCCAAGACCTGTATCACCGAAAGGATCTCAACATTCGAGAATCCCCCAGCTCAATAAAACACTCACTCGACCCTCAACAAAGGCTGCAGTAAATCTGACAGTACAAAGCATCCCACAAAGTTGATAGACTTCCCACAAAGTCATACATCCACAAATTCCCCACTGTATGCTGTAACCGCTGCGGTGGTTGTTTGCTGCGTGACTCACAACCAGCAAACCCTCAACAGACATACATCATCTCTGACAATACATCTCATGTGGAAGTACCTGCAATGTCAGGATGAAATCTAGAATATCAAGCAGCAAACACAAGCTACCTAATAAACTGGTGGATGTCGCCTACAGTCTGTGTGTAGATACGCCCGTGTCGTATGTGACATGCCTCCAAGAACTGTAAGCCGTCCTTCGTTGTGTAGATAGCCACAAATCAGCACTCTGAAAGTGCAGATATCCTCAACACTTGTAGTCGTAGGCCGAAACTCCAAATTTGCAGAGTCGGATTTGCACCCGCCAAGACCACGTAGTCAAAAATGGCCTGCGCAGATCTTTGTCGAAGCCGAACGGTGGCCGAGATGACCTCAGAATGAAATTCTGAGAACACCAAACCCTTTGGGCCGTCCCACAGGAATTGGGGCCGTGTCTTCACCTGTCGAATCTCACTCCAATCTGAGCAGGTGACTCTGGCTACCTGCAAATGCTGCCCCGAGCCTCGATCTGAGCTCTGATACCAGTTGAAGGAGTACGAGCAGAAGTGCAACGCGAGAGAGAGTGTGAGAAGAAGAGCACGATGATATGGTGAACTCGCTGTACTGTAATGTGTAGAGCATAGTGAGTTCTTATTAGGTTTTTACAAAAGAATATGTGTACATACCTGGCGGCCCGCCCACTAACCTGGGCGACCACATTGGGCTTTATACCCCAACAAATTTAACTACAAGTCCAAGTCTAGCAAGTGCAGATACAGAAAAAAGATTCTTCTTGATCCCAGGTACATAAAGTGCATCAACAAGTGTGAAAGAACTGCCATTTGCAGCAATAAGCACAATCTTTCTAACTTCTTGAACTGGATAAGAGGCATTGTTGGCACAAGTGACTGAATTCCCATGAGGGGCAGACTCGAGAGAGGTGAACAATTCACAGTGTAAGGTAATGTGCTTTGTAGCACCACTGTCAAAATACCACACATGTGAATCTACAGCAACTGACAAGCATGCATCATGGACAACAAAATTGTAAGGGCACTCTGCGCTAAAAGCCCATTCTGCATCAACATCAACATCACAGTCTCCTTTCATAGAAGACTCAACAATGGTTGCATTTGTAGTGGAACCAGCATTTGGAGTGGAGCCACCCTCTTTCTTCTTAGCCTCTTTGGCCTTCAACTTAGGACACTGCTTGATCAAGTGATCATTTGCTTTACAGTAATGGCAACGCATCTTCTTTTTGCCCTTATCACCAGAATTTTTAGACAAATTGCTACTAGGAAAAGCATTAGGAACAGAATTTTTGCCACACGTAGCAGAATCATAAGAAGTGGCTGCATTGCCGTTACCACCCTTTCTTTGAGAAGCAATAAAAGCATGTTCAACTGCACACTGCCTAGTCCTATTTTTCTAGAAAGTGACTCTTGCAACAACAATGTGCATAATGCATCAAACTTGACAACTTCAGGATTTCCTTGGGTCATAAGTCTCCAAGTACTAGAAAAAGTACGGTAAGAATCTGGTAACCACTAGATTATAATATGAGGAGAGGGACACCTTTTATATTTTTGTAATATCAATCTATTTTTCTACGTAACGTAGGCTCTTCTCTCATTGGAGGAGCTTATTTTCCTCTCTCTTCCAAAAGGCCCTCCAAAAGACCTCCGAAATCTCCATATATATGTGTTAGTGATGTGTGTGAACACACTAGGACCGCCGGGGCATTTTTTCCCTCTTTAGGAGGTTTTTCCCCCCGTGCATTGTATATACGCCCATCACTCTAGGGCTATCTATCTTTCCATTGCATACGAAGAAACACACTCTCTATTGTGTGCCTTGAGCTTCCTTTCGTCTTCTCCAAGCTGTGTGTGTTTCTTTGCAACCCTCATTCCAACAATTGGTATCAGAGCAGGTCACGTCCTCCTGGGCTTAGTCGCCGGCTCCTCCAGCACACGCCTGCTCACTTTCTCCGATTTCAGTGAGCTTTAGCGAGCGTTCGCAGGTCGACAAATACTTTGGGCAAGCTCGTAGAGCTTGGTCTGCTCAGATTTTCGATTTGGGCTCATTTCGGCCTCCGTTTCCACTACAGGCAGTACTGCACAGGCTATTTCTTCATTTTGTGCAGAATTTTTGTGAGTGCCTTTTTTTTCATAACAGATGCCTTATAGTCTTCTACGGTTTGTGCTATATAGCACAGGTTGTTCCCGCCCCGTTTCTCCTATTTTCGGGCAGTTTTCACATCAAGTGCAACATTTACCATGGCTGACAACAACACAGATGTGTTCAAGATGTTTGCTGCCGAGGACAGGTTGGATGGGGACAACTACCCTATGTGGGCTTATATGATGCAACATGTTCTTGTGCCAAAGGGCGTCTGGAACATTGTGCACGGCATTGATGTACATCCTGGTTCTGAGGATGTAGGCGATGTTGAGGATGTTGCAGGTCTTGCTGCAAGGATTGCAGTTGTTAGAGTTGTTTTGCCTACGGTAGAACAAGCTCGTTGGGATGTTAAGGATGCGCAAGCACATGCATTGATTGCATTGTCTGTGAAGCGCACCATTGTTCCTCACATTCGTTCAGCAAAATCTACAAAACAGGCTTGGGATATTCTAGCAGGTCTTTATGCAAGCCGCAATGAGGCTAAAATTTCTTTGCTGCGTAAAGAGATGGAGTCGAAGATTATGCATGAGGAAGATGATATGGAAACTTTCCTTGCTAGTGTGAAGGATATCAATGAGCAACTTATTTCTGCAGGTGAAGTTATTTCAGACAGTTCCCTTGTGCATACTGTTCTTGATGCCTTACCAGATTCTTACCAGACTTTTGCTAGTACTTGGAGACTTATGACCCAAGGAAATCCAGAAGTTGTCAAGTTTGATGCATTATGCACATTGTTGTTGCAAGAGTCACTTTCCAGAAAAAACAGGACTAGATAGCGTGCAGTTGAACAAGATTTTATTGCTTCTCAAAGAAAGGGTGGTAACAGCAATGTAGCCACTTCTTATGGTTCTGCTGCGAGTGGCAAAAATTCTATTCCTAATGCTTTTGCTGGCAGCAATTTTTTTGGAAATTCTGGTGATAAGGGAAAAAAGAAGATGCGTTGCCATTAGTGTAAATCCAATGATCACTTGATCAAGTCATGTCCTAAGTTGAAGGCCAAAGAGGCTAAGAAGAAAGAGGGTGGTTCCACTACAAATGTTGGTTCAACTACAAATGCAGCCATTGTTGAGTCTTCTGCGAAAGAAGACTGTGTTGCTGTTGTTGATGTAGAATGGGCTTTTAGCGCAGAGTGCACTTACAATCCTGTTGTCCATGATGCATGCTTATCAGTTGCTGCATATTCACATGTGTGGTATTTTGACAGGGGTGCTACAAACCACATAACCTCACATCGTGAATTGTTTACCTCTCTAGAGTCTGTCCCTCATGGGAATTCAGTCACTTGTGCCAACAACGCCTCTTATCCAGTTCAGGGAGTTGGAAAGATTGTGCTCACTGTTGCTAATGGCAGTTTCTTCACACTTGTTGATGCACTTTATGTACCTAGGATCAAGAAGAATCTCTTGTCTATATCCGCACTTGCTAGACTTGGACATGTAGTCAAATTTGTGGATGACAGATGTACAGTTCATGATCTCAGTTTTGGTGATGAAATTGTTGCATCTGGGCTTTTGTGCCGTGGGCTGTATAAGCTCACTTTGTATGACAAGTGTGGACAAAATTTTGCAAATGCTGTTGCAGATTCAAGGGCTATTTCAGATGCAAAACTTTGCATGCACGTTTTGGTCATTTGAATTTTTCCAGTTTGCTGCGCTTGTAGAAATCTGATATGGTTGCTTCTTTGCCGCCTCTTGAAGCACCTGTCAAACATGTTTGTGAAGGCTGTATTTTGGGTAAGATGCAGGGTTCTAAATTTCCAAAGGATGGTTTATTTCGGGCCACATGCAGGTTGCAGCTTGTGCATAGTGATGTTTGTGGGCCCATGCAAACTCCGTCCTTGGGCAATTACCTGTACTTCGTGACTTTCATTGATGATTACTCCAGGCATGCATGGGTATTTCCGCTTAAAACGAAGTCTGAAGTTTTTATGTGCTTCAAACAATTTTTGGCTTTGGTTGAAAATGTCTCGAAATGTACTATGGGCACCCTCCGTTTCGATCGAGGGGGGGAGTATATGTCTCATGAATTTAATGCATTTCTGGCTAGTCGTGATAAAACACCAATGTACAATGCCTTATACACCTCAGCAAAATGGTGTTTCTGAGAGGAAAAATAGGTCACTGACGAAAATGGCACGATGTATGGTCAAAAGTCAAGCTTTGCCGCATTCTTTTTTGCTTGAGGCCATCATGTGTGCCACTTATGTACTTAACAGGTGTCCTACAAAAGCTTTGCAGTCTATTACTCCATATGAAGCATGGCGTGATAAAAAGCCATCTATTGAGCACATGCATGTTTTTGGTTGTCTGGCATATGCTTTGGTGCCACTAGTGCAAGATGATAAGGCTGTCAAATGTATTTTTGTTGGTTATAGTGCTGAAAGAAAAGGTTACAGGTTGTATCATCCGCAAACAAAACGTATTCTGGTTTCACGGGATGTAGTGTTTGTGGAAGATTCTGTTCAGCCCTTGTTGTCATGTACTAGAGACAGTAATGTAAGCTCACAGGACATTTATGACACTTTTTTGCCTCTTATCAGTGGTGGAAATATGAATGTAAGTTCCAATGAGGCAAATGTATAGCCTATGGGGGTTTCTGAAAATGTTTTAGATTAGCCTATTACTGATGCAGATGTACATGATATACTTGATGAGGAAAGGGCTGAAAATGAGCAGGCTAGAGGTATGCCAAAATGGCTGGTGCACACTTTGCGTGACAGTAAACTGGATGCACCTTTGTCTAGTCGTACTAATTCAGGATCTCGCCATGCATCTTATGCATCAGATTGTTATGCTTTGGCTGTGTCTAGCTTACATGATGTTAAGGAGCCTCTGTCTTTTGATGAAGCACAGAATTTAGAAAATTGGATGGCTGCCATGCAATCAGAAGATGATGCACTTATAGAAAATGACACATGGACTTCATGTGATTTGCCTCCTGGCAAAAAGGCCATTGGTATGAAGTGGGTTTACAAGTTGAAACACAAGTCGGATGGTGAGATCAATCGCCATAAGGCTTGACTTGTTGTAAAGGGTTATGCACAGCAAAAAGGCATAGATTATGAAGAGACTTTTTCTCCCACTTGTCGTATGACTACTGTGCGTTTTCTATGTGCATTGGCAGCTCATTTTGGTTGGGATGTACATCAATCAGACATTGTTACTGCTTTCTTGAATGGTGACATATTTGAGGAAGTTTATGTAACGTAGCCTCACGGTTTTGTCATAAAAGGACAAGAGGACAAAGTGTGCAGATGTAAGAAGGCTTTGTATGGGTTGAAGCAATCTCCTCGCGCTTGGTATGAGAAAACTGACACTCATTTGGTTAAACGAGGCTTTCGTAACAGTCCAACAGAAAGCACATTGTATGTGAAGCGTGAGGGTGATGTACTTCTCATTGTGGTTCTTTATGTTGATGATTTGCTGATCACTGGACCAAATGAGAGACATATTGCTGAATTTAAGGCTGATTTGAATGCTACTTTCAAGATGAAATATTTGGGGTTGTTGCATCATTACTTGGGTATACAGTTTAAGCAGTGTGATGGTGGTATTGCCTTGTGTCAGAAAAGTTACATAGAGACATTGCTATGTAAGTTTGGACTTGAGGATTGCAATCCTATTGCCACTCCCATGGAAACAGGTTCTGAAGTTGAGTCTACATGATGCTGGCAATCCTGCTGATGTCACTCTTTACCAAACTGCTGTTGGCTGCCTCATTTATGTATGCAACACGAGGCCAAATATTCAGTTTGCAGTCTCACGGGTCAGTAGATTTATGCATAGCCCAGGGTTTAAGCATTGGCAGGCTGTCAAGAGGATTTTCCGCTACCTTAGTGGCACTTTACATCTTGGCTTGTTTTATCCCAAGGGGGATCATTGCCGTCAGACTTACATGATTTTTCGGACTCAGATTGGGCTGGTTGTTTTGACACGCGAGTGTCCACAAGTTTGTTTCATGCTTGGCAGTTCATGTATATCATGGTTGAGCAAGAAGCAACCTACTGTGGCCACTTCGAGTTGTGAGGCTGAGTACAGGGCAGTATTCACAGCTACAGTTGAGTGTGTATGGCTCAGACGCCTTATGGCTGATTTGGGTGTTGAACACAACACTGCCAACACTATCTACACTGACAGTCAGAGTGCATTGGCAGTTGCGAGGAACCCAGTTTTTCATGCTCGCACAAACCACATTGAGGTTCATTACCACTATGTCAGGGAGAGGCTCTCAGCAGGAGAGATCAGCTTGGCTTATGTGCCAACACAGGACAACCTTGCATATCTTTTCACAAAGGCATTGTCTCGTGAGAAGCTTGAAGCTTTCCGCAAAGCTTTGGGCTTACTCCCCTTTGTGGCACTTTCCTTTACTCATGTGCCAGCTCTCGTTCACCGCATCACTTCAGGGGGGATTTGTTACCATATACATGTGGTAGTGATGCGTGAACACACTAGGACCGCCGGGGCATTTTTTCCCTCTTTAGGAGGTTTTTTCCCCCGTGCATTGTATATACGCCCATCACTCTAGGGCTATCTATCTTTCCATTGCATACTAAGACACACACTCTCTATTGTGTGCCTTGAGCTTCCTTTCGTCTTCTCCAAGCTGTGTGTGTTTCTCTGCAACCCTAATTCCAACAGTAAGAATACTCTCCTATGGTCAAAACAACTAAAAACAGTGATTTAAGCACTCAAATTTTCAATTAAGACTCACTAACACGTAGTCGCATAAACCACAACAAAACTGACAATGCTTACACTAGAATGAAAGAGCAAAGAAAGAGGAACACAATGTACATTTTAGGATTGAAAATAGATAACCCATTCATTAACTGCGATGATTACAAGTTGGAGCAGCTCATAGCTTGAGCGTACGTTTTTTGAGCTCCCTTCTTCTTCTAAAGATAAGCCTCCTTTCACATTAAGGTTATTGACCTTTATACCTAGGGAATTCTAAATGGCCAGTGGCCGGTTCACATGGACCTTTACAATTGTCATGACAGAATTACAACTCAGGGAATTGATCCACTACTCTGGAATCAGGATTACATAGAGTATTACTACACTAGCTCAGAAAACTAATAGAGTACAAATGTGGGGTCTGGCTATGTGTCCGACCAGTTGGTCACCCTTTGATATGTCCTCAAACAGCAGGTGATCGAGGAAGCCCAAGAGGAAGCGTGCATTTGTGCTTTGAATAAGAGAGCAACACAACACTCAATTCCCAAGTTCTACCCCTCAATACCCTCCAGTTCAACCCGTAGCAAATGATGAGGTGGAGACCGATGATGAATGGCTATATGGACTTGATATGCGGGTCACAGTGAATGTGAAAGAGAATTACATGGTCAATGCCTTAGAAGCTACAGGTGCCAGAGTCAATGCAGTCAGCTATTCTACTTATTAAAAGTAACTACTCAACCACGTGAGGATTGTTGGTCTACTGTCAAGAGATGCAACAAAAAAGTAACTCCAACTTTAGGGAAAATCAACTTGAATATCATTGTTTATGTATTCTTTTGCCCCCATACTTTAATATGAACAAAGACTTAATATTGGGAGTTCCATGATGCGTACCTAAGAAGCAATCTAAGATTGGATGTCAAAATTTTTGAGCTTACACTTAAAGGAAGACATCTAAAGGTGCCATTTGCATACGGCAAGGAATAATGAAAGCAAGTCTTGGTGACTTCTAGTTAACAAGACACGAGCCGTCTGATTCACTTACAATGGCTGCTTTGCAAGAGATCTCTTCTCACCGTCATAACATGCAGTGAACCAGGAAAATTTTGATACCTAAAAGTCAGCTCATCAATCACCCTCAACAAATCTGGGTACCTAAAAAGCTGACGTATACAAACTAGCAGCCTATTGGCACCATCCAACCGCCCACATCAGCGATGAAGATTGCAATTACAAATGACAAAGTGGGTTTGGAAACCTAAGCTGAAACCTATCATCAAGTCCAAACTGAAGACTAATTATAGCAAGATTTTCCATGCAAAACCAAACACAATCAAGTACAAATGGGTTCCATCATCCACAACCATGCCCACTGATTTCAATACTCCTGCTACGGATTGTGTGTATTACACAATCAAACAACAAGCTCAACTACTACAAGATTTACTCTTCAATAGAGTTCCAACATAGCATACCTCTCCATCAACAACCCTTGAGTACACTACTCAAGACCCACCTCTTGCAATACATAGTATGTTTACATGCATAGACATCAATAGCATGATAGGGCCAATCTTGGCCATGCATAGACATAATTTTTATCGCCATACATTGCACAAATTGGGATGTATCCTATTGTCTTGAAAAAATTGAGCAAGGAGGGGGGGAGACATTCTAGATGTCAACCCAAGCATATGAACTTGATAGAGAAAAGGGCAATGTTTTAAAGTAATTGTGTTAATGTGTAAGTTTTTTTGGGAAAATTAGATGAGATGCCCTGATAACTAGGTGATAACCCCTAGGTGTGTGTATATATTGTAAGTACAATTCATAAAAGCCAAAAATATTACAACTTTTACTCTTGTTGTGTGTTTTCAAGCCAAAAAGATGATCAAAATGGAGCAATTCACAAAAATATGGCCAAATGATCAAATTAGAAGTATTTTCATATTTTTGAGCGAGGAATGAAAGTTTTATGAGTGGTTGGGATAATTTTATTCAATTATTGTTAATAAAAGCTAATAAAGGTTCAAAATAAGTAAATAAATAAGTAGGAATGTCATAATTGGAATTTGACTTCAAACGCCAAATCTTGAAGTTCAATGGAACGACCATAAAAATGTTGGGGTATTTTTGATCAAAAAGTTTGACGGCCACTCCGACTCCAATAGAAAGGTCCTCAGGCCTTGTTTTTCAAAAAATTTGGATCCCAATATATGTTGTGAAGGCTACTTGGCTCAATGGGTAGGTACACGATGGGGGGTGTCAGGAAAGCCCAAGTATGCATAGTCCTTCAGGCCATTGCTACTCTCATTTGCATTCTAGTCCCTTGAGAGAGAGCTCCAACTAGTGGTTTTTGGACCTTTTGCACGCTTCTATGCACAATCTGTCGGTTCTTACTCACTCCAATCATGAGGGGTAAGGTCCTAGCTATATCAAAAAGCATTTTGATTACCACTTTGTCCACCATCAAAGCCATAGGGCCCGGACAACACAGGGCAATCTGGGAATTTTTGAGAACAAGGAAGCTTACACCGACCACATCGGACATCCAAATTACACCAAAATTGAACCATAGACTCACCTCTAGTATGAGAACACAATAGCAAGCTCCAAAGTGCAAAACTTGACCAAAAACCTGATCTAGTATCTTAGGCGTGCCGAAGATAAAAGTTTCAGAATTTGACCAGAATTGACCCATGTGTAGAGGCCATCATGTAGAAGAACTGTAGAGAATTTGGGGTGCATCAAAGTCCATCGCATCATCAGGATAGGGCAAAATAACCATATTACCACCGCGAAGTGACATTTTGCACTTCTGTGCAAAATATTGATATGTTTGCCATCAAAGTCAAGAGGGGCACTCTATACACTTTGCCCGACTTCTACTAACCTTCAATGGGCCCACAAACACAGGCTAGTGACCCAGATCAAGCTCTACTCAAAAAGGGACAACCAACTTCACCAGGATCAACACTACAAGATACAGAACCGGGGCCATCACCTACCTTAACTTACATATTAGAAGCTATATAAAGCAAGTTGAGGGCATAAATGACAATAAAATGCAAAGTTTATCTTAGGCGTGCTTAAGATAATCTTCCATGATTGAAGCACTTTTTACACATCTTTTCACATAAGCAAAATCCCCTTAGCTGACACATTCTATCGAGAATTTTGTTTTTATTGTACCTTGATTGTTGTATTAGCTTTTCTACTTGTTGGGAATTGTTGGAAGAAGGCTTACAACCGTAATTGATGATTTTGACTTAGAATCTCTCATCCACTTTGGGAGCTCCAAAGAAGAAAACTATGAAGGCAAAGCTAGCCAAGATTTCATCGTATCAGATAGAAGAAGATTCCCTAAAGGAGGCCAATGTACATGGCTAGCCAAAGAATACCTAGAGAAGTGTACCCAAAGATGCATCTTTATGCTAAGTAGGATGTATTTCATCTTGAATGTATGCTACTTAGCATACATATATGCTGCTTCATGAAAAGAAGCATACATGCAATAGGACTCGTCTAGCTGGCATACACTTCTAAACTATGTGCGCTACCTAGAAAACCAATGCTACTTGGAATATATGTATGTTACCTAGAAAACAAATGTTGTATTGTTGAGCATACTTCAACAAAGAGCTTGTATCCTAGTTAGCATAGACTCCTAGATCGGCATTTGCTAGCTAGCATACTTTTGAGAGAAGATATTTGCCTACGTAGGTTTTCTACGTACTCTTTCTCTTCAAATCTTTGCTTTGATGTGCCTATGTAACAAACAAGACATTTTTGTTTTGTTAAGCATCCTTCATATGCTAATGAACATCCCATGTATGCTATTAAGCATCATGTGTAGCTAAATAAAAATAGGGGTAATGGGCACAAGGCATGTGCTCACAAACATTCCACATATGGTAAAAAGCAAAGTTTTGGATTAGGCATGAAACATGTGCTATCAAGAATCCCCAAGTATGCTAACTAGCATAGGCATGCGCCATCATGTATCTTGTATGTGCTAAAAAGCATCTTGTATATGCTAAAAGAAAGAACACATTGTATTGGGCATAGGTTAAGAAGCATGCTAGAATATTATTGTAGTTAACATGCACGGTAGGAATGCTAACAAGCATAGCTGGTACGCAAGGTTATAGCATAGTTCGCATAAAAGAAATTATTGCTTATGTCAACAAGCACATGATGTGTTAGCATGCACATAATAGTATTGTAGGTATGTTAATTGACATAGCTAGTAGACAAGTTTATAGCATACTTCACATTAAAAAAAAGCATTGCTTATGTTAGAATGCACGTAATAGGATTATAACATGGAAAGCTATTGGAAGTAATCTTGTGAGTTGTAACATGCATGGTAGGTATGCTAACTAGCATAGTTAGTAGGCAAAGTTATAGCATAGCTCGCATAAAATAAATCTATGCTTATGTTAGCATGCGCATAATAGTATTGTAGCAAATAGTGTTAGACTTACTATTCAAATAAACTACATATGCTAACACATATAGTATGATAGCATGCATCTTATTTACAAAATTTCATGCAGTATGAGGCTATTCAAAGTGAGTTATTTATGTGTTGAAGAATCACATTACTCCCTAGTTCCATGCTCTAAATACATAATGATATTGCAAGCATCCTTTTGTGTATATGAACTATAATCTATTAGACAAGACTCCTTGTGATGTGAATTTATATAAAATGAGGTTGCCTAACTAGAGTAGTCCAAATTTTGTTTCCCATTTTAGTGAGTTAAAGATGTTGAAAAATATTATTTGCTAAGGACAGATGCAAAATGTCAGCTTGGATCTATCCAAATATGCCCATGATCATAATTAGTAAATTGTCTTTCGGACTCTTTCTTTCCTTGCGACTTCAACTTCCCTTTCCATAGAGACTAAACTAGTGGTGGAGAATATCTTGATAGCAGTGCCATACTTGGATAGCCTTATATTTTTTATAAAGAGAGGGGGAGAGAGAGAATAACCAAGGAGAGAGAAGCTAATTAATGATCACCAAAACAATAATAATGCCCAATGTACTTGATGGAAAGGTGGCTTATATAGCCAAATGCATACAAACTTGCAAGACAACTACTTAGATTAGTGGATAAGGAGCTAGCATAGAGAGATTCCCATTAGTAGAAGCTCTAGATAGTGAGATACTAGTATGTAATGACCCTTAAGCTCATGGATGAAAAGAGCAGTCTAGATGATATCCAGTGGAAAAGAAATGAGTAAACATGGTAGAAATAAGGAAAAAACTATCATGGTCTCTACTAGATTTAAAGATGATGTGCCTCAACATGATCAAAAGCAAACAACTTTCACATCTCAAATGATGAAAAGAAGCTACCATTGCTAAGAGGAAACATAGTAATTCAAAGGTTGTGCTACACATGAGCTTTAGGCTCAACTTGATAAATGGCCAATATTCCCTCCTCTTTTGAGACCAAATACTTAGGGAAAGAGAAAGAAAAAATTCCCCCACCAAGACTACTCTCTAGAAACAATCTTTAGTGCAATACTGAATGTGCATAGGGTTGCTTGCATCCTCCATTGAGACATGCACATTGTCTAAGATTTTTCTATGATACCATATTTATAGAGATAAAAACCTCGAGGAAGAAAGCCTTTGATTTATCAAAGACATGAAACTAAAAACCTAATTCATGAAGCTTAAGGTGTCCTCTCTATAAATTGATTCAAGCATTAATATCATGAATTTCTTCATAGAAACCTCCTCATTTGCTTGATTTTGTGTAGCAGGATGTTGAGCATATTGTATGTCTCATAGCATGTCCAAAATCTTGGAGCATTGGTGCCACAAGCCTTTTTGAATATTCTTTTAGTAAAAAAGGGTTTGATAAAAGGTCAAAATCTATATTTTGTCTTTGCTCTTCTTTCATAATAATAACATACTTGAAATTGAAAGAGAACTCAACATTTGAGAAGGAGTTCTCCACTTGGATGTATTGGCCTCTCAGGTAGGTGTCTACTTGTGGTACTTTGTTTCATTATGCTCTTAGCTAGATATATAGCTCCCGAGGAGGTCTCAAACTACCATTGTGCACGTGTATAAGGATATCCATAGGCACATATTTAAAGCGCCTTGGCCTCAATTTTACAAGGTGCCCCCAAAAGAATATGCTTTCAAAAGCTCTAAAGTGAATCTTTTAATAACTGACGCAAAAGCTCTCAGTGTCTATCCTACCACATGAGCAATGTGCGGAAAATGTTTTCCACACGAATTGTGCCACATTTTGTGCTCATTTGACTTGAATCTGGTTGACCATTCTGTTTCACAAGCTCTCCTTTCATCTTTCAATCTAGTAGCAATCATTGCACATCACCAAGTTGTGACATACATAAGTTTTTACATCTTTGGCAACTTATCTCCTATAATCGCCTTGCAGTTCAATGAAGATGTCGACCAATAGGAGCATAAAATTATGGCTCTCCTTTTCTGATAGATCAAGATATTGGAACCGTATCACCATAGATAGGCATAAAATTGGGATCGCCAATGAAATTAAAGCAATTAAGGCTCCCAATAAGAGATAAAGTAAGCCTCCTGATAAGAGATCTCTATAGCGGAGTATTTCCATCACAAGTCCAAGAATGTGTGAGCTAAAATCACAAAACAAAGTGATCAAGGTTGCTTATCTTTAAACTATATTTTGAGACATTGCCAATAAGGGAAGGTAGACTAGTATGCACAATTGTCCAGACTCCCAAAGAAGCTTCCTTATGTATTGTTTGTTCTTGGAATTTTCTCATGTTCAAAATGCTCTGATTTTATAATATGTATGGTAGGTGCTTGAAAGGAATGCTACATTGGCAGAGTGTGGCAAGCTTTAGAGTCTTTGACGGTTTTGAAGACAAAAATGCAAGGGATATTCCCTTTTCAATTCATGAGAAGAGGATCCTTGAGTGGTGAGAGGAGAGATACAAGTGTAACATGCATAGCCTTCACCAATATAGTGCACTCTCATAACACAAAATAGGAGGTCTTTCAAAAATTAATGGGCTAGGCCTTATTTGTGTTAGGCCATATGCTTTGATGTTCAAGGAAATATTTTGCATAACATGCTAATCAATACAGAGAGAGAGAGAGAGAGAGAGAGAGAGAGAGAGAGAGAGAGAGAGAGAGAGAGAGAGAGAGAGAAGAGAGAGAGAGAGTTTTGGTGGAGCTAATTCTCACACTATGTATGAGCTCCTTATCATTCTGTATTATCAATAAGAAAGAATGAGATTAGGATTAGTGAGTGGTTAGTTTGTGATGGTATTGGCCTAATGGCCTTTATTCCCAACAACCTCCCACTTAAAAGGCCAATGTGCCAATAAGCAAAGAAAGGGGTACGGAGGGTTTGATGGCACTACCCAAAACCCATCAAGTCATGACGGTATGCAATATACTCAGGAGGTAAACCCTTCCTAGAAGGTTAACAAGGTTGTCATGTGTGTTCACCCTGACAAGCTATGGATGCACTAATTCTCAAGCATATCCCGAATGAAATGAAAACTTGGTCTCAATAGCACTTTAATTGTCACAATGCAACATCAAAATCTCGGCATTAATGTCCAAATTTCCTACTAGAAAAGCAAGCCAAATAGCTTCTTTGCAAGCTTTAGAGGTGGTTAAATATTTTGCCTCAGTGATTGATTGAGTAATGTAGTCTTTCAAATGATATCTCCATGATATTCCACCCCCAAGAAATGTGAAAACATAGCCACTAGTGGACCTTCTATTGCCCACATTCCTACATTATAACAGAATCATGTATCCTTTTACACATGCCTCCTTGATCCCAAAACATAAGCATTTGTCCTTTGTACTACTCAAATATCACATCACCACTTTCACTGCCTCCCAATGCTTCTTAATAGGATTAAACATGTATTTGCTAACTATTCCCACTGCAAATGCAATGGGTTTGGATGTGTAGAAATCATGGCACACATCAAGCTATCAACATTAGATGCATAAGTGTCGGCCGACTGAAAACCTCACCATATCAATGCTAGCAAAGTGAGAACCACAGACATAAAATGTCAATCTGTGGGACGTAGCAACCCGACTAGTGCATGGAGGCTACAAGAGATAGCTAATCTCTTGGAAATCCAATTCTAATGTACTCTTACTAGATCGGTCTTAGATGTGTGTCAAACATCAAAAGCCACTTTCCTTACCACAAGCTTAACCCGATGAATTTGTATAGCTATGAAGCTCCAAATGCAATGACACTTACTAGAGTATCATCAACATTCTCATATGCTCAAAAGTCATTTTGACACTAAAAACAAATCCTGCCAAAGATAAACAACCTATTTTGGGCAAGTCGATTTTAGTCTTTGAAGCACTCTATAGCTTCCTAAGACGTGATCTATCTATTTCTATGGTCCAAAAACCAATTTGGATGTGTGTATTGTGTGTAGGGAACGAAAATAGCTAGTAGACAGGCACGACTAAAACCACAACTTCATCACGTAAAACTTACATAGAAAGGGAGATCTTTCCCCTGTGAGTGCATTGGTATGCTCAAAATCACAATGCAACACCGCATGAGGGAGACACAAACACTTGAAAAATAGAGAACTCATAGTATGTACTACAACGTATGCTCATTTTCATTATCCAAAAACGTAGATCAAAAGTTACAAAACTTGGATTTTATACCTTAGCCAAGGTTTAAGAAATGGATTCCTAGCTAATTGGGCTCAATGATAAAGCTTAGGAAGTGAATTTGACAATCTTTAAACTTTCATGGGATTTCTCATTAATGATGAAGTTGTGTCGTTTGCAACATAGCTACGTAGGGTGCTAAGTACACTGTTTGGGATTTGTGGCTTTAGTCCTCTTTGACATGTTGTTGAGTCCTTGTATCTGTCTACTCTGTGGGATGGAAGTTGTAGGCATGTAAGTAGTATCTCAAGATCTTGACCAACATAATTCCAAGGCCAAGTAAAAGTATTCTAACGTAAGAGTTGATAGTTGATGAGAGGTTTTCCACCATTTAATCTTAAATGGGATTTTTGTTCGGTGGAGTGATGAACCTTGGATAGTTTATCCAATGTTGGCCTCTTCTGTTGTATGAAAGAGTGTTGTTGCCTGCTTATTTGAACGGGACACTACACAAGATCTTGTTGTATACTCGGTGATGCATTGGTGTATCCGATGAGATATCTGGGTGTCGGTTCAACCAGATCTCATGCCACTTGGGATGTACCATTGTAATGTTGGCTGCAATATCCTTGAAAATATTTCTTTGATTTGTAACACTTTGAAATTGATGATGGGAAGGGAAGAGCCTGGTGATGCCATTCTTCATTAAATATTTTTGCTAGTGTGAGAAAATTAACAATGATGTAATGCATGAATCCTCTCCTCCCATTGCATAACTTATTTCCATATTTGCTCTTGTTTATCTTCCACTTATTTCTTTAGCGTGGACTCTTGATCTATAGTTAAGCTTTTGGGTGAAGCAAAGGTTTTGGATTTCTTCTTGGGTAATCACAAGCTCTGGAGATTGCCTTCTTGATTGTTGGCTTCTTCAAAGTTCATAAACTGCAAGGCATTTGTATCTCCCATTGTTGTGTGTGGTTGATCTTCCCATGATGTGGATGCTTGAGAATTAGTAGCCTCTTGAGATTTGCTAAGTTCTTCCTTCAACTGAGTAATTGCCTTTTGGTAGCTCTCTTCCCCTACATGAACTCAATGGAGATTCGCGTGCTGCATTTTCTCTAGCTTTATATCCATTTCAAAGTTTGTCAAAGCTTGATCTTCTTCTTCACACTACACTCTCTCCCTCATCTCTCCTAATTCTCAAGCTTTCCATAGCTTGAATTCCTTTTGCCTCTCACCATTTTCTCATAGCCAAATTGGGGGTCTTCACAAGCAAAGCGAAGAGCCAACTACATCCAAAGCAAGGAGAAGACTAGACCATACACACACTAAGGTGATGTTTTCTTGTTCTTTTTATGCTCTTGAATTGCTTGAAAGTGATCTACTTTCATGCTTACATAAATATTATGCTTAAGTCTCTCATTTTCCATAAGCAAGCCTTTTGGTTGGGAAAGAAAATAACTACTTAATTTTGTTATTTCCCTCTAATTATTGTTCATTACTAATCATAACTAACCATGTTACTAACAACTAATCCTGATGTTATTTCAAGTTTCGTTGTTTCAAAGTTCTCTAGATTACCAAGCAAATATGGCATAGAGAGAGTAGAAAGCACTCTCTTTAACCATAGGATACTGAAGATCATACTTATATTCAAGTTCCGTTCTCTAATTACTACACTAATTGGCATAGAGAAAGTAGAAATCACTCTCTTTAACCATAGGTGACTGGAGATCATACTAGAATAGCATGCATGTTGGATGATGACTAATATCTATACAGTATCCTTAAACCCCACCAGAAATATATTTTTCTATTTTTAAGATGCACGAGATAATTGCCACATAATCACGGGCAATGAAGTATTGGAAATTTTTGGAATTAATCATTTTATTCAAAGTGGCATTATAATTTACTCTAAAAAGAATGATCTTATGAAATGTTCACAAGTTTTTCTTTAAATTTAAGAAATAGGATTTTTCTTCTTTCAAAGAGAAAAAGAGCATGTGTGTAAGATTTGTTTAGTGATACCCATAAAGTTAATACTAATTCTCTCAAGAGAGTTAAGTTTTGAAGGGTAGCTCTATCTTAATCAAAGGAGTTTTTCTTTGGAAGTGGAAATTTCCTTCCAATTAAGGTTTTCCCCATCTCTTATCAATTGGAAGGTCCCAAAACCATAAGCCTCTTCTAGCTACATAATTAATCCTCTCCACGGTAGCAAAGGTATGCCTAAATCCCTTCTTAAAGAAGAATTTGTTAATCATTCATACACTATTGCATGATTATTTTTCACTATACTAGCATGTCCACTCTTAGGAACTTTATCGAGAAGATTTGACATGGATAGCCCTAGCATAACATAGAAGATTTAAGAGTGAACTTTGTCTTATATGCTTGGAAAAGGCCGATGTAGGTGTTTACCTGTGGGATACAACAAGGGATGGTCCTTTTTGGCTAGGATTGATAACCGTTGGTCTATGTTTTGAGCTCGAGTTCATTCATTGCCCTAGAAATGGGATTGAATGAGAGTGAGTCTCGGTTGGTGATAGGGATCCGTGGATTCATCTAGAAATCGGCCTAGTCTGGGTAGGCCTGATGCTGACGGGAAAAGGGGGAAGGAAAATGGATCCATGAAGGGATCATGATAAGGAAGGAGGATGTGATTTAATTAAGGAACTCTTCTAATTGTTTGGTAAAAGGGAACCTTGGAAAGGTGAATAACCTAAACGGGCTATTCTGTAATTGTCCTCATTCGCTGGACCTTTGCTCCACTTCTCAGATTATTGATTTAAAAAGAATCTAGAGTATATTATTTTTGTAAGCCTTTCCCACACAAGATAAAGAAAAATAAGAATTGAAAATTGTGTCAAGGCGTCGTCTCCACACGTGGCGGAGGAGTATGGTACCCAAGTCTTGGGACGAGGATAGGGATATGCTTGGAGTAGTATAGGTGATTTCTTGAAAGATAACTAGATAATTTTACTAATACTAAAGGAAAAAGGAAGTAAAATATTCTAAAAGGAAAAAAAGGTGGGAACAACCTTATAAAGGCACACTTGCAAGGGTATGCAGCAATTTCATGCTACTTTCAAATGCTTGAAATCTTGATTCAACATGATTGGAATAATTTTATAGTATCATATTACTACCTTGGAAGGTGCATTTACCAAACGATTCGGTGGGAGGGTGGATTTCGGAGGTTAATTTGTTGGCCTGAAAGTTGAACCTAATTTTATGTTGTCCATTAAGTTAAGATCTGAGGAAAAGGATTCCGATCTACGGAGTGGAGATCAAACTTGGGAATGAGGGTTTTGGGTAGCTATTAAATACACTCATCTTAGGGGAACGCTCTGACTATTGTGCTTGGCCACAACCAAGAAAAAAGCGTTATTGAACTTGAACCAAGGGTGAACTAGAGAACTCCACCAGTTGACCCTGGAAGGTGGAATTCGAGTTTAGTCTGACGACTTTGATTGGAAAGTTGGACCGGTAAGCAATGGTGCTTCGGGGCTAAGGGATCCATATGAGAGAAAGTGAATTTTATCACCCCCTTGAGTTGGCATCGAAGAGCAGGAGGAGTCTTGTCTTGGTGTTAGTCTCAAGTGGGAGGGATTTCGGAGATCACGGTGTATCCATTTGGAGATGGTACAACCGTGATCCCTGGCATGGCCCTCACATCAAAAGAAGATTCTACAATAACTCCTCCTTCATCCAGCATTCTCAGTGTTGCAACCCACATCAAAAACAATTGAGAGAGTCATTTCTCTAACATTTGTCATACATTATATGAGGTGAAGACACCTAATTCAAATAACAAGCTATTTTTGAAACAGCTATCTACTCCATTCACCTCAGGTATATCAGCCCGAACATCTTGGGATTGTGCCATAATGCTCTACTTAGTGTTATTTAGATGCGTTACTATGTGCTTGTAATCTTTTCAAAATGAATTTACAGCTTGAAGGTGTCTCCAATTGTTTTCGTGTGTATGGTAGTCCATTATAGTACTTAACCATGCGATTTTGTGCTTGACTGAGATTGATAAATGATTCCAACTGCTCATGATTGCCTATTAGTGCATCCAAGTGCTTCCAATTGTCCCATGATGATTATAAATGCTTCAAGGTCTCCCAAGTTCTTGACAAACATTGTGGCATTGATAGGTTGTTGTTGTGTCCAAGAGAACAGAGTGACGATATCTCTAGGATAACTGTGAAGATTTTTGATGAGGTTCCTATGAAGGAAGTGAATGAGAAAGGTAACACAAAATCCCAAAAGGACCTCATGGTTTGGTAGGTCAGTCCGATGTGTTTTGTTTCCTTGCTTCAAGGAAATCAATGAATTTCTTCAAACACAATTATGTCTACAGATGACAAGCTCAACAACTCAAGGAATGTTTGGATAACTTTTCTAATGATGTAGTGGTGTCTGTAGTATATTTTGTAGAGGACTACAGGTGCAGAATGAGATTCAGTCAATGCATTGGTATTCAACTCAGGTCACAATTTTGGTTCACATTCTATACTTACGTGATGCACTTGGTGCCATTCAAAAGATGAGTCACTTCTACATCTCTGATGACAAAACCCATGACACTTTGTTTGTGCAACAATGTTTTCTTTTGCACAATGAGTGGCTAAAAATTCAAGGCTATAGTGGTGGTGCTCACAGTCACACAGGGTTGTGATTTGGTGGGTGCTGGCTATCACAATTCATGCAGGTAAATCCATTGTATTTTGAACCGCCCAATCTTCAATTCAAAGAATTGGAAATTTGAGATGATGATGGAATTTTATTTTCTATTGAGCCTATGAAGGTGAACACGATGGCCATTTCAATGCTCAAAATAACCTCCCATAGAAGAAGCAGGAATTATGATGACAAATCTACATAGCATGCCCCTAGAGGAGAACTTGTAAGTTATATCTATGTGATCATTCAAAGTTTACCCATAGTTTGTACTCAATCCATTAGAGTAATTTAACCAAGTGACCACATTTTTCTAGGACTTCACCACCACAAAAGCACCACTTAGCAACACTTTATAGGACCTCACCACCACTGAGCACTACTTTTCCAGCACTTCACCAAAACACAACATTCCTTTGATAGCACTTTCCAGCACTTCACCACCAATAAGCACTACTTGACAACACATTTCTAGAACTTTACCACTACAAAATCACCACTTTATAGGACCTCACCACCAATGAGCATTACTTTTCCTTCACTTCACCAAAACACAACACTCCTTGATAGCACTTTCCAGCATTTCACTACCATAAGCACTATTTGACATCACACTTTCAACACCTTATCACCACTTAGCACCACTTGAAAGCACATTTCCAGCACTTTACCACCAATTAGCACCATTGGACAACACTTTAAAGGACCTCATCACCACTCAGCACTACTTTTATCCACTTCACCAAAGAAAAACACTTGATAGCACTTTCCAACACTTCACCTTCAATAAGATTTACTTGACAACACATTTCCATGACTTTACCACCTGTTAGCACCACTTGATAGTAGTTATCATCTCTAATAACATACGCAGGCTCTAGAGCTTATCAAAATGTTTTACTGGCTTGAAAGCATTAACTATGCACTTTGTTCTTAGAGAGAGGTCGAGTTTGAATTAGTGCAAAAATCACCCCTCGCCACATTTTTTGTGAGAAGCCAAAGATACTACCAATGAAGACAAGCTAGTCTTGGGAGGAGCCAAAGAAGGAGCTCACAAAGGAAGAACCTATGTTTCTAGATAAATAATGGAGGACAAGGTGATCCATACGTCAACACGAAGGATCAAGGAAGACACAAAAACTACAACAATTTTGTGAAGGAAGAGGCAAGTTGATTTGCAAGGAAATCAGCCACCTATGTGCATAATATTGAAGGTTCTCAACATACACAATCACTAGTCTTTAAGGAAGATACAATCAAGTTGAAGTAAACCTACATGAAGATCTCAAATCAGGGAAAATACCAGCCATGGAAGAGGCAAGGACAACTTTTCAAAGGACATGGAGATTACAACATTTGTTGGAGCCAAAGTCAAGAAAACATCAGCCTCTCTTTCCCCCATGAAGTGTGGCAAGAGGATGTCACTTGTGTCTTTCTCAAAGTGTAGCTTGAGGAAGAGGAAAAGCAACCACAATGATGTGTTGTTGCAGGTATGAGATGCAAGCAATGGAAGTGTTTGCATGAGGACTACAAGGAGGCAAGTTGGAGATGGAAGATTGGATGCCCATCTCATCTCACACAAAAGGAGGCAAAGAATCTATGGTGGAAAATGGAACATTGGTGTCTACTTTATTCTTATTTTGAGGGTGATATAAAGTGCTAGTCAAGTAGTGTGAACATACTTTACACGCGTATGATGTCTCAGGGGCATATTTAGTGACCAAAACTACCAACAAGCTTACAAAGGTGTTAAACATCTCAAGGCAAGCCTAAGGACCAAGTTTCACCCAATTTGGATTAATTTTGACCTGGTTAACCTCTTGGGTAAGCCAGCAAGAACCAAGGCCTACATAGGAGAGATTAACTTACCAACAGGGGTTAGAACTTCAAAGTGGGCCCAGGTTTGAATCAAAAACATCATGGAGAGTGCATGGTTCAAGTTTGAGTCAATTATGAGGGAACATACATCATACACATATGATGTCTGCAGACCGATTTTAGTGCTCAAACTAAGAATCTACTCCTCCAGAAGCCTTTGTTGATATCCTAGCAATCCATTTGTCCTAAAAATTACAATCAATATGGAGACAATGTAGCAAAAGGGAAGATGGTTATGGCTCTCTTGTCATGAATGTAGTAGGCCCCGAAAAGAGTGAGTTTAGGAGGTATCACTTGAGTGAAAAGAATAATGACAATCCATGAAAACATTGGATTTACAAACACGTCACCTCTTACTACCGATGCATGGAACCCCATGTGAACAAGTTAAGCATGGACTTATTTTCATATGAGTCGATAACACGAAACCATTTTTTTTATATAAGTACGAACAAGAATATGAGCCAATTCACCCAGACGATATATAGGAGAGTGATAATGCAAGAATTGATGGCACAAGCTTCAGTAGGGAAGCAAAATCCCATAGAAACCCCAAGCAAGTCTACAAATCCCTTCTCAGAGGATTACGACACCACAACAAAATCAAATAAACAACCACTGCCTAACCCTCAGAGCTCACAAGCATCACCACTATCATTTCAAGCGGGGCTCGAACAGTTTGCAACACCATATGAAAATACAAAAGGGGGTGGAAATCAAGCCAAGTCAGGGCTTGAACCACCACCAAAAACACCACTCCATCTGCAATACCAAAATGAGTAGGACGAGAACGCTAAATCCTATCAAGACAGAAGCATCACAAATAGAACGAGAAGAAAGAAGTCAAGCAGAAGAACGAACAATTGCTAGACCAGTGAAGAACTATGGATTAGGAGCACCTCTAGAGGAGAAACATGTACCATATCCCAAGCCAGAAAGGTCTTATAGAGGAGGAATAGAGGATCCTATGTTGAGGATGGTTGATCACCGGAGGATCAGACCCTCTCAAGTCCAAAAATGGGTTAACAAGAAATATTTAGAAAATAAAGATCCAAGGGACCACGTGGCAGCCTTTGTGCATATTGTCAAGGCTGAGGAAGTACAGGACTTTTCCACACAGTTCGCAAGGTTAACCTTAGAGAAGGATGCCACCACCTGGTTCTACCCTGTTGGACATAGAGATTTTGAATCAATGGAGGAGGTATTTGACAAGTTCATTGAGGAATTCTCTCAAAGATGGATAACTCATAACACAGTCTCATAAATCCATAAGTTCAAGCAAAAGAAGGAGAATCCATGAGAAAGGCAGCCTTAAGGTTGAAACTCTATGTAAAAGTTTTCCCTATGGAAGAATTACCGACTCGGTCCCGACTCATACTGATAATTAACCAAGGCTGAGAAATGCAGATCTCAAAAGGATTTGCATATGTCTACAAGGAAGGCGACTACAAAGACTTATATGATGACTCATCATCACAACAAAAGCGGAGCTAAGTCTATAAAATCAGCACAAAAGAGCGAGGTAACGATGAATCAAGAGAAACTTGTTGAGGAAGTTGTGCAAGCCGTTTTCCAAGCCATGGGCTAAGCAACCTACGTGGTGTGCCATTGAGCAAAAATAGACAAATCATGCTATGGAAGAGTGTTACTACAACAAGGGGTATGTGAGAGAGGATACTATGCCCCACCAGCCCAAGCACACCTCCTCAGGTACCACCAATGCCTAGGTATGCAGTAGGAAGTTTGCAAGAACCACGAGGGGTTGAATGGACATAGACAATTTTGGGGCAATAACCACCTATTCCAAGAACAGACCAGTGGGGGCATCAGATATACACCCACTATAAAGTAATTGAAGGAACAAGATTTAGTGCATGTGCCTATGTATTACAAAGAGCCAAGTACGGGGTTAGTTCAACATACTATCCACCCAAAGAGCCAAAAGCACATGAACCTTGGATCATGATTGGGAATGTTGGACCACCAACAGCATCTCAAGTTTTTGGAGAAGGTAGATACAGCTTGGATAAATGCACATCGTTGTTCATAGCCAATGGGGGGTTTAACATGACCAAGACTTGCCTATCATCAGAGAGTGGCTCAGGAGCACCTCACCAACCCTAAGACCGTGCTACAAGTGTGGTGGTGACCACCTTATGAAAGATTGTCCTCACATAGAGATCATGAGAGTGAATGTGTATTGTCCATATTGCAAGATTACTCATTTGATTAGTGACTGTTTGAAAAACCCAGATAAAACAGTGAAAACTACATTAAACATAGTGGGGGTGATCCCATCAAGCAGCGGTTCAGGAAATGAAATGCTCATACCCATACAGGTCATCACAAGAGTGCAGTCTCATAAAGCAAGGAGGAACCGTTAATTGAGGAACCTAAAACAAATGTGCTTGGTTATGAATAAAAAAGTCAACAAAATACCTAGAAAGCTAGGAAGGCACATATGAAAGCTAGAAAGAAGCATGAACAGACATCCCTAGTGGAGAGTTAAAACAAACCAAGGATAGATTAGTGAGATTAGAGAGCCAAACAAACCTTGAGTTGAGAACCCTGAGACCAGAGAGCCTAATGAGACAAAGATACCAAAGAGTGCAAGTTCCGAAGATTAGTACTAGTTGAATGAACCTCTAGACGCACTTATGAAAGCCTACAAAGCGTTGAGGCGGTCCGGGGCGGGCAACAAGAAGAGCAACCTCTAGACACCCTTCAAGGCTCCCGTGCTGCTCAATGGGGCTGGGGCACAACACAACACAAACCAAAACAACAAACCCACATCCAAATCCCAACTACACAAGGGCACCACCTAGTTTAAGAGCGAACTAGGACGCAAAAGAGGAGAATCGTTAGAGCAACCCACAAACAAGCAAGGAATTTACACTAACCCTAACACCAATGGAACACTCTCACACACTAAAAGAGAGAGAGAGAGAGAGAGAGAGAGAGAGAGAGAGAGAGAGAGAGAGAGAGATGTGTACAACTTAGCTTCAAATTATATTTTGCACAAAAAGGAACTTAGAGCTTGCGGAATCAAGTGACAAGATTTGGTTATAGCATCACTAGCACATTGTCTTAGGGTTATGGGAGCCCTCTCACCATCCACCCTCTTACAATGGTAGCCAAACAATAGCCAATGAATCACAAGCAACAAAACAACAACCTTCAATGAAACAAGTCACCTTATGAAGCTGAATGAGTTTGCCAAGCCAAATTGGAGGAGAAGCGTGAGCCTTTGGACATGAATTGCACCCAAAACTACCAATTCATTGATGTTGGGGTAGATACAACAATGGTAGGAAGAATATCTTCTACTCGCACTCACTCAAACTAGCTCAAGCTTTTCTATGCACCAAGGTGATGGTGTATAGAAAGCTTACTCTCTCTTTACAACCAAGATAGAACTGGCGTGTGGTACGCTCAATCTAGTGTGCAATGGTATAGTGATGTCTTTTACAAGGAGGAATGGGTTCTATTTATAGGTTTTAGAAGCCTTGATTAGGATTAAGCCTAATCAATTTTATTAGGAAAGATCAAGGATTATGAATTTTTATGAATTTCAAATGAAATGGGGTCTCTCTTTTCTCTTGAGTCACATGGATGTGGGCTCAAGTAAGAGAATTATTGATGTGGTGAAAGGAGAGAAACTTCCATGGGAGTGAATGAATTTGGTTTACTTGTGCGGTTGCCTACTCCATATGTTGATAGTGTGGGTGCATTTTTACAAGAGAAGTTAGTTGTTAGTGGTAATAATCACTAGAATTGTTAGTGATACATTTACAATGGGTAGGATGAGTTGATTTGATGAAGGAAGAGGGGTGAATTAAAAGAGAATCATTGAGATGGTGAAGCTTTGAAGAAGCTTGAACTCACCCTTGTGTAGATTGTGGAAAAAATGACCGTTGGTCTTCTTCTTCTTCTTCGCTTCTTTACGCCGCCGCCACGGTTGACCACCACGATGAAAAGAGGATTTTTTGATGAAAAATCCTCAATTTTCAGAAGCTATCATGGTTAAGATGCTGAATTTTAGATATTTTTAGGAGAGGTAAATGAAATTGTAACATAGAAGCAATAGAGAGAGACATGGAGAGGGTGTATGTATGTAGAGGTTCATAAAAGAACTATAGGGATGAGAGAGAAGGGTAATGGTGAAGAGGGTGGGAGAAGCCATGGAAATTGCAGGTTTGAGTGAGGGAAGGAGAGGAGGGATGTGTAAGAGTGAGTAGGTGTGTGGAAGGGTGAGAGAAGACTAAGGGCTACTTGTGAGAAAAGTGGGCAGATTGGGGTCCACTCAAAAAATCATAGCTCACCGCTGGTAGCTCCAAAAATCATGAAAAAATTTGAGGTGATTATTCAGAGCGTGGGATACATTTTCTCTTTTGACCACCGCTCCAAATTCGGAGTGGAGATAGGTGCCAAAAGTTTCACCAAAAAGCCTGTTTTTATGCCTGCAAAAGTCTTTTAGTGGCCCCCTCCTTTGTTGAATTTGTACAATGCATCCAAGAGTGAGCCCCTCCTTTGTCATATTATAATACAAAGCATCCAAGTTGCCCTTGACCCATGCATGGAGGAGGATTATTGGTGAATAAAGAAATATATACATGGTGGGACTAGTGTATGGACTATTCATGGACTTTAGCTCAATGAGCACATGGTGTTAGAATAATGAGTAAAAATAATAATAAAAATATGGAGGAGTTATGGATATGGAAAGATATTGGAATCATATGATATGGTCCCTCCTTGAATTATTTTGGGTGAAAGAGGAAAAGGTATGCAAGTAAATAATATAATAAACGTAACCAATGAGTAGAAATCAATTTTTTGTTTTCACGGGGGTGAGGGTGAAAATGTGGGAGTGATTTGTATAAAGGAAAAATATGAGGTTAGAGTATGTACATATTGGCAAAAAATATAATTATGGTGTAAGAGGATGAAAGAAGGTGTACATAGGTTTAATAAAACACACACCTAAGTAGAAATATTTAAATAAAATACCAAAATAATTATAAAAAATCCCTATATTTAGGCCATATATAAAATGAAATATTTACACACAAAGAGGCCATAATATACTTTTATTTTTATTTTTATTTTATTTTTGGCTCAACTAGCCCAGTGACTAGCTAGCTGAGGGTTTTTAAGAAGATATGGGAAAAGCCCCCTAACTCACACATGCCTATGTACAGTGAAATGGTAGGGATAGCCATAGCGTTTGGGTGAATTTGTAGGGTGGAGTAACTTACTATGGCAATTATGGAGAGCCGAAAAACGGCTATCATTAGCCCTCCCCCAGGATGATGGCATATTCATGTACATCATAAGCATCTTTTCCAAAGAGAGTCTTCATGATTCCTTGACGAGATATGAGACAGTGGGCCTTTGTCCGTCGATTGTCATACCTTAGCACAAGCTCTCCTTCCTTGATGCCTTTGTCCTTCAGTTTCTTGTCGTGCGTTTCTTTCGCTTGTGTGGCTTTCCTCTTGTAGCACTCATATGCTGCTTCTCTTTTCCACTCAAGCTCCACTAACGTAAGAAGTCGATCCATCCATACCTCTTGATCATCTTGTGCTCCTTTGCCATGAAGTCGCATTGTTGGAATGTTGAGCTCGATAGGCTGCAAAGCCTCTTGACCATAGACCAAGTGAAATGGTGTGAACTCCGTGGCTTCCCTATATGTGGTTCGATATGCCCACAAGGCACCATCCAAGAAGTCATCCCATAATTTTGTCTTGTTTTGCACCATCTTTCTAATGATTCCTGCAATGACACCATTAGCCTTCTCCACCAAACCATTTGATTGTGGTAGTATGGTGTGCTATGACGATGTAGAATGTGAAGCTCTTCACAAACTTCTGTGAGCAAGCCCTTCCTAAACCCTGGACCATTATCAGAAACAATCTCCAAAGGTGTGCCAAATCTGCAACAAATGTGATTGTACACAAACTTGCTAACTGTCCTCTCATTCACTCTTGCCACACTTTGAGCTTCCACCCACCTAGTCATATAGTCTACAGCCACTAGAATGTAGAGTTTACCATTTTTTGTCCTAGGCAGAGGACCCATAGCATCAATGCCCCACTTTTCAAAGGGTCCATTTGCAAGAACTATTTGCCTTGGGCCATGCACCAACCTTCTATTTCCATTTATCTGACAATTGTGACAGCTTTTACACCAATGTTGAACATCCACATGCAAGCTTGGCCAAACATACCCCGCAAGCAAAATCTTCTTCACAGTTGATCTTGGGCAAAATGACCACTACATGCCTCTTCATGCAAACCTTTTAGAATGGCTGGAATTTCCTCGATAGTTGGTACTCTTCTGCACACTTGATCCTTCCCTCTTTGATAGAGGGAGCCTTCTAGGAAGAGATAGAAACTTGCCTTCTTCATGAGTCTCCTCTTCTGAGCCTTCGTGAAGTCTTGTGGAAACTCACCCTCCAAAATGTAGCCAATAATGGGAGCCAATGACTCCAATCCCTGGTATCTCGGTTGCTTGACAGCTGCTGCCACCATGATGACCTGCACTTCTCTCTCAACACATGTAACTGCTTGTTGTGCAAGTAAATCGCATCTTCATTTTGTTTCCTCGGAATATGATATAGTTGCACTTCTTCAAACTGATTAAACATCCTACGAATGGCATGAACTTTTGTCCTTAAGCTTTCATTCTTGCATGCCCAAGCCTAAAATCTGTTTAACAATGAGAAGTGCATCTCCCTTTACCATGAGACGTTTTATCCCTTGGCCAATGCACATCTTCAAACCATGAAGTAGTGTGTCGTATTCTGCTTCATTGTTGCTAGTTGAACCTTAGATTGACCTTCTCTTTCATGACCACCTCTCCACTTGGGTTGAGCAACACTAGCCCTCCCCCTGCTTTCCCTGTGGCTCGTCGAAAAGCTCCATCAAAGAACAAGGTAAAAGCATTGGGAATACTTTTTGGTGGTGGCAATGGTAGGGTCTTTACTTGAGGCACCTTAATTTCCTTCTCATGTACCCTATAAGTGAGAATCCCTGCCAATTGTGCACGCACACTATCTTCTACCTTGAAAGAGTATTGGAACTCTTGCAACTCCATAATCCACTTTGAGATCCTAGTACTAAGATTCATTTGAGATGACACCCAAGGGAACAAATTTTCTGCAGTGAGAATTACAAAAGGTTTTTGTAGCAGTAGGATCTAAACTTTCTCACCGCAAACATGAGAGAAAGCATCATGAGTTCTGCTTCTGTGTAGTCTCTCTCCAAAGCATTCATGACCCTACTAGCAAAGTAGATGGGTCGCATCCTTGTACTGTGGGGATCTTGTTGTAGCAACACAGCACCAATTGTTTCCCTTCCAACACTAGAGCTAACAAAGAATGTGTACTCCCAACAAGGAGGCATGAGTGTTGGTAGCTCTGACAAAATGACTTTAATGTTACAAAAATACTCTTCAAGCTCATCAGACCATGCAAATTCTACTTGTTGTGTCAACTTTTGCAAAGAATGAAGCAACTCCGAGGCTAAGTGAATGAAGCGTGACATATACTTCACCTTCTGAATGAAAGAGATGACCTCCTTAAGACTCTTCGGTGATGGGAGCTCAATAAGAGCCTTTGCCTTTGAAGGATCCACCTCAATGCCTTTATAGAAAACCTTGTGACCGAGCAAGATCACTTCATCCTCACCTATGTGGCACTTGTCGGGGTTGAGTTTGACCTCCCATGTCGTAGAGCT
The DNA here is from genome assembly GCF_014529385.1 of Adiantum capillus-veneris. Classification (NCBI taxonomy): domain Eukaryota; kingdom Viridiplantae; phylum Streptophyta; class Polypodiopsida; order Polypodiales; family Pteridaceae; genus Adiantum; species Adiantum capillus-veneris. The sequence continues at coordinate 17,974,027 of NC_140938.1, forward strand.
TCTTTAAACCTTCTTCTACCCTTTGTAGATGCAATGATTTTGAGCTATAAATGCAGAAATCATCAATGAACACCCTAATTGACTTTCCAAAGAATGCTTGAAACACCATGTTCATGAAACGTTGGAATGTTGCAGGAGCATTTGTCAGACCAAATGGCATGACTCTAAAAGCATAACAACCCCAAGGAGTGATAAAGGTTGTTTTCAATTGATCTTCCAATGCGATACCTATTTGAAAGTAGCCTGAGTAGCCATCACACAGAGTGTACTTCTCATGACCAGCTACCTCATTTAGTATCTCATCCTGAAATGGGAGGGGAAAGTGATCTCTTTTTGTTGCCTCATTGAGTGGACGGTAATCCACACACACCCTCCACTTTCCGTTTTTCTTAGGAGTGACAACAACGGGAGAGACCCACTCTGAATTCTCCACTGGATAAATGAAACCTGCTGCTAGAAGCTTTCTTACCTCCTTGAGTAAAGCCTGCTCCTTGATGACTCCTAGCCTTCGTAGCTTCTGAGCCTTAGGTGTGGCCTCTGGCTTCAACTCAATTTTGTGTTGAACAGCATCTACTCCACGCACATCGGTGTAGTCTTTAGCAAAAAGCCTAGGAAATTTCCTTAGCACACATTTGAACTCCTCTCTTTCATCCTTTGTAAGTGTTGTAGATAGCATACCTTCTAGCATTATTTCATCTTCCACTTTTGGTTCTCTTGGGAACCTACCTCCTCCAAACCTTGACAAGAGGTCTCTTGGTTGGTTGGCTTAAACCTTACCCCCATGACTTCGATGGAAGACTCCTCTTCAGTAATGCTGCCGCTACTTTCTTCTTCTGAAGTGTTATCGGTCCAACCTTCTTCCGTCTCACTTTGAGATGATTCTTCATGGAGCTCCTCTTGGCGTTGCTCCTTCATGTCAAAGACAACCTTCTTATGATTGTCGTTCCTGCAAATTAGCTTTCCACTCTCCCAATCTTGCAAAGCTCGCATTTTCATTAGCCATGGTCTCCCTAGGATAAATGGGTAACCATTTCCTTTGTAGACATAACATAGAAATCCACTGCCTTCTTAATGCCAAAGGCCTCCACAAAAAAACATTTTTACAAATGCCTAGTACGCTATTGTTTGCCATCTGACCTTAATTTCAGGTGTCTCATGGATATGCATGCCTAGTTTTTGCATGAGTCTCTCTGTCATGATGCAAATTTGTGCACCCCCATCCACTAGACCTTTCCTAACCAATCTCCTCCTTTTTATGTAACAATCTAGTGATGGGGGCTTTTCACAAGCCAAGCTCCATAACCCCTTTCTCTCGTCCCCACCCCATGAAAACCCCCCTCTTAGGGAGAAAGTGATAAAAGACATTGGAAAAAAAGTAAGAAAAAAATAAAGTATGATTATGTAAATATATGAGAAAGGTAAAATAGGCCACCTCATGCCTGCGGGGCAGGCCCATCCCACCTTGCCTCCTTTTTCTTCACTGTTTCCCCCGCCATGTGTCCCCCCTTTTCCTCTCCTCCACTCAAAAGGTCACACCCCTCTCTCTTCCCCTTGTCCTTTCTCCTTTCTCTCTCCCCTCAAGCTACCCCACCCTCTCACCAATAATGCATTCTAACGTCACCAATAATGCACCCTAACTCACCTCTCACCAATAATGCCATTCTAACTCTCAAGCATCCACCTCTCTTGGATGAAAACTTTGTTATGGTGGTGTGTTTGTTTGCGTCCTAGCCGCTGAAGCTAGTGGTGCCCCCTTTTGCTTTAACCGTGACAAGGCTTTAGGCGCGCGCATTCGGTCCCCGGTGATTTAGAGGCCGTCGGGGTTCAGGGTTCGCTTTGCTCCCGTCATTTGGTGCCCCCACGGAGGATCTTTTCATGAAACCCTTCAGTTTACAAGACTGAAACCCTTAAACTATTGTGAATGGATGAATGGCTAGCAGGATTTGCTAATTGGACGACAGAAGAAGAAGATCTCCAAGCACAACTAGACGAACTCCGCATCTCCATCGAAGCTCGAGTGCCAGGCGTAACGGTAATCGATTTGCAGTGGGAGAGTCAACCAACACGCCAAACCCAGTGGATATACATAGGCCAAGTGCCAAGAAGAAGAAGGAGAAGGTCGAAACCATGTCCACAACCTACAACCAACCCACAACAACAAAATGGAAGGAGCTCTACACAATAGAGAATCAACACTATTCTACTTTGAGAATCGGGTAACTCAAATCACCGAGGTAATTATCACAGTCAGTTTTCAAGTCGCACCTGATGCTGCAGCACAGATAACGGAAGCATTGGCTCACACTCTCACTAGAGAAACTAGGGATCTACTGAGTTTGTTTCAGGAAAGAACACCACCCTCTCCCACAAGCTTGGACAGTGACTAAGCACCTCTAAGCTTCACATGAATCAATACAACCTACCTCAAGACAGATCACACATACCAACACGTGTACGCTCAATCAAGGTAATACTGGATTTGAAGGCTCACTACCAGCACGTCATTGACACCATGCCGGTGGGGAGCAGTTTTTGGAGGTTCTGGCATCAGATCAACCATTTGTCTTACCTTTGGTACAAGGCAATGTACCATTTGAAGTTTTAATCTATGTCCTAGTATAAGAGGGTATACATGCCTCCTTGTAAAGAAAAAAAAACTTTTGCAAGTTAAGCAGTGTGTCTTTCTAGATCTCTCTCAGTAATCATGGCAAGTGTAGCATTTCCAACATTTAAAGGAAAGAAGGGGGAGGATTTGGTAACAGACTTCCTAGATGACTTTGAAGTAGCATGTGTAGTGAGCAACAAAGATACGGATGAATCCCAGGTTAGAATCTTTAAGCATCTCATGAAGCTAGAAGCTAGATCATGGTACAATGCACTTCCACAAGCAACCAAGGATGACTGGGAACCCTTAAAAACCGCTTTTAAGAGGCGCTTTGGGGGAGGTACCACTTCAGAAAAGTTGTGGGACAAGTTGAGAGACTTGAAGCAGGAGGGTCTTTTAGAATATGCCACCTATGAGTCCAAATTTGTGGATTTGTGAACGGTGGTTGAGTCACTGGCTAGGGGGGAATCTGCACCCGATTTCCTAAAAAAAAATCGGTTCACGCATGGCTTATGGCCACTTCTCGAGGAGAAGGTGAAAGGATAGATTCCCGGCTACGTACGAACACCCCCACCCGCCGAGCACACCCCACCAACACAAATTCCTACGTCACCACCCCAGACAACCACTACAAGCATCCCATCCCACCTCTTCCACCAGCCCCACCACCTGATCGCCCTGTAAACATCATAAGGCTAGAAGAGAAAGGAAAAGCCATAGTAGTGGATCCACCCAGAGCAAAGGAGAGGACAAGGGTAAGGAGAAGGTAACCTTTTTAGAACCACTTGAAGCCATGACTGTGAAAAGAGCTAGGAGGGAGAAAGCTACACAATCAGATGATGAGAGAAGCATGAGAGGAGAAACTAGCAAGAGGCCATCCAGGCCACGACGGAAATTGGGCATCACCGACTTCCAGCTAGGGGAAAGTTTTAAGCCCTATGATCTAACATTGGATGTGGCAGAGCAAGGACCGAAGATTACATGGCCACAGCTGCTACATCTTGCACCAAAAGTAAGGCGACAATGGTCTAAAATGGTAAGTACAAGACGCTCCAAAACAAAGGTAGCCGGAGCAATTTCGGGATGCAACATGGATGACATCCTTCCAATTGTCGACGTAAACATAAAAGGAAAGAGGGTTGGAAACACCTACATTGATGGAGGTGCACAAATCTGTGTAATGAGCGAAGCTATGATGCTTCGATTAGGGCTCGAGGTTGACAGGCCTTCTCCATGCAAGGCAAAGATGGCAAACAACGCAAAAGTAAAGTGTGTGGGTGTGGTAAGTGCCGTGAAAATCAAAGCTTTCAACACTGAGGTAGAGGTAGATGTTTTTGTAATGCCTACTAAGGGGGAGGGCTATCCACTAATTTTGGGAAGGCCATGGTTGATGGCCATGAAGGCAAAACAGGACTGGGGTACTGGCCTTCTACGCATGACCGGTAAGAAAGGGGAGACAATCTACTACGACATGAGGATTGGCAAGCAGAAGCAAATGAATCTGGAAACATCGGCAGATGAAACCACTAGCGAATCTTCCAGTTCTGAGGAGGAGACCACATCCACCGACGAAAGTGACAGTTCCATTGATGTGATGGGTATCATTATGAAGGATCCACAAAGGGTAAGCACAACTGGTGATCCATCACCAAAAGGGAAACCCAATGAAGAGGAGAGAAAATCACCTGGCCTAGGAGGAAGTAGGTTGAAGGGTATGTTGTCTACGGAATTAACACTTGAGGAGAAAGATAGTTTTTTGCAAATGTTGATGGGATTTCCTAACCTGTTCATTGACAACTATGAAAGAATCACAGGCATTACAGTGGTGGAACATCATATTAAGCTGAAGGAAGGGGTAAAACCAGTTGTGCAAAAGCTACGACGACTGGGGGTCATACAAGAAAAGGCACTCTTGGCCGAGGTAAGGAAACTGCTGGAGGCGGGATTCATCTATCCTGTAGAAAACTCAGAATGGGTGTCACCCGTAGTGGTGACGCCTAAAAAGAATGGTAAGTGGAGGGTCTGTGTTGACTACAAACCACTAAATGCAGCTACAAAGAGAGACCACTTTCCTCTCCCTTTCTTGGATGAAATTCTGAATGAAGTAGCGGTTTTGAATGCTATACCGTCTGTGATGGTTATTCTGGATACTTTCAAATACGCATAGCCTTGGAAGATCAGCTAAAAACCACTTTTATCACGCCATGGGGTTGTTTTGCATACAGGGTTATGCCATTTGGTCTCACAAATGCACCTGCCACATTCCAAAGATATGTCACATATGTTTTTTTCAACCGTTCTTTGGAACATCCATAAGAGTGTTCATTGATGATTTTTGTATATATAGCTCCCGTATTTCACATTTAGAAAAGGTAACTGAAGGTTTGGCCAGGTTGCAGAGCCTAGGTGGGCAATTAAATGTGGATAAATGCCACATTGGGGAGAGTAAAGTCATTCTACTAGGCCATGAAATTTCAGCAAAAGGTATCAACGCCGACCCAAGTAAGGTGTCCGCACTCATAGCCCTACCTTCACCAACGACCGCACGTCAACTGGTCTCTTTTCTACAGAAGGTGAGGTACTTAAGTAGATTCATACATCTACTATCACAACTTGTTCTACCACTGCAACAACTCACTCAAAGATCAACTTTCACTTGGGACGAGGAAAGCGAACATCACTACAACAAGGTAAAGGAGGTCTTAGCCACTCTGCCAACTATCTCACCACCTAAGTGGGATGAAAAATTCTATGTCACCTCAAGTGTTGGTGATGACTCATTGGGGGCTGTGCTACTCCAAAAGGATACGACGACATCTTTCATGAGGCCAATCTACTTCTCTAGTCGAATGATGACAGCAGGAGAGAAAGGTTTCACCCATGTGGAACACTTAGTCCTAGCTCTTAGATTTGCAACTACAAAGTTTAGGTCATATTTGTTGCCTAAGCAATTTGTGATTCTAACCACGGATGAAATATTTCCCTATGTTGTACAACACATGGATGTGTCTGCTAGGATTACTAAATGGCTAGTTCGTCTGCAAGAATTTGACTACACTGTACAGGTGGAAAGCACGAAAAGGGCAAGTTTGGGGGGACTCACGACCTACCAAGTCTTTGAAAGGAAGGAGAAGCAATCTAAGGGGGGAGAAGTTCGATTACCTCCAGTACCACCGATGGTAGAAGGAGCATACTCTCTCTACTTTGATGGAGCCTACAAGCGAGCGTCCGACAAAGCAGCTGCAGGCATAGTGGTCTTTGATGACAAAGGGACAAAGGTATTTTCGATGGGCCAATTGTTAGATTCACATTCTAACAATGAAGCTGAGTATGTAGCACTAACCAAGGGTCTACAATGGTGCGTCTCGCAAGGTGTACAATGCCTTAATGTATTTGGGGATGCTCTACTTCTGGTAAGGCAAGTAAATGGAGCATGGACATGCAAGAATCCTAGTTTAAGGACTCACTTAAGTGGTGTAAAAACCTTGTTGGGTAAGTTTGAAGAAGTTCAAATACACCATATCCCAAGGGCTCAAAACAAAGAAGCAGATGCCCTAGCAAGTGAAAGACTACAGGAAGTGGTGGTTGGAGCAATAAAACTAAAGCTCCCTCTATTTCAAGGAAGTGATGCCTTGCCTGACATCATGCATTTTTTGGAAACAGGGGAATGCCCATCAGATTTAACAAAGGGACAGAAGCAATGGCTGACGCGGAAGGCCACAAGGTATCGACTCATCAATGACGGTTTGTACTGTAAGGGTAAGGACCAAATACTCAGGAAGGTCCCTCTCTCTCAGGAAATCACGGGAGTAATTGCTAGCTGTCACGACGGGGTTTGTGGTGGTCACTTTGCCCTAGACATAACAAGTAGGAAAATCTTGCAGGCAGGCTTCATATGGCCTAGCCTCAACCGTGATGTACACCACTGGTGCAAAACATGTAAGTTGTGTCAAAAGGCCGGCACTAGGTCACTTATGCCTGAACCACAGACACCTATTCTCTCATATGGCCCATTTGAAAAATGGGGTATCGATGCCATTGGGCCATTACCTAGGGCCAACTCAGGAAAATTCTACATTATCATGGGGGTCGACTACATGACTAGATGGGCAGAGGCTACAGCCACCACTAGAATCACAGCGGTAGAGGTAGCTAAATTTATCTACGAGCACATATGCTGTAGGTTTGGCACACCTTTAGAGATCATCTCTGATAGAGGGCCAGGTTTCAGAGCAGACTTGGTAGGAGAATTAATGCAGAAACTGGGCATTACAAGGAGGCACTCTTCACCATATTACCCTCAATGTAATGGCCTAGTTGAAAAGGTAAATGGAATGGTTTCTAAAATTATTACCAAGCAGGTAAACAATCATCCTGGAGACTGGGATAAGTATCTACTACCAGCTTTATGGGCCTACAGAACTTCATTTCGTACATCCTTGGGATTCACACCGTATCATCTAGTATTTGGTAAGGAAGCAATCTTGCCCATTGAAGTGCAACTACAAAGTCTCAGAGTAATGGCAAGCCAGCTTCAACAGCCCAACATGCATTTGAGAGATCACATCATCAACTTGGAAAGACTGCAGCTGGACAGAGAAGAAGCAATAAATTATTATGCAGCACAAGCAGAGCATAGACGGCTTAGCTTTAACGAGCATCTCCGGAAAAAAGAATTGAAGAAAGGAATGTTGGTGCTCCGCTACGACAATCGCTTCGACACGCGCAAGGATAAGAAACTCCTACTCCGATGGGAAGGTCCTTTCATCGTCAGGAAAAAGTATGCCAATGGAAGCTACCAGCTTATGGAGGCTGATGGAAAACTTCATAAAACCAGGGTAAATGGTTGGCGACTTAAACCTTATTTTCTTCGATTTGACCAGGCTCCACCTATTGACATTCCAGATGAGGACACACCATCAGCCGCCACCTCCGACGATAATGATCAAACAGATGAGCTAGAGACATGAATGCCTCTAGCCAAAAGGGGAGGGCTAATGATGGGGCTTTTCACAAGCCAAGCTCCCATACCCCTCTTCTCTCGTCCCCACCCCATGAAAACCCCCTCTTAGGGAGGGAGTGATAAAAGACATTGAAAAAAGTAAGAAAAAAATAAAGTATGATTATGTAAATATATAAGAAAGGTAAAATAGGCCACCTCATGCCTGCGGGCAGCCCATCCCCACCTTGCCTCCTTTTTCTTCACTGTTGCCCCGCCGTGTGTCCCTTTTCCTCTCCTCCACTCAAAAGGTCAACCCCTCTCTCTCTCCCCCTTGTCCTTTCTCCTTTCTCTCTCCCCTCAAGCTACCCCACCTCTCACCAATAATGCATTCTAACTCACCAATAATGCACCCTAACTCACATGCAACTTACCCTATCTTCCAAAATAGTATACCCCACCCCCCCTTTCTCTCTCCTATCATATCCCATGACCCAAATACCCCCCCCTCTCTCTAAAGGGCGCCATGTCTCTTGTCTTGTAGCTAAATAACCTCCCCCACACTCACACACACTCAGTTTCACTAAAAAGGTGCCCACAGACCCATCCCCACCCGGTGGTTACCTGATTTTTCTTGTGTTCACACACATCTGCACACAGATTCACCTCTGAACACACTCCCCTCTCTCCCCTCTTGTAATTACTTTATTCTCCATGTCACCTCTCACTTTTTTTCATCAACCCATCTCTCTCTCTTAGTCTCTCTCTCTGGCAGACTTCATATACACACAGCCAGACAAGTGGGGCCCACAGTCACATGGCCTATGTAGATAATGATTTCTTCATTTCTAAATTCTAGAATTTCTCCCCCCCTCCTCCCCTATATAAAGAGGGGTCACCATCACAAAAACACACACACATCACCAAAGAATACACTATGCACTGTGTGTGCCTAGTGCACACACACACACACCCACACCATCACCATCACCGCAATCACCATGCTTGTCTTGAGCATGACCTCTACACCCTTGGCTATGGAAGATGAAGGGCAACTAAATGAAGGATGATGGCCATAATCCTCGTGCGAGTCTTCGCCATCAACTCCCACCTATCCGCCATGTGCTCTACCACTCTCTCCCTTCTCATTCCCCTACCCTATGCTCCCCATTTCATCGCCTAATTCTCTAAATAAAGCTTGAGGTTTTGTGAGTATGTTTTCTTGCAATGTTTTGCCCATGTGAGGTGTGCGGAATCGCCACCTAGTCTTGTGTTTTGGAGTGAGCTTGTGTATGTGTGAAGGGTGTGCGGATTCGCCATCCTTTTGTGATGCCTAAGTACTAAGCCGCTATACCCCCTCCCTCTCTCTCTCTCTCTCTCTCTCTCTCTCTCACTTGATCTCATTCCCTCTCCTTTTCATCATTACTCCCAAGCATCCATCTCTCTTGGATGAAAACTTTTGTTATGGTGGTGTGTTGTTTGCGTCCTAGCCGCTGAAGCTAGGTGGTGCCCCCTGTTTGCTTTACCATGACAGGCTCGAGGCGCGCCATTCGGTCCCCGGTGATTTAGAGGCCGTCGGGTTTCGGGGTTCGCTTTGCTCCCGTCACTAGCACAGGTGTAATGTCCTCATTCATTTCAGCTTGTGCAATTTTTACAACAGGCACACTCTCTTTTACCTTTCTCCTAGTGCTAACTGCCCTTGTTTAATCCCTCCTAACTTGTGGACATAATGCAAGAAATTGAGGCCATGAGATATCAGGACCCTTACCTCTCATGTCTTCCAACAGGTTGTATGGAGCCATTCCATGTCCAAGAGGAAAGTCTTGGAGGTTGATACGACGTCGAGTCCTCTTGGCTTCCTTGGTCTCCTTTGCCTTCTTTTCTCGTCCATGGTCACTTTGTGATGTAACACACCTTCTTTCTCCTTACCTTTCCCTCGGCCACGCTTAATGCCATTTGCTTCCATGTCAACCTCTCTTGAATTTGTCACCTCTACCACATGCACGTTTGGGTCTGGCAAAGGTGGAACTCCTTCCACTCCTTGTGAGGTGGTCTTGCTCCATTTGGCCTTTGTATAAGCCGTGGTTGCTGACTAGTTCCTTCACCTGCATTCATCACTGGGTAATTCAAGTTAGGTCTCCCTGGCTCCCCACGGGGCCAAGGACAATTATACATCCCATGTCCAGACTCACCGCAATTCCAACATTGCAAGACTCTCCTAGGTCGTGGGTCTCGCTCTTCAGACTTCTTTGCTTGTCCCTTTGGACCTACAGCTTGTGCAAGGTGAATTAACAAGCTGCTTAAAGATTCATTTAACTTCTCAATCACTTCCGCCGTTACCTCAGGAAGCTCCTTAGATGTTGATGCTTGTGACTTACCTTTGGGTCTAAGACCTTCTATTGGAACCTCCCCCCTTAAGCACTTGAGTTTCCTATATTTCTCAGCAGCCCTAGTTTCATCAGCTGCATCAAAGGTAGCAGGTGCACCCCCTCAACTTTTACCTTAAGGTCAGGAAAGAGTCCGGCTAGAACCTCTCCTTCTTTAGAAATTCTGCACCATCACCAAGGTTAGCAACATTTCGTATCCATAGAGCCCAAAGACGTAGGAACTCTTGCTTGTACAAGTAGTAGTCATCTAAGTCTTTTTGCTTATGAGAAACAATGTCTTGCCATAATTTCTGAGTGTTTTGGGGATCAAAGAAGTATTTTTGAAACGATTCAAAACTTCCGTGTAATTCCCTTTAACTTCCTCAGGCAAAGAGTCAAACCAAGTGCTATCATCTTTCCTAAGGACCACCTCAAACATTTCTACACGTTCTTGATCAGTTACTATCCTCTTGATACGCAAGACATCTTGAAATTCGCTAGAAATAATTCTGCATCCTCTCCAGGCTCTCCAAAGAAAAGAGGATATCCAGACATTTGGCGTTGGCTCTCCATTGAATTGATTTCAAAGTGACGCGTTTTTGTTTTTTCTTTCTTTAAAAGATTTACACAATAATATTTTCTAAATTGCAATCTATTCTACAACAAAATAAAAATATTCACATCAAATGACCTATGATAATCAATAAGAGGTAGAATGACAGGGTTTGGTGACGCGAGAATTTCTCCTACTCTTTGGGCACCAAACATGAATACCATACGTTGTTGAAAATGGATTTTTCTACTAATTGCAATGTTACTCTAATGTGTGGAGTGAAATGAAAGGGAAAAACCTGTATTCCTGGGCCATTATCCATGTCTATGCATGACCTAATTCTTAAAACAAAACAAAAATATAGACGTCCAAACTAAGGTCGTACCTAATGAGAGGCAAAATAAAAGGATTTATTGATGCGTTTATCTCTACCAACCTAAGAGGACCTAAAATTCTACGAATTACTCGCTGAAATTGCAACTCAGTACTAACAATTATGTGAACCTTTTGCCTTGCAATGGGAATGAAGGGATCATACAAATTCTCGTGATTCATGCAAGCTACTTGATTATGCTAAAGGTTGAGCCTTCACAAAACATACACAAGCCTGTCCTCAGTGGGGGCACCAAAATTGGGCGATCCGGGGCGGGCAACAAGAAGAGCAACCTCTAGACACCCTTCAAGGCTCCCGAGCTGCTCAATGGGGCTGGGGCACAACACAACACAAACCAAAACAACAAACCCCACAGCCAAATCCCAACTACACAAGGGCACCACCTAGTTTAAGAGCGTGAACTAGGACGCAAAAGAGGAGAATCGTTAGAGCAACCCACAAACAAGCAAGGAATTTACACTAACCCTAACACCAATGGAACACTCTCACACTAAAAGAGAGAGAGAGAGAGAGAGAAGAGAGAGGAGAGAGAGAGAGAGAGAGAGATGGTGTACAACTTAGCTTCAACTTTATATTTTGCACAAAAAGGAACTTAGAGCTTGCGGAATCAAGTGACAAGATTTGGTTATAGCATCACTAGCACATTGTCTTAGGGTTATGGGAGCCCTCTCACCATCCACCCTCTTACAATGGTAGCCAAACAATAGCCAATGAATCACAAGCAACAAAACAACAACCTTCAATGAAACAAGTCACCTTATGAAGCTGAATGAGTTTGCCAAGCCAAATTGGAGGAGAAGCGTGAGCCTTTGGACATGAATTGCACCCAAAACTACCAATTTATTGATGTTGGGGTAGATACAACAATGGTAGGAAGAATATCTTCTACTCGCACTCACTCAAACTAGCTCAAGCTTTTCGATGCACCAAGGTGATGGTGTATAGAAAGCTTACTCTCTCTTTTACAACCAAGATAGAACTGGCGTGTGGTACGCTCAATCTAGTGTGCAATGGTATAGTGATGTCTTTTACAAGGAGGAATGGGTTCTATTTATAGGTTTTAGAAGCCTTGATTAGGATAAAGCCTAATCAATTTTATTAGGAAAGATCAAGGATTATGAATTTTTATGAATTTCAAATGATAATGGGGTCTCTCTTTTCTCTTGAGTCACATGGATGTGGGCTCAAGTAAGAGAATTATTGATGTGGTGAAAGGAGAGAAATTTCCATGGGAGTGAATGAATTTGGTTTACTTGTGCGGTTGCCTACTCCATATGTTGATAGTGTGGGTGCATTTTTACAAGAGAAGTTAGTTGTTAGTGGTAATAATCACTAGAATTGTTAGTGATACATTTACAATGGGTAGGATGAGTTGATTTGATGAAGGAAGAGGGGTGAATTAAAAGAGAATCATTGAGATGGTGAAGCTTTGAAGAAGCTTGAACTCACCCAGAAGCTTGTAGGTGCTCTCTTTGAGTTGTCGTCAAAATCATACACTATTTGTGTCAGAGGAAAGCCCTTGCAGTTGCTAATGCAGTGGTGGTGTCACTTCAGCAATGGGACTTCCGTAGCGCGCGTAGCAAAGAGATCAAGTCACACTCTCTCTCTCTCTCTCTCTCTCTCTCTCTCTCTCTCTCAAACTCCACGCACAGTGATAAAACCGATTTGATTAATTCCAAAAAGTTGGGTTTAGGTTACAAAAGTTGAATTATATACATTCCTCCATAGAGGCTCATTCCCACAAGGTCTATTGGCAGCTCAAATATTACAAAGGTGCCAAAAATAGTAGTATAATGTAATTGGGAAACCTCTTCTATATCTTGTTGTCAACACTCCCCCCTTCCGCGTCCATGTCCTCCTTACATGACTGATCTTACTTTAGTAAGAGCTACTCTTGTGTTAGTGGAAGTCTGGTCGTTTTAGCAGCTTTAGGTACGATTAGTAGCAGATGTTCCCCAAAGTGACCACGCTGGGCCAAATATCTTGCTATCATAAGTAAAGAATCCCGTGTAGAAAGCTTCTTCAAAGGCTTGCATGTGATAGCTAGCCAGAAACATGATTCTCTGATACAGTAGATGTAAAACCTCTGGAGATGGTTGTTTTCACAGATCAGATGTCATTGCAGTGACAGTGTCGCCCGTTGAGAGGAGTGTAGAATTCGTCGCTTTAGAAGGCGCGAACACTTCAAAACAAGCCAACAAGGTTTTGCAGATTTTTTTGGTCATGACGCACGTCAAATTTGGAGAGCCTGTGAAGATCTTAATGGTGCCCTTCAGGGTTTTCACCATATAAGAGACACATATTCTCTCTCCTGATTTGGATGCAGGCATAGACGGGTAGTTTAGCTAGTTGGGACGAGCCTTCACGAATTTGAAATGGTTTGCCCAAGTGCGAACACGAGGGACTAGGCAAATTAGGAGGTCATCTCTGATAATCTTTGGAGCCTCCACCAAGTATTTCAAAAAAACTGGGTACTTTAGGAGCCAAGATTTTTTCCATCTTGGTTGTGAGTCCACTATTCTACCTGTATCCTCCATCTTCTTGGCATCTCCTTCATAGACCGGCTTTGTGGCTTCCTCTTTGACTCTTTTCTGATTATGTTACCTCATACTTTAGGAGAGGATATGGGAGTGTGGGTTGCATCCATTCCTCCCTAAGTACATTTATCGCAGCCCTTGGCCCCTTCAGGAATTTCCATGGGCTCATCTCTAGCATTTGTTTCTATTTCACTATGCCCTGATTCTGATTCTTGTGTCCTTAAAGCCGCTATTTCCTTTTGCAAGTCAGCGATCTGTCTTTGTGTCAATGTGTCTTGTTGAGTTGCTTTCTCAGCCATGTCAACCATTTGATTTTGCAATGTCTCCAGGCTCTTTTGAAGTTCCTCATGTTCTTTCTGAAGAACTATGTGTTCTGCTCTCATTCTTTCTTCGACGGTTGAAGATTCTTCTCCCTTATGCATCCTTTTGTCTTTGCTAGATGCAGTATTTCTGTAGGGTGGTGATTTGTGCCTTCAATGCTTGTATGAATTGGGCGTCTGCTCTTGCACTTGTTCTCTTGATCCTTGGTGTAGCCCTTAGTCTTTTGATTGTCTTGTCTTGGAGCTCTGACTTTTCCTTCAACTCTAGGACTTCATCCATTGCTGATTCTAAGTCATCCAAGGCCTGATCTTTTTGCTCTTGGAGAGTCTTGATTGCTCTCGATGCTTCAATTATCTCTAGCAAGAGAGTGTCTTGTCTGCCTTCAGATTCCTTAGTGTTGCAGTAAGAGTGTCGAGCTCTTTTTCTGCTTCTTTAGCCTTCAGGTGGGTATCTTGTACCATATTTGATAGGTTCTCATGTTCTGTTTGCATGTTGTCATGCCTGGTACGCAGCATGTTGTTCTCTTCAGCAATGGCAAGAGACCACGTCCTGACTCTATCAAGTATCTGATAAGCGGCTCTTAGTTGTTGCTGTGACAAGGTTTCAAGTTGTGGGTCTATTGATTGGACCAGCTAGTGGAACCTGATAACTCATACTGATTAGCATTGGTGTCGGTGGTGCTTGGAATGGGCTAGCTAAGAGTCTCCATTGAGGCACCGTGGGGAATTGAACCATCCTTGGCACTCCGGATTGTGGTGAGTATCTCTCTGGAGTTCTTTGTTGAGATCCATGGTCTACCTTCTGTTTTGCGCCTCATCATCTCTTTCTCTGTTTCTTGGGGGATCTTGTCTTTCTTCTTCTTTCCTTGCAGCCCATGGTGGGTTCTGAGTACCATATACCACTATGGAAGCTTCTGCCATAGTATATCCAGCTTGGATAAGATCTTCATAAGTATTTTTTTCATTATGTTCCTGATCTCCATGTGTAGATGTGGCCCCTTCTGTTGTTTTTGGTGAAGATTGAGATTCGGGTGTAGATGGTTTTGAGCTCGGAGGAGGTGTGGGAGATCTTGGTGGAGAAGGTGATGTTCCTCTTTCTTCTGCTCTTCCTCTTGATCCTTCTTCTCATGTTCTAATGTTTCTTTCAGCTTCTGTTTGATGTTTTCGATTTCCTCCATCGTGAAAGGCTCTAATTTTGTTGATCAAGTACCCTTTCCGTCTCTTCATACGCCCGGATGAATGGTCAAATTGGTCCTCTAGTGGTTTAGAGGAGCTTCCTCCCACCTTGGCTGGGTCTGGCACCCAGTATTCTTCGAAATCTCCTTTTAGTACCTTTCTGCTCTAAATTGTTCTATCAATCTTTCAATACGAGCAGCTTTTTGACTCTGTTTCCTTGGATCTGGATTCCCTGGCTTATGCTTTCCCTTTCTTCCTTAGTGGCTCCACAGGCTGTCTCTTTTGGCACTATTTCCAAATTTCTTCTTAGCCTCGTGGTGATGGGCAGAGATGTTGCTTTTACCGGCGCATCTTCAATATCAGGTTTTACCTTGAACCACTCATTCTGTGTTGGTGGCTCTGGCCAATGTCCTCTTGCTCCGATTGCCTCATATGCAATCTTTGTCAAGGTTTCTCCTCCTCCAATGTACTTGGCCTTTTCCATGCCTATGCCAATCACCTGCTCATGCAGATATTGAGCGTAGTTCACCTCTTTTGGTACACTGCTCTTCAAAGCCCAGGTTATAGTGGTTTCCACTGCATGAGGAGGAGTTGTGTATTTATGTGGCCTCTTGCCGCAAATTTGAAAGTATTGGTTGTATAGTTTGCATATCTTTCCAGCTCATGGGTCCACCAGATTTTCCAATGTCCGATTAAACTTCTTTTGTGCATAAACTTTCACCTGGTCTCTTCTTTCTCTAACTGAGATTCCCCTGTTATGGAGCCCAAGTGCATCTGCTATGGTTTGATGTGTGATTAGAGTTTTTGTCTTCTGGCCATCCAAACCTATTATCACTGCCTTTCCATCTTTTTGAATAGAGCTGAATAGCTCATATACTCTCTGAACATCCACACCTGTTAGTGGAGCCATGTAGAAGTTATGAAGGTCCGCTCTTTCTAGCTGGGTAAGGGTATCTTCTTTGTTTTCCATTTCTAACATCTCTTGTGGATTCATTGGGATATCCACTGTGTTGCCTTGTGTGTCTTTGAAGGTGCCTTGATACACTTCAACTCCTTCCTTTTCTAATCTTACCTCGTCTATCCAGGCCTTGGCTGGCTTGAGTGTCTCCTCTGGCAGTGTATATGGTTCACTGGTCGCAATTATGCCTTTTACATACATGCTCTTCTTCTTTGCTGCTGATTTATTGGACTCCATAGATCTTGCGCGGACACTTCAAGTGATTAGCCAATCTTGCATTTTCGTAGTTTCTATCTGTCCAAATGACTCTTAAATTGAAAAACAGGCTACCTAGGGCCTAAGGGTGCAATGCATAGGATGATGATTGCTTTTGGGTGTTGATTGATGCTGTGAGACTTCATACGCATTTGAAGTCTAAATGCTCAAAACAAAGTGATAGTTTACATAAGCACAACACTTATCATATACTTCAGGAATATATGTCTTGATTTTAATTTGGATGTTGTTTGGACCAGCTATGACCATTTGACTCTTTGCCGACTTGAAACTGAATTTGGGCTCACTTCTGAGTATTTGAGGCTTAAATGGGATGAAATTGGGTAAGTGTAGTCATAATCCTGTTGTTGAGGCTTAGATTGGTCAATGTTGATCTCTAGGTTCATCTCCACATCAGAGAGACTTTACATGCGTATGAAATCTAATGTGTTAGATATGACTCAGACCTTGGCTGTAAGTAGTCATTAGCATGTTATACACATCTATGACAGTGAAATTGGATTTTGGATTCTCCTTCTGAGTCTGGAGTCAGATTTCACCTTGAAGTGTAGAGTTTTGCCCTAATCCATCGTTTAACCATTATGAGACTTCATACGTCTTCATTGAGTTTTCTGGCTTGGCTTCTTCTGGAGCTTCCTTTGGTGATTGGGACACCCAATATCAATTCTGATTCCCATTTGGATATGGACTAATTGGATGGGGTCTAGAATACTCCATAGGAGGAATTTTTGATTTTGTACTACCAATGGTCATTATCTAGCCCAAACTTGTCCAAATAGAAGGTATGCATTGTATGTAACATGGTGCACAAATTAGTGCTGAGAAATTGTTGGTTGGGCTCTCAAATAATAGTTTAGACTTTATACGCGTATAAAGACTATTGATGCAAAACAGTTAGAAAATCCATAGGCTGGTGCTGTATGGCCTGTGTAAAGTGTCCATGAACTTTGTTATGACTTTGGGCTTGTGAATTGTGTTAGAAAGGCTTCAAAAGATGTCATGACACATGTTTAGCTTTTCTGATTGGATGAAGGTCATATCACCTCCAGTTGTGATTGATGTGTGTTAGAGGGCTCATGATGATGTTTTCCAAGTGCTAAAAGCCTAAAATCCCAGCTAGCCTGCTATATCAAGGCTTGTAGACTTTATACACACTAAATATAAATTCTACTTGGGAATCCTTGATCCAAATTTGTTGCAGACCTAGTCCATGATGTTTATAAGGCTGTGATAGGTGCACACATGAAATTGGGTAAGAGTTCTTGAGCTTAATGCCATAATTCAGGCTAAGACACTTTGTTTTTGAAACTGAAGTGAGTGATGACCAATACATTCACAATTTGGTCCAAATTTGGTGTAGAGGCTTGGCATGATATATTTTATAGGCTTGGGTGATCAGTTTGTGAGCAGTACTCCCTTATTATAGAGTTAGTCTTTATACGCGTATAAAGTCTCTTTGCACAGAATGCATTTTTTAGCATAGTCATAAGATATTTGGGCTAAGTTATGCTGTGCACAAAATTTCACATGATTTGGAGCATTTTTTATAAGTCTAAAGCCAAATATTGAGATTAGGCTGAGACTTTGCGTTTTTTGGTTCTTGGGGGCCTAAAAAGCTCCAAATTCCATGAAATTTTTTGTATTGCATCTAGAGGGTATGCAGAATGATGTCATGATTTCATGAGAGTGTTTCTTGTGCAAAAACTATCTATGAGACTTCATACGCGTATGAAGTCTGCTGTGATAAAAAACTGATTTTGATGCTTTGAGGTGATTTGTGATTGTGCCTTAAGCCTGTTAGCTATTTTTCACTTTAAAAAGTCACGTGATCAGTTTGAAACTCCCTGCTTGATATTTCAGTTTTCAAAAGGGATTTCTCTATTGTGGCCCCATTGACTTAGAGATTCTTCTTGATCTCTATTTCCTCGCATGTGGATGTCTTAGGCATCCTTCTATGGCTATAATGAATCCTTTGGATTCATAAATGCCACATTTGGTGATTTGTCACTCAAATAGCATCTTTTGTTGAGGAGACTACGGTGATAGTTTTTCTTGATGTTTGACTTTATGTATTGGTTGTTGATGATATGTTGATGAAGCCTGTGAAGTTTGGTGGAAAACGGACCTCTATCTCAGCCGTGAGGCCAAATGACACTTTGCGGACCCGAAGCTTTGCCCATGTTTTGACCCACTTTTGATGGTGGATTCAGGCAGAGACTTACTTGACTTAAAAACATGCTTGAGATGTATCTTCTCCTGAAGTTTTGCGTCGTTTTGGCCATTCTTTCCGATCAGTCTTTGTCGTGCCCAAAGAAGTTAGGGTTTTTCCGGTTTACCTAAACCTGCATTGGAAGTTGTCAATGTGTTCTTTTAGCTTAGGTTTAACCCCCCATCAAATCTCGTAGCAACCCGTTGGATGGATGATGCGTTACGGGCTCTTTCGATTTCTTTCTCGCGAAGCTACATTGTCGATTTTTGAAATTTTCGCGACAAAGAGAGTGTAGGACAAGAAAACTCATGGTAAACAAGCCTACTTCTCATATTTTGCGCCGATCGGTGTGTTGTTGTGCGTCAGAGGTCGCAAAAGATTCGATCGCTCTAGGTCTCTCAAGCTGTCTCTCACTTGTGAATAGTGAAAATGAGCTATTGAGTGGGCCCAAAAGAACTTATATCGGGATTCCGAGACTCACTTTTTACCAAATTTGACATGTGCTCCTATCTTGTTGTGAAATGTACTTTAGGCTCAGAAATTTCTTTATTTGGACTCCGTTTGCTCTGTTTTTGAAAATTTTGTCAATTAGCCAAGATCTTCCAATTTGGCTTTTCGCAACTTTTTCGCATATTTGCACCCCGTCTCTCACCATAAGTTGTCAATTGTTTATTGACCACTACCATATTTTTCTTTTGCTCGCCAAGTGTCGTTTCACCTCCTTTTTCTATCTTTCTTTGTTTTTGGCTGAATAAAACAATAAAAAATAAAGAAAAATATCTAATTTGATCCAAAAATTTGAGACAATTAGGTAATATCATAACAACCCACTATATACATCAATATGTAGTATTTTTGGTCGGATTTCTTTGTTTTCTCGCTTTTTCTTACTAAAAACCTCTAATTTTAGATATATACACACACTTAGAGGATCATCTTGGTGTTTGTCTTTGTGTCATCTTGTTATTACTCAATATTTTAGGACATATTATGTTCAACTTTCATCAAAATAATCACAATCAAACATAAAAATCCATAAACTCAAGGAAAACAGTGCCCTTTTTACACTTGTAGCGTGTTGGTTCCTCCCCCGTGCCTAGTCGAAGTCCTCTTGGACGACCATGTCGATGTTGAAGCTTTGCAATGATGTATGCTCGTGGGGAAGTTGTCTGAACAGTAAGCTCTCAAGTATTCTTGCTCTTTCTTTGATTGTCAATAGAGTTTGGGAAGCAAGTCTGCTCAGTCTAATGGTATCTGTGATTGTTTTTTCTTAGGTCTCCACCACTGAACCGTCGATATATAGTTGATTAGAACTTGCATTTTGTCGGTTGTAGAAGTTGTGTATTGGCAGTTCTTGAGTTTGTTGCTTTCGAATCCAGATTTTGGTATGGTGTGGTGTGAATGTGAGTAGTTTCTTTGGTACCCATATCTGTCTTTGGCAAGAGTTGGTTTTGGCTTCCTTTTTGTTTAATATGTGGTTGGAGGGTTACAATTAAATTCTAGTTTCTCCTCCTTGGTCATTGATCTTTCGGCCCAAATCTGCTTGATAGCTTTCTTGTACTGACCCTGTTGTTTGTGTTGGTATACACTTTGGTGCTTCTATTCTTTGTATTATTGAGTCTTTGCCTTTGGGACTTGATCTTGCTACCTTGACGTGATCTTTGGAATTTTTTTGGTCCATGGTTACTATTTTTAGCAGTTTTCCGAATTCCGTCAGTGCCATGATGTTAAGAATGTTATAAAGCTTCGAAATGTGAATTAAAATAATTTTTTGTGAAAAATTTTCCAAATATAGTAAGTTTTTGGTCACCCGACCCGTCTAGTTTTGACCGTCTCGAAAATCTGCACCTGTACCCCAAATTTGAAAAAAAAATGCATTTTCGAACCCCGGGGAGCTGCTAAATATGGCAGGTACTCGGTCCAGTACGCCTTAGTTAGAGCTCAGTATAGCAATTTACGGCATCAAAATCTGACTCGTATGGCCCGTTTTAGCCTAAAACCAATTTTTCATAAAATTGTCCAAGGAGGCACCGGGGGCCCGGGGCTGCGTGGGAACAAGTTCCAGGCCACTCCAGACCATCTTTAGCAGCTAGGGGCACCCTCTTGCCTTGTGGGAGTCTTTGGAAAGTTTCCAAGCTTGCAACTAAGTGTGAGAACCAGTTAACTAAACCAACTGGACACTTGGTGGGTAGGCAACTAGACTTGCATGCAAGGACTGAGTGCTCACTCAGATGCGTTATAGCAGCACTCAGATGCTTTAGCAGCACAAATCGATTTTCAGCTTGAGGAGGCCTATTTAAAGGCATGCACACACACACGCACACACACACACACACATGCTCACACACACACACACCCAGTACACACACACACACACTACACACACCTTGGGGAGGTGCTGCCGGTACACACACAGTTTTTGAAGGAGAAGCAAGGAGGGAGGTACTGCCGAAATTCTCATCTTGAGGATTCATTGGATCAGAAAAATCAGAGGATTCTCAGCCCCTAATCACGGTAATCATGGTTTAATTACTGCTCTTCTTATTCTCATCTTTATTCTCCAAATTCCTTAGCTACTATGCTTAATCCTGGCTATAATTCCCTATAGTGCTGCTATAATCTCCATAGCTATACTCCATTAATAATCATCATTCAATTAGCTAAATTATGCAGCCATTCATCATCCTTAACCAAGGATTAATGCATGATTAGGAAAGATTCTCTCTCTAGGCAGCATAGTTAATAAATTGTCAGCCAGTAATAGTGTAGATTTGATGAAATTCATTCTTTTACCACTCAATAGTGTTGTAATTAAAGTAGACTCAATCTTCTCCCACATTAAAATGTGATTAAGGCTGAAAAAATTAATCCGTCATTAGGCCATTAAGAAGAGAATTTTATGTCACACATGCCTGCAACAATTCTGCATCTTCATATTGCTCTAGGAAAATGAATGAGCTTGCTTACTTCATCTCTTTCGTGAATCAATTAGTAAAATTCTGAATTTCTTAATCATCTAAGCCAAGTAATTAGCCTTAGAGCCATTTTCCATAGGGTAAGTTAGGAATTACCCATAAAATTGCTAGGTCTCGAAGGAAAAATCTAATCTCTTGCCTAAGGAGGATTCTTTAATAAATTCTAATCTGCCATTTGGTTGTTTTGATGTCTCTCGGACTTTAGCTCTTTTCTTCAAGTTTATCATTTAAAGTAGTGAGTAAAATGGCCCGGTTAAGAGAAACTCGCTTCGGTGGTGACCACGAGGCGGGAAACAAGCAATACAAATGGGAAAGGAAAAGCTCCATGGTCGAACAAGCACCGGCCATCTCACGAGCCAATGAAGAAGAAATGGAAGAGGTAGATCACAGTTTTATTCAAGTTGTTTAATTTAGCATTGCATACGTTTAGCTAGGAATGAACACATCCCCAAACATGTTGGAGAAATCCGACGGAAACCTCGATAATTGAATTCATTTGTATATTAAAGTCTAAAGTAGGAAAGAAATGATTGACGGATATACTGTTTGCAATAGGAAAGAATGTCTGCTAGGGAAAATTTAGCTCGGCATGTTCATTCTATTTCAATGTTGAATTAGTCATGAACCCCCTCCTGATCACAGGGGAAAGAGTTCCTCGTTAAGGGCTCTTGAATCCATGTCTGCTGGTTTAAGCGGTGGAACCCACGACTGCTGGTTAAGCGGTGGGAACCCACGTCTGTTGGTTAAGCGGTGGTGAATGTCCATGTCGTGCTTTCTATGCGGTGGACGTACCTAGTTGTATGGGCAGCTAGGCGACAACGGGAGGAGTAAACTCTCGCTGGAGGGGGGATGTTGTACCTCCAGAACATTGGAATTTTAATTGATAAGTTTGAGTAGAATTTTTACTAGAATAATGTCTTGGTGCCGCGTTGCAATACTGGTTGAAGGGCTGTCTTAACGAACATTGTGACTCGGAATCTAATCAAGGAATTTTTATGTTGAACAACCATTGTGGTAGTAATTAGGACACACAAGGAAGTGTGAGTGTGGGGGTGGAAAGTGGGGGCTTGGCTCAGGTTGCCAATGCCTATGAGATGGGTGGTCCCGATTGGTCAGGAACTCTCTATACCCATAGTGCTTACTTCGATATTAGTAACACTCATTGGCCCTAGAGTGGTGAAATCTCAAGAGTACGTGCCTCTGAAACATGGGGAAAAAGGCACTCGGGTTTTCTCTCCTCTTGGAAGGTGGGTCTTAGGATCGCTAGATAATTTAAGAACGCTTCCCCTGCGAGGTGGAGCTAGATCTCCTTGCTAGTAGGCTCGAACTCGACTCACTTGTGATGAGAGATCGTCCGCTAGTCGAACCCTGAACCATTTTGTTTGCTTCCGCAATAGATCTAGTGGCCACCAGGTTCACCATCAAATCCGCTGGTTGATACGGCGGGGTGGGGACCTCACACCCGATCCATAAACCATAAATATGATATGAGACTTAGTCTAAACACCGCATGGGCGTCCTTAGAACTTCGCATTACACGCTTCGGAGCCATAGCTTCGGAATAGAGAAAAGAAAAGCGTGTTGTTGGAGAGAGAAGAGAGAGAGAGAGAGAGAGAGAGAGAGAGAGAGAGAGAGAGAGAGAGAGAGAGAGTTCACAAATCGGGAGACGGCACGTCAACGATTGGAGATGGAGATGGCTTGAAGGTGAGAGGTTAAGGGAGTCCTTTATATAGGCCCTAGGGGCGGTGCTAAGAATATTGGGAGGGTTTCAAGAATAGGAGAAGGAGTAAAGAAAGAGAGAGAAAGAAAGAAGTATCCTAATTTTGACTCACATCTCTTTCTTTTTTTAAAATACCTGAACCCGATTTTCAATCCGATTGCTCTGATAAACTCATGATGACTCACAAAATTGAGAATCTCAATTACTTTGCAAAATAACTGAAATGACTTATATGGATAAATGTTGGGTACATTCAACTATTGTAGGTGAATCAAACTCCTCCGCTGGGGTTTGGTTATGTTTTTGTAGCTATGGTCTTTAAGGTTTATGTGCATCGTGGTTTCCATGTGTTTGAGGTATGTATGATCATATCCCCAGTCTTGAACCATCTTAAGTTGTCTCATAAATGGTCGTCCAAGTATGATGTCGTAATTGTTCTTCTTGTCAAAGTCAACTATGGAAAAGGCATGCTCATACTCAATGCCGCAAGAAGTAACAATCATTTTCTCTAGAAGTCCCAAGGGTTTTTCCATGTACCCATCTATTAGTTGCAATGTCATTCTAGGAGCCCTCAAGGTGGGTTTCCCCCATTTTTTTGGTGGTGATAGCAACGCCAGCTCCAAAATCTAGAATTGCTACAGCTATGCACATATGAAAAATCGATCCATTTTGAGCACTTAGACATCATATACATATGATGTCTTACAACATGAATCTGCACCCAAAATGCATTTTTGACCACATGCATAGCACCCTTAGGCCCTGATTAGCTTGTGTTTAAAATTTGAAGTCATTTGGATAGCTAGAAACTGAGTAAATGCCAGATTTTATAAACAACACTAACTTTTGCACTTGGAGTGCCCACAAGATCAATGGAAGCCATCAAATCACCAGCAACAAAGAAGATGTTGTCCTTGAAAGACATCATTGCAGCGGGGCAAAACCCTACACTATCCCTGACAAAACACTAAAACCAACCAAAGCTTGGATAGATGAAGCCACACTGGAAGATGAAGGAATCAAACTTTACCAAGGTACATTCAGAGATCCGCAGGGCAATACAGTAAATGTGCCCATGATCCTTAGAGAGCTCAGTGAGTATGCCAGCAAGAAAGGCATCCTCAACCACCTAGAGAGGTCCGATCTACATAATTTCTTTGCAGCAAAACTAGCAAGTGTGGACACTGAGGGTCTACGAGATAGCCAACTCCATTCAGAAAGACGGCAAGTGATTACTGCTTTGGATGGCCAGAAGACTAAGGTGGTATATACCCCTCAAATCATTACAGCTGCTCTAGAACTCCACAATAAGGGAAGCTGCAGCTGCTCTAGAACTCCACAATAAGGGAAGCTCTATCAGACAACAAAGACATTATGTGAAGGTCTACGCTCACACGAAGACAAGTCCCACCTTTGAAGACCTAGAGAATCCGAGGGCTGCAAAAATCTGTAAGCTTTACAACCAATACTTTCATGCTTGCAAAAGATGACCACAAAAAGTGTACCACACCACCACATGCAGTAGCCACCATGATCACATGGACACTGAGAAGCAATATGCCCAAAGATATAAAGTTTGTCCAGTATCTACATGAGCAAGTGGTTGGAATGGGAACAGATTAGCCGAAGTACATTGGTGGGACAAAAGTTCTCACAAGGATTGCCTATGAAGCAATAGGAGCAAGAGGATGATGGCCAGAACAACCCACACAGAATGAGTGGTTGAGATTGAAAGAGGATGTTGAAGAAGAGACTCCAGCAACAGTAGCCCCACTTGTCTCTACACGGCTCAAGCAAAAGCTCAAGACCGTGCAAGAGGATACAGAAGAAGACATTAAAGGGAGACTTTGAAGAATATTGGGTACAAGACCCTACGAAGGTGGGTGGTAGCTCCTCTCGACCCCTCAAAGATTGGTTCGATCATTATATCAGGGCATACGGAGAGACATAGCGAGTAATAGAGCAACAAATCTTGAGCCATTTGTCCCTTACGAGGTGTAGACTATGAAGAAGAAATAACAAGAGAAACCTGAAGTTCAAGAAGAGAAGAAAGAGACAGAAGATGTCAAGACCAAAGAATAGAGTGCAACCCCACCAGAATCTCCCCTTGCACACATCCGATTGACAAGCCCTAAACCACCGACATCTCAACAGAAGGATTTACCAAAAAAGAGATCCGAAGCTCAACTGATGCCAGAAGAGAAAGAGCACAAAAATAGATGCACCTATGAAGACCTCCTCAAAGCTAGATACTCATTTTGAGGATGTGTCTGCGGCTGTGTATGCCACCTATATACCACCATGGGCTACAAAAGACAAAAAAAAAGGCTGTAGAAAATCTTATGGACCAAGACACACAAAGAAGACCACCAGAAGTGCAATCACCAGAACTTGAAGTACTAGGGTTGGTACAGATTCCACCTGTACAACAATGGAGGGCCAATGGATCACCCTTGGAGACCTCCTCCGATAGGAGTATTGCTAAGCATGGGCCACCAAGTTCCATTTTTTGGCCCACTCCTTAGACCATCGTCAAGAAGCATAATAGCTGCAAATGAAGAAGATGTGAGAGACGCCCATCAAATACTCAACAGGATCATAATGCGGTCTCTCACACTTGCCGAAGAAAACAGCATGCTACGCACCATGGAAGGCAATATGCAAAGAGTATAAGAGCATCACAAGGAATCTACAAATAGAAAATCAAAGAGCTGAGATGGCAGAATGAGAGCTTGAAACTCTCATTAAAATGCTAAGGGATGGAGAGAGAGAACGAGATACTCTTACACTGCAGATGGCAGAGATCTTGGCCAAAGTCAAGAGTTTACATGAAGAAAATGAAAGGAGGGAAGACGAGTTGGAGTTGGCTAAAGACAAAGTACTGGAGCTACAAGCCAAGTTAGAGCTCCAAGATGTGACAATCCAAAGACTTAAAGCAACCCCAAGGTTTGCACGAACAAGTGCAGAAGTAGACAACGAGTCTATACAAGCCTTGGAGGCCCAGGTGGTAGGACTTCAGAGGGAATTATGACTAGAACAAAGGCAAAGACTACACATGGCAGAAGGTTCCTTGGCCGCTGAAGAAAGATTGATGGCCAGTCAACAAGATCTAAAAAAAGAAAACGAATAGCTCAAACTCCAACTAGAGAATCTGCAAGAGTTGTTAATAGATCAAGCAGAGGTGGCCACAAGAATGGATAGCCTTGCACAACAACAACTATTGGAGCTCCAACAAGAAGTAGAAGAGGCAAGAACACAAGAGACGGAGCAGGGCCTAGAAACTTGGGCATCAATGCACAAAGTGATCCCATGGATATCCCCATAGGTATAGAAGACCTACAACACCTAGAAGAACAGTTACACTCACAAAGAGAAGGAGAACGACCATTGATAGCAAAAGAGGAGGCACACCTCTAGACTTTAATTGAACAATCCACAGCGAAGGACCAAAAAACATCCTTGGAATCGGAAAAGAGAATGATTCACTCCATTGGAGTCCAAGGCCACAGATGTACTTAGGGAAAGAGTGATGCAGCCATCCGTCCCCTACCCTCTCCTACAATATGAAGTTTTTGTGGCAATAAAGAAGAGAATGGAAGTAGAAGCAATAGAGCCAGTATATGAAGGGGATCTCAAGGACCCAGAGGCTACCAAGAAGATAGTGGTTTTCCAACCAAAATGGAGAAAAGGGTGTCTCCTCAAGTGTACACAAGATTTTTGCAATACTTGGTGGAAGCCCGAAAGAACATAAGGGATGACACTTTATTTTTCCCTATACCTCACGTACGCACTTGGGGAAACCATGCTAGACTACTGAAGAAACACCCTACCTGGCTCAACTACCCATCAATGCCACCACCTAAGGAGGGAGAGAGAATAGGTGTTTCTTATATGGTGAAAACCCTAAAGGGAATCATTAAGACTTTCACTGACTCTCCGGACTTAACGTGTATTATGATTCGAAGAATATGCAAGACCCTCATGGCTTGCCTTGACGTGTTCGCCCCATCAAATGCAATGGATTCCACATTACTATCAACGGGTGACACTGTAACCAGGATGAGATATGACTTGTCAAAGCAGCCATCCCTGGAGGTTCTACACTTGTTTTACCAAAGGCTAATGTTCTTGCTAAGCTATCACATGCAAGCCTTTGAGGAAGCCTTCTACACCGGCTTCTTCACTTATGACAGCAGGATCTTTAGCCCTACAATCACCTTGGGAAACATAAGATATGAGTCATACTTAAAGCTATTGAAGCCTCACGGGCTCCATTGACACAAATGCCTAGAACACTACTACAACAATAGGACACGGGAGTTAACCACTAAACATGGGAATAGCCCAATTTTGTATTACTTATTCCATCAGACTCAGTGTAATTATTTTTTGGGACTCGATTGATTTTTTAGATTGTAATATACTAAATATACGGATTAGCCGAACCCATGGTAGAAAGTAGGAGATGATTTTGATAAGTTAGAACCTCCAAGGCTGACGTTAAAAGCCAATTTTTGTAACCCTAAGGTCAACTTTTGAAGTAATCAATTTTTGAGCTCAACTAAGTGTGCCATGAGGTTTGTGTGAGAGAGTGAAGGTGTCTTCACCCTTGTGTTAGCAACGGCAAGAGCTACACACCAACGCCAAGCTTGCACGGTTTCAGTCTCTTCACGAAGAGCTCTCCCACAAGCTTCGAGGTGAGTTTTCTCTCTAACCGTGCACTCGATTACAGATTTCTATATGTCATTGCGTTCACGGCAAGTAGAAATACCCATTAGACTTAAACACGTCTAGAATCGGTGACGTGTAATTTTTAGCATGTCTTCATACACAATTTCTGCACCAAGTGTTTACAGGTAGAGAATTGGGCTAGAAACTTTAGGGTAGTTTCCTTTAGGTGTGTAGAGGTCATCCCTTGAGTTTTAGTGATGACTATGTTAGGTCTTGTTTTGGAGAGCGTAGCCATCATAGGTAAGATAGCTTTTGTGCAAACATAGTGTGCTTTAAGTTGGTTTTCCTTGTTAGTGGATTGTCCATAGAAGGTCGAGTAGATGAATGAAACCCATCTATTTGTTTCCACGCGCCTACGGGTCAAGCTCCGTCCTTGGTTGACATCTTGTTTGTTGGCCTCGTTCTCACTCTGCTAGCAATTGTGAGCAACGAATTTGCCCGACAACAGACGCCAATGTCTTAGGGGGCTTTTTACAACATATGTCACATCTCACAACGAGACAATCTCAAGACTATAATGTCAATCCTAGGGAATAGGTGACTCGACTAGGGCATGGAGGCATACCAAGAGGCTTGAACACGATACACTTTGTGGAAACAGTCTAAAACTCTCTAGCTATGGAAAAATTTAATTTCTACCTCTTGTGGAAACAGTCTAAAACTCTCTAGCTATGGAAAATTTGATTTCTACCTCTCTGATCCATTCACACTTACACATGCAAAAGCAATAGCAAATCACCTTTGATCAATAGCACATTCCTTACTAGGTCAAAAACACTTTTGGACCAAAAAACCTAAAATCTACACACTAGAAAAAAACGTGATTTTTTTAGTAGAGAAGTAAAGGTCATCAAATTTGATGTTGGACACACCTAATAGGTGTTCCTTAGTGTTGGGAATCTAATGTAATTGATGGGATTTCAAAACAATGCTCAAATAGTGAGATATGTCACCTGGAAGGTCGTGGAGTGGACGTTCGAATCTCACAAAACACTTGCAATGTAGATATTGATGTGTATAGCTCCTCGAGAATAACACATTGATGCTTTCGGTTCATTGATATGGTAACAGTACAAGAGGTGCAAAGAGATGAAATCTTGATAGCATGAGAGTGCTCCCAACATACATAAAAAACCTTATCTGCTTATTTTTAATAATAAGAATTGAGTGTTCAAAACCTTACAATGTTGCCTTTTATACCCTAGCTAAGGGTCTTATATGTACAAAGGTTGAAGTTGCTTCAAAACTAAGTAACATATCTATGTAAATTGTTCAACTTATGATACAACTTGGAAGCTTACAGCCCAGATTCCACATAAATAAAAGTGAACAAGGATCTAAGGGTTTTCTCGTGGGAAAATTATAACCTTTTTATGTTATAAGGGCTCAAAAACCTATCGAGCATCTCCTTCATTGGAGCACACATATATTGTTGGAATCTTCCAACATCCTTGTAGAACCATGCAAACAATCTCTATACTCTTTTAATGTGGCTACAAGAGCTCCTCTTCCTCTTCAGTGAGGTCAATGGAATATATGCCGATTTTTATTCCTCTACCGGTTCAACTAAATCTATGTGCTTGGCTTTCTCAGGACCATCATATGATGTCCATGGTTCCTTAAGTTCCTACATTGGATGTTGAACTACTATCTTTCGATCTTGTATTGTGTATCTCTTGTAGTGATAAAGTACATAAAATTGATCACTATATGATTCCATTACCCATCCCATCTCGGTTGTGCAAATCGCTTTCAAGTTTGTTTCAATTTTTTATATTATTGCTTACGCTCAATTTTTGTCATCCTAGATGAAATTTTAGTTGTGCCTTTGTTTTTGATTTACTTCATTTGTTATAAACTTTCTGTTTGGTTGAAGTAGGTTTGTAAATCTTCTTGTATCTCGTCCTTAACACAATTTGTTGCTTCTATGAGCATGAAATACTACGCTTTATTCCTTGTGAGAGGCATATGTTTCCTTTCTTCTCTTGTGAGTTTTTGGTTAGAAAATTAATAGATTGTCTCTTTTTCTTTTGTTTTTGTTTGTTTTTAAAGCTACTCATCGCTAGCTAATCATCTGAATCCATCTCTCGAAGTTCAATCTCTTGTGAAACCTAGACTCATCCTAGAATATTCTTCATCATTTTTTTCACTAAAATCTCTAATGGAAATCTCATCAACTATACATTTGCACTCAAAAGTTTCTTGTGTATCCAGGTCCCCGGTCTCTAACCCTAATTCCATGATAACACTCACCATCTGGAAGGTTTGCCCTCTTTGTCACAAATTTTGTTGGGGTTACCACGCTTACACATACATCTAGAGTAGACAATATATGGTTTCCACAAAAGGTTAACAATTTCTTGGGAAGATGGTTCCGGGATATAATCCTTATCCTTACTAGTCTCTCTAGATACAATCTTCTCTAAAAGCTAACCACACGCAGAAGCTCCACACATCCAAAGATTTCTTTATTCTATTAGCCATGCATGTATCTCTTACTCGTTGACAGTTGTTGAGTCAAATTCCCCCAAAGAAGTCCAACTAGCATCTTTGTAGCTATGGTCTTTTACATTGTTCCTCATAGTAATCTCTTTGTGTCTCAAGTAGATGTGGTCATAGCCCCAATATTGTATCATTTTAAGTTGATGCATAAATGTACTCTATAAAATGACATCAAAGTTGTTGCTCTTGCCAAAAGCCACTATTACAAAGGTATGTTCATACTCTATCCCACACGAGGTTACTATAATCTGTTCCAACATACCTACAGGTCTCTCAACATAACCATCTATAAGTTATAATTTCATTCTTGTTTTTGAGAATTAGGTTACCCCATTTTTCCCATATCTCTTTGGTAGCAATGTCCACTCCATCCCCGCTATCAAGTATAGCAATTTTTCTTATCCCTTTATGTTTCACTAGCAAGGTGGCATTTCCTTCCTCCTCTTCACCATAATCACCCACTTGTTAACATGTATTGGTTTCACCTTTGGTTTGTCTTGTGTCATTTTATCCATTTGATCATCTAAGGAAATGTCTTGCAGAGAAACTTTCAATCCCATCTTCTCTAAGTTTCTTCCCACCTCTCATGTAGTCTAATCTGTAACAACTCAGTGAGAATTATCTTGCACTGCATATGAGTTGAGATTTGTTCATGCAGGCTTTTAGTGTCCATCATCTTTGGCATTGACTTCCATTGTGAGGGAAATACCCTAACATTTGATTTTGTTTTGTATTCTCCTATGTTTTCAATGTTTCAGTTTACTCTCCATGGATGCTTCTATTCCAGTGTCACCATACAAAGATTGTATATCTCCTAGGTAAAGTGCATGATCTATGTTGATTTTAGTGATAGGTGTAGTATAAGACTTGCACTAGTATCCTTCGTATTTCTTATCATTTCCCATGAGGCTTGTGGCCAAGGCTCTTCCACCCCAGTAATTGGTATCATCACTTGTGACTTTCGGTCATCTATGGTATTCACCACTACCCTATTTTTCAATGGTGTTTCTATTTTAGGCTTCATTTTATCCTTTTTTTCATTATTCTTATGCTCAATTTTTTTGTCTCTTTGTGGATTAGTATTTCTTACCTCAAGATGTCTTATTTCTCTGGCTCCAATAGAGCTTCAGTTGTCTCTAGCCTTTTGCACATTTGAAGTCTTTGTTTCTTAATTTTTGGGTTTGGATATGTCTATCATCTCTGTTCTAATGTCTAATTGGTATTTAGTCTAGACTCGTAAGCTTTTAATATATCCTCTAAAGGTTCTATAACTTTATCAACCAGGATTGAACCTCTCGATGATGTCTTGGATGACACCACCCCTTCTGTTTTTTCCCAGTTTTCCTTTTCTTGTTTTAGTTGCTCTCTAGTTTGTTATAACTCAATTTCTAAGGCGGCTCTTTCAGTCTCTTTGCTTTCATTTTATCTCAATTAGTTTGTCATGATTTCCTTTGAGTCCTCAGTGATACGCTCACAAATTCCATTTGAACATGCAATTTATGATTCTCCTAGTCAGATTTTTTTTGGCAGCTTTTTGAGCTTAAGCTCTAGTCACCACATTCTCTAGAATTGTAGGCTTGGTTTTAGGTCTTCTCAAATAAGGTAGAATCCCAATAATATTCATCGTCTCTTTTCTTTGTTATCGGGATTTTTTTGACACTCTTAAAGAACATGATTGATTGCACATTCCTCACAATACCCAAAAATCTTTACACGTTCACCATTGTGTGGAGTCCAAATCCTTTTTCAATGATCATATTCACATTCATAGCATTGACCTGCCTATTGGGATGCTTATGGAGCCCCCATTAGTAGGATAACCCCTAGGTATATAGTTTTGGTTGGCTATGAGCATGAGTTTGTTCTCATCCGTCATATAATGATTTTTTGTTGGTTGTGTAACATATGATGGTTGTGCAAGCATCATTTGTACTAATCCAAGAAGGATGACCTTTGTCAACATACACATTACTCTCAAGTCCACTCTCAAATGATTCAATTGGCTCTTCATAGTATGAAGTTTGTGGTAGCATTCTTTGACTTGCAAGAGTTTCTACAGGGTTCACTACTGAGACAGAGAAATTGCATGCAATAGATGGAGTGATAATGCTACTACAGGGTGAGAAAACACAGAGTGCATGTGGTTTTAAATAGTATTTTGATTATCTAAAGGTGGTTTGTGGTGACTTAAAGGCTATCATGTGCATTAGATGGCTAAGTATGCCAAAAAGAGCTTGAGACATAATCGCTCAAAGAGAGAGAGAGAGAGAGAGAGAGAGAGAGAGAGAGAGAGAGAGAGAGAGAGTAAAAAAGGGGGGGAGGGAGAGAGAGAGAGAGAGAGGGAATGTTTGTGCCGAGCCTGATCCTATAGAGAGAGAGAGAGAGAGAGAGAGAGAGAGAGAGAGAGAGAGAGAGAGAGAGATTGAATTATCATCCACGGAGGTCAAATATGACCTATGGGATCGGACACAAAAACAGTACATTGTCAAGATACATCTCAGTTAAGGACTAAGGGTCCATCGAGGGGTGAACAAGATAAAATGAACAAAGCCTAAGGAGAGGTAGATGAGGAGGGAGCTGGTTTGGGAGTTTGAAGCTCCTGGATAATAGCTTTGCCTCCTCGATAAATTGCCCATTTTCTTGCAGTGTGCACCTCTCGCATCTTTTGTAGTTCTGCCTTCTTCTGCTTCAGTTGGGCGGGAGTAAGGTCTTCTGCAAACTAGATTTTACTATCTTTAAGAAGCTTTGATTGCTCGAGGAGTTTGATTCGGTCCGCCTTGGTCTTGAAAGTGATGATTGCATGGTTTGTACGGTGTTCGTGTGTAAGGGAGTTGATTGTGACTGGATCCTATTGTATCATGTGGGTTGCGGATTGGATGCGGGCAAAGAGCTATACTATCTTGCCGTTGTTGTTCGAGTAGCATGGACACCACACTTTGTGGAGGATGACTTGTTGCACTTGATTCTTGACCGTATTGGTGTGTGTGTGTGTGTGTGTGTGTGTGTGTGTGTGTGTGTGTGAGTGTGAGAGAGAGAGAGTGTGATGAGAGAGAGAGAGAGAGAGAGGGAGAGAGAGAGAGAGAGAGAGAGAGAGAGAGAGAGAGAGAGGGAAAGAGGGAGTTATTTTTTAACTAAAGTGTGCTCAACATTTTCAAAACTTAGAGACAGAAGGAGAGGAAAATAATAAAGGTATATATATATATATATATATATATATAGAGAGAGAGAGAGAGAGAGAGAGAGAGAGAGAGAGAGAGAATCTCTCCCCTTCTTCAAGAGATTCTCCTTGGTATTTGGGAATAGTCTATTAGTTGGTGGACTAGTCCCATGTTACAGAATTAACACTATCATATATTCAAATGTTAAACCTTCTTTTCATGGGACTGATTGTAGAACTAGACAAGCCCATATCTATTAAACTTTATAGTAATCAATACAGATGAATCTACAAATGTTACATCCTAGGAAGTTTATAAACAAGACTTTAGAGATACCATACAACCACAATCCAGAGTCATCGGTACACATAAATTTTCAGATTCTTCATTCATAAGAGAACAAAGTGGAATGTGGATACCAAATGTTTGTCTTTATTGAAATACAAAAGAACACAAAACCCCACAAATCTTGAATAATGTAGTTGTATGCAAACTACATATTTTGTCTTTCATTGCAGATCTTCTCCGTGTTGGTTGCTACCCTGCACATAAACCAGCTATTTATGAGATGGTTGTTTTTGGTGACCTAGATAGCTCAATATGTGCGCTCAGTTGTTGAATCCATTTCTTGTTCATTAAACGTGTTTATTAAAGATTGAATATCAAAACTTATGCCTGGGAACTTACCTTTTGATAAAAATTATATGATTAACAATTTGATACAGGTTGTGTGAACCTATTAGATGTGCACATAAAACACAATCATTATAGATCATTATAGGCAATAATCATACTTGAAGCATTATAAATGAGAGGGAGAACCTGTGATACATAGACGTTGTATGCCATATTTTTAGGACGATTGCTAGCTGCTTGTATAAATGATACTTGATGCCCGCGTACAGTATCCTTCTTCCAAGCTGTTTTCGTATTGTATTCACCGATAAAGGGTCTTTGCAAGCTTATTTTAGTGTTTAAATACGTGGAACCAACCTCTGTATGTGTTGGTTTCACAGAAATGATATCCGATGGTTGATAAATTGTAAAGGGGTCCTCAGGGGACAAGGGTTTGTTGTGGTTCATGCATTGTGTGATATACGGATTCTTGATAAACATAAGATCATCCATATATCAGTTAGAGTGGATGAAAGCCAAGCGCATATCTCTTTCTTTGACTCTTGACAATTTCCTAGTGTATTCAAGTTCAAATCAAGCTAGGTATAAGCTACATCACAACAGAGAACATGAGTATCCCATAGGAATACCTTTAGTTTTCCGGTATATAGTTGATCCTAGTTTTGAGCAGCAATTGCCGAGAACAAAGGTGCTAATGGTCTCAAAGAATTCAAAGGTCCATTTTACTTCTAATTTTGTATGACTACAAGCTTGTATAGGTGAGAATTCTAGGGATTCCAATCCCTCTTTAGCGTGAAGTCTAATGATTTGTTTACATTAAAAAAATGGGAGTCTAGGCTGATTTACCCAAATCACATATAAAACTATGTTTCTGGATGAATTCTATCTCATCCATGATGTCTTTTTCCATGAACGAGGGGATCTGATTATGTCTATAGTTTGGGAAGGTGTCACGAAATTCTTTTTTTATTTTTTCTTCAATTAAATGCAAGTGAAAGGGTGTACAATTTATGTCGAGCATATGGCAAAGTTTCTCCCACCCATGTTTTAATGCTAACTTGACCAAATGTAAGTGTATTGGGACCATGGGAATATGGTCGAGATCTTTGTATATAATATCCCTAAGTATGCAATGCCTTATAAACGTAGATTGAGTAGTTAAAACATGCTCATCACAAGTGCCAAAATCCCTCAAAAAGTTACTAAATCTTTTTTGGGTATTGCATACCAAGGTTCTGTGAGATCAAAAGGTTTTGCAAAGGTGGCAAATGGTTTACACAAATATTGTCCTATGCTATTCGTGTATTTGTAGCCAAACTAATTCAAAATTGAACTAGGTTTTTTTAGAAACCCAGATATTTCAACAATTGGTTAAAGAAAGAATGTGGGTATATGAAATCCATAAAATTATTGCAAAAAGTTAAATGAATATGTAAGGTCTCTGCCACCCTTGGAGAGGGGATTCCCACGTAAAGGAATACACATCAAGCCATTCTAGTCATAAACAAAAAGTTACTAAGTTTGGCTGTTTTTTCACCTCTGATGAGCTAGTGATAAATACGTTATTGCAAGATTTTCAAAAATAAAATTTTTACTTTTTGTCATTTTCGTTTAAAAGTAAAAATTCTTGAGGTGCTTCCACCCACCTAGACGTGACCGTCTCGTCAAAATCTACCCCGTCCTGAATTTCCATAAAAATAGCTACCTGCTCCAAAAACTGCTAAATATAGCTAGTGTGTGCATCCGACACCTTAGATTGTCATCCTCAAGATTGTCTTTTAATAGCAACTTTCAAAATTAAATTCAGATAAGCCAAGCTCACTCTAGACAATTAATTGTCATCTTAGTGTTGATAAATTAATTCCTAGGTCTAAGGTATGCATGTGCATGGGCATGTATGTGCATGTGTATGTATGTCCATAAATGACCCATATCCATGGACTCATCTCTTATAGAATAATTGATTATGAGCATGGGGCACTACATGAGGTGTATCACCCAAAAGGGTAAAGAGGGACACCTCTAATGGCTAAGTAGGAGCTTGTGACACCTCCACTCATTATTTTAGCAAGAGGGGGCAATCTAGGGAGGTATGGGGCTGATTCGGGCAACAAGGAACCTCCAAACTCTATATAAAGGGCATACACACTCAATTTTAAACACACTTGAACACAAATTGGAGATAGGGAGACTCTACTGCTGTGGCTACTCTTTGGTGAAGCTTCAACAAGGCTTTGATGAATAAATAACTTCAAAGCACATTTGGGTAATTTCAATCTATTATTCAGTCAAGTTATTACCAATCCTTTCTCTCAATTGGAATCCTTCCCAATAACTAACACATTATCATTCAATTCAAATCCTTTCTAATTTCTACTCTATTAACAAATACTATATACTCTTATTTACATGTCGTCAATTAGAACGAAAAATCATTATACCTATTTTATGGTAATTTCTTTACATTACAAAGTAATGAAGGTCTCACTACTCGATTACATAATCAATTATGTTGATTGCATGCACAATTCTTCATCAATGTAACCTAGATGCTTGCATGAATTATCTAATCATATTCAAGAATTTTGTCCAACTAAAATGATGGATTGTTCTTGCAAGTAGATATACGTGATTAATCATGAGATTAATGTATGGGTTATAACGCATGTTTACCATAAGATTATGGCAGGATTAAGCAAGCATATGTTTTTGATTTGATGTGTAGAATAACCATATGTGTTTTGGAATTAAAACACTTATAATCATTTACCCTACTTCCATTGGATTCTTATACTTTAGCTTATAACTTCTCAAGTTAAGCTAAGTATCTAATAGTGGGGATGGCACCCAAGAGAACTCGCTATGGTGGATCACACGATCATGAAGCCGGAACCATTGATGGTAAAGTTAAAGGAAAGGCCCCAATGAATAAGGATGTGCCACTTATCCCACAAAATGATGTTATTGCTCATGAACAGGTAAGAAACTTCTTTTTTGTTCAATGCATCATGAGTAATTAGGAAGGAGAAAACCACCTTAAAAAATGTATTAGTCCCAATTCAAAACCGCATCAATTGAACTTGTTAATTCTTTGAGTTGTATTAATATGGAAGGATTGTTTGAAGATATATTGTCTGAAGTAGCAAAGAAATGTTTGCCTAGTAGAAGAACTCTTGAATCTTCTTCATTCAAAAATCCTATACTGATATAGTCAAAACTCACTTTGATATCCAAGGAGGAGAGTTTAGCGGAGTGAACGCTAAGGCAGTACATATGATTGAACACATCTTGTAGGTTGGTTCCTAGAATGCAAGATAATACTTGTGGAATGGTGCCCAGGTTGCAAGTTAGTCACTGCTTGTTTGTACCCAGGTTGCAGAGGACAATTTAGTTGTATGGGCAACTAAAGACATCGGGAGCAATAAATTCTGGCCAAGAGGAGTGAACTCTTGGGGTTTGGATATTTAAATGAAGAAGAGTGGTATGTTGTTTTTCTTCTAGGAAAGATTATCTTGGTGCTGATTTGATAATGGTTGAAGGGATGTCTTAACGACCTTGTGATGGAAATCATAAAAAGGAACTTTGTGATAAACAACCATGTTGTAGTAATTAGAAAACAAGCAAAACAAAGTGTGAGTGTGGGGGCGGAAAGTGGGGACTAGCTTAGGTTTCCAATCAAGGATGGATGGTCTCATTTAGTCGAGAAACTCTCCGCTCCTCATTGATAGAAGAAGCGAAACTAGAGATTCATTGTGCCAAGAGTTGAGAAGTCCCAATTGTACGTGCCTCTGAAAATTATGGGAGAAAAGGTATTTGGGGTTTCTCTCTTTTGGAAGGTGAGAATTAGGAACGTTAGATTTTTGTGTTAGTTCATGATTTCCCAGCGAGGCATTGCTAGGAACCCTTTTCAATGGCTCGGCCTCAAGTTACTTGGTGACGAGAGTCTATCCATTAGAAATCTTGTCTATTTGACTATGCTTTTCTGAATCGATTAGGGCCTAGCAACCTATTAGGTACCGTCCTTTTGTGAAATGGATATGGTAACGGGGTGGGGACCTCACATGTGGTATTAGAGCCTAGGTTAGGAAACGGGAAAAAATCGTTATTGTTTGAAATTTTGGAAAAATGAATTGGAGACTTAAGTTTGAGAACTTACTAGCATCAATGTTTTAGGAATATCCCGACGTTGAGTATCACAAGTTCGAAACCTTTGAGATAATGTATTTATAGGATTGTCGCTCTTCAAATTTTGCTTTTTGATGCAACATGATGAAGATTTTGATGAAGTCTTTCTCTCCTCCATCAACAAGAATCCGAAGGGGATGGGAACTTGCGAGTTATCCAACTTTACTATTTTGTTGATACTACTAGGGATGACTACACTGTCATCTCTGAAGATGGGCTTGACATGACCTTAAATGAATGTGTTTTCAATCAAGTGGTGAAAGTGATCCCTACTTATAGGATCAAATTAAACCCATTTTTGTCCCTACTATCTTTCCTCAAAATAAGAGTCTTGTATTCTATGAATCCCATAAAGATGTGTATAAAAGCTACTACACAAACGAAATAGTGGATTATAAAAACTTATCCACAAATACCTATCAACTATACCACTATGTCCCAGGAAATCCATCTCTAAGAATCATATAGCTTTTTAGCAGAGAGAGAGCTAACCTTTGTATACATCTTAATAGAATAAAAAGATGCTCACCTAGCTTCTTGATGAGATCTCAACTTTATACATATCTTGATATAAAGAAAGCTATGACATCTTGAATTTAATAAGTTATCCGCTTTTCAAATTTTGTCTTAAGCTGTGGAAGTTTAATGCACTTGGTATTGTGCTAAGTTTTAATCAAACCATCGACAAGCGTACTATTGCGTAGGTACCAACAAATGCTTTATACACGATCGTACAGGCCCAACCACCCACATTCAAAGACGATGGAACCCATGTCGAGCGTGATGCTGAAGCCTGGATTGAGGCAATGGAAGACTATTTCAAAGTTGCACGGACCCAACCTGTAGACCAAACTATGCTTGCAATGTTTTGTCTTACTAGCAATGCAAAAATATGGTGGAAACAACATTGCAATGGCTTGGTTGTTTCAAGATCTTCTCAGTCTGGGAGGATATTAAAGAAGTGGTTACAACATGATATCTTCCACCCACTCATCGAGATGCCAAAATGTATGAGTTCTTTTCTCTAAAACAACTCCCTTACTGGTGGCAGAGTACTACTCCAAATTTGTAACCTTGCAAAGATATGCCCCAAAAAATTCCGTTGAGAAACAGGTAGCACAGTTCTGTCAAGGATTGAATCATCCCTTGGATACCTGTCTTGAAGCAGTGAGACCCACATCACTTCAAGATGCTCTCTTAAGGGAAACACCTCTGGCTAAAGAGATGGCTAAAAATTAGGGAAGAGGAAACTTTAGAAACCAAAAGGCCAGGCCAAACAATTGGAGCCCCAAACCTGCTAATCAAGCTTATCAACCTCGCCCTGTAATAGAAGCAACTACAATAGCTCAACCGCAACATCCAAATGTTCGTTGCTTTGAGTGTAATGCGTTGGTGAACGTCGCCTTCCAAGTCTTCTAAATAACGTTCAATTAACCCAATGGTCCCCTAACTAACCTAGATGTGCACTAATTTGCCATAATTGTGCGGCTTTCAAGTTTCTTTTAGCAATTTTCTGATTATGTGTTCGTATTTCACTTACTTTACTATGCTTCGTAGTCCAAATATATCTGCCCTCCCAGTTTCGTAGTCCAACTCTCTAATATGCAAGATTTCTCATGTATGCATCTCTAGATATGCTATTTATGGTTAAATTTTGAATTCTCATATACATTTTTTAATGGAGTTTTTAACCAAGATTTATCAACACGCAATCATTTCGACATTTACTTGATCACTAGAATTCAAAACTACACTTCAGAACTCACAAAACAAATCAATCACTTACTGGACTTCAGATTATTGAACATTGCAACTAGAATCACTGAATATATTTGCAAACTCTTCAATGAAAAGCACCAGAATAATCTCGTAAAATGTAAATTTCTATTGAAATTGCCAAAAACTGTCAATGATCTAATTTCCCTTCCCAAATGCCAATCAATCATGCAACAATATGCAGCATTTCATTTCCAAGTATGATTTTAATGTAGATACATCTTCAAATGATCCAATTTATTCTCAATTATGGAACATAATATTATTTTTAAGTTTTTAATGCTTCTATCTAATATGTTTTTAAAGATTTTAACATTTTGTTAATGTCTGTAAGTATTAAAAAAACTAATTTTTAATGTTTATTTCATTGAATGAACTTGACTAACCATTGTTCTCTTCAATTTCTTCTGAACACTTTCATGCCTAGAATCCCGTTCAGCTTCGTCTCTTCTTCTTTGCTCATTCAAAAATCAGTATTTAGCTCTTTTTCTCTCTCAAATACCTCTCAGGTAATGATATGCATTGTATTCTCTCTCTCTCTCTCTCTCTCTCTCTCTCTCTCTCTCTCTCTCTCTCTCTCTCTCTCTCTCTCTCTCTCTCTCTCTCTCTCTCTCTCTCTCTCTCTCTCTCTCAACTTCTTGCGACCCTCACACACTATGGCGCTCAATAAAGGAATACTCTCTCTCTCTCTTTCTTACTAGCCACACATAGTATGTCTGTAATACAACTCTCTCTATACTACCCATAAACATACACACTCAAGCTCTCACTCACTTGCTATGCAGGGTTTTCTCTCTCTATCTTACTCTCTAGTAGCGCTACAATCATGAACGAAATCTCTCTCTCTTTCTTGCAACTACTTCGGGCCCTACTCTCCTCTCTGGCAACCTGTGGTGCCTCTAATTGACACACACACACACAGAGCAGGTAATCAGCATTTTCTTATTCTCTCTCGAATCCACACAGGACACACACACACTTAGCGCTATAGAGAATTCCACTTCTCTCACTAGCATTAACAGAACATCTTCTCTCTCTCTCTAACTAACACTCACACATACAGCGCTATTGCTCATGACTATCCCTGCTCTCGACTCCTTGCGGCCTCTCACTATGGCAACCATCTCTCTCTAGCGCTATACAGAGATAGCTTCTCTCTCTCTCTAATAGCACTATAACAGGAAACTAATCCCTCAATCTCTCTCTGTTCAATATCGTTACATATAGGTGACTATTAGTTTCTTCCTCTATCTTGAATCCTACACAGAGATACGCTCACATGTGGCCTAATCTCTCTCTGCAAACAATCAGCGCTATAGAGAATTCATTTTCTCTCTCTCTACTACAGACATGGGCTCTCTCTCTCTCTCTCTTTCTCTAACACTCTCTCCATATCTCTCATTTCTCTCAACCGACCCCCCCTTTGGCGCACCTCTCAGCATGGCTCTGTTCGTATTCTCATCACTCTCACAGCTCCTCTTGCTTGGCGACCAAAATGGTGCCCCTTCGGCAGCAATCTCTTACTCAAAGCCTGCTCACACTGCCTCACCTTTCTCTCTCTAAAATGCTCCCTACAGGCAGCCTGCTCGCCACCTCCACTCGCATGGCCTGGTCTCTACGGATTCTATCATGGCATGCTTCAAAGCCTCATCATCATGGCCTCCTCTACCAAGTCGACCCTTCCCGCTTTGGGTCTGCCTCCTCACCACCTTTTCCCTTGGCGGCTCTGGCCTACCCTCGCTCTACCAACCTCCACACCTCGCAGCCCCTGGAGGCTCTCCCTGCTCCATGCAATCAACACACAGACATGCAAGGGTAGCCCTCTTGGGCTCCCTTCTCCCCACTCACCTGGCGACAATCCCCCCTCTCGTCTTCTGGCTTCCTCGCCTCCTGGCAGTTCCCCTCTCGTGACGCCTTCGACCTGGCTCAATAGCCATAAAAAACCTTTATTGTAAATTTTTTATAAATACCTATAAGCCCTTATTCCCACTACACACAAAAAGTCACTCTCGAAATCCTGTCCAGCAACCTCGACTCGGCTCTCATCGACTCTCTCGACCTCTTCTCAGAAAACCCCATGGATTTGCACTACAGGGAAACCCTCTCTACATCTTCTTAATGATTC
The DNA here is from genome assembly GCF_014529385.1 of Adiantum capillus-veneris. NCBI lineage: Eukaryota > Viridiplantae > Streptophyta > Polypodiopsida > Polypodiales > Pteridaceae > Adiantum > Adiantum capillus-veneris. Next base: position 18,016,168 of record NC_140938.1, read on the forward strand.
GAAAAATTATTTCGCAATGCAGTCATCAAGTAAGAAATCTATCCGACTTCGAATCACGCCCATCCTATGACTTCAATTTAACAGATTATTTTTACCGTAGATATTTTATGCGAACGAGTCAGGAACTTCCACCTCTACCATGTCAATAGGCCATAGCTATTTCCCAAGCACCTGTGTTGATAACGTAATGGTACTTAGCTAGAAAAGCAACTACCTACTTAAGATCGTACACCCACTTTCCTCGCAAAATACTTCAATTAAGATGCATCTCACTCATCAAACAACAATCAACATCTGCAGGCATTAATTAACATTTTTGTGATGATATGCAATTCAATATGCCTAAATGCACTTAACATGCCCATGCAGACCCCAAATTAATGCCAAAAGTTTACAATTTTGGTGTAGATTGATGGGTCTACAGTTGGGTCATTACAGGATCACTGTCCTAGAAGAAATGTAGCAACAATTGCAAATGCTATTCCTATAGCTCCAAATGGTAGAGGCCAACCTGTTCGTCATGGAGGGAGGAACATAGGAAGAGGTCTTGGAAGAGGAGCGTTGGCTCAAACTCATGCCATTATTATGGAAGAGCCAACGGTAGGAGACCAAGCTGAAGAGAGAGCAACTTTACATGCCGCTATTGACAACCCTAATGCTCTCCATCAATATGTAGTCATTCAAGCACAAGGATCTTATTAAGGTGAACAAATCTAATTCTTAATTGATTGTGGAAGCACACACTTATTTCTCTCTCCTAAATGCATGAGGAAACTAAAACTAGAATAGTATCTTGCTCAAAGGCTAATTGTAGAACTAGCGAATGGAAAGGAAGTCCTAACTTAGCATACATCATGACAAGTAGAATTTGAACTAGGGGAAAACTCTACTTCTGCTCACTTTCGTACTTTACCTCTAGGAATATACGACGGGATATTGGGAATGGGTTGGTTGAAGCAAAACCAAGCTCATATTCACTATGCACAAGGTAGCTTTACCTTTACATATAAATTAGGGAATGAAGTTCTAGTTCAAGGGAGGAATGGGAAACCTAAAGCTCACTTAGTCAAAGCTAGTAGACTTCGTAAGGGTTTACAAAAGGGTCAACAAATCTATGCAATTAAATTTAACAAGGTAGAAGACACAGATTCAAACTTTCAACCTGAATGGTTGAGAGGGTATTCAAATGTGCTCCCTTAGGATCTTACAAGTCTTGCACCACCTGGAGAAGTTGATCACGAAATTACGACTATCCCTGGTTGTGAACCCGCTTCAAAGAGACCATATAAAATGTCACACGCTGAAGCAATTGAACTCAAAGGGCAACTTAGGCAGCTTATTGAGCAAGGATTTATCAAACCAAGTACTTCTCCTTGGGGTGCTCCAATCCTTTTCCAAAAGAAGAAGGATGGGTCTTTATTAAGACTTTGCATAGACTACCACGGGCTTAATCAAGTTACTGTTAAGAACAAGTACCACATTCCTAGGATTGATGAGATATTGGATAGGCTACACGGGGCTACAATCTTCACAAAGATTGATCTTCGCTCTAGATATTATCAGATAAGGATCAAAGAATCAGACATTCCAAAGATGGCTTTTAATACTAGGTATGGACATTATGAATTCACAATAATGTCTTCTGGTCTTACTAATGCTCCTGCAAGCTTCAATTGACTAATGAAGGATATTTTTAGACCTTACCTAGATGATTTTGTCTTGGTTTTCTTTGAAGACATCTTGATCTATTCCAAAGATGAGGTAGATCATGAAGAGCACGTCCGTAAAGTATTACAGCTCTTACGATAGTATGAGCTTTATGCTAAGAAGAGTAAATGTACCTTTTGTTCTTCCCAAGTCAGCTATCTTGGCTTTATTATATCTTCCAAAGGTATCTCAGTTGAACCAGATAAAGATAAGGACATCGTAGAATGGCCTCAACCTACTTCTCTCAATGAAATAAAGGGATTTCTTGGAATCATAGGATGGTATAGGATAATTGTAAAGGATTATGCTCTCATTCCATCACCTTTAACAAAATTGCTAAGGAAAGGAATGAGAATTGAATGGAGAGCAAAATAGGAGGCCAATTTTGCAGAGTTAAAATGATACCTAGTATAAGTCCCAATTCTTAAACTTCCGGATTTCAGCAAGGAGTTTGATGTTATAACATATGCTAGCAAACTCGCTTTAGGGGGAGTCCTTAGTGAAGACAGTAGGCCTGTAGCCTATACTTCTCAAAAGCTCAGAGATCATGAGAAGAATTACCTGACCCATGACTTGGAACTCTTAGCAATTTTCCATGCATTAAAGCTATGGAGACGTTGTCTTCTCAGTCATAAATTTCAGTTAGTCACTAATCATAAAAGCTTGAAATGGATCTTTACACAACCCAATCTCAACATGAGGCAAAGAAGATGGATTAAACTTCTTCAAGAATACAACTTCGACATAAAATTTAGACTAAGGAAGGACAATGTAGTTGCAGATAGACTTAGTCGCAAAGTTTTCCTTAGTGCTATTTCTATACCTAATAATCCTATGTGGGAAAGAATTAAGGAAACAACCTTGAAAGACCTTGATTATCAGCAGTTGTCCTTGCAGATTCAACAAGGCATAACACCTGAGACAAAGAATATATCGATAAAGGATTACTCTGTTCAAGAGGGATTTTCGGCAAAGGCTTTGTGTACCTAAGGACCCAACACTGAAGAAAGCAACCCTATTTGAGGCTCATGATAGCCCAGCTTCAGGTCACCCTGGGTATGCAAAGACCTTAAACGCTATTAAAACAAGCTACTTCTAGCCCGGGAAAGAAGGGGGATGTTCTTTGCTATGTGAAGCAATGTATCTCTGCCAACCGATTAAAACTGAAAGAATCAAACTACCTGGACAACTTCAACCTCTTGATGTACCTCAAATGAAATGGGAGTGTATCATTATGGACTTTGTCACAGGATTACCCTCTGTTGGAGGCTATGATTCAGTATTTGTAGTTGATGATATGCTTACTAAGGTAGCTCACTTGATGCTTGTAAAAACTACCTTCACTGCCTTTGATATTAGCTGAATTTTTGTAAAGGAAATCTTTAGACTACATGAACTACATAAGAGAATTGTTAGCGACAGGGATGCAAAATTTACCTCAAAGTTTTGGACTTCACTCTTTCAAGCCATTGGAACACAACTGTGTTTTAGCACAGCATATCATCCTCAGACAGATGGTCAAATTGAAAGAGTAAACTAGGTGATTGAGGAAATTATTAGAGCATATTGTTCACAGGAACCAAAGAAATGGATCCAATATCTTCCTTTGGTTGAATATGACTATAATTCCTCTGACCATAGAAGCATAGGCATGTCACCATTTAAGGATCTTTATGGACAAGAATTTTTGGCTCCATTAAATTTCTCAGATCCTACTATCAAGGTAGAAGCCTCAAAGCAAATGCTCGAATACATGGAAGCTCAAACCAAGGCGATTCGTAAGGATATTCAAGCCACTCATGATAGAAAATACTATGCAGATAAGAAGAGAATAGATCGAATCTTTAAAGAAGGAGACAAGGTATTCCTTAGGGTCAGGCCCAAGAAAAGCAACCTATCCTTGGGAAGGTACAAGAACCTCATCCCGAGATACTATGGACCCTATGAGATTTTCAAAGTGATAAGTGATCAAGCTTACAAGCTAAAACCTCCTTCTAACCTCAAAATTCATGATGTCTTCCATGTTAGTCTATTAAAACCTTATGTTCCTAACCTTGATCAACTTTTGGATTCCGAACAAATAGTTGTTCCAACCCAAGGAGTCCTTGAGCTTCAACATGACTATATCCTAGAAACACGGGAGAGAAAACTTAGGAATAGAAACATCATCGAACATCTCGTCAAATAGAAAGATTTCTGTGAAGAAGATGCAATGTGGGAAGATGAACCATCTTTCCTTAAAGATCATCCAGACTTTACTTTGAGATGAGGACATCACAATTCTTCAAGTTGGGGTGAATGTAAGGTCTCTACCACCCTTGGAGAGGGGATTCCCATGTAAAGGAATACACATCAAGCCATTCTAGTCATAAAAAGAAAGTTACTAATATTAGCAGTTTTTCCACCTCTGATGAGCTAATGATAAATATATTGTTGTAAGATTTTCAAAAATAAAAATTTTACTTTTTTTTTATTTTCGTTTAAAAATAGAAAGTTTGGAGGAGCTTACACCCACCTAAACGCGATCATCTCGTCAACATCTACCACATCCTGAATTTCCATATAAATAGCTACCTGCTCCAAAAATTATAAATATAGCACGTGTGCATCCAACACCTTAGATTGTCATCCTCAAGATTGTCTTTTAATAGCAACTTTTAGAATTAAATTCTAATAAGCCAAGCTCCCTCTAAAAAATTGTTTTTCATCCTAGCTATAGTAAATTAATTCCTAAGTCTAAGGTATGCATATGTATGCATGTGCATGGGCATGTATGTGCATGTGTATGTATGTCCATGTATGCCCACAAATGACCCATATCCATGGACCCATCTCTTATAGAATAATTGACTATGAGCATGGGGGCACTACATGAGGTGTATCACCCAAAAGGGTAAAGAGGGACACCTCGATCTAATGGCTAAGTAGGAGCTTGTGACACCTCCACTCATTATTTAGCAAGAGGGGGCCAGCTAGGGAGGTATGGGGCTCATTTGGGCAACAAGGAACCTCCAAACTCTATATAAAGGACATTCGCTTAAACACAAATTGGAGATAGGGAGACTCTGCTACTGTGGCTACTAGTTGGAGAAGCTTCAACAAGGCTTTGAGGGATAAATAACTCCAAAGCACATTTGGGTAATTTCAATCTATTATTAAATCAAGTTATTATCGATCCTTTCTCTCAATTGGAATCCTTTCCAATTGCTGTCATATTACTATTCAATTGGAATCCTTTCCAATAACTACCATATTATCATTCAATTGGAATCCTTTCCAATTTATACTCTATTAACAAATACTATATACTCTTTTTTACCTATCCTCAATTAGAAACCAACAATCATTATACCTATTTTATGGTAATTTCTCTACATTGCAAAGTAATGAAGGTCTCACTGCTTGATTACATAATCAATTATGTTGACTGCATGTACAATTCTTCATCAATGTAACCTAAATGTTTGCATGAATTATCTAATCATATTCAAGAATTTTGTCCAACTAAAATGATGGATTGATCTTGCAAGTAGATATAAGTGATTAATCATGAGATTGGTGTATGGGTTATAACGCATGTTTATCATAAGGTTATGGCAGGATTAAGCAAGCATATGTTTTTGGTTTGATTTGTGGAGTAACCATATGTATTTTGGAATTAAAACACTTATAATCATTTACCCTACTTCCATTGGATTCTTAAACTTTATCTAATAACTTCTCAAGTTAAGCTAAGTATCTAGTAGTGGGGATGGCACCCAAGAGAACTCGCTATAGTGGATCACATGATCACAAAGCCGGAATTATTGATGGTAAAGGCAAAGGAAAGTCCCCGATGAATGAGAATGTGCCACTTATCCCACAAAATGATGTTATTGCTCATGAACAGGTAAGAAACTTCTTTTTTGTTCAATGCATCATGAGTAATTAGGAAGGAGAAAATCACCTTAAAAAATGGATCGGTCCCAATTCAAAACCGCATCAATTGAACTTGTTGATACTGTCTAAAGTAGCAAATAAATGTTTGCCTAGTAGAAGAACTCTCGAATCTTCTTCATTCAAAAATCCTACATTGATATAGTCAAAACTCCCTTTGATATTCAGGGAGGAGAGCTTAGCGGAGTGAACGCTAAGGCAATGCTGATGATTGAACACATATTGTGGGTTGGTGCCTAGAATGCAAGATAATAGTTGTGGATTGGTGCCGAGGTTGCAAGTTAGTCAGTGCGGGTTTGTACCCAGGTTGCAGGACAATTTAGTTGTAGGGGCAAGTAAAGACACCGGGAGCAATAAACTCTCGCCAAGAGGAGTGAACTCTTGGGGTTTGAATATTTGAATGAAGAAGAGTTGTATGTTGTTTTTCTTCTAGGAAAGATTTTCTTGGTGCAAATTTGATAATGGTCAAAGGGTTGTCTTAACGAACTTGTGATGGAATCATAAAAAGGAACTATGTGTATGAACAATCATGTTGTAGTAATTAGAAAACAAGAAAAACAAAGAGTGAGCGCGGGGGAGGAAACTGGGGACTGGCTCAGGTTTCCAATCAAGGATGGGTGGTCTCAATTAGTGGAGAAACTCTCCGCTCCTCATTGATAGAAGAAGCAAAACTAGAGACTCATTGTGCCAAGAGTTGAGAAGTCCCAATTGTACGTGCCTCTGAAAATTATGGGGAAAAGTAATTTGGGCTTTCTCTCTTTTGAAAGGTGAGAATTAGGAACGTTAGATTATTGTGTTAGTTCATGATTTCCCTGCGAGACAATGCTAGGAACCCTTTCAATGGCTCGGACTCAAGTTACTTGGTGATGAGAGTTTGTCCATTAGAAATCTTGTCTATCTGACTATGATTTTCTCAATCGATTAGGGCCTAGCAACCTGCTAGGTACCCTACTTTTGCCAAATGGATATGGTAACAGGGTGGGGACCTCACAGAATGTATCGATTATTTACATTATCAGCTTGTTTAAACCAATGTAGGCCATTGTGCGTGTTATATTCCAGCATTCTTGGAGTATCTCCAAAAAAATTTGATCCACAAAACTGACTTTGTTGTTTTGAAGATGAGCTCATATTTCTTGGTGTGCCAGCAATTCTTTTCAATTGCTCTTTACTCTTGGAAGACTTGAAAATAGTGTCATTGTTTTGTCTGAGTGGTCGGTGTTGTACCTAAGGAAGAAATGGTGTCCCTGGTGTATATAATACTAAGCCCTTGACTGCATCTAATAAGTTCTCATGAATAGCATAAAATACTACAACTGCATGCCAAACTTCAATAGGAAAGAATGTTACCCAGCTGATGAAAGCAGACACCTATGCAAGTCTCCAGAAGAGTAAGGAAAAAACTTGGAAGACTCCAAAAGACAAACCACAGAAGGTGGTCAAACCATATAATTGTTAAGGGATAGCTGGATCTTGGATTTTTTTTTGCAGTTACACTTTATAAAGGCCTGTAAGTATTCCAATAGATTTTAAGGAATTTATGGATGTCATTTTCTTTATTGTGAGTGATAGTCCCATTGTACGGGCTACCATTGATGCATTAGAACACTTCTTGTTATCAATGTCTAATAACTTTATTTTCATCACTGTAAAAGCCTTATCCTGTGATAGTAAATGCTTAGATGGCATGGTTGAAGTTTTGCATTGTTCTACAACCTCCGGGGGACGACTGCAAAGATGAGCTAAAGATTCAATGGTGAACGAAGCAAACTGATTCAAGATCTCAAAGTCCCAAAGTCTATTTTCCAAAGAGATGGCATCAAGCTCAATTTTCGTAGGAGGAAGAAGCAGAATTATTTCAAAAAATGCTTGGGCATAGATCTTTCTATTTATTGAATAGTGTGTCATCTGTGAAACCTAGGACATTCTTCTCATCCTGATTTAAGAGATTTAGATCCAAGAGAGGGTTAACAACCTCTTAAATCAGATCCAAGAGAGGGTTAACAACCTCTTGAGACTGTCTAGTTTCAAGTGGTAGAATAGGGAGGTTGTAAATGAAATAAACTTGTTAACAATAGTAGGCAAAGAAGAGAAGTAAAAATTCAAATCAACAAAGTCCTGAGCATCAATAAAGCATAAGGAGGCTAAAAAATTGCCTAAAGCATTACTCAATTGGGTTGGGTCTTTCCTTGCTAGGGCTAGAATCTTCAATCAATCATTTATCAAAGTTGTCTCAATGTAGAGAGCTACTGCTCTTGTATCGTCTTTTTCTCGTAATCTAGAAGACGTTTATGAAATTTAGTTCCTTTAAAATAGGAAAGTAAGCATTGGGTACTGATAGGGGGGATATGGACGTATTTTTTCTCTGAATAGCCAAGACGTGTTCATGACAGTATCCAACCAACTTGAAAGAGATTATATACACCAAGATAAGCAATAGAAAAAAATGAAGTCAAGTTCTGTATATGGTGGTTGTCCGACCAAGGACAACTCGGGAAACAAGGAGAGAGAGCTTATATTTGACATCCCTTCATTCAAGAACCATATGCTGACCCTTGACACAAGAAAAATGACATAAACAAGTGACACAAGACAAAAGAAAGTTTTTTTAAAATTATTGAACTTATTCTTGGTACATCCGTTTCTCGTAGGGGACTGAACGAGCTCCAAAAGCCAAGAAAGAATAGGCATATACCTGCTACTATCCAACAAAAAAGCAGCAAGTTAGAACTTGGGCTACTTTGATGGGAAGACAGGTATCCAAACAACCCATTCTGCTTGTTATTGATGTCCCATAGCCCTAGACCCCCTCACTCTCCTTGTATAAATTAGGGGGTATGTTTTCTGCCTTCCTATCAGGCATAATCCGTTTCTTTATGAATTTTTTGTTGCCATGGCATGTTTTGGTTTTATGGGTACTTCTGGTTTGCTGAGGAGGCATGTCAACATCCTTTTGGGAAGTTTCTTATGGCAAATGGACGAGGCTTTCCATTGGTTAAGTATGCTCTCTTATGAGTTTTTGGATCAGCACCATCAAGAGAGAGTCTATTCCTTGGGATTGGAGTATGGGAATCAGCCTTCACATAACAATCCAAATCAAACTCATGGAAAAAATGGGGGGTTAAAGAGAGAAAAAGAAGAGGTGAATGGGAGTAATCAAGCTCCATCCCATCCTATCTACAAGGAAGCCAATAATGGCTTATACCATCTTGAGAGCATTAGTTATTCATAATTTGTTACCAGCCTCTTGTCAACAACTATTCCCTCATGTTTTTTTAATATCTATTATGAGACCTTTATGGGACAACTAAGATTAAAACCAACCTCTATTTATGCATAAATGACCCACGTTTATACGAGTACTTCCAAAGAAATTACTAAGTCCCCATATTTTGGGAAATTTTGCCAGAGTTTCCCTTGTTTTCCGATAAGTTTTTAAAAAAAACCATGCGTCAAATTACCCATGGCGACTTCACAACGAGGATTTTTTATTATATTTCTCTTATCTTTCAAAAAACATCCCATAAAATCTCACAATGGGCTTAATCCAGCCAAGCACCTTATCAAATCAGCATACAATATTGTTTTCTTAAGCTGCCACAAGAACATATCAAAGTCAGCTATGTTACATTTTAAATGTGTTTTTATTAAACAATTGTGCATAGTTTAAACACAACAAACGCATTCCTGCATCAATTTAATTCCATCTTTTATGGAGCCAATTAGCCTAAAGCCATCTTTTATTTAAACCACTCATCCTTTTGTGGGTCGTCTAATTGTATAATTTACTTCTATTCATGTATAACATACCCATGTTTATATGATTATTTTAGAAATAATTTCCTAAATCCTCATTTTTTAGAAAATTTTGAAAGAGTTTCCTCTGTTTTTGATTATTTTATCCAAAAAACCTGATAAATCACCCATGGCAACCTCACATCGAGGATTTTCATACATCTTTTCATTCAAAAAGACCATATATTTGTAGTATGCGCTAAATGGCCTCCTTTTATAGGTCAAAAGGGCTGCCCTCTCTCATGAGAGGCAGCCATGTGTAGCCACCCTTGTAGATAAGTCCAAACCGGACCCTCCAATCCGCCCATGTGTGGCCGCCCTTGAGAAGACAAGTCCGTTTTTGAATTCGGCCACCGGCCATTGACTTCCGACCACCGGCCAACTGGCCAACCGACCGGTGGTTTTCCGACCACTTTTCGGCGGCCATCCGACCATAATATTCCGGTGAAAAGGAATATTCCGGCCCCTAAAGTTGCCCCTGAATTTTGGCCGTGAAAATTTTGGTTTCCGACGAGTGATTTTCCTTCACGCATGATGGCTTCTCCTCATAATGGGGGCCTTACAAATGTGCATTTTTACCACAAAAAATTACAAGGGGTAAATCAGGCTCCATACTTAACAATCTCCCACTTGGAGACTGATCTCCAAACCAAACCTGTGACTGCTTTCCATCCTGGCTTCTTATCCTTGAATGCCGATCGAAGATGAGAAAAAGCTCAACTTCTCCTTGTTGACCACCTTTGTAAACATGTCTGCAGGATTTTCACTTGTATGCACCTTTCCTAGCTTTAGATGTCCCTCTTCCAAAAGAGTGCGTATGAAGTGATATCTCACCTCAATGTGCTTTGTCCTTGAATGAAAGGCTGAGTTCTTCACAAGATGGATAGCACTTTGGCTATCACTGTACAATACACAATTGGCTTGTTTGAATCCAAGCTCTTCTAAGAATCTGTGAAGCCACATAATTTCTTTTCTTGCCTCCATCATTGCTACATACTCTGCTTTCGTGGTAGAAAGTGAGACCACTTTTTGCAGCTTTGAAGCCTAGCTTACTGTTGTGCCTCCAACTGTGAAGACATAGCCAGTAGTGCTTCTTCGAGTATCATTGTCAGCTACCATATCTGCATCAGCATACCCTTCTAGAAAAATATCAGTTCCTCCAAAATACAAACCATTTGTTGTTGTCCCTTTTAGATACCTAAGTATCCACTTCACAGCTTGCCAGTGTTCTTTAGCTGGGTTGTCCATGAACCTACTCGCAACTCCCACTGCATGTGCAATATCTGGCCTTGTCCAGATCGTAGCATACATTAGAGAACCTACCATTGTAGCATATGGAACTTAGACATATAGGCTATCTCCTCTTGTGTCTTTGGACACACAGCCTTCATTAATTTAAAATGACCAGCCAAAGGTGTAGAAAGTGGTTTTGCATTTTGCATTGCAAACCTTTCTAGTACCTTCTTGATGTAATCCTCTTGAGATAGCTTTATTGTCTTCTTCGTCCTGTCCCTTGATATTTTCATACCAAGTATCCTCTTTGCAGCACCTAAATCTTTCATTGAAAAAGATTTAGATAGCTCCTCTTTTAGGTCTTTGATGTCCTGCATGTTAGCACTTGCAATCAGCATGTCATCAACATACAACATTAGGATGATGAACTTCCCATCTCCCAAATTCTTCGTGTAGACGCAATGATCTGAGTTGCATCTTCTAAATCCATGATCTAACATCCATCGATCGAACTTCAAGTACCATTGTCTTGATGCTTGCTTTAATCCATACAAGCTTTTATTTAATCTGCAAACCATTTTCTCCTTACCTTTTACTTCATACCCCTTTGGTTGAAGCATGTAGATTTCCTCCTCTAAGTCACCGTGAGGGAATTCCGTATTTACATCCATTTGCTCGAGATTTAAATCATGAGCAACCACAAGGCTTAAGACAAGCTTAATTGAGTTCATTTTTACAACATGAGAAAATATTTCATTGAAGTCAATACCTTTCTTTTGAGAAAACCCTTTTACCACAAGCTTAGACTTGTACCTTTCTTCCCACCATCTTCTTCCTTCACCTTGTGCACCCATTTGTTTTGAAGTGTCCACTTACCTTTAGGCAACTCAATTCCATTTTTGGTTGCGATGTAGTGAGTCCATCCCCACTTGCATGCTCTTCGTCCATTCTTCTTTGGATTCATGTTGCATAGCTTCTTTGTATGGATTCCGGCTCTCTAGAATCTGAGATCAAGAGATGGTTGAAGGAAGGAACAAAAATTTTTGGAGGTCTACTTGCTCTTGTAGATCTTTGGGGAATATGTTGAGGCTCCTCAATTGGTTGACGTTGTTGCACATTGTCCCCGTTTGCAGTCCTTGAGTCTTCACCGTCCTCAAGCTCCATGTACTCATCACCTGTTTCTTTTGTTTGTTTTCTTTCCAAAACATATTTTGTTCATTAAAAATTACATCCCTACTCCTTAATATTTTACCATCTTCAGGATTCCATAGGCGATACCCAAAGTCACCTTCTCCATAGACAATGAAGAAACACTTTTTGGACTTTGCATCTAGCTTTGATCTTAGGCTTCTGTCTATGTGCACGAAAGCCTCACACCCAAACACTTTGAGAAATGCATAATTCACCGGTTTACCTGTCCATGCCTCTTCTAGAACTCCCCCATCCAATGCCGTTGAGGGTGACCGATTGATTAAGTACACATACGTACTTACAGCTTCCACCCAAAGCTAAAGCGATAGGCCTGCATGTAGCTGCATGCTTCGTGCTCGCTCCATGACTGTTCTATTCATCCTTTCCGAAATCCCATTTTGTTGAGGTGTCCTTGGGGTTGTCCTTTGCCTCTGAATGCCATTGCTAGCACAAAAGCTTTCAAAAGCTTAGCTGCAATATTCGCCTCCATTGTCAGATCTGAGGCATTTAACCTTGGTACTTGTTTCATTCTCCACAAAGGCTTTCCACCTTTGAAATATGGAAAATACATCGGACTTATTCTTCATGACATAAACCCATGTTTTTCTAGTTGCATCGTCTATGAATGTTACATAGTACAATGAGCCCTCAAGTGATGGTGTACTTGCAGGACCCAAAACGTCAGAATGAACCAACTCAGGTTTTTTTTTTCTTTCATTTCCTGGTTTTTGAAAATTTACTCTCTTTTGTTTACCATAAACACAATCTTCACAGAACTCTAAGTCCACTTCTTTCAAACCTGGCAGAAGCTTCTTTGTTTGAAGGATTTGCATTCCTTTGGCACTCATATGCCCAAGCCGGTAGTTCCACACCGCACTGTCAACTTCTGTACTTGCTGCACAAGCTGAAGGTTGCGTGCTCATAGTACACAAGTAAAGTGTACCAACCTTTTCTCCCTTCGCAACCACCAAAGATCCCTTTGAGATCTTCCACCGTTTGTTTTCGAATGCAATGTTGTGACCTTCATCATCCAATTGTCCTGTAGATATCAAATTTTTTTGAAGAGAAGGAACATGCCTAACATCTTTAAGCTTCCATTCACGTCCGTTAGCAGTTTTGACAGAAACTATACCTTTGCCGACAATCTCACAAGCTTCATCATCTCCCAAGTATACATACCCAAAATTACCTTTGGAGTAATCTTGGAAATGTTGCTTATGTGGTGTCGCATGGAATGAAGCCTCGGAATCTACTATCCAGGAATTAGACACATTGTCTAATGAGAGAATTAGAGCATCTTGTTCTACTTTACCTACCACATTGGCCTCTGATGTTGGCTTGTTGTCTTGAGAGTCGAGACTCAGTCTCATTCTTCTTCTTGGACCACCAATCCTTCTTGACGTGGCCCTTCTTTCCGCAATTCCAACATTCAAGAATTGACTTTGTGCGTGACTTGCTCTGTCTTAAGCGATCACGACCCTTTTGGTTTTTGAACCTCTCCTTAGGACTTCCTCTTGTTTCCACTGACAATGCAGCACTTGATGATTCTCCTGTGCTTCTCCTTCGTATTTCCTCGCTTAGGAGAACACCCATAACATCATCAAACTTAAGAGTATTTGTGCCAAAATAGAATTACTTATAGCCATCACAAGGCTGTCCCAACTATCTGGTAGAGATGATAGTATAAGGAGAGCTTGCACTTCGTCATCGAAATTGATTTTCATCGATCGAAGTTGAATTATGTTTGTGTTAAAGTCATTTAGGTGTTCTACAACTGAACCATTCTCTGCCATCTTTAGATTGAACAAGCGCTTCATAAGAAATACCTTATTGGATGCCAATGGTTTCTCGTAGAAGTTGTCAAGTGACTTCATCAAGTCCTCCGAGGTCTTCATCTCCGAAACATTGAAGTCCACCGTTGATGCCAAGCTTAACCATATTGTTCCCAGTGCTTTTCGATCAAGGACAATCCACGCTTCATCTGCCATTGTTGCAGGCTTCTTTGCAAGACCGCCTAGTGGCAAATAGAGGTGCTTTTGGTAGAGATAGTCTTCAATCTGCATCTTCCAATGTTGGTAGTTTTTGCCGTTGAACTTCTCAATCTTGAGCTTCCCTTCCTCCGCCATAATTCCCACTCAATTCAAGGAATCATTTCCTTGAGATAACTTAGCTACGAGCAAACCTTGCTCTAATACCAATTGTTGTTAGGAAATATGATGTAGCTAAATAGATATTTGAGTAGATTACTTAATGGAGAGAGATAGATTTCACACACACAAGATTATAGAGTAGAGAGAGAGAGAGAGAGAGAGAGAGAGAGAGTACACACGATATACGTGGTTCACCCAATGTGGGCTACATCCACGGGAAAGAAGCCACTCAATGGCTTTAGTACTTCAAAACAAGAAGTAGTTTACAAAGGGATTATACCCTTAGTAGATCTCCCACCTGAAATGTATATAGAAATGGCCTCCTTTTATAGGTCAAAAGGGTTGCCCTCTCTCATGAGAGGCAGCCATGTGTAGCCACCCTTGTGTAGATAAGTCCAAATCGGACCCTCCAATCCGCCCATGTGTGGCCGCCCTTGAGAAGACAAGTCCGTTTTTGAATTCGGCCACCGGCCACCGGCCAACTGGCCAACCGACTGGTGGTTTTTCGACCACTTTCCGGCCGTCGTCTGGCCATAATATTCCAGCGAAAAGGAAAATTCTGGTCCCTAATGTTGCCCCTGAATTTTGGCCGTGAAAATTTTGGTTTCCGACGAGTGATTTTCCTTCACGCACGATGGCTTCTCCTCATAATGGGGGCCTTACAAATGTGCGTTTTTACCACAAAAAATTACAAGGGGTAAGCAGGCTCCATACTTAACAAGAGGAGGATGCGCAAAAAGGAGGAGCACTAGAGAGTAAGATGAGGATGCACAAAAAGGGTTGGGAGCACAAAAGAGATGGTTTGCTTACTGCGTAGCATCGACGGGGGCAGAGTTAAAACGCTAGGCAGTAGAGGATGCAAAAAGAGGGAGAAGAGCGCTCAAGCTTTTACTGTTTGCTCACTGTATGAGCGCTCATCTGGGCCTAGGGTATAGTTAAAATGTTTGGCAGGGGTGCTGCCTCTAAACTTAGTATGCTTACCTCGACGAGGGTGACAACTTCACTTATGCACATGATTACACCCGAGATTGTGGTTGGTAGATCGTACTGCATGGGAATCTGATCCCGTTTATTACTCCTAAAATGGTTGTCCTTGTGAGCACAACCCACATGCCTTTTTCAAGTGACCGTTTAGAGTCAGATGTTGATTTTTGTTGCAGTCGACATCTCCATCTCCAAGTAGAACAAACAGACCGCCCTTGTCTTCGCCTTTTTTGCACTCTTCCCCTTGGCCACCTCTCACGATCTTGCATTGACAGACCTCCACTGGCTTGAGTCCATTGCTACCACGTCGCCATCGCCCTTGCCTTTTCCTTTTCTTCCTCTTCCTCCTGGCCACCTTTTGGTTCTTTCTCTTAGTGACCTGCAACATCACCATCCAATTCGGTGCCATTGGATTTTGTAGAGAGAGGTTCTCTCTCTCTCTCTCTCTCTCTCTCTCTCTCTCTCTCTCTCTCTCTCTCTCTCTCTCTCTCTCTAGGTCCCATAGGTCATATTTGACCTCCCAGGACGATAATAGAACTATCTATCTATCTCTCTCTCTCTCTCTCTCTCTCTCTCTCTCTCTCTCTCTCTCTCTCTCTCTCTCTCTCTCTCTCTCTCTCTCTCCCCCCCCCCCCCCTTCCCCCCCTTGCCTGTGTGTTGTTAACTATGTGTGCACCAAAGCCACTGTGTAACGGGGTTAGGGCACAAGGGGAACAACACTTCAAGGTCAAAGAGTGGTCGTTAGGGTAAGATTAGAAGTCTCGCAACCTCAAGATTCGCATAGTTACAAATCGTACGTATTAGTTGAGATTCTCCATGCACCGCATGGTTAGAATAATTACTCCTTATGTGACAGTGCCTGAGTTGTTATTCAATGCTATGTTTGGGCATAGTGAGTGAGTAGGCCAATATATCTTTTATTGATACATTAAATTCTCTGTTCCAATCCACCTGTTTTGAATGGACGTGGGTACAACGTAAATTCAACTTGAGTCAGAACCAAGCGAATAGGGCCCTTTGAAGATTCTTGGGGTCCCTGTTCGCCTAGTTCTGACTCTAGTCATGTCACCTATTATGACATGAGTGCATGGGACAGAACCAAGCAAATAGAGATCGTGAGGGATACTCTAGGTCCAATATTCGCTTGGTTATGACACCAAATACAGACCAATTTTCAATAGTAGTTTTGGCTTGCTTTTTCTTTTAGACATGGGGATCATAGTCCTGGAGACATACGATGTGGGCCAGGATACAAAGCATTTACTGATAACATTAAATGCTCTGTTCCAATCCACCTATTGTAAATGGACGTGGGTACAACATAATTCAAGTTGGGTCAAAACCAAGCGAATAGGGTCCTTCGGAGATTCTTGGGGCCCCTATTCGCCTGGTTTTGACTCTAGTCATGTCACCTATTATGAAATTAGTGCACGGGACATAACCAAGAGAGTAGAGACCTTGAGGGATACTCCAGGCTCAATATTCACTTGGTTATGACACCAAAAACAGACCAATTTTGAAAAATAGTTTTGGATTGCTTTTTCTTTCAGTCATGGGGATCATAGTCCTGGAGAGAGACAATGTGGATGAGGATACATGTGAAGAAAAACTATTCACGTTCTTATTTAATGCCTATGCTCATCACCGTGCATCAGAACTATCAGGAATGTTTAATGCAGAGTTTTCTATAGAGAGGATCATAGATTGCTCATTTGAGTACCTACAAACCCATTTGCAACAGTATGAGGCAGTCATTTGTGACAATTCCATGACAATTGATGGCATGAGATATGTGCCCCCAGCCGACCTTGACCCTGACAAGAGTGCGGCAAGGAGACTGAATTGTTGTCTAGAAAAGTGTCCCTCCAATGCACTGCTTGTACAAGACAGGTGTATGAAGCACTTAAAAAAGTGTTGCTTAGTGGAATTCAACCACGGGTTTGTCTGTTACTTGTATCACAGACGGATGGTGAGTCAGAGACTTCCTAGTCAACAACTTTTGGTATTGTCCATTGGCGCTAGAGGAAGAGATAGAGGATGTGGAGGTGCAGTTTGACCCAGAAGAAGAGTGGGTAGAGGTATTAAAGGAAGCATTTGATGCGGGCTTAACTCTTGCTTCTCTTGCGAATGCAGCATCAAGGTGCAAGCAAGAAAGCCCAAATAAGGAAGTGACTTTGCCTCTGAATTGCACTCCCAGCTTTGCTATGGCAGGCGACACCCACTATTTTCTGCTCACAAATATCATGCATGAGATAAATATATGGGAGGACTACTGCCTAGCTGCAATTGCAGATTTTTGTGAGGCAGACATGGGATTTGTGGATGATGATGGAGTGGACTAACATCTTATTGCTGACATAGCTATCCACAACTTACATTTCACTTCAGGGTGGCAACTGATCAAAGATACATTCAATGAAGTGAAGTCTAGAGAGGCCAATTTGCCAACAGATGAGCAGTTTCAATCGACAAAAAAACCACTCGGCTTGGAAAACATGGGTAGGACCATGGCACCCAGAGCTCAGGTAATGAATAGTCAGTCAGTCTATCACTTGTGGGGAAGGTCGATTCTGGAAATGGACGAGAATTAGATGGTAGTTTTTAAAGGCATTCAGATGGTATTGGAGATGGCCCGGTGATGAAATATCATGAACAATATTTTTGTTGACACGTGCTAGTGTATGACAATAGTTTCCTTAGAAGAGCGGGAGGCTCACGGCAAGGGCTTGTCACTAGAGTACAAGGCAAGGATGCAACGTTGTCCCACTACATCGAGCATTTCAACCGCAAAAAGGTTTGTAGAAACAAATCAAGTACTTGGCAATTGTACTAATCTCGCTTAGGGCCCATAAATGTTTTATTATTGTTTTGTAGATCATAATATACGACAAGGAAGAGGACAATGCAAAGTTCCCACTGTTTGCAACGAAAGTTATTACAAGATTTTGTGGTGGGCACCCCCTCCCACTAAACGCAGAAAGACTAATTTTGATTGAGAATAGTTTGCTCTACGCGTCTTTGGCATTGGGTATGGGTGCCAAGCCAGAGCCCCCCATTTTATGTCCTACATAGCTCAGGCTCTAGCTGCAGGGGTTGAAGACCCAGAGAGCTTAGATCCATACAACAAGTGGTTGTTTATGAGGAAAAGAAGATGCTTGATGCTCGTGGGGATGCTGCCATCAACAAAGGAACGAGCCCGTCTACAGAGCTTGCACATCAAAGAGGTACAGAGTGAGGAAGAAGGAGGTGCATCTAAGAGGATAAAAACGACGGGCTCAGGTCCATCTTCTCCCTCAAGTCCATCTTCTCCCGCTCCTGACTCGTGAGTGTCGCCACCTCGCATGGCACTTCCCCGTATTTGAATTTCCCCAAGCCATCTGTTTCTTCTCTTTTCAGATGTGTTGTAAAGACCATGTAATTTTTGAACTCTTAAGAAGCTCCTTCTGCCTTGCTCTATGAATAAGTCGTCTATAAGTCCATTGGTGTAACTCTAATAGGCTATTGGCCTTATCATTTCCTCCCCCATGTCTAGTGTGATTAAAGTAACCTGTCCTTGCCATTGATGGGGGCTTTTCACAAGCCAAGGTCCAATACCCCTCTTCTCTCGTCCCCACCCCATGAAAACCCCCTCTTAGGGAGGGAGTGATAAAAGACATTGGAAAAAAGTAAGAAAAAAATAAAGTATGATTATGTAAATATATGAGAAAGGTAAAATAGGCCACCTCATGCTTGCGGGGCAGCCCATCCCCACCTTGCCTCCTTTTTCTTCACTGTTGCCCCGCCGTGTGTCCCTTTTCCTCTCCTCCACTCAAAAGGTCAACCCCCTCTCTCTTCCCCTTTTCCTTTCTCCTTTCTCTCTCCCCTCAAGCTACCCCACCTCTCACCAATAATGCATTCTAACTCACCAATAATGCACCCTAACTCACATGCAACTTACCCTATCTTCCAAAATAGTATACCCCACCCCCCCTTTCTCTCTCCTATCATATCCCATGACCCAAATACCCCCCCCTCTCTCTAAAGGGTGCCATGTCTCTTGTCTTGTAGCTAAATAACCTCCCCCACACTCACACACACTCAGTTTCACTAAAAAAGGTGCCCACAGACCCATCCCCACCCGGTGGTTACCTGATTTTTCTTGTGTTCACACACATCTGCACACAGATTCACCTCTGAACACACTCCTCTCTCTCCCCTCTTGTAATTACTTTATTCTCCATGTCACCTCTCACTTTTTTTCATCAACCCATCTCTCTCTCTTAGTCTCTCTCTCATGAGACTGTGTTCTGGCACATATACACACAGCCAGACAAGTGGGGCCCACAGTCACATGGCCTATGTAGATAATGATTTCTTCATTTCTAAATTCTAGAATTTCTCCCCCCCCTCCCCTATATAAAGAGGGTTCACCATCACACAAAAACACACAACATCACCAAAGAACACACTATGCACTGTGTGTGCCTAGTGCACACACACACACACCCACACCATCACCATCACCGCAATCACCATGCTTGTCTTGAGCATGACCTCTACACCCTTGGCTATGGAAGATGAAGGGCAACTAAATGAAGGATGATGGCCATAATCCTCGTGCGAGTCTTCGCCATCAACTCCCACCTATCTGCCATGTGCTCTACCACTCTCTCCCTTCTCATTCCCCTACCCTATGCTCCCCATTTCATCGCCTAATCCACTAATTTTGGGAAGGCCATGGCTGATGGCCATGAAGGCAAAACAGGACTGGGGTACTGGCCTTCTACGCATGACGGGTAAGAAAGGGGAGACAATCTACTACGACATGAGGATTGGCAAGCAGAAGCAAATGAATCTGGAAACATCGGCAGATGAAACTACTAGCGAATCTTCCAGTTCTGAGGAGGAGACCACATCCACCGACGAAAGTGACAGTTCCATTGATGTGATGGGTATCATTATGAAGGATCCACAAAGGGTAAGCACAACTGGTGATCCATCACCAAAAGGGAAACCCAATGAAGAGGAGAGAAAATCACCTGGCCTAGGAGGAAGTAGGTTGAAGGGTATGTTGTCTACGGAATTAACACTTGAGGAGAAAGATAGTTTTTTGCAAATGTTGATGGGATTTCCTAACCTGTTCATTGACAACTATGAAAGAATCACAGGCATTACAGTGGTGGAACATCATATTAAGCTGAAGGAAGGGGTAAAACCAGTTGTGCAAAAGCTACGACGACTGGGGGTCATACAAGAAAAGGCACTCTTGGCCGAGGTAAGGAAACTGCTGGAGGCGGGATTCATCTATCTTGTAGAAAACTCAGAATGGGTGTCACCCGTAGTGGTGACGCCTAAAAAGAATGGTAAGTGGAGGGTCTGTGTTGACTACAAACCACTAAATGCAGCTACAAAGAGAGACCACTTTCCTCTCCCTTTCTTGGATGAAATTCTGAATGAAGTAGCGGGTTTTGAATGCTATACCGTCTGTGATGGTTATTCTAGATACTTTCAAATACGCATAGCCTTGGAAGATCAACTAAAAACCACTTTTATCACGCCATGGGGTTGTTTTGCATACAGGGTTATGCCATTTGGTCTCACAAATGCACCTGCCACATTCCAAAGATATGTCACATATGTTTTTCAACCGTTCTTTGGAACATCCATAAGAGTGTTCATTGATGATTTTTGTATATATAGCTCCCGTATTTCACATTTAGAAAAGGTAAATGAAGGTTTGGCCAGGTTGCAGAGCCTAGGTGGGCAATTAAATGTGGATAAATGCCACATTGGGGAGAGTAAAGTCATTCTACTAGGCCATGAAATTTCAGCAAAAGGTATCAACGCCGACCCAAGTAAGGTGTCCGCACTCATAGCCCTACCTTCACCAACGACCGCACGTCAACTGGTCTCTTTTCTACAGAAGGTGAGGTACTTAAGTAGATTCATACATCTACTATCACAACTTGTTCTACCACTGCAACAACTCACTCAAAGATCAACTTTCACTTGGGACGAGGAAAGCGAACATCACTACAACAAGGTAAAGGAGGTCTTAGCCACTCTGCCAACTATCTCACCACCTAAGTGGGATGAAAAATTCTATGTCACCTCAAGTGTTGGTGATGACTCATTGGGGGCTGTGCTACTCCAAAAGGATACGACGACATCTTCATGAGGCCAATCTACTTCTCTAGTCGAATGATGACAGCAGGAGAGAAAGGTTTCACCCATGTGGAACACTTAGTCCTAGCTCTTAGATTTGCAACTACAAAGTTTAGGTCATATTTGTTGCCTAAGCAATTTGTGATTCTAACCACGGATGAAATATTTCCCTATGTTGTACAACACATGGATGTGTCTGCTAGAATTACTAAATGGCTAGTTCGTCTGCAAGAGTTTGACTACACGGTACAGGTAGAAAGCACGACAAGGGCAAGTTTGGGGGGACTCATGACCTACCAAGTCTTTGAAAGGAAGGAGAAGCAATCTAAGGAAGGAGAAGTCCGATTACCTCCAGTACCACCGATGGTAGAAGGAGCATACTCTCTCTACTTTGATGGAGCCTACAAGCGAGCGTCCGACAAAGCAGCTACAGGCATAGTGGTCTTTGATGACAAAGGGACAAAGGTATTTTCGTTGGGCCAATTGTTAGATTCACATTCTAACAATGAAGCTGAGTATGCAGCACTAACCAAGGGTCTACAATGGTGCGTCTCGCAAGGTGTACAACGCCTTAATGTATTTGGGGATGCTCTACTTCTGGTAAGGCAAGTAAATGGAGCATGGACATGCAAGAATCCTAGTTTAAGGACTCACTTAAGTGGTGTAAAAACCTTGTTGGGTAAGTTTGAAGAAGTTCAAATACACCATATCCCAAGGGCTCAAAACGAAGAAGCAGATGCCCTAGCAAGTGAAAGACTACAGGAAGTGGTGGTTGGAGCAATAAAACTAAAGCTCCCTCTATTTCAAGGAAGTGATGCCTTGCCTGACATCATGCATTTTTTGGAAACAGGGGAATGCCCATCAGATTTAACAAAGGGACAGAAGCAATGGCTGACGCGGAAGGCCACAAGGTATCGACTCATCAATGACGATTTGTACTGTAAGGGTAAGGACCAAATACTCAGGAAGGTCCCTCTCTCTCAGGAAATCACGGGAGTAATTGCTAGCTGTCACGACGGGGTTTGTGGTGGTCACTTTGCCCTAGACATAACAAGTAGGAAAATCTTGCAGGCAGGCTTCATATGGCCTAGCCTCAACCGTGATGTACACCACTGGTGCAAAATATGTAAGTTGTGTCAAAAGGCCGGCACTAGGTCACTTATGCCTGAACCACAGACACCTATTCTCTCATATGGCCCATTTGAAAAATGGGGTATCGATGCCATTGGGCCATTACCTAGGGCCAACTCAGGAAAATTCTACATTATCATGGGGGTCGACTACATGACTAGATGGGCAGAGGCTACAGCCACCACTAGAATCACAGCGGTAGAGGTAGCTAAATTTATCTACGAGCACATATGCTGTAGGTTTGGCACACCTTTAGAGATCATCTCTGATAGAGGGCCAGGTTTCAGAGCAGACTTGGTAGGAGAATTAATGTAGAAACTGGGCATTACAAGGAGGCACTCTTCACCATATTACCCTCAATGTAATGGCCTAGTTGAAAAGGTAAATGGAATGGTTTCTAAAATTATTACCAAGCAGGTAAACAATCATCCTGGAGACTGGGATAAGTATCTACTACCAGCTTTATGGGCCTACAGAACTTCATTTCGTACATCCTTGGGATTCACACCGTATCATCTAGTATTTGGTAAGGAAGCAATCTTGCCCATTGAAGTGCAACTACAAAGTCTCAGAGTAATGGCAAGCCAGCTTCAACAGCCCAACATGCATTTGAGAGATCACATCATCAACTTGGAAAGACTGCAGCTGGACAGAGAAGAAGCAATAAATTATTATGCAGCACAAGCAGAGCATAGACGGCTTAGCTTGAACGAGCATCTCCGGAAAAAAGAATTGAAGAAAGGAATGTTGGTGCTCCGCTACGACAATCGCTTCGACACGCGCAAGGATAAGAAACTCCTACTCCGATGGGAAGGTCCTTTCATCGTCAGGAAAAAGTATTCCAATGGAAGCTACCAGCTTATGGAGGCTGATGGAAAACTTCATAAAACCAGGGTAAATGGTTGGCGACTTAAACCTTATTTTCTTCGATTTGACCAGGCTCCACCTATTGACATTCCAGATGAGGACACACCATCAGCCGCCACCTCCGACGATAATGATCAAACAGATGAGCTAGAGACATGAATGCCTCTAGCCAAAAGGGGAGGGCTAATGATGGAGGCTTTTCACAAGCCAAGCTCCCATACCCCTCTTCTCTTGTCCCCACCCCATGAAAACCCCCTCTTAGGGAGGGAGTGATAAAAGACATTGGAAAAAAGTAAGAAAAAAATAAAGTATGATTATGTAAATATATGAGAAAGGTAAAATAGGCCACCTCATGCTTGCGGGGCAGCCCATCCCCACCTTGCCTCCTTTTTCTTCACTGTTGCCCCGCCGTGTGTCCCTTTTCCTCTCCTCCACTCAAAAGGTCAACCCCCTCTCTCTTCCCCTCACTTACATGCAACTTACCCTATCTTCCAAAATAGTATACCCCACCCCCCCTTTCTCTCTCCTATCATATCCCATGACCCAAATACCCCCCCCTCTCTCTAAAGGGCGCCATGTCTCTTGTCTTGTAGCTAAATAACCTCCCCCACACTCACACACACTCAGTTTCACTAAAAAAGGTGCCCACAGACCCATCCCCACCCGGTGGTTACCTGATTTTTCTTGTGTTCACACACATCTGCACACAGATTCACCTCTGAACACACTCCTCTCTCTCCCCTCTTGTAATTACTTTATTCTCCATGTCACCTCTCACTTTTTTTCATCAACCCATCTCTCTCTCTTACTCTCTCTCTCATGAGACTGTTGTTCTGGCACATATACACACAGCCAGACAAGTGGGGCCCACAGTCACATGGCCTATGTAGATAATGATTTCTTCATTTCTAAATTCTAGAATTTCTCCCCCCCCTCCTCCCCTATATAAAGAGGGTTCACCATCACACAAAAACACACAACATCACCAAAGAACACACTATGCACTGTGTGTGCCTAGTGCACACACACACACACCCACACCATCACCATCACCGCAATCACCATGCTTGTCTTGAGCATGACCTCTACACCCTTGGCTATGGAAGATGAAGGGCAACTAAATGAAGGATGATGGCCATAATCCTCGTGCGAGTCTTCGCCATCAACTCCCACCTATCCGCCATGTGCTCTACCACTCTCTCCCTTCTCATTCCCCTACCCTATGCTCCCCATTTCATCGCCTAATTCTCTAAATAAAGCTTGAGGTTTTGTGAGTATGTTTTCTTGCAATGTTTTGCCCATGTGAGGTGTGCGGAATCGCCACCTAGTCTTGTGTTTTGGAGTGAGCTTGTGTATGTGTGAAGGGTGTGCGGATTCGCCATCCTTTTGTGATGCCTAAGTACTAAGCCGCTATACCCCCTCCCTCACTCTCTCTCTCTCTCTCTCACTTGATCTCATTCCCTTTCCTTTTCATCATTACTCCCAAGCATCCATCTCTCTTGGATGAAAAATTTGTTATGGTGGTGTGTTGTTTGCGTCCTAGCCGCTGAAGCTAGGTGGTGCCCCCTGTTTGCTTTACCATGACAGGCTCGAGGCGCGCCATTCGGTCCCCGGTGATTTAGAGGCCGTCGGGGTTCGGGGTTCGCTTTGCTCCCGTCACCATGTAGTGCGCTTCTTCCATGCCTTGTGTGGACCATATTGATAGTGAGCCGTATGTCTTGGCAAAATATGGAGCATGGTTGAACAGTATGTGCTGCATTGAAATAAAACAAAATGGTGAGTAGAGTACAATTTTAAATTTTGTTTGTATACGTAGAATGCTAACCCACCATGTAATGTGTGATATGTTGCCCACCCCACCCTGTAAGGTAAGCCTTCTTCCAATCCAGCAAAGCTGCTTGAAATGATGTGAGCTTACTTTGGTCCCAAGAATGCTGCTCAACGTAGTGGAAAATTTTATTTAGTGATTTCCACACGTTCACCTTGTGATTTTGGATTGCCCTACCACCAGCATTGTCTTTAACCACTTTATGTAATTGTTTTCATTTGTTGAACAAGTTTTTCCTCTCTTCTCTATCTGAATCTTTGAGGCTAAACCCAAGAAACCTTCTGGCCTTCACACTGCCTATTGATGCTTTCCTACGTATCTTGTAACGACTTTGAGACATCTTAGGGTCCTCTTCGATTTTGACATTGCCTCCATGCAAACCAATGTCGGAGATAACTTCCTCTAATGATTTGATCACTCTTTTTGATTCACTCTCTGGCTTTAATGTCCATGCAAAGCATATGTATAAATGAACCACCTTTTCAATTATTCGACAGAGTGCATGAAGTGTACAGACGTGAACTCTACTCAGAGGAATATCAAGCATTGGCCTAAAAGTTTTATCTTGAAGATGTCTGTTGAGAGCTCTATACAATTGCACACTCTCAAGAGATTGTGCATCAGCCATGCAATATAAGCATGGATTTGCCACAACTGCTCCGTGTGTTATGTTGTACATACACTTAAGAGTCTTCAAGTCACCTGCCATGTGCCATTCCATTGTATAGCTACTAAATCCTTCCATTGAAAGAACGACTCTGTTACTTTGTTCACTGATGATAGAAGGAATTTGGGTTTGACTAAAAACCCAATCGAGGATTTCAAAATCTTCCTTATCAACCAACACAATGAAAAATGAAAACGAAAAATCAACAACCAAATACCAATATTTTTGTTATTATAGAGTGAACTAAGTATACTTGAAATGATCCTAGATTTAGAATGTTGTTTTTGGATTGCACGCTAAAGTATCATGGATCCTCTTTTGTTATTGATGGATCTAGAGCTTTGTTCATGAGGGTAATGGTGACTCTCTCCAGCTTCTTTTTCTTCAGGACCTTGCACTCGTCGAGCTTCAAAAAAACTTGAGAACCTCACCGCACTCCTCTCGACCGATGTCAAAGAAGTGAATTGCATACCTTTGCAATGCTTCAGGATCAACGAAGAGGTTGTTGTGCTCGTCAAACTGTACCTCTCGGCCACCCTAGCCTAAGAACGTTGCTTCAATAGGAATGGTGACCCAAGTTTCTTAAACACCTCATTGTTTACGTGCCAGCAAGCAGCCTTTACATGTGATTGCTTTGGCATCAATGATCCTGTCTGTAGTTTATTTTGAGACTTTTTAGCTAATGCTTTGAAGAGTGCCCTGTATCCCATCTGTGAGATGCCACTGCCATCAAGTATTGCTTGCACTTCCATTGGTTCCAACTGATTCTTGTTCATGAAGTAGGTAAGGAGCCTCCCTTTCAACTTACGAATTTTTTTCCAAGTTATCATCTCTTCAACTACTTCTTCTGGAACTAGATGGCTGTAATGCACTATGGCATTGAAGCCTACATAATTTGAGTTTGGATGCAGTAAAGACATGCCAAAAATCACCATGCATTATGATCATGTATAGGAAAGTGTATCCATTCCTTAGTGAATCACATTGAAGATACAAAAGAAGAAACAAACTTTGAGTTACCTTAAAGCTCGTATTTGTTTTTTCCAGGCCACCACTACCAATCTTCGTGTTCTCAATGTTGCGCAGATCTCGTTTTCTTTTTTGACTACCAATCATGATGTCTTTCTCTCGCAAACTTGTGATCTTCTTCTCAAGGATTTGGATTGTCTCTTTGTTTGATGAAATCTTCCGAGAAGATGCTTCATTAAGTTTCTTCACCTGCATGTTCTCCATCACCAGCAGGTTTTGACACATTGAGCCACTTGATATGGTCTTAATCATTTGTGTTCAGCCACCAATCTAACCAATTTGTGGCCGCTTGGAAAGATGTCTCTCATTTTATCCTCTTGGCTTGGAGAAAATCCTGGTGGAATCCTCTCAGATATGTGCTCTGGCATCATTTTTGGATGAAAGTAAGTAGAGATCGGAGTACCCTTGTACGTACATCTCTCTAGATTAATTGGATTGATAAGTCTGTACTCTCTCCCATACTTATCTACCATCAAAAATTGCACTCCGTGGGCATCTGTATACGTGAATGAATAGAGATTCTTATGGGTGGTCAACTCTCTAGCATTGGGTTCTACACACCTGTAGAAGATGTATGGATCTCCATTTGTGAACCTATACAAGCCCTCATGAGCATAATATTTAAACACTCTCATGGATTCATTAGCTTTAATGAATCTCACATTTGGTTTTTTGATCAAAGGATGCCTCTCCTCTAGGTATTCTCCTAATCCCCCAGTTGTCTGCATTGCAGTGTTTTTCATGTCTCTGAGTGGAGTAGAGAACCCTGGTGGTGGATGTTTTGTCATGGTTAAGGCTCACTCAAAACTCTCAAGATAGTCCTTGACAAGATCACTTTGGCTTAGTGCAAGTTATCCCTATTTTTTCTTGGAAAATTCTCTCAAAAGTCAGGAATTTGTGACTTTTTGGTCTCTAGAAACTAGTCTTAAGGTACCCTAAAAGTTTGGTCTAGGTGTGTGCTATTGCCCACAAGATTTCTTCCTGGCTATACCTGACTCAATTTGGAGTTTTGTTTCAAACGTTAGAGCACTTTTAGTGAACTGCACTTGAAACATCACACAAAGCAGTTTCAAGACCAGAACACAAAATTTTTGGCTTGTATCTTGGTTTCCAGAAGGTATTTTTAGCTCAAACTTGAGTTTTGGGATGTCCTCAAGTATTTCTATAAGATCATCAAATCAGATGCCCTTGTAGGGATTGGGTGGTGTGTGCAATGAGCTCAAGGTGGTTTGAAGCTTGGAGCAACCATGACTACACACAGTAGGAGAGAGAGAGAGAGAGAGAGAGAGAGAGAGAGAGAGAGAGAGAGAGAGAGAGAGATAAAGAGAGAGACACTCAATAAACTATAATGTACATACAATACATTTACAACATATATTATCATTCATATACAAATGGAAGTGTTTATATACAAAAGGTCTCAGAGCCAGCATCCGGTAGCTCATATCTGCAGGTGCCTTTTCAAATGGCTACACACATATGTACTATGTGTCACATCAAAAATTGAACTGGGTGTCAAAGGAGTTCCCATGCCCATCTTTCAACCCTCCCATTGGGCATGTCATACATAATGAAGACCCAACTATCCACATAGGATGACAAGATCTATCCACACAGAATGATAAAAATAAATAAACCTCCCCTTGAACTAGAGAGAAGAAATGGCTTTAAAGTACATTTGTAACGATAGAAACTTCCCCTTCGTCCTCAGCTTCTTTTTCTTCGACTATATTAGCAGCTCCTCTGATAGGTCTCTTGCCTTTGTAGTTTATGTTGTTGTTGTTGCTATTGTTCATGTTAGCTTTTCCTTTGGATTTCTTCTTGCTAAAGGTATTTGACATAGATAACATAACTGGAATGTTACCTTCACATATTGAGGCCAACAATGTCGATAAATGCTTATCACATGTATAACATGCATTACAAAATGTGAGGCCTAATGAGTGAGGGTTTATATTGTGCTCCATGGTTTTACATCTAGCATACATCACAAAATTTTGGTCCTCCATGTGGATTTACCCCTTCAAAAAGCAATTTATGTGTGAAAGGCTGCGTACCGCACTTTGTGAGGTTCTACTGTGTGAATAGACACTTGTAGGAAATCTACAAAAGCCTAAAAAAATAAGTAGTTTAAAACAGAAAATGAGTTGAGAAAAGGCTTCTTGAGAAAAGCAGACAGTGTTTTCAAGCTGCTGGAAGATAAGGACGCCCACAATGCGTGTACGCTCATAGAGGATGGGGCCTCCTTGGCGTTTTTTGGTGCTCTCAAGTGTGTACGTAGTGCATACAACAGATTGCTGCAGCCTTTTGATTGTCTTTTGTAGTTGAGCATCAAGCTTGCACTTGAAAATTTTGGGCAATTCTAGCAGCTTCTCTGTGTGTGCGTGCGTGTGTGGACTCCGAATGTTGTGTGTGGACGCTTTCAACAAATCATGCCAATTTTAGAAAGTAGGGCCGTAGGGTGTAGCAAGGGAATCGATGATCTGCATGAGGCTGAGTTGTTGAATTCAATGAGTGTGCAACACTGTGTGACCTACAGGTGGAGCTGAGATAGAACCAGGTAAGGTGCGAATCATACAATTGAGTCCAAGGAGATGCTTGCAAAAGATGTGGCAACTGCTACAAATTGATTTGTAAGCCCCCCTAATATTGAGCTGATTTTGATTTTGCTGCTTATGGCCTTAATTTATTCTAACAATTAGGTTACCTCCATATAAATTTTGCTGTGCTCTGAAACCTCTGTGGTGGTCAAATCTGAGCATGGTCGAATCCGAGCATTGCCAATTTGCTACGGCTTGCCTCACTGATGCTTACTAAGAAATTGCCAAAAGCCTTGTGCTCAAATTGCAAATTGGACTTATAATGGAGATTGTGCTCACTACTTGCTTGATTTGCTTGTCGACCTTGCTCAACTCAAATCTCAGCAATCCCCAAGCTTATACTCTGATTGCTTTCTTACTCAAACTCCGCCAGTTCTCCTAGTTCGCCCAATTCTCTCTTGATTGAATTCGCTTGCTTCAAATTTCTTTACTTGGACTTGGAGGGCTGTACACGTGGGAATCCGCGACCACGCTCTGATACCAGTTATAGGGATTGGGGGTGGTGTGTGCAATGAGCCAAGGTGGTTTGAAGCTTGGGAGCAAAAACATGAGAAGACACACAGTAGAGGAGAGAGAGAGAGAGAGAGAGAGAGTAGAGAGAGAGAGTACTCAAGAAGCTATAATGTACATACTATTACATTTGCAATACATATTATTGAATCATTATATAGATAAGGAACAGGAGTGTTTATATGTACAAAAGGTCTGACAACCAGTTCCGGCAAACTCATATCTTCAGGTGCCTTTTCAAATGGCTACACACATATATGTAGTACGTGTCACATCTAAAAATTGAACAAGCCTCTAGGTGTCGAAGGTAGTTCCCATGCCCACTTTTCAGTCCCCACTATGCTGAGGTACATGGATCGCGATCTATGTTCCTCTGTCAAAAATTTTCTCCCAAATTTTGACTGTGTGTAGACAAGGTCATACGCAGGCTATATACACAATTTTTAGCCAATTCTGAGGTGGAGGTACATGGATCCCGGTTATGTTCAACCACATATGGAACTTGATCTCTTAGGAGTTTGTTCCTGACTTTGTCCACAAAGCTAAATCTCAATTTTTTTTGGATTTGGACTTGTTTTGACTAAAGGGTCAAATAGCCAACACTAGGTCTGTACTGTGATTTTTAGTCTGCCACTCCTGTTTGCTCCCTTTTGATACAATTTGCTTACTTTTTTCCAAACCTGGACTTGTTTCTTTGTGTATGCACTACTAATCTAGAAAGTTTTAGGTCAGAGCTGTCACTATGGGTACATGGATCGCCATCCATGTTTTGGAGCCCAAATTGACTTCTCTTGGTACCATCAGATTCAAACATGACTAGTAGATCCTATGGTATCAATTTTTTTGAAAAAAACCTCAGGATTGAAAGTTGGTCAATTTTGGGACTTGCTTAGAGTACTTGACAATTCTGGACTTTTGGTTTAGTTTTTGATATCCAAATTCAGTTTTGAAAAGACCACTAGAGTCCTGTGGATGTCCCTAGCTATGGGGCAAATTTGGTATCACTCTATGACA
Organism: Adiantum capillus-veneris; assembly: GCF_014529385.1. NCBI lineage: Eukaryota > Viridiplantae > Streptophyta > Polypodiopsida > Polypodiales > Pteridaceae > Adiantum > Adiantum capillus-veneris. Next base: position 18,046,954 of record NC_140938.1, read on the forward strand.
AAGGAACATGGATCGCGATCCATGTTCCTATGTGTCAGATGGTAATGAAACTTGGCACACAGCTTCCGCTTGGTCCACTGATCCCTGCTATATGGTTTTTTATGTCATTTGATCACTTTAGGTCGAGCAAAAGTCAATCCCTAGGTCTGTTTAGGGTCTTCCTTTTTGCAGTGTTTTTGGCTCTTTTCACCCAATTTGTGAACTTTTTTGACAAAATTATTGGGGACTTTTGTTCACAATGGCCTCTGCTACTACAGGCTAAGAATTTTCTGTCCAAAAAATTCCTCTGGGTAACATGGATCGCGATCCATGTTCCACCACTTTGGACTTGATCTTTTGTGTGATGATAGCTTATGATGTTTTGTAGCTTGCTCCACAAATCTTTTTGAATTTGGATCAGTTGTTGGAATTAGGGTTGCAAAAAAACACACACAGCTTGGAGAAGATGAAGGAAGCTCAAGGCACAGAATAGAGAGTCTGTTACTTAGTGTGCAATGGAAAGATTGATAGCACTAGAGTGATGGGCGTATATACAATGCTCGGGGGAAAAGGACTCCTAAAGAGGGAAAAAATTCCTGGCGGTCCTACATGTTCACACACATCACTACCACATGTATATGGTAACAATCCCCCTGGAGTGATGCGGTGAATGAGAGCTGGCACATGAGTAAAGGGAAGTGCACTATAATTAAAAAAATACATTTGACAGCCTTATCATCGAATTTTTCTGCGCTGCACTTGTGGCACTAAGCCATAAGCCAAACAACCAAAAACACGCATGTGCTCAATAGATGCTTTCTATCATGCCATGCTTCTTATGGAGTCATAGATTGCAACGCTTTTGTAGGACACTGTTGAGTACATAAGTGGCACACATGATAGCCTCGAGCCAAAGCGAATGTGGTAAATCTTGACTCTTGACCTTACATCTTGCCATTTCCATAAGAGACCTATTTTTCCTCTCAGCAAACACCATTGTGTTGGGTGTACGTCGATGTACATTGGTGTTTTATCTCACCACTAACCAAAAATGCATTAAATTCATGAGACATATACTCCCCTCCTGATTGGAGCGGAGGGTGCCCAATAGTACATTTCGATACATTTTCAGCATAGCGAGAAATTGTTTGAAGCACATAATGTAAGGTTTCCAGTTTCTGAAACCTTAAAGATTGTATAAAGCTTAATCAAATTGATATGATTATTGAAAAAGCCAATGTAGAACTGTCCGATCGTGGAAAATATTGGTTTTTTGGAATCTTAAGCACAGCAAACCCCGGGCTAGAAATTTTCAGAACAAAATTCCGATAAAATCTGGAAAAGTTACGGGCTCTGAAAGATTACATTAGGAATTTAATTAGTTAAGTAAAATTGGATGGTTTCATTAATTATTATCAATAGAGACTTTCTTATCCTAAGGTTCTAGAGATTACTGATATTTCCAATTTTATCATTAAAAAATTAGAAAATTTAGTAAAAATCGATTCTGTGATGTCTGGCGGGCTGTGTGGGGTAATGATGAACTCTCCTATACTAGTTTTAGCTGCAGGGGGCGTTTTTTAACCTGTAGAGCTGCTTGGGATGCAAGTTATTGCCATTTTCCAGCATGTGAGTGCCCAGAATCTATAACTATAACCCTTGCTTCACAATTTCAGACAGACTCGGAGCCTTGGCACACTCTCTCTCATCTAGAGAGATCATACGCAGAAAATCACTAGAGATCAAGCTCTAGTTGGTTAATTAAACGATAATTAGACCTAATCCTTCCTAATTAGCAAAGCTAGGTTAACCTATTTTCTTTATAATTAAAAATTAATCGTATGTATACTCAAAAATCCTCTCTAGTTAAATATCTCTGCTGATTATTGTGATTAAGCTTAGGTTATTAAGCAAATTAATTATTATATCATATTAGGGCTTAAATGATCCATTTTAATCATAAAATTAATGGGAATTATACTAATTAAGTTTAGTGAAATTTGAGATAATTATCAGAGCTGTGTTTTGACTCTCATTAAACTAGAAAAATTATCTTATAATTTTGTAAGTAATTTTTATAATTAATTAGGCAGAATTACACTGTTTTGAGAGAAAAATAAGGGAAAAATAATCAAATTGATTGAAATTCTTTGAGGTATTTATCAGAGGTTAATTAAATCTTAGGAAACCCATGATAATTATGTTAACTCAGACAGAGTAGTTTATCTAATTATCTTAGTAGAATTAACTATTTTTTGATAAATTAAAAGGGGGAAAATAGTAAATTGATTCAAAATGATTTAGGATAATTATCAGAGGTTAATTACATCTTAGAAAACCTGTGACAATTATTTTAACCTGAGATAATTAGTTTACCCAATTATCTTAGCAAAATTGCACTTGTTTTTGGGACAATTTTAAAGGGGGAAAAATAAAACTTTCAAAATTATTTAAGATAATTATTAAGAGGTTAATTACATCTTTAAAAACTCGTGATAATTATGTTAATCTCAGATAAATAGTTTACCTAATTATCTTAGCAGAATTACACTATTTTTAGGACAAATTGAAAGAGGAAAAATAGAAAATTGTTTCAAAATGCTTTAAGATAATTATCAAAGGTTAATTACATTGTAGAAAACTCGTGATAATTATGTTAATCTTAGATAATTAGTTTACCTAGTTTATCTTAGCAGAATTACACTGTTTTAGGACAAATAAAAGGGAGAAATCAGCAAATTGATTCAAAATGCTTTGAGTTATTTATCACAGGTTAAATATATGCTAGGAGAACCGTGATAATTATGTTACCCTCAGATAATTAATTTACCTAATTATTTTAACAGAATTACTCTATTTTATGACAAATTAAAAGATGGAAATAAGCAAATTGATTGACAATGCTTTAGTTATTTATGAGGTTAATTACATGCTAGAGAAATTTCATGATAATTATGTTAACCACAGAAATTAATTTTTACCTAATTTATTTTAGCAGAATTACTCTATTTTTAGGACAAATTAAAAGGGGGAATTAGAAAATTGATTCTAAATACTTTGAATTATTTATCAAAGGTTAATTATATCTTAGGAAACCGTGATAATTATGTTAAACCTCAGATAATTAGTTACCTAATTATATTAGCAAAATTACACTGATTTTAGGACAAAATTAAAAGAGGAAAATAGAGAAAATTGATTTAAAATGCTTTTATTTATTTAACAAAGGTTAATCACATCTTATGAAACCCGTGATAATTATGCTAACCTCAAATAATTAGTTTGAACTAATTATCTTGGTAGAATTACATTGTTTTTAGGGGAAAATAAAAGAGGAAAAAAAGTAAATTAACCTAAAACGTTTGGAGATAATTATCAGAGGTAAATTACATCTAGAGTAACCCGTGATAATAACTATAGATAATTATTTTAGATAATTTCCTATAGTAGAAAACCACTATTATTGAGGATAAATTAAAGGGGAAAATTAGTAAATCATGTGGCTATGATTACATGCTATTTATCAGAGCTATATTATATGACAAAGAGGCCGTGTGATTAATGTTCAAGTTTAGGAAAGTAGTATAGAGATTTAATCGAAGTCAAATTATACACTTCTATAGATAAAAACTAAGGGGAAAATTAGTAAATCATGCTATATGATTACATGCAGTTTATTAGAGCTAGATTACACGATAAAAGACGGTGATAATTATGTCAAGGTTAGAAAAGTAGTATAAAATTTATTTAAGTCAAATTATCCTAATTTAGCTAAAAATTGAAGATGGAAATTATATAATTAAGTTGGAAAATATATAAGAATTACCAAGGTCAAGAATATCCTTATCTACTTGTGGTAATTATACCACAGTTAATTAGTGATGTTTAGGAAATTATAATGACCAAAAGTCCTATTTTTATAGCAAGTAAATAGACTTTGGGTCAAAAGTTTTAGAAAAATTATAGTAAGTGTAAACCATGATGTAAAGCTGAGGAAATGAAATCTTTAAGAGAAAATAATAGAATAAAATATTAAGCCAAAATAGGTAGATCCAAGCTTAAAAGTCGATGGGAAAATGAGGAAAAACATATAGAAAATTAGGAGAGCTTAGAAAACCCTTAGGGAAGCGGTGGAAAAAGTTATCATGCCTATATAGGCAAATAAGAAATTACTAGGTCAAGAATTTACCAATTGAGACTATAAATTTAACCTTGGATGGGTTACAATTGAATACAAAGGTTAAGTTTAGATTTTGAATTATTTACCTAATGGTTAGACGTCCTTTTTATAAGGATAAGAAGTTATGGCACCTAAAAGGACCCGAGCCATCCTACATCTGATGATGGAGCAGAACTCTAAAAAGAACTAGAGCGTCAGACGACGATGAAGCTGGGCCTAGTAGTAGGCCTGTGTAGGAGAGTCTTCAGGCGCCAGCGCAGCAACAGATGGCCGATCAGTTTTAGGTGGGCTTCCCATTATTCAATTAAGTCTTTAAATAGTTTAAGTTCTTTAATAAGTTAACATTGCATACGTAAGGAGTGAGTAAAAATAAGAAAAGGAATAATTGACCAAAAAAAAGGAGGTAACTTCCAGCGTGCATTGTTTATAATGTAGAAATAATTGTTTGTGGTTAAAATTGGTTGAATTAGGAAAGATATGATTGATCATCCTTAAGACAGCTTGTCTCAAGACACCTCTCGACTCCTTGGTATATTTTGATGATATGAATGGGCTTTCTAGCCACGGATAAGTCAGTTACCCCCATGAACGATGAGTTTCTACTCCGTGTCATGTCTTGATGTTTCTACATAAGTTAGGATACCGTTTTTTATCCTAGGGGAGCGCTCGGTTGTATGGGAAACTCGTTTGGTGTATGGGCACCCGGAACCTTGGGTGGGGGTTTATCCACTCCGGATTGTGAATAAGGAATGGGTGCCGTTTTTTCACCCTTAGGGTGGTTTTGAGACAAGAAGAGTACTGTGGTCATGGTTATTATGGACAATGTTTTGATAGACAGTACCCTATCTTAAGTTTAAAGATGTCTGTTTGTTAAAAGAATGTTTTCAATACTGTTTTCAAGGGTTGTTTTAATAAAATCCTGTTATGAAGGATAAAAGAAATCATTATTTCAATTGTGATAAGAACGTGGTAGTAATTAAATAACAAAAGAATCAGTGTGAGTGCGGAGTGGAGGTGGTAAGTGGGGATTGACTAAGGCTGTCAATCATGGATGGGTGGACCTGATTAGTCAGGTAACTATCCATCCCTGCGCACTAAACATTTAGAAAACTTCTTCACTTGGAAGAGGAGTCCACCAGCGGTTGTGCCCTCACACCTGTTAGGGGGAAAAAGTGGTGGTTGAGGATACCATAGCCCCTTGTGGCAGTTATAGGGCCGAAAGTTTTTTTTTTTTTTTGGACTTTAAATACGTTGTCCCGTTTTTGCTGCGGACAGGGACAAGGTCTTCTTCTAAGGCTATAGACCCAAGCCATTATCAATGGTAAAGGTCTATTCCTTGGATTTTTCTTGTTTAGAGACTCTGATTTTTATCAGACCTAGAGACCTGTCAAGGATCCTATCCCGATCTTGGTATTGGCAGGTTGGGGATCTCACACATAAAACTTCGGACTTCGCTTTAAGCGGAAATACCCTGGAGTAATCATCAATGAAAGTCACGAAGTACAGGTAATTGCCCAAGGACGGAGTGTTTGCATGGACCCACAAACATCACTATGCACAAGCTGCAATTGCATGTGGCCCTAATGAACCATCCTTTGGAAACTTAGAACGCTGCATTTTTTACCCAAAATACAGCCTTCACAAACATGTTTGATAGGTGCTTCAAGAGGCGCGCGCAAAGAAGCAACCATATCTCTATCAATGCGCATACCAAGTGTATATGACTTGCCTCACCCATGTCTTTTCATGTCAAATGATTTTGCCACTTTGACTTCAAAGCTTAAATTTCTTCCAAGTGCTTGCCAGCAATCAACATGTCATCCACATACAAAATAAGGATAAGCCAACTGCATCCTTAGCCTTCTTTGTATTAGACAGTGATCGAACTCAGCCTTGAGAAAGCATAAACTTGTGGAACTTATGGTACCATGCCCTCGGTGATTGTTTTAAGCCATAAAGACTCTTTAACAACTGGCATAACATAATCTTCCTTGCCTTTCTCAACAACCCTTCTGGCTGCTGCATGTAAATTTCCACATCTAAATCACCATGCAAGAACGTTGTCTTGACATCCATTTGTGCAACACCAAATCTAATATGGCAACCAATGAAAGAAAGAAGCATCTCAATGTAGTCATCTTGACCACCGAAGAGAAGAAGACTTCATCAAAGTCAATGCCTTGTTCTTGCTTAAAGCCCTTGGCAACAAGCCTTGCTTTGTATGGAGAAAGATCGATCACTTTGAGTTGAAACCAACAAACGGAGACGAGATAGCAACTACAAGACTAGAAAAGGCACGCGAGAGTCTGCAGATCCAACCACGACATCTACCTCGGAGTCGACCAAAGACGAAATTCACCGTTGGATCTCAGAAGTCAAAGACCCGTCGCACAATGGCATATCTGCAATATGAATTGAAAGTGCTGGAATCAGCTGCCTCCTCATGAATCACTCCAGATGAGGTTGTAAAAACTTTGGGCACGAAATGATCGATCTACCGTTTGATGCGGCATAAGAGGTTCGATTATCGTAGCAAAAGATGACTCAGAAATTGACAAACAGTAGAGGGGATTACAGCAGTCCTAGTTAAGCTTTCAGATTGAAACAATCCTTGACAATCACCCCTGGAGAAAGAAATGGTTCGATCAGCGAACGACTGATGAAACGTATTACAGGGAATGCACCCCAACATCTCTGACTATCATGAGCGGTGATCTTATACCTGTAAACCCATTTACAAGGTAGATCCTTTTTGCCCTGTGGTAATTTAACTAGCTTCCATGTCTGGTTTTTATGCAGAGCTGTCATCTCTGACTGCATGGCCAATTGCCAATTCCCGGAGTCCTTCATTTGCACTGCTTCCTTCTAACATGAAGGCTCATTGCAATCAGTCAACATGACATAGTTCATAGATGGAACAAACCTATCAGGAGGTCGCATGATACGTCCAGATCTAACACAATAGGTGGCTCAGGCTCAGCCACAACCTGTGGTTCCACTCTATCCTGTCCTTGCTCCTCTTGAGCCTTGACATTTTTGTCTTGCACGTGCAGGTCCATCTTCTTGGAAGACAACTCTTCTAATCTCCTCAACCTCTCTGGTTTAAATGATATTTGGCTTCATTAAGTGAACATCATTGCTGCGGACAACCTTTCTGGATTCGGGATCCCAAAGTCTATACCCCATCTCACCAGAATTACCATAGCCTAGAAAGATGCACTTTCTACTCTTTGGCTCAAGTTTGTTCCTAAATTCCTTTGGAACATGAGTATATGCCTCACAGCCAAAGACTCTGAGATGCTTGTATGAGGGCATTTTGCCTGACTATACCATCTCTGGCACTGAATCCTTCTGCAAAACCTTGCTAGGAGATCTATTTACAAGATGAACAGCTGTTGATATAGCTTCAGCCCAAAACCCATTTGGCAGTTGTGCATTAGACAACATACTTCTGACCTTCTCTCGTATGGTCCTATTCATCCTCTCAGCAACACCATTTTGAGGAGGATTGTAAGGAGCAGTAAGTTCACGTTTTATACCTTTTGACTCACAAAAGTCCTGAAAGGCCTTTGAAACATACTCTCCACCATTGTCAGTGTAAGCATTTAAGCTTCTTGCCACTATGATTCTCCACAAGTGTCACAAACGTTTTGAAAACTAAACGCTTCATCCTTGTGCTTGAGAAAGTAAACCCATACTTTCCTCGAGTAATCATCTATAAATGTCATAAAGTAAGAAGCTCCCCCTAGAGATAGGTTAGGCATAGGTCCACACAAATCACTATGAACAAGTGCCAACTGTGTATCTCTTCTACACTGCTTCTATGCTTATGTGGCTGCTGTGTTTGCTTACCATACAGACAATGTTCACAGAATTCAAAATCATTAAATGACAAGCCAGGCAAATAACCATAACGAGACAAGATTTCCATTCCCTTATTGGACATATGTCCTAACGGCTATGCCACAAAAAACGTTCGGCTGCTCGGTTACATTGATTACATTTTTAGAGACATTTGATACATAAATCATGTAAAGTCCTCCAGACTTTACTCCATGTGCTACTGTCATAGAACCCTTGGATTTTCTTCATGTTCTGTCCAAAAGTGGTGACGTAGCCAGCATCATCAAGTAAACCTGTGCTGATCAAGCTCTTTGTAATTGCGGGAACATGTCTCACATTCTTTAGCGTGAAAGAAGAGCCATTCTGAAACTTCAATTGAACATCTCCAACACCTAAGATCTCACATGTCTGCCCATTGCCTAGCCAAACATGATCTTTAGTGGTCACATAAGAGGTAAACCACTCCTTGTTTGGAGACACATGAAGTGATGCCCCTGGGTCTATAATCCAGTCACTCAGTGCATTTCCATCAGATGCTGTAAGAAGAGCTGAGTCCATTGTATTTTTCAAGAAGTAGATATCTCCTGACACTAGACTGTCATCCTCTGCAACAGTGTTTGTCACATTTATTTCTTGAATCTTCACTGAGGACTTGTTCTTCTCACCATGGTCTTCTGCTTTCTCTTTGCCTTTTTCTGCTTTCCATTCTCTGCAGTCTCTTTTCATGTGACCCTTCTTACCACAATGGTAGCGTTCTATGTCACTCTTGCCTTTAGCACTGCGGACTTGCTACGAGACTGATCCCTCTTTCCACCTTTGTACTTTTCTTTGGTCCTTCCCCTGACAACTAAGGCTGTTCCTTTGCCTTTGTCCATTGTCTTTCTGTTGGTTTCTTCAGTAAGCAGACTGCCTTCGACACCTGCTATGGTCAAACCATCTGGAGGGTTGAAATTACTCAAAGCTGTGCGAAAAGTGTCCCAACTTTTCGGCAATGTAATCAACAGGAACATAGCTCTAAAGGTTCATCAAACTTGACACCTTGAGAATAGATGGTGTTGAATTCATTCAGATGATTGGACATAGGGGTCCCTTCTTTCATCTTCAAGTCAACAAGCTTCTTAAGCCAATATAACTGTGAAGCTGCACTCTGCTTCTCATAAAGATCACTCAGCTTTGTCATGCTTGATAAGCCGACATCTCGTCTGCTACATTGAAGTAAACGCTTTTTGCCAAAGTCAGCATAATGGTAGAAAGTGCCAATTCATCCATTTCACTCCATTCATCTTCGTCCATATCTTCTGGTTTTATCCCCTGAGCTTTATAGGTTTTATCTGCTTCTTTTGTACCAACACATGCCAAATCTACTTCTTCCACAATGGGAAATTAGTTCCATCCAGCTTCTTGATATTGTAAAGAGCAGTGTCCTGTGATCCAGCCATACTACGCTTCACAGTAGTTTACTTTCCTGGGAAAAATTCGGCAGAGTTTCCCCTGTAAACTATCTTCTGAACCAATATCAACCTGTCAAATGAACCAATAAAGCTTCAGATTCTGCAGAAATTTTGGCAGAGTCTCCTTTGTAAAATGGCTCTGGTGTACTCAAAAACAGACAAAAACTCAAAGAAAACCACTGTCTCTCTAACACTGTAAGCTGTGGGTACACTGTCCTGCACCTGTACTGTCTCTCACTGTCGTGTCACTGTCCTGTAAGCATAGACTGCGACAATGCCTCAACGGTAGTAAAGCAAAGATGCAATCCCAACTGTCTAACTCACAGTCAATACATCCTAGCTGCCTATCTAAGGGTGCTCGAGGGATCGCTCCAAGACCTGTATCACCGAAAGGATCTCAACATTCGAGAATCCCCCAGCTCAATAAAACCTCACTCGACCCTCAACAAAGGCTGCAGTAAATCTGACAGTACATAGACTTCCCACAAAGTCATACATCCACAAATTCCCACTGTATGCTGTAACCGCTGCGGTGGTTGTTTGCTGCGTGACTCACAACCAGCAACCCTCAACAGACATACATCATCTCTGACAATACATCTCATGTGGAAGTACCTGCAATGTCAGGATGAAATCTAGAATATCAAGCAGCAAACACAAGCTACCTAATAAACTGGTGGATGTCGCCTACAGTCTGTGTGTAGATACGCCCGTGTCGTATGTGACACGCCTCCAAGAACTGTAAGCCGTCCTTCGTTGTGTAGATAGCCACAAATCAGCACTCTGAAAGTGCAGATATCCTCAACACTTGTAGTCGTAGGCCGAAACTCCAAATTTGCAGAGTCGGATTGCACCCGCCAAGACCACGTAGTCGAAAATGGCCTGCGCAGATCTTTGTCGAAGCCGAACGTGTGGCGAGATGACCTCAGAATGAAAATTTGAGAACACCAAACCCTTTGGGCCGTCCCACAGGAATTGGGGCCGTGTCTTCGCCTGTCGAATCTCACTCCAATCTGAGCAGGTGACTCTGGCTACCTGCAAATGCTGCCCCGAGCCTCGATCTGAGCTCTGATACCAGTTGAAGGAGTACGAGCGGAAGTGCGACGCGAGAGAGAGTGCGAGAAGAAGAGCACGATGATATGGTGAACTCGCTGTACTGTAATGTGTAGAGCATAGTGAGTTCTTATTAGGTTTTTACAAAAGAATATGTGTACATACCTGCGGGGGCCGCCCACTTACCTGGGCGACCACATTGGGCTTTTATACCCCAACATAATTTAACTACAAGTCCAAGTCTAGCAAGTGCAGATACAGAAAAAAGATTCTTCTTGATCCCAGGTACATAAAAGTGCATCAACAAGTGTGAAAGAACTGCCATTTGCAGCAATAAGCACAATCTTTCTAACTTCTTGAACTGGATAAGAGGCATTGTTGGCACAAGTGACTGAATTCCCATGAGGGGCAGACTCGAGAGAGGTGAACAATTCACAGTGTAAGGTAATGTGCTTTGTAGCACAATGTCAAAATACCACACATGTGAATCTACAGCAACTGACAAGCATGCATCATGGACAACAAAATTGTAAGGCACTCTGCGCTAAAAGCCCATTCTGCATCAACATCAACATCACAGTCTCCTTTCATAGAAGACTCAACAAATGGTTGCATTTGTAGTGGAACCAGCATTTGGAGTGGAGACACCTCTTTCTTCTTAGCCTCTTGGCCTTCAACTTAGGACACTGCTTGATCAAGTGATCATTTGCTTTACAGTAATGGCAACGCATCTTCTTTTTGCCCTTATCACCAGAATTTTTAGACAAATTGATACTAGGAAAAGCATTAGGAACAGAATTTTTGCCACACGTAGCAGAATCATAAGAAGTGGCTGCATTGCCGTTACCACCCTTTCTTTGAGAAGCAATAAAGCATGTTCAACTGCACACTGCCTAGTCCTATTTTTCTAGAAAGTGACTCTTGCAACAACAATGTGCATAATGCATCAAACTTGACAACTTCAGGATTTCTTGGGTCATAAGTCTCCAAGTACTAGAAAAAGTACGGTAAGAATCTGGTAACCACTAGATTATATATGAGGAGAGGGACACCTTTTATATTTTTGTTAATATCAATCTATTTTTCTACGTAACGTAGGCTCTTCTCTCATTGGAGGAGCTTATTTTCCTCTCTCTTCCAAAGGCCCTCAAAAAGACCTCCGAAATCTCCATATATATGTGTTAGTGATGTGTGTGAACACACTAGGACCGCCGGGGCATTTTTTCCCTCTTTAGGAGGTTTTTCCCCGTGCATTGTATATACGCCCATCACTCTAGGGCTATCTATCTTTCCATTGCATACGAAGAAACACACTCTCTATTGTGTGCCTTGAGCTTCCTTTCGTCTTCTCCAAGCTGTGTGTGTTTCTTTGCAACCCTCATTCCAACAATTGTGTATCAGAGCAGGTCACGTCCTCCTTGGCTTAGTCGCCGGCTCCTCCAGCACACGCCTGCTCACTTTCTCCGATTTCAGTGAGCTTTAGCGAGCGTTCGCAGGTCGACAAATACTTTGGGCAAGCTCGTAGAGCTTGGTCTGCTCAGATTTTCGATATTTGGGCCTCATTTCGGCCTCCGTTTCCACTACAGGCAGTACTGCACAGGCTATTTCTTCATTTTGTGCAGAATTTTTGTGAGTGCCTTTTTTTTCATAACAGATGCCTTATAGTCTTCTACGGTTTGTGCTATATAGCACAGGTTGTTCCCGCCCCGTTTCTCCTATTTTCGGGCAGTTTTCACATCAAGTGCAACATTTACCATGGCTGACAACAACACAGATGTGTTCAAGATGTTTGCTGCCGAGGACAGGTTGGATGGGGACAACTACCCTATGTGGGCTTATATGATGCAAATGTCCTGTGTGCCAAAGGGCGTCTGGAACATTGTGCACGGCATTGATGTACATCCTGGTTCTGAGGATGTAGGCGATGTTGAGGATGTTGCAGGTCTTGCTGCAAGGATTGCAGTTGTTTAGAGTTGTTTTGCCTACGGTAGAACAAGCTCGTTGGGATGTTAAGGATGCGCAAGCCATGCATTGATTGCATTGTCTGTGAAGCGCACCATTGTTCCTCACATTCGTTCAGCAAAATCTGCAAAACAGGCTTGGGATATTCTAGCAGGTCTTTATGCAAGCCGCAATGAGGCTAAAATTTCTTTGCTGCGTAAGGTAAAGAGATGGAGTCGAAGATTATGCATGAGGAAGATGATATGGAAACTTTCCTTGCTAGTGTGAAGGATATCAATGAGCAACTTTTTTCTGCAGGTGAAGTTATTTCAGACAGTTCCCTTGTGCATACTGTTCTTGATGCCTTACCAGATTCTTACCAGACTTTTGCTAGTACTTGGAGACTTATGACCCAAGGAAATCCAGAAGTTGTCAAGTTTGATGCATTATGCACATTGTTGTTGCAAGAGTCACTTTCCAGAAAAAACAGGACTAGATAGCGTGCAGTTGAACAAGATTTTATTGCTTCTCAAAGAAAGGGTGGTAACAGCAATGCAGCCCACTTCTTATGGTTCTGCTGCGAGTGGCAAAAATTCTATTCCTAATGCGTTTTGCTGGCAGCAATTTTTTTGAAATTCTGGTGATAAGGCAAAAAAGAAGATGCGTTGCCATTATTGTAAATCCAATGATCACTTGATCAAGTCATGTCTAAGTTGAAGGCCAAAGAGGCTAAGAAGAAAGAGGGTGGTTCCACTACAAAAGTGGTTCAACTACAAATGCAGCCATTGTTGAGTCTTCTGTGAAAGAAGACTGTGTTGCTGTTGTTGATGTAGAATGGGCTTTTAGCGCAGAGTGCACTTACAATCCTGTTGTCCATGATGCATGCTTATCAGTTGCTGCATATTCACATTGTGGTATTTTGACAGGGGGTGCTACAAACACATAACCTCACATCGTGAATTGTTTACCTCTCTAGAGTCTGTCCCTCATGGGAATTCAGTCACTTGTGCCAACAACGCCTCTTATCCAGTTCAGGGAGTTGGAAAGATTGTGCTCACTGTTGCTAATGGCAGTTTCTTCACACTTGTTGATGCACTTTATGTACCTAGGATCAAGAAGAATCTCTTGTCTATATCCGCACTTGCTAGACTTGGACATGTAGTCAAATTTGTGGATGACAGATGTACAGTTCATGATCTCAGTTTTGGTGAATGAAATTGTTGCATCTGGGCTTTTGTGCCGTGGGCTGTATAAGCTCACTTTGTATGACAAGTGTGGAAAAATTTTGCAAATGCTGTTGCAGATTCAAGGGCTATTTCAGATGCAAAACTTTGGCATGCACGTTTTGGTCATCTGAATTTTTCCAGTTTGTTGCGCTTGTAGAAATCTGATATGGTTGCTTCTTTGCCGCCTCTTGAAGCACCTGTCAAACATGTTTGTGAAGGCTGTATTTTGGGTAAGATGCGGGTTCTAAATTTCCAAAGGATGGTTATTCGGGCCACATGCAGGTTGCAGCTTGTGCATAGTGATGTTGTGGGCCCATGCAAACTCCGTCCTTGGGCAATTACCTGTACTTCGTGACTTTCATTGTTGATTACTCCAGGCATGCATGGGTATTTCCGCTTAAAGCGAAGTCTGAAGTTTTTATGTGCTTCAAACAATTTCTGGCTTTGGTTGAAAATGTCTCGAAATGTACTATGGGCACCCTCCGTTTCGATCGAGGGGGGAGTATATGTCTCATGAATTTAATGCATTTCTGGCTAGTCGTGATAAAACACCAATGTACAATGCCTTATACACCTCAGCAAAATGGTGTTTCTGAGAGGAAAAATAGGTCACTGACGGAAATGGCACGATGTATGGTCAAAAGTCAAGCTTTGCCGCATTCTTTTTTGCTTGAGGCCATCATGTGTGCCACTTATGTACTTAACAGGTGTCCTACAAAAGCTTTGCAGTCTATTACTCCATATGAAGCATGGCGTGATAAAAAGCCATCTATTGAGCACATGCATGTTTTTGGTTGTCTGGCATATGCTTTGGTGCCACTAGTGCAAGATGATAAGGCTGTCAAATGTATTTTTGTTGGTTATAGTGCTGAAAGAAAAGGTTACAGGTTGTATCATCCGCAAACAAAACGTATTCTGGTTTCACGGATGTAGTGTTTGTGGAAGATTCTGTTCAGCCCTTGTTGTCATGTACTAGAGACAGTAATGTAAGCTCACAGGACATTTATGACATTTTTTGCCTCTTATCAGTGGTGGAAATATGAATGTAAATTCCAATGAGGCAAATGTACAGCCTATGGGGTTTTCTGAAAATGTTTTAGATTAGCCTATTTCTGATGCAGATGTACATGATATACTTGATGAGGAAAGGGCTGAAAATGAGCAGGCTAGAGGTATGCCAAAATGGCTGGTGCACACTTTGCGTGACAGTAAACTGGATGCACCTTTGTCTAGTCGTACTCATTCAGGATCTCGCCATGCATCTTATGCATCAGATTGTTATGCTTTGGCCGTGTCTAGCTTACATGATGTTAAGGAGCCTCTGTCTTTTGATGAAGCACAGAATTTAGAAAATTGGATGGCTGCCATGCAATCAGAAGATGATGCACTTATAGAAAATGACACATGGACTTCATGTGATTTGCCTCCTGGCAAAAAGGCCATTGGTATGAAGTGGGTTTACAAGTTGAAACGCAAGCGGATGTGAGATCAATCGCCATAAGGCTCGACTTGTTGTAAAGGGTTATGCACAGCAAAAAGGCATAGATTATGAAGAGACTTTTTCTCCCACTTGTCGTATGACTACTGTGCATTTTCTTGTGCATTGGCAGCTCATTTTGGTTGGGATGTACATCAATCAGACATTGTTACTGCTTTCTTGATGGTGACATATTTGAGGAAGTTTATGTAACGTAGCCTCACGGTTTTGTCATAAAAGGACAAGAGGACAAAGTGTGCAGATGTAAGAAGGCTTTGTAGGGGTTGAAGCAATCTCCTCGCGCTTGGTATGAGAAAGCTGACACTCATTTGGTTAAACGAGGCTTTCGTAACAGTCCAACAGAAAGCACATTGTATGTGAAGCGTGAGGGTGTGTACTTCTCATTGTGGTTCTTTATGTTGATGATTTGCTGATCACTGGACCAAATGAGAGACATATTGCTGAATTTAAGGCTGATTTGAATGCTACTTTCAAGATGAAATATTTGGGGTTGTTGCATCATTACTTGGGTATACAGTTTAAGCAGTGTGATGGTGGTATTGCCTTTGTGTCAGAAAAGTTACATAGAGACATTGCTATGTAAGTTTGGACTTGAGGATTGCAATCCTATTGCCACTCCCATGGAAACAGGTTCTGAAGTTGGAGTCTACATGATGCTGGCAATCCTGCTGATGTCACTCTTTACCAAACTGCTGTTGGCTGCCTCATTTATGTATGCAACACGAGGCCAAAGATATTCAGTTTGCAGTCTCACAGGTCAGTAGATTTATGCATAGCCCAGGGTCTAAGCATTGGCAGGCTGTCAAGAGGATTTTCCGCTACCTTAGTGGCACTTTACATCTTGGCTTGTTTTTATCCCAAGGGGGGATCATTGCCGTCAGACTTACATGCTTTTTCGGACTCAGATGGGGCTGGTTGTTTTGACACAGCGAGTGTCCACAAGTTTGTTTCATGCTTGGCAGTTCATGTATATCATGGTTTGAGCAAGAAGCAACCTACTGTGGCCACTTCGAGTTGTGAGGCTGAGTACAGGGCATGTATTCACAGCTACAGTTGAGTGTGTATGGCTCAGACGCCTTATGGCTGATTTGGGTGTTGAACACGACACTGCCAACACTATCTACACTGACAGTCAGTGAGCGCATTGGCAGTTGCGAGGAACCCAGTTTTTCATGCTCGCACAAACCACATTGAGGGGCATTACCACTATGTCAGGGAGAGGCTCTCAGCAGGAGAGATCAGCTTGCTTATGTGCCAACACAGGACAAACCTTGCATATCTTTTCACAAAGGCATTGTCTCGTGAGAAGCTTGAAGCTTTCCGCAAAGCTTTGGGCTTACTCCCCTTTGTGGCACTTTCCTTTACTCATGTGCCAGCTCTCGTTCACCGCATCACTCCAGGGGGATTTGTTCCATATACATGTGGTAGTGATGCGTGAACACACTAGGACCGCCGGGGCATTTTTTCCCTCTTAGGAGGTTTTTTCCCCCGTGCATTGTATATACGCCCATCACTCTAGGGCTATCTATCTTTCCATTGCATACTAAGAAACACACTCTCTATTGTGTGCCTTGAGCTTCCTTTCGTCTTCTCCAAGCTGTGTGTGTTTCTCTGCACCCTAATTCCAACAGTAAGAATACTCTCCTATGGTCAAAACAACTAAAAACAGTGATTTTAAGCACTCAAATTTGCAATTTAAACTCACTAACACGTAGTCGCATAAACCACAACAAAACTGACAATGCTTACACTAGAATGAAAGAGCAAAGAAAGAGGAACACAATGTACATTTTAGATGAAAATAGATAACCCATTCATTAACTGCGATGATTACAAGTTGGAGCAGCTCATAGCTTGAGCGTACGTTTTTTGAGCTCCCTTCTTCTTCTAAAGATAAGCTCCTTTCACATTAAGGTTATTGACCTTTATACCTAGGAATTCTAAATGGCCAGTGGCCGGTTCACATGGACCTTTACAATTGTCATGACAGAATTACAACTCTGGGAATTGATCCACTACTATGGAATCAGGATTACATAGAGTATTACTACACTAGCTCAGAAAACTAATAGAGTACAAATGTGGGGTCTGGCTATGTGTCGACCAGTTGGTCACCCGTTTGATATGTCCTCAAACAACCAGGTGATCGAGGAAGCCCAAGAGGAAGCGTGCATTTGTGCTTTGAATAAGAGAGCAACACAACACTCAATTCCTCAAGTTCTACCCCTCAATACCCTCTAATTCAACCCGTAGCAAATGATGAGGTGGAGACCGATGATGAATGGCTATATGGACTTGATATGCGGGTCACAGTGAATGTGAAAGAGAATTACATGGTCAATGCCTTAGAAGCTACAGGTGCCAGAGTCAATGCAGTCAGCTATTCTACTTATTAAAAAGTAACTACTCAACCACGTGAGGATTGTTGGTCTACTGTCAAGAGAATGCAACAAAAAAGTAACTCCAACTTTAGGGAAAATCAACTTGAATATCATTGTTTATGTATTCTTTTGCCCCCATACTTTATATGAACAAAGACTTAATATTGGGAGTTCCATGGATGCGTACCTAAGAAGCAATCTAAGATTGGGATGTCAAAATTTTTGAGCTTACACTTAAAGGAAGACATCTAAAGGTGCCATTTGCATACGGCAAGGAATAATGGAAAGCAAGTCTTGGTGACTTCTAGTTAACAAGACACGAGCCGTCTGATTCACTTACAATGGCTGCTTTGCAAGAGATCTCTTCTCACCGTCATAACATGCAGTGAACCAGGAAAATTTTGATACCTAAAAGTCAGCTCATCAATCACCCTCAAAAATCTGGGTACCTAAAAAGCTGACGTATATACAAACTAGCAGCCTATTGTGGCACCATCCAACCCACATCAGCGATGAAGATTGCAATTACAAATGACAAAGTGGGTTGGAAACCTAAGCTGAAACCTATCATCAAGTCCAAACTGAAGACTAATTATAGCAAGATTTTCCATGCAAAACCAAACACAATCAAGTACAAATGGGTTCCATCATCCACAACCATCCACTGATTCAATACTCCTGCTACGGATTGTGTGTATTATCACAATCAAACAACAAGCTAACTACTACAAGATTTACTCTTCAATAGAGTTCCAACATAGCATACCTCTCCATCAACAACCCTTGAGTACACTACTCAAGACCCACCTCTTGCAATACATAGTATGTTTACATGCATAGACATCATAGCATGATAGGGCCAATCTTGGCCATGCATAGACATAATTTTTATCGCCATACATTGCACAAATGGGATGTATCCTATTGTCTTGAAAAAATTGAGCAAGGAGGGGGGAGACATTCTAGATGTCAACCCAAGCATATGAACTTGATAGAGAAAAGGGCAATGTTTTAAAGTAATTGTGTTAATGTGTAAGTTTTTTGGGGAAATTAGATGAGATGCCCTGATAACTAGGTGATAACCCCTAGGTGTGTGTATATATTGTAAGTACAATTCATAAAAGCCAAAAATATTACAACTTTTTCTCTTGTTGTTGTGTTTTTCAAGCCAAAAAGATGATCAAAATGGAGCAATTCACAAAAATATGGCCAAATGATCAAAATTAGAAGTATTTTCATATTTTTGAGCGAGGAATGAAAGTTTTATGAGTGGTTGGGATAATTTTATTCAATTATTGTTAATAAAAGCTAATAAAGGTTCAAAATAAGTAAATAAATAAGTAGGAATGTCATAATTGGAATTTGACTTCAAACGCCAAATCTTGAAGTTCAATGGAACGACCAAAATTTTGGGGTATTTTTGATCAAAAGTTTGACGGCCACTCCGACTCACCAATAGAAAGGTCCTCAGGCCTTGTTTTTCAAAAAATTTGGATCCAATATGTTGTTGTGAAGGCTACTTGGCTCAATGGGTAGGTACACGATGGGGGTGTCAGGAAAGCCCAAGTATGCATAGTCCTTCAGGCCATTGCTCTTCATTTGCATTCTAGTCCCTTGAGAGAGAGCTCCAACTAGTGGGTTTTGGACCTTTTGCACGTTCTATGCACAATCTGTCGGTTCTTACTCACTCCAATCATGAGGGGTAAGGTCCTAGCTATATCAAAAAGCATTTTGATTACCACTTTGTCCACCATCAAAGCCATAGGGCCCGGACAACACAGGGCAATCTGGGAATTTTTTGAGAACAAGGAAGCTTACACCGACCACATCGGACATCCAAATTACACCAAAATTGAACCATAGACTCACCTCTAGTATGAGAACACAATAGCAAGCTCCAAAGTGCAAAACTGACCAAAAACCTGATCTAGTATCTTAGGCGTGCCGAAGATAAAAGTTTCAGAATTTGACCAGAATTGACCCATGTGCAGAGGCCATCATGTAGAAGAACTGTAGAGAATTTGGGGTGCATCAAAGTCCATCGCATCATCAGGATAGGGCAAATAACCATATTACCACCGCGAAGTGACATTTTGCACTTCTGTGCAAAATATTGATATGTTTGCCATCAAAGTCAGAGGGGCACTCTATACACTTAGCCCGACTTCTACTAACCTTCAATGGGCCCACAAAACAGGCTAGTGACCCAGATCAAGCTCTACTCAAAAAGGGACAACCAACTTCACCAGGATCAACACTACAAGATACAGAACCGGGGCCATCACCTACTTAACTTACATATTAGAAGCTATATAAAGCAAGTTGAGGGCATAAATGACAATAAAATGCAAAGTTTATCTTAGGCGTGCTTAAGATAATCTTCCATGATTGAAGCACTTTTTACACATCTTTTCACATAAGCAAAATCCCCTTAGCTGACACATTCTATCGAGAATTTTGTTTTTATTGTACCTTGATTGTGTATATAGCTTTTCTACTTGTTGGGAATTGTTGGAAGAAGGCTTACAACCGTAATTGATGATTTTGACTTAGAATCTCTCATCCACTTTGGAGCTCCAAAGAAGAAAAACTATGAAGGCAAAGCTAGCCAAGATTTCATCGTATCAGATAGAAGAAGATTCCCTAAAGGAGGCCAATGTACATGGCTAGCCAAAGAATACCTAGAGAAGTGTACCCAAAGATGCATCTTTATGCTAAGTAGGATGTATTTCATCTTGAATGTATGCTACTTAGCATACATATATGCTGCTTCATGAAAAGAAGCATACATGCAATAGGACTCGTCTAGCTGGCATACACTTCTAAACTATGTGCGCTACCTAGAAAACCATGCTACTGGAATATATGTATGTTACCTAGAAAACAAATGTTGTATTGTTGAGCATACTTCAACAAAGAGCTTGTATCCTAGTTAGCATAGACTCCTAGATCGGCATTTGCTAGCTAGCTAGCATACTTTTGAGAGAAGCTATTTGCCTACGTAGGTTTTCTACGTACTCTTTCTCTTCAAATCTTTGCTTTGATGTGCCTATGTAACAAACAAGACATTTTTGTTTTGTTAAGCATCCTTCATATGCTAATGAACATCCCATGTATGCTATTAAGCATCATGTGTATGCTAAATAAAAATAGGGTTAATGGGCACAAGGCATGTGCTCACAACATTCCACATATGGTAAAAAGCAAAGTTTTGGATTAGGCATGAAACATGTGCTATCAAGAATCCCCAAGTATGCTAACTAGCATAGGCATGCGCCATCATGTATCTTGTATGTGCTAAAAAGCATCTTGTATATGCTAAAAGAAAGAACACCATTGTATTGGGCATAGGTTAAGAAGCATGCTAGAATATTATTGTAGTTAACATGCACGGTAGGAATGCTAACAAGCATAGCTGGTACGCAAGGTTATAGCATAGTTCGCATAAAAGAAATTATTGCTTATGTCAACAAGCACATGATGTGTTAGCATGCACATAATAGTATTGTAGGTATGTTAATTGGCATAGCTAGTAGACAAGTTTATAGCATACTTCACATTAAAAAAAGCAGAATGCTTATGTTAGAATGCACGTAATAGGATTATAACATGGAAAGCTATTGGAAGTAATCTTGTGAGTTGTAACATGCATGGTAGGTATGCTAACTAGCATAGTTAGTAGGCAAGTTATAGCATAGCTCGCAAAATAAATCCATGCTTATGTTAGCATGCGCATAATAGTATTGTAGCAAATAGTGTTAGACTTACTATTCAATATAACTACATATGCTAACACATAGTAGTATGATAGCATGCATCTTATTTACAAAATTTCATGCAGTATGAGGCTATTCAGAGTGAGTTATTTATGTGTTGAAGAATCACATTACTCCCTAGTTCCATGCTCTAAATACATAATGATATTGCAAGCATCCTTTTGTGTATATGAACTATAATCTATTAGACAAGACTCCTTGTGATGTGAATTTATATAAAATGAGGTTGCCTAACTAGAGTAGTCCAAATTTTGTTTCCCATTTTAGTGAGTTAAAGATGTTGAAAAATATTATTTGCTAAGGACAGATGCAAAATGTCAGCTTGGATCTATCCAAATATGCCATGATCATAATTAGTAAATTGTCTTTCGGACTCTTTCTTTCCTTGCGACTTCAACTTCCCTTTCCATAGAGACTAAACTAGTGGTGGAGAATATCTTGATAGCAGTGCCATACTTGGATAGCCTTATATTTTTAGAAAGAGAGGGGAGAGAGAGAATAACCAAGGAGAGAGAAGCTAATTAATGATCACCAAAACAATAATAATGCCCAATGTACTTGATGGAAAGGTGGCTTATATAGCCAAATGCATACAAACTTGCAAGACAACTACTTAGATTAGTGGATAAGGAGCTAGCATAGAGAGATTCCCATTAGTAGAAGCTCTAGATAGTGAGATACTAGTATGTAATGACCCTTAAGCTCATGGATGAAAAGAGCAGTCTAGATGATATCAGTGGAAAAGAAATGAGTAGTAACATGGTAGAAATAAGGAAAAAACTATCATGGTCTCTACTAGATTTAAAGATGATGTGCCTCAACATGATCAAAAGCAAACAACTTTCACATCTCAAATGATGAAAAGAAGCTACCATTGCTAAGAGGAAACATAGTAATTCAAAGGTTGTGCTACACATGAGCTTTAGGCTCAACTTGATAAATGGCCAATATTCCCTCCTCTTTTGAGACCAAATACTTAGGGAAAGAGAAAGAAAAAATTCCCCACCAAGACTACTCTCTAGAAACAATCTTTAGTGCAATACTGAATGTGCATAGGGTTGCTTGCATCCTCCATTGAGACATGCACATTGTCTAAGATTTTTCTATGATACCATATTTATAGAGATAAAAACCTCGAGGAAGAAAGCCTTTGATTTATCAAAGACATGAAACTAAAAACCTAATTCATGAAGCTTAGTGGTTCTCTCTCTATAAATTGATTCAAGCATTAATATCATGAATTTCTTCATAGAAACCTCCTCATTTGCTTGGTTTGTGTAGTAGATGTTGAGTTTTGTAGCATTGCATGTCCAAAATCTTGGAGCATTTGTGCCAAAAGCCTTTTTAATTCTTTTAGTATAAAAAGGTTTTGATATATGATAGGTATATTTTTTTGTCTTTGTCTTCTTCTTTCATAATATATATAACACATACTTGAAATTGAAAGAGAACTCAACATTTGGATGAGTGAGTTCTCCACTTGGATGTATTGGCCTCTCAGGTAGGTGTCTACTTGTGGTACTTTGTTTCATTATGTTCTTAGCTAGATATATAGCTCCCGAGGAGGTTCAAACTACCATTGTGCACGTGTATAAGGATATCCATAGGCACATATTTAAAGCGCCTTGGCCTCAATTTTACAAGGTGCCCCAAAAGAATATGCTTTCAAAAGCTCTAAAGTGAATCTTTTAATAACTGACGCAAAAGCTCTCAGTGTCTATCCTACCACATGAGCAATGTGCGGAAAATGTTTTCCACACGAATTGTGCCACATTTTGTGCTCAATTTGGACTTGAATCTGGTTGACCATTCTGTTCACAAGCTCTCCTCTCATCTTTCAATCTAGTAGCAATCATGCCAACATCACCAAGTTGTGACATACATAAGTTTTTACCATCTTTTGCAACTTATCCTCCTATAATCGCCTTGCAGTCTCAATGCAAGATGTCACCAATAGGAGCATAAAATTATGGCTCTCCTTTTCTGATAGATCAAGATATTGGAACCGTATCACCATAGATAGGCATAAAATTGGGATCGCCAATGAAATTAAAGCAATTAAGGCTCCCAATAAGAGATAAAGTAAGCCTCCTGATAAGAGATCTCTATAGCGGAGTATTTCCATCACAAGTCAAGAATGTGTGAGCTAAAATCACAAAACAAAGTGATCAAGGTTGCTTATCTTTAAACTATATTTTGAGAACATTGCCAATAAGGGAAGGTAGACTAGTATGCACAATTGTCCAGACTCAAAAGAAGCTTCCTTATTTGTATGTTTGTTCTTGGAATTTTCTCATGTTCAAAATGCTCTGATTTTATAATATGTATGGTAGGTGCTTGAAAGGAATGCTACATTGGCAGAGTGTGGCAAGCTTTAGAGTCTTTGACGGTTTTGAAGACAAAAATGCAAGGGATATTCCCTTTTCAATTCATGAGAAGAGGATCCTTGAGTTGTGAGAGGAGAGGATACAAGTGTAACATGCATAGCCTTCACCAATATAGTGCACTCTATAGCACAAAATAGGAGGTCTTTCAAAATTAATGGGCTAGGCCTTATTTGTGTTAGGCCATATGCTTTTGATGTTCAAGGAAATATTTTGCATAACATGCTAATCAATACAAAGAGAGAGAGAGAGAGAGGAAAGAGAGAGAAGAGAGAGAGAGAGAAAAGAGAGAGAGAGAGAGAGAGATGTGTTTTGGTTGGGGAGCTAATTCTCACACTATGTATGAGCTCCTTATCATTCTGTATTATCAATAAGAAGAAAGAATGAGATTAGGATTAGTGAGTGGTTAGTTTGTGATGGTATTGGCCTATGCCTTTTATTCCAAACAACCTCCCACTTAAAGGCCAATGTGCAAATAAGCAAAGAAAGGGGTACGGAGGGTTTGATGGCACTACCCAAAACCCATCAAGTCATGACGGTATGCAATATACTCAGGAGGTAAACCCTTCCTGAGAAGTTAACAAGGTTGTCATGTGTGTTCACCCTGACAAGCTATGGATGCACTTATTCTCAAGCATATCCGAATGAAATGAAACTTGGTCTCAATAGCACTTTAATTGTCACAATGCAACATCAAAATCTCGGCATTAATGTCAAATTTCCTACTAGAAAAGCAAGCCAAATAGCTTCTTTGCAAGCTTTAGAGGTGGTTAAATATTTTGCCTCAGTGATTGATTGAGTAATGTAGTCTTTCAAATGATATCTCCATGATATTCACCCCCAAGAAATGTGAAAACATAGCCACTAGTGGACCTTCTATTGCCCACATTCCCTACATTATCAGAATCTATGTATCCTTTTACACATGCCTCCTTGATCCCAAAACATAAGCATTTGTCCTTTGTACTACTCAAATATCACATCACCACTTTCACTGCCTCCCAATGCTTCTTAATAGGATTAAACATGTATTTGCTAACTATTCCACTGCAAATGCAATGTTTGGATGTGTAGAAATCATGGCACACATCAAGCTATCAACATTAGATGCATAAGTGTTGGCTGACTGAAAAACCTCACCATATCAATGCTAGCAAAGTGAGAACCACAGACATAAAATGTCAATCTGTGGGACGTAGCAACCCGACTAGTGCATGGCATGGAGGCTACAAGAGATAGCTAATCTCTTGGAAATCCCAATTCTAATGTACTCTTACCTAGATCGGTCTTAGTGTGTGTCTGTCAAAAGATTTCCAACCTTTTTACCATATGCTTATGAATAGTCCATTTTGACACTTAAAATCTCTAGAAAGCAATTCTATTGCTCAAAAGTCATTTTCTGACACAAATCCTGCCATTTTTTGGCAATTGTCGCAGATTTAGTCTTTGAAGCACTCTATAGCTTCCTTAAGACGTGATCTATTCTATTTCTATGGTCCAAAACCAATTTGGATGTGTGTATTGTGTGTAGGGAATGAAAATAGCTAGTAGACAAGCACGACTAAAACCTCAACTTCATCACGTAAAACTTACATAGAAAGGGAGATCTTTCCCCTGTGAGTGCATTGGTATGCTCAAAATCACAATGCAACACCGCATGAGGGAGACACAAAACACTTGAAAAATAGAGAACTCAAGTATTGTACTACAACGTATGCTCATTTTTCATTATCCAAAAACGTAGATCAAAAGTTACAAAACTTGGATTTTATACCTTAGCCAAGGTTTAAGAAATGGATTCCTAGCTAATTGGGCTCAATGATAAAGCTTAGGAAGTGACATTTGACAATCTTTAAAACTTTCATGGGATTTCTCATTAATGATGAAGTTGTGTCGTTTGCAACTTAGCTACTTAGGGTGCTAAGTACTGTTTGGGGATTTTTTGGCTTTAGTCCTCTTTGCATGTTGTTGAGTCCTTGTTGATACTTGAGTCAAAAGTTCTTTGTCTTTTGTAGACATGAACTGCATGGTGATTTTGTTCTTTTGCTCAATTATCGAATGGCTTACAAATTGAGCTCATAGATTTGTGATGACTGGGCCAAATATTTTGTTTTTGTATGTGAAAAAACCCATTTAGAACGCTTCTTTCAAAGGTTTTCATGTAGTAAGAGGGTAATAATATCACCCTGGCATAAAAAAACTTGGAGCACTTTCTCAAAAAGGTTGCCCTGACAAATCATAGCATAACCCTTTATTGCTTTCAAGGAAGGACATCCAGGCTACATCTGTCTACTCTGTGGGATGGAAGGTTTGTAGGCATGTAAGTAGTATCTTCAAGATCTTGACCAACATAATTCAAGCCAAGTATAGTATTCTGCGGAAGAGTTGGATAGTTGATGAGAGGTTTTCCACCATGTAATCTTAAATGGGATTTTTGTTCGGTGGTGGTGGGAACCTTGGATAGTTTATCCAGGTTGGCCTCTTCTGTTGTATGATAGAGTGTTGTTGCCTGCTTAAAAGTCTTGGAACGGGACACTACACAAGATCTTGTTGTATACTCGGTGATGCATTGGTGTATCCGATGAGATATCTGGGGTGTCGGTTCAACCAGATCTCATGCCACTTGGGATGTACCATTGTAATGTTGGCTGCAATATCCTTGAGAAATATTTCTTTGATTTGTAACACTTTGAAATTGATTGGGAAGGGAAGAGCCTGGTGATGCCATTCTTCATTAATATTTTTGCTAGTGTGAGAAAATTAACATTGATGTAATGCATGATCCTCTCCTCCCATTGCATAACTTATTTCCATATTTGCTCTTGTTTATCTTCCACTTATTTCTTTAGCGTGGCCTCTTGATCTATAGTTAAGCTTTTGGGTGGAGCAAAGGTTTTGGATTCTTCTTGGGTAATCACAAGCTCTGGGAGATTGCCTTCTTGATTGTTGGCTTCTTCAAAGTTCATAAACTGCAAGGCATTTGTATCTCCCATTGTTGTGTGTGGTTGATCTTCCCATGATGTGGATGCTTGAGAATTAGTAGCCTCTTGAGATTTGCTAAGTTCTTCCTTCAACTGAGTAATTCTTTTGGTAGCTCTCTTCCCGCTACATGAACTCAATGGAGAGTTCGCGGTGCTGCATTTTCTCTAGCTTTATATCCATTTCAAAGTTTGTCAAAGCTTGATCTTCTTCTTCACACTACACTCTCTCCCTCATCTCTCCTAATTCTCAAGCTTTCCATAGCTTGAATTCCTTTTGCCTCTCACCATTTTCTCATAGCCAAATTGGGGGTCTTCACAAGCAAAGCGAAGAGCCAACTACATCCAAAGCAAGGAGAAGACTAGACCATACACACACTAAGGTGATGTTTTCTTGTTCTTTTTATGCTCTTGAATTTGCTTGAAAGTGATCTACTTTCATGCTTACATAAATTTATGCTTAAGCTCTCATTTTTCCATAAGCAAGCCTTTTGGTTGGGAAGAAGAAATAACTACTTAATTTTGTTATTTCCCTCTAATTATTGTTCATTACTAATCATAACTAACCATGTTACTAACAACTAATCCTGATGTTATTTCAAGTTTCGTTGTTTCAAGTTCTCTAGATTACCAAGCAAATATGGCATAGAGAGAGTAGAAAGCACTCTCTTTAACCATAGGTTACTGAAGATCATACTTATATTTCAAGTTCCGTTCTCTAGATTACTACACTAATATGGCATAGAGAAAGTAGAAATCACTCTCTTTAACCATAGGTGACTGGAGATCATACTAGAATAGCATGCATGTTGGATGATGACTAATATCTATACATATCCTTAAACCCCACCAGAAATATATTTTTCTATTTTTAAGATGCACGAGATAATTGCCACATAATCACGGGCAATGAAGTATTGGAAATTTTTGGAATTAATCATTTTATTCAAAGTGGCATTATAATTTACTCTAAAAAGAATGATCTTATGAAATGTTCACAAGTTTTTCTTTAAATTTAAGAAATAGGATTTTTCTTCTTTCAAAGAGAAAAAGAGCATGTGTGTAAGATTTGTTTAGTGATACCCATAAAGTTAATACTAATTCTCTCAAGGAGAGTTAAGTTTTGAAGGGTAGCTCTATCTTAATCAAAGGAGTTTTTCTTTGGAAGTGGAAATTTCCTTCCAATTAAGGTTTTCCCCATCTCTTATCAATTGGAAGGTCCCAAAACCATAAGCCTCTTCTAGCTACATAATTAATCCTCTCCACGGTAGCAAAGGTATGCCTAAATCCCTTCTTAAAGAAGAATTTGTTAATCATTCATACACTATTGCATGATTATTTTTCACTATACTAGCATGTCCACTCTTAGGAACTTTATCGAGAAGATTTGACATGGATAGCCCTAGCATAACATAGAAGATTTAAGAGTGAACTTTGTCTTATATGCTTGGAAAAGGCCGATGTAGGTGTTTACCTGTGGGATACAACAAGGGATGGTCCTTTTTGGCTAGGATTGATAACCGTTGGTCTATGTTTTGAGCTCGAGTTCATTCATTGCCCTAGAAATGGGATTGAATGAGAGTGAGTCTCGGTTGGGTGATAGGGATCCGTGGATTCATCTAGAAATCGGCCTAGTCTGGGTAGGCCTGATGCTGACGGGAAAAGGGGGAAGGAAAATGGATCCATGAAGGGATCATGATAAGGAAGGAGGATGCGATTTAATTAAGGAACTCTTCTAATTGTTTGGTAAAAGGGAACCTTGGAAAGGTGAATAACCTAAACGGGCTATTCTGTAATTGTCCTCATTCGCTGGACCTTTGCTCCACTTCTCAGATTATTGATTTAAAAAGAATCTAGAGTATATTATTTTTGTAAGCCTTTCCCACACAAGATAAAGAAAAATAAGAATTGAAAATTGTGTCAAGGCGTCGTCTCCACACGTGGCGGAGGAGTATGGTACCCAAGTCTTGGGACGAGGATAGGGATATGCTTGGAGTAGTATAGGTGATTTCTTGAAAGATAACTAGATAATTTTACTAATACTAAAGGAAAAAGGAAGTAAATATTCTAAAAGGAAAAAAGGTGGGAACAACCTTATAAAGGCACACTTGCAAGGGTATGCAGCAATTTCATGCTACTTTCAAATGCTTGAAATCTTGATTCAACATGATTGGAATAATTTTTATAGTATCATATTACTACCTTGGGAAGGTGCATTTACCAAACGATTCGGTGGGAGGGTGGATTTCGGAGGGTTAATTTGTTGGCCTGAAAGTTGAACCTAATTTTATGTTGTCCATTAAGTTAAGATCTGAGGAAAAGGATTCCGATCTACGGAGTGGAGATCAAACTTGGGAATGAGGGTTTTGGGTAGCTATTAAATACACTCATCTTAGGGGAACGCTCTGACTATTGTGCTTGGCCACAACCAAGAAAAAAGCGTTATTGAACTTGAACCAAGGGTGAACTAGAGAACTCCCACCAGTTGACCCTGGAAGGTGGAATTCGAGTTTAGTCTGACGACTTTGATTGGAAAGTTGGACCGGTAAGCAATGGTGCTTCGGGGCTAAGGGATCCATATGAGAGAAAGTGAATTTTATCACCCCCTTGAGTTGGCATCGAAGAGCAGGAGGAGTCTTGTCTTGGTGTTAGTCTCAAGTGGGAGGGATTTCGGAGATCACGGTGTATCCATTTGGAGATGGTACAACCGGTGATCCCTGGCATGGCCCTCACATCAAAAGAAGATTCTAAAATAACTCCTCCTTCATCCAGCATTCTCAGTGTTGCAACCCACATCAAAAACAATTGAGAGAGTCATTTCTCTAACATTTGTCATACATTATATGAGGTGAAGACACCTAATTCAAATAACAAGCTATTTTTGAAACAGCTATCTACTCCATTCACCTCAGGTGTATCAGCCCGAACATCTTGGGATTGTGCCATAATGCTCTACTTAGTGTTATTTAGATGCGTTACTATGTGCTTGTAATCTTTTCAAAATGAATTTACAGCTTGAAGGTGTCTCCAATTGTTTTCGTGTGTATGGTAGTCCATTATAGTACTTAACCATGCGATTTTGTGCTTGACTGAGATTGATAAATGATTCCAACTGCTCATGATTGCCTATTAGTGCATCCAAGTGCTTCCAATTGTCCCATGATGATTGTAAATGCTTCAAGGTCTCCCAAGTTCTTGACAAACATTGTGGCATTGATAGGCTGTTGTTGTGTCCAAGAGAACAGAGTGACGATATCTCTAGGATAACTGTGAAGATTTTTGATGAGGTTCCTATGAAGGAAGTGAATGAGAAAGGTAACACAAAATCCCAAAAGGACCTCATGGTTTGGTAGGTCAGTCCGATGTGTTTTGTTTCCTTGCTTCAAGGAAATCAATGAATTTCTTCAAACACAATTATGTCTACAGATGACAAGCTCAACAACTCAAGGAATGTTTGGATAACTTTTCTAATGATGTAGTGGTGTCTGTAGTATATTTTGTAGAGGACTATAGGTGCAGAATGAGATTCAGTCAATGCATTGGTATTCAACTCAGGTCACAATTTTGGTTCACATTCTATACTTACGTGATGCACTTGGTGCCATTCAAAAGATGAGTCACTTCTACATCTCTGATGACAAAACCCATGACACTTTGTTTGTGCAACAATGTTTTCTTTTGCACAATGAGTGGCTAAAAATTCAAGGCTATAGTGGTGGTGCTGCTTCACAATTCATGTCAAGGTAGCCATTGTATTTTGACGTCCAATTCTTCATTATGACTGGAATCGAGATGATGATGAATTTATTTTCTTTTGGCCATGGGAAGGTGAACACGATGGGCCAGTGCAATGCTCAAAAGATCTCCCATAGAAGAGCAGGTGAAATATGATAGATGGGTGCTTCATACCGCCAAGCATTGCTGCAATCCTCAATGCAACCGTCAAAAAAGAATATCCATAGATAGACAAGAAGCCAGACATAAGCTTCTAAATCCTCAAATTCACTAAGACAAAGCGCTTGAGCATAAAATTTGAAAGGGATGAATGGCATAACCCTATTAAGAAAAATTTGTTTATCGTTGAGGGACTATTCTATGACAGGGTAGATGCGCGAGATGATACCTATGTCCTTTTGGACAACAAGCCCACTACTCTTATCTACTCCCACTTGGCGTGATGCATCAGGTCTCCAATGTGCCCGATGGAAGGTGAGCCTATTGTATATGATATGTCAAATGATGTATTTGAACAAATCTACATAGCATGCCCCTAGAGGAGAACTTGTAAGTTATATCTATGTGATCATTCAAAGTTTACCCATAGTTTGTACTCAATCCATTAGAGTAATTTAACCAAGTGACCACATTTTTCTAGGACTTCACCACCACAAAAGCACCACTTAGCAACACTTTATAGGACCTCACCACCACTGAGCACTACTTTTCCAGCACTTCACCAAAACACAAATTCCTTTGATAGCACTTTCCAGCACTTCACCACCAATAAGCACTACTTGACAACACATTTCTAGAACTTTACCACTACAAAATCACCACTTTATAGGACCTCACCACCAATGAGCATTACTTTTCCTTCACTTCACCAAAACACAACACTCCTTGATAGCACTTTCCAGCATTTCACTACCAATAAGCACTATTTGACATCACACTTTCAACACCTTATCACCACTTAGCACCACTTGAAAGCACATTTCCAGCACTTTACCACCAATTAGCACCATTGGACAACACTTTAAAGGACCTCATCACCACTCAGCACTACTTTTATCCACTTCACCAAAGAAAAACACTTGATAGCACTTTCCAACACTTCACCTTCAATAAGATTTACTTGACAACACATTTCCATGACTTTACCACCTGTTAGCACCACTTGATAGTAGTTATCATCTCTAATAACATACGCAGGCTCTAGAGCTTATCAAAATGTTTTACTGGCTTGAAAGCATTAACTATGCACTTTGTTCTTAGAGAGAGGTCGAGTTTGAATTAGTGCAAAAATCACCCCTCGCCACATTTTTTGTGAGAAGCCAAAGATACTACCAATGAAGACAAGCTAGTCTTGGGAGGAGCCAAAGAAGGAGCTCACAAAGGAAGAACCTATGTTTCTAGATAAATAATGGAGGACAAGGTGATCCATACGTCAACACGAAGGATCAAGGAAGACACAAAAACTACAACAATTTTGTGAAGGAAGAGGCAAGTTGATTTGCAAGGAAATCAGCCACCTATGTGCATAATATTGAAGGTTCTCAACATACACAATCACTAGTCTTTAAGGAAGATACAATCAAGTTGAAGTAAACCTACATGAAGATCTCAAATCAGGGAAAATACCAGCCATGGAAGAGGCAAGGACAACTTTTCAAAGGACATGGAGATTACAACATTTGTTGGAGCCAAAGTCAAGAAAACATCAGCCTCTCTTTCCCCCATGAAGTGTGGCAAGAGGATGTCACTTGTGTCTTTCTCAAAGTGTAGCTTGAGGAAGAGGAAAAGCAACCACAATGATGTGTTGTTGCAGGTATGAGATGCAAGCAATGGAAGTGTTTGCATGAGGACTACAAGGAGGCAAGTTGGAGATGGAAGATTGGATGCCCATCTCATCTCACACAAAAGGAGGCAAAGAATCTATGGTGGAAAATGGAACATTGGTGTCTACTTTATTCTTATTTTGAGGGTGATATAAAGTGCTAGTCAAGTAGTGTGAACATACTTTACACGCGTATGATGTCTCAGGGGCATATTTAGTGACCAAAACTACCAACAAGCTTACAAAGGTGTTAAACATCTCAAGGCAAGCCTAAGGAACAAGTTTCACCCAATTTGGATTAATTTTGACCTGGTTAACCTCTTGGGTAAGCCAGCAAGAACCAAGGCCTACATAGGAGAGATTAACTTACCAACAGGGGTTAGAACTTCAAAGTGGGCCCAGGTTTGAATCAAAAACATCATGGAGAGTGCATGGTTCAAGTTTGAGTCAATTATGAGGGAACATACATCATACACATATGATGTCTGCAGACCGATTTTAGTGCTCAAACTAAGAATCTACTCCTCCAGAAGCCTTTGTTGATATCCTAGCAATCCATTTGTCCTAAAAATTACAATCAATATGGAGACAATGTAGCAAAAGGGAAGATGGTTATGGCTCTCTTGTCATGAATGTAGTAGGCCCCGAAAAGAGTGAGTTTAGGAGGTATCACTTGAGTGAAAAGAATAATGACAATCCATGAAAACATTGGGATTTACAAACACGTCACCTCTTACTACCGATGCATGGAACCCCATGTGAACAAGTTAAGCATGGACTTATTTTCATATGAGTCGATAACACGAAACCATTTTTTTTATATAAGTACGAACAAGAATATGAGCCAATTCACCCAGACGATATAGGGAGAGTGATAATGCAAGAATTGATGGCACAAGCTTCAGTAGGGAAGCAAAATCCCATAGAAACCCCAAGCAAGTCTACAAATCCCTTCTCAGAGGATTACGACACCACAACAAAATCAAATAAACAACCACTGCCTAACCCTCAGAGCTCACAAGCATCACCACTATCATTTCAAGCGGGGCTCGAACAGTTTGCAACACCATATGAAAATACAAAAGGGGGTGGATATCAAGCCAAGTCAGGGCTTGAACCACCACCAAAACCACCACTCCATCTGCAATACCAAAATGAGAGTAGGACGAGAACGCTAAATCCTATCAAGACAGAAGCATCACAAATAGAACGAGAAGAAAGAAGTCAAGCAGAAGAACGAACAATTGCTAGACCAGTGAAGAACTATGGATTAGGAGCACCTCTAGAGGAGAAACATGTACCATATCCCAAGCCAGAAAGGTCTTATAGAGGAGGAATAGAGGATCCTATGTTGAGGATGGTTGATCACCGGAGGATCAGACCCTCTCAAGTCCAAAAATGGGTTAACAAGAAATATTTAGAAAATAAAGATCCAAGGGACCACGTGGCAGCCTTTGTGCATATTGTCAAGGCTGAGGAAGTACAGGACTTTTCCACACAGTTCGCAAGTTTAACCTTAGAGAAGGATGCCACCACCTGGTTCTACCCTGTTGGACATAGAGATTTTGAATCAATGGAGGAGGTATTTGACAAGTTCATTGAGGAATTCTCTCAAAGATGGATAACTCATAACACAGTCTCATAAATCCATAAGTTCAAGCAAAAAGAAGGAGAATCCATGAGAAAGGCAGCCTTAAGGTTGAAACTCTATGTAAAAGTTTTCCCTATGGAAGAATTACCGACTCGGTCCCGACTCATACTGATAATTAACCAAGGGCTGAGAAATGCAGATCTTCAAAAGGATTTGCATATGTCTACAAGGAAGGCGACTACAAAGACTTATATGATGACTCATCATCACAACAAAGCGGAGCTAAGTCTATAAAATCAGCACAAAAGAGCGAGGTAACGATGAATCAAGAGAAACTTGTTGAGGAAGTTGTGCAAGCCCGTTTTCCAAGCCATGGGCTAAGCAACCTACGTGGTGTGCCATTGAGCAAAAATAGACAAATCATGCTATGGAAGAGTGTTACTACAACAAGGGGTATGTGAGAGAGTGATACTATGCCCCACCAGCCCAAGCACACCTCCTCAGGTACCACCAATGCCTAGGTATGCAGTAGGAAGTTTGCAAGAACCACGAGGGGTTGAATGGACATAGACAATTTTGGGGCAATAACCACCTATTCCAAGAACATGACCAGTGGGCATCAGATATACACCCACTATAAAGTAATTGAAGGAACAAGATTTAGTGCATGTGCCTATGTATTACAAAGAGCCAAGTACGGGGTTAGTTCAACATACTATCCACCCAAAGAGCCAAAAGCACATGAACCTTGGATCATGATTGGGAATGTTGGACCACCAACAGCATCTCAAGTTTTTGGAGAAGGTAGATACAGCTTGGATAAATGCACATCGTTGTTCATAGCCAATGGGGGGTTAACAT
The DNA here is from genome assembly GCF_014529385.1 of Adiantum capillus-veneris. Classification (NCBI taxonomy): domain Eukaryota; kingdom Viridiplantae; phylum Streptophyta; class Polypodiopsida; order Polypodiales; family Pteridaceae; genus Adiantum; species Adiantum capillus-veneris. The sequence continues at coordinate 18,081,653 of NC_140938.1, forward strand.
GACCAAGACTTGCCTATCATCAGAGAGTGGCTCTAGGAGCACCTCACCAACCCTTAAGACCGTGCTACAAGTGTGGTGGTGACCACCTTATGAAAGATTGCCCTCACATAGAGATCATGAGAGTGAATGTGTATTGTCCATATTGCAAGATTACTCATTTGATTAGTGACTGTTTGAAAAACCCAGATAAAACAGTGAAAACTACATTAAACATAGTGGGGGTGATCCCATCAAGCAGCGGTTCAGGAAATGAAATGCTCATACCCATACAGGTCATCACAAGAGTGCAGTCTCATAAAGCAAGGGAGGAACCGTTAATTGAGGAACCTAAAACAAATGTGCTTGGTTATGAATAAAAAAGTCAACAAAATACCTAGAAAGCTAGGAAGGCACATATGAAAGCTAGAAAGAAGCATGAACAGACATCCCTAGTGGAGGAGTTAAAACAAACCAAGGATAGATTAGTGAGATTAGAGAGCCAAACAAACCTTGAGTTGGAGAACCCTGAGACCAGAGAGCCTAATGAGACAAAGATACCAAAGAGTGCAAGTTCCGGAAGATTAGTACTAGTTGAATGAACCTCTAGACGCACTTATGAAAGCCTACAAAGCGTTGAGGCGGTCCGGGGCGGGCAACAAGAAGAGCAACCTCTAGACACCCTTCAAGGCTCCCGTGCTGCTCAATGGGGCTGGGGCACAACACAACACAAACCAAAACAACAAACCCACATCCAATCCCAACTACACAAGGGGCACCACCTAGTTTAAGAGCGAACTAGGACGCAAAAGAGGAGAATCGTTAGAGCAACCCACAAACAAGCAAGGAATTTACACTAACCCTAACACCAATGGAACACTCTCACACACTAAAAGAGAGAGAGAGAGAAGAGAGAGAGAGAGAGAGAGAGAGAGAGAGAGAGAGAGAGAGATGGTGTACAACTTAGCTTCAACTTTATATTTTGCACAAAAAGGAACTTAGAGCTTGCGGAATCAAGTGACAAGATTTGGTTATAGCATCACTAGCACATTGTCTTAGGGTTATGGGAGCCCTCTCACCATCCACCCTCTTACAATGGTAGCCAAACAATAGCCAATGAATCACAAGCAACAAAACAACAACCTTCAATGAAACAAGTCACCTTATGAAGCTGAATGAGTTTGCCAAGCCAAATTGGAGGAGAAGCGTGAGCCTTTGGACATGAATTGCACCCAAAACTACCAATTCATTGATGTTGGGTAGATACAACAATGGTAGGAAGAATATCTTCTACTCGCACTCACTCAAACTAGCTCAAGCTTTTCTATGCACCAAGGTGATGGTGTATAGAAAGCTTACTCTCTCTTTACAACCAAGATAGAACTGGCGTGTGGTACGCTCAATCTAGTGTGCAATGGTATAGTGATGTCTTTTACAAGGAGGAATGGGTTCTATTTATAGGTTTTAGAAGCCTTGATTAGGATTAAGCCTAATCAATTTTATTAGGAAAGATCAAGGATTATGAATTTTTATGAATTTCAAATGATAATGGGGTCTCTCTTTTCTCTTGAGTCACATGGATGTGGGCTCAAGTAAGAGAATTATTGATGTGGTGAAAGGAGAGAAATTTCCATGGGAGTGAATGAATTTGGTTTACTTGTGCGGTTGCCTACTCCATATGTTGATAGTGTGGGTGCATTTTTACAAGAGAAGTTAGTTGTTGGTGGTAATAATCACTAGAATTGTTAGTGATACATTTACAATGGGTAGGATGAGTTGATTTGATGAAGGAAGAGGGGTGAATTAAAAGAGAATCATTGAGATGGTGAAGCTTTGAAGAAGCTTGAACTCACCCTTGTGTAGATTGTGGAAAAAATGACCGTTGGTCTTCTTCTTCTTCTTCGCTTCTTTACGCCCGCCACGGTTGACCACCACGATGAAAAGAGGATTTTTTGATGAAAAATCCTCAATTTGCAGAAATCATGGTTAAGATGCTGAATTTTAGATATTTTTAGGAGAGGTAAATGAAATTGTAACATAGAAGCAATAGAGAGAGACATGGAGAGGGTGTATGTATGTAGAGGTTCATAAATAGGGATGAGAGAGAAGGGTAATGGTGAAGAGGGTGGGAGAAGCCATGGAAATTGCAGGTTTGAGTGAGGGAAGGAGAGGGAGGGATGTGTAAGAGTGAGTAGGTGTGTGGAAGGGTGAGAGAAGACTAAGGGCTACTTGTGAGAAAAGTGGGCAGATTGGGGTCCACTCAAAAAATCATAGCTCACCGCTGGTAGCTCCAAAAATCATGAAAAAATTTGAGGTGATTATTCAGAGCGTGGGATACATTTTCTCTTTTGACCACCGCTCCAAATTCGGAGTGGAGATAGGTGCCAAAGTTTCACCAAAAAGCCTGTTTTTATGCCTGCAAAAGTCTTTTAGTGGCCCCCTCCTTTGTTGAATTTGTACAATGCATCCAAGAGTGAGCCCCTCCTTTGTCATATTATAATACAAAGCATCCAAGTTGCCCTTGACCCATGCATGGAGGAGGATTATTGGTGAATAAAGAAATATATACATGGTGGGACTAGTGTATGGACTATTCATGGACTTTAGCTCAATGAGCACATGGTGTTAGAATAATGAGTAAAAATAATAATAAAAATATGGAGGAGTTATGGATATGGAAAGATATTGGAATCATATGATATGGTCCCTCCTTGAATTATTTTGGGTGAAAGAGGAAAAGGTATGCAAGTAAATAATATAATAAACGTAACCAATGAGTAGAAATCAATTTTTTGTTTTCACGGGGGTGAGGGTGAAAATGTGGGAGTGATTTGTATAAAGGAAAAATATGAGGTTAGAGTATATACATATTGGCAAAAAATATAATTATGGTGTAAGAGGATGAAAGAAGGTGTACATAGGTTTAATAAAACACACACCTAAGTAGAAATATTTAAATAAAATACCAAAATAATTATAAAAAATCCCTATATTTAGGCCATATATAAAATGAAATATTTACACACAAAGAGGCCATAATATACTTTTATTTTTATTTTATTTTATTTTTTTGGCTCAACTAGCCCAGTGACTAGCTAGCTGAGGGTTTTTAAGAAGATATGGGAAAAGCCCCCTAACTCACACATGCCTATGTACAGTGAAATGGTAGGGATAGCCATAGCGTTTGGGTGAATTTGGTAGGGTGGAGTAACTTACTATGGCAATTATGGAGAGCCGAAAAAACGGCTATCATTAGCCCTCCCCCAGGATGATGGTATATTCATGTACCATCATAGAGCATCTTTTCCAAAGAGAGTGCTTCAGAGTCCTTGACGAGATATGAGACAGCGGCCTTTGGACAGATCTTTGGTAGATCCTTTGGTAGAAGACGACTCAAATAGGGCTTCAAGCGATACCCGTTTACCTTCCTGGAGTGCTCTTTACCATTCAAGTCCATAAGCTGATAGTAACTAGAATTGAAAGCCTTCTTGACTATGTATGGTCCTTGCCATCTAGTTTCAAACTTGGCATCAAAACAATTGTGAAGTCGATTGTCATACCTTAGCACAAGCTCTCCTTCCTTGATGCCTTTGTCCTTCAGTTTCTTGTCGTGCGTTTCTTTTCTCGCTTGTGTGGCTTTCCTCTTGTAGCACTATATGCTGCTTCTCTTTTCCACTCAAGCTCCACTAACGTAAGAAGTCGATCCATCCATACCTCTTGATCATCTTGTGCTCCTTTGCCATGAAGTCGCATTGTTGGAATGTTGAGCCTCGATAGGCTGCAAAGCCTCTTGACCATAGACCAAGTGAAATGGTGTTGAACTCCGTGGCTTCCTATATGTGGTTCGATATGCCCACAAGGCACCATCCAAGAAGTCATCCCATAATTTTGTCTTGTTTTGCACCATCTTTCTAATGATTCCTGCAATGACACCATTAGCCTTCTCCACCAAAACATTTGATTGTGGATAGTATGGTGTGCTATGACGATGTAGAATGTGAAGCTCTTCACAAACTTCTGTGAGCAAGCCCTTCCTAAACCCTGGACCATTATCAGAAACAATCTCCAAAGGTGGTGCCAAATCTGCAACAAATGTGATTGTACACAAACTTGCTAACTGTATCTCATTCACTCTTGCCACACTTTGAGCTTCCACCCACCTAGTCATATAGTCTACAGCCACTAGAATGTAGAGTTTACCATTTTTTGTCCTAGGCAGAGGACCCATAGCATCAATGCCCCCACTTTTCAAAGGTCCATTTGCAAGAACTATTTGCCTTGGGCCATGCACCAACCTTCTATTTCCATTTATCTGACAATTGTGACAGCTTTTACACCAATGTTGAACATCCACATACACTTGGCCAAACATACCGCCAAGCAAAATCTTCTTCACAGTTGATTCTTGGGCAAAATGACCACTACATGCCTCTTCATGCAAACCTTTTAGAATGGCTGGAATTTCCTCGATAGTTGGTACTCTTCTGCACACTTGATCCTTCCCTCTTTGATAGAGGGAGCCTTCTAGGAAGAGATAGAAACTTGCCTTCTTCATGAGTCTCCTCTTCTGAGCCTTCGTGAAGTCTTGTGGAAACTCACCCTCCAAAATGTAGCCAATAATGGGAGCCAATGACTCAATCCCTGGTATCTCGGTTGCTTGACAGCTGCTGCCACCATGATGACCTGCACTTCTCTCTCAACACATGTAACTGCTTGTTGTGCAAGTAAATCGGCATCTTCATTTTGTTTCCTCGGAATATGATATAGTTGCACTTCTTCAAACTGATTAAACATCCTACGAATGGCATGAACTTTTGTCCTTAAGCTTTCATTCTTGCATGCCCAAATGCCTAAAATCTGTTTAACAATGAGAAGTGCATCTCCCTTTACCATGAGACGTTTTATCCCTTGGCCAATGCACATCTTCAAACCATGAAGTAGTGTGTCGTATTCTGCTTCATTGTTGCTAGTTGAACCTGTTAGATTGACCTTCTCTTTCATGACCACCTCTCCACTTGGGTTGAGCAACACTAGCCCTCCCCCTGCTTTCCCTGTGGCTCGTCGAAAAGCTCCATCAAAGAACAAGGTAAAAGCATTGGGAATACTTTTTGGTGGTGGCAATGGTAGGGTCTTTACTTGAGGCACCTTAATTTCCTTCTCATGTACCCTATAAGTGAGAATCCCTGCTAATTGTGCACGCACACTATCTTCTACCTTGAAAGAGTATTGGAACTCTTGCAACTCCATAATCCACTTTGAGATCCTAGTACTAAGATTCATTTGAGATGACACCCAAGGGAACAAATTTTCTGCAGTGAGAATTACAAAAGTTTTTGGTAGCAGGTAGGATCTAAACTTTCTCACCGCAAACATGAGAGAAAGCATCATGAGTTCTGCTTCTGTGTAGTCTCTCTCCAAAGCATTCATGACCCTACTAGCAAAGTAGATGGGTCGCATCCTTGTACTGTGGGGATCTTGTTGTAGCAACACAGCACCAATTGTTTCCCTTCCAACATTAGAGCTAACAAAGAATGTGTACTCCCAACAAGGAGGCATGAGTGTTGGTAGCTCTGACAAAATGACTTTAATGTTACAAAAATACTCTTCAAGCTCATCAGACCATGCAAATTCTACTTGTTGTGTCAACTTTTTCAAAGAATGAAGCAACTCCGAGGCTAAGTGAATGAAGCGTGACATATACTTCACCTTCTGAATGAAAGAGATGACCTCCTTAAGACTCTTCGGTGATGGGAGCTTAATAAGAGCCTTTGCCTTTGAAGGATCCACCTCAATGCCTTTATAGAAAACCTTGTGACCGAGCAAGATCACTTCATCCTCACCTATGTGGCACTTGTCGGGGTTGAGTTGACCTCCCATGTCGTAGAGCTTCTTTAAACCTTCTTCTACCCTTTGTAGATGCAATGATTTTGAGCTATAAATGCAGAAATCATCAATGAACACCCTAATTGACTTTCCAAAGAATGCTTGAAACACCATGTTCATGAAACGTTGGAATGTTGCAGGAGCATTTGTCAGACCAAATGGCATGACTCTAAAAGCATAACAACCCCAAGGAGTGATAAAGGTTGTTTTCAATTGATCTTCCAATGCGATACCTATTTGAAAGTAGCCTGAGTAGCCATCACACAGAGTGTACTTCTCATGACCAGCTACCTCATTTAGTATCTCATCCTGAAATGGGAGGGGAAAGTGATCTCTTTTTGTTGCCTCATTGAGTGGACGGTAATCCACACACACCCTCCACTTTCCGTTTTTCTTAGAAGTGACAACAACGAGAGAGACCCACTCTGAATTCTCCACTGGATAAATGAAACCTGCTGCTAGAAGCTTTCTTACCTCCTTGAGTAAAGCCTGCTCCTTGATGACTCCTAGCCTTCGTAGCTTCTGAGCCTTAGGTGTGGCCTCTGGCTTCAACTCAATTTTGTGTTGAACAGCATCTACTCCATGCACATCGGTGTAGTCTTTAGCAAAAAGCCTAGGAAATTTCCTTAGCACACATTTGAACTCCTCTCTTTCATCCTTTGTAAGTGTTGTTGATAGCATACCTTCTAGCATTATTTCATCTTCCACTTTTTGGTTCTCTTGGGAACCTACCTCCTCCAAACCTTGACAAGAGGTCTCCTGGTTGGTTGGCTTAAACCTTACCCCCATGACTTCGATGGAAGACTCCTCTTCAGTAATGCTGCCGCTACTTTCTTCTTCTGAAGTGTTATCGGTCCAACCTTCTTCCGTCTCACTTTGAGATGATTCTTCATGGAGCTCCTCTTGGCGTTGCTCCTTCATGTCAAAGACAACCTTCTTATGATTGTCGTTCCTGCAAATTAGCTTTCCACTCTCCCAATCTTGCAAAGCTCGCATTTTCATTAGCCATGGTCTCCCTAGGATAAATGGGTAACCATTTCCTTTGGTAGACATAACATAGAAATCCACTGCCTTCTTAATGCCAAAGGCCTCCACAAAAACATTTTTACAAATGCCTACGCTATTGTTTGCCATCTTGACCTTAATTTCAGGTGTCTCATGGATATGCATGCCTAGTTTTTGCATGAGTCTCTCTGTCATGATGCAAATTTGTGCACCCCCATCCACTAGACCTTTCCTAACCAATCTCCCTTTTATGTAACAATCTAGTGATGGGGGCTTTTCACAAGCCAAGCTCCCATACCCCTCTTCTCTCGTCCCCACCCCATGAAAACCCCCTCTTAGGGAGAAAGTGATAAAAGACATTGGAAAAAAGTAAGAAAAAAATAAAGTATGATTATGTAAATATATGAGAAAGGTAAAATAGGCCACCTCATGCCTGCGGGCAGCCCATCCCCACCTTGCCTCCTTTTTCTTCACTGTTGCCCCGCCGTGTGTCCCTTTTCCTCTCCTCCACTCAAAAGGTCAACCCCCTCTCTCTTCCCCTTGTCCTTTCTCCTTTCTCTCTCCCCTCAAGCTACCCCACCTCTCACCAATAATGCATTCTAACTCACCAATAATGCACCCTAACTCACATACAACTTACCCTATCTTCCAAAATAGTATACCCCACCCCCCCTTTCTCTCTCCTATCATATCCCATGACCCAAATACCCCCCCTCTCTCTAAAGGGCGCCATGTCTCTTGTCTTGTAGCTAAATAACCTCCCCCACACTCACACACACTCAGTTTCACTAAAAAAGGTGCCCACAGACCCATCCCCACCCGGTGGTTACCTGATTTTTCTTGTGTTCACACACATCTGCACACAGATTCACCTCTGAACACACTCCTCTCTCTCCCCTCTTGTAATTACTTTATTCTCCATGTCACCTCTCACTTTTTTTCATCAACCCATCTCTCTCTCATGAGACTGCTGTTCTGGCACATATACACACAGCCAGACAAGTGGGGCCCACAGTCACATGGCCTATGTAGATAATGATTTCTTCATTTCTAAATTCTAGAATTTCTCCCTCCCCCCCCTCCTCCCCTATATAAAGAGGGGTCACCATCACACAAAAACACACAACATCACCAAAGAACACACTATGCAATGTGTGTGCCTAGTGCACACACACACACATCCACACCATCACCATCACCGCAATCACCATGCTTGTCTTGAGCATGACCTCTACACCCTTGGCTATGGAAGATGAAGGGCAACTAAATGAAGGATGATGGCCATAATCCTCGTGCGAGTCTTCGCCATCAACTCCCACCTATCCGCCATGTGCTCTACCACTCTCTCCCTTCTCATTCCCCAACCCTATGCTCCCCATTTCATTGCCTAATTCTCTAAATAAAGCTTGAGGTTTTGTGAGTATGTTTTCTTGCAACGTTTTGCCCATGTGAGGTGTGTGGAATCACCACCTAGTCTTGTGTTTTGGAGTGAGCTTGTGTATGTGTGAAGGGTGTGCGGATTCGCCATCCTTTTGTGATGCCTAAGTACTAAGCCGCTATACCCCCTCCCTCACTCTCTCTCTCTCTCTCTCTCTCTCTCTCTCTCTCTCTCTCTCTCTCTCTATCACTTGATCTCATTCCCTTTCCTTTTCATCATTACTCTCAAGCATCCATCTCTCTTGGATGAAAACTTTGTTATGGTGGTGTGTTGTTTGCGTCCTAGCCGCTGAAGCTAGGTGGTGCCCCCTGTTTGCTTTACCATGACAGGCTTGAGGCGCGCCATTCGGTCCCCGGTGATTTAGAGGCCGTCGGGGTTCGGGGTTCGCTTTGCTCCCGTCATTTGGTGCCCCCACGGAGGATCTTTTCATGAAACCCTTCAGTTTACAATACTGAAACCCTTAAACTATTGTGAATGGATGAATGGCTAGCAGGATTTGCTAATTGGACGACAGAAGAAGAAGATCTCCAAGCACAACTAGACGAACTCCGCATCTCCATCGAAGCTCGAGTGCCAGGCGTAACGGTAATCGATTTGTAGTGGGAGAGTCAACCAACACGCCAAACCCAGTGGATATACATAGGCCAAGTGCCAAGAAGAAGAAGGAGAAGGTCGAAACCATGTCCACAACCTACAACCAACCCACAACAACAAAATGGAAGGAGCTCTACACAATAGAGAATCAACACTATTCTACTTTGAGAATTGGGTAACTCAAATCACCGAGGTAATTATCGCAGTCAGTTTTCAAGTCGCACCTGATGCTGCAGCACAGATAACGGAAGCATTGGCTCACACTCTCACTAGAGAAACTAGGGATCTACTGAGTTTGTTTCAGGAAAGAACACCACCCTCTCTCACAAGCTTGGACACTGACTAAGCACCTCTAAGCTTCACATGAATCAATACAACCTACCTCAAGACAGATCACACATACCAACACGTGTACGCTCAATCAAGGTAATACTGGATTTGAAGGCTCACTACCAGCACGTCATTGACACCATGCCGGGTGGGGAGCAGTTTTTGGAGGTTCTGGCATCAGATCAACCATTTGTCTTACCTTTGGTACAAGGCAATGTACCGTTTGAAGTTTTAATCTATGTCCTAGTATAAGAGGGTATACATGCCTCCTTGTAAAGAAGAAAAAAACTTTTGCAAGTTAAGCAGTGTGTCTTTCTAGATCTCTCTCAGTAATCATGGCAAGTGTAGCATTTCCAACATTTAAAGGAAAGAAGGGGGAGGATTTGGTAACAGACTTCCTAGATGACTTTGAAGTAGCATGTGTAGTGAGCAACAAAGATACGGATGAATCCCAGGTTAGAATCTTTAAGCATCTCATGAAGCTAGAAGCTAGATCATGGTACAATGCACTTCCACAAGCAACCAAGGATGACTGGGAACCCTTAAAAACCGCTTTTAAGAGGCGCTTTGGGGGAGGTACCACTTCAGAAAAGTTGTGGGACAAGTTGAGAGACTTGAAGCAGGAGGGTCTTTTAGAATATGCCACCTATGAGTCCAAATTTGTGGATTTGTGGGAACGGTGGGTTGAGTCACTGGCTAGGGGGGAATCTGCACCCGATTTCCTAAAAAAAGATCGGTTCACGCATGGCTTATGGCCGCTTCTCGAGGAGAAGGTGAAAGGTAGATTCCCGGCTACGTACGAGTTAGCCGTTGAGATTGCTCGCCTTAAAGACAAGAAGCTGTGAATGAAAGCCAAAGAAACCGAGTCAACAGAATCGGGAACATTGCGTCGACCAGCAACTACGACAACCACCATTCCACCACCACCACCGGCTCTTGGGGTAAGAGATGACCAACAAGATATGTTGGCCCATATTACTGACCAACTGCAGAATTTGTCTGTCCACTTAATACAACAAGGGAGGAGTCAAGAAAGAGATCAAGACCTTGGAAGAGCACGACGACAAAACAGGGAGTATCATTGCTACAACTGCGGAGAAGACGGTCACGGTATGTACTACTGTCCCAAACCACGACAAAACTATAATAGAGGAGGTAGGAGGAACCAATTGTCACCCCCTAGAGAAAGAACACCCCCACCCCGAGCACCACCCCCACCAACACAAATTCTACGTCCACCCCAGACACCACTACAAGCATCCATCCCACCTCTTCCACCAGCCCCACCACCTGATCGCCCTGTAAACATCATAAGGCTAGAAGAGAAAGGAAAAGCCATAGTAGTGGATCCACCCAGAGCAAGGAGAAGGTAACCTTTTTAGAACCACTTGAAGCCATGACTGTGAAAAGAGCTAGGAGGGAGAAAGCTACACAATCAGATGATGAGAGAAGCATGAGAGGAGAAACTAGCAAGAGGCCATCCAGGCCACGACGGAAATTGGGCATCACCGACTTCCAGCTAGGGGAAAGTTTTAAGCCCTATGATCTAACATTGGATGTGGCAGAGCAAGGACCGAAGATTACATGGCCACAGCTGCTACATCTTGCACCAAAAGTAAGGCGACAATGGTCTAAAATGGTAAGTACAAGACGCTCCAAAACAAAGGTAGCCGGAGCAATTTCGGGATGCAACATGGATGATATCCTTCCAATTGTCGACGTAAACATAAAAGGAAAGAGGGTTGGAAACACCTACATTGATGGAGGTGCACAAATCTGTGTAATGAGCGAAGCTATGATGCTTCGATTAGGGCTCGAGGTTGAAAAGCCTTCTCCATGCAAGGCAAAGATGGCAAACAACGCAAAAGTAAAGTGTGTGGGTGTGGTAAGTGCCGTGAAAATCAAAGCTTTCAACACTGAGGTAGAGGTAGATGTTTTTGTAATGCCTACTAAGGGGGAGGGCTATCCACTAATTTTGGGAAGGCCATGGTTGATGGCCATGAAGGCAAAACAGGACTGGGGTACTGGCCTTCTACGCATGACCGGTAAGAAAGGGAAGACAATCTACTACGACATGAGGATAGGCAAGCAGAACCAAATGAATCTGGAAACATCGGCAGATGAAACCACTAGCGAATCTTCCAGTTCTGAGGAGGAGACCACATCCACCGACGAAAGTGACAGTTCCATTGATGTGATGGGTATCATTATGAAGGATCCACAAAGGGTAAGCACAACTGGTGATCCATCACCAAAAGGGAAACCCAATGAAGAGGAGAGAAAATCACCTGGCCTAGGAGGAAGTAGGTTGAAGGGTATGTTGTCTACGGAATTAACACTTGAGGAGAAAGATAGTTTTTTGCAAATGTTGATGGGATTTCCTAACCTGTTCATTGACAACTATGAAAGAATCACAGGCATTACAGTGGTGGAACATCATATTAAGCTGAAGGAAGGGGTAAAACCAGTTGTGCAAAAGCTACGACGACTGGGGGTCATACAAGAAAAGGCACTCTTGGCCGAGGTAAGGAAACTGTTGGAGGCGGGATTCATCTATCCTGTAGAAAACTCAGAATGGGTGTCACCCGTAGTGGTGACGCCTAAAAAGAATGGTAAGTGGAGGGTCTGTGTTGACTACAAACCACTAAATGCAGCTACAAAGAGAGACCACTTTCCTCTCCCTTTCTTGGATGAAATTCTGAATGAAGTAGCGGGTTTTGAATGCTATACCGTCTGTGATGGTTATTCTGGATACTTTCAAATACGCATAGCCTTGGAAGATCAGCTAAAAACCACTTTTATCACGCCATGGGGTTGTTTTGCATACAGGGTTATGCCATTTGGTCTCACAAATGCACCTGCCACATTCCAAAGATATGTCACATATGTTTTTCAACCGTTCTTTGGAACATCCATAAGAGTGTTCATTGATGATTTTTGTATATATAGCTCCCGTATTTCACATTTAGAAAAGGTAACTGAAGGTTTGGCCAGGTTGCAGAGCCTAGGTGGGCAATTAAATGTGGATAAATGCCACATTGGGGAGAGTAAAGTCATTCTACTAGGCCATGAAATTTCAGCAAAAGGTATCAACGCCGACCCAAGTAAGGTGTCCGCACTCATAGCCCTACCTTCACCAACGACCGCACGTCAACTGGTCTCTTTTCTACAGAAGGTGAGGTACTTAAGTAGATTCATACATCTACTATCACAACTTGTTCTACCACTGCAACAACTCACTCAAAGATCAACTTTCACTTGGGACGAGGAAAGCGAACATCACTACAACAAGGTAAAGGAGGTCTTAGCCACTCTGCCAACTATCTCACCACCTAAGTGGGATGAAAAATTCTATGTCACCTCAAGTGTTGGTGATGACTCATTGGGGGCTGTGCTACTCCAAAAGGATACGACGACATCTTTCATGAGGCCAATCTACTTCTCTAGTCGAATGATGACAGCAGGAGAGAAAGGTTTCACCCATGTGGAACACTTAGTCCTAGCTCTTAGATTTGCAACTACAAAGTTTAGGTCATATTTGTTGCCTAAGCAATTTGTGATTCTAACCACGGATGAAATATTTCCCTATGTTGTACAACACATGGATATGTCTGCTAGAATTACTAAATGGCTAGTTCGTCTGCAAGAGTTTGACTACACGGTACAGGTAGAAAGCACGACAAGGGCAAGTTTGGGGGGACTCATGACCTACCAAGTCTTTGAAAGGAAGGAGAAGAAATCTAAGGAAGGAGAAGTTCGATTACCTCCAGTACCACCGATGGTAGAAGGAGCATACTCTCTCTACTTTGATGGAGCCTACAAGCGAGCGTCCGACAAAGCAGCTGCAGGCATAGTGGTCTTTGATGACAAAGGGACAAAGGTATTTTCGTTGGGCCAATTGTTAGATTCACATTCTAACAATGAAGCTGAGTATGCAGCACTAACCAAGGGTCTACAATGGTGCGTCTCGCAAGGTGTACAACGCCTTAATGTATTTGGGGATGCTCTACTTCTGGTAAGGCAAGTAAATGGAGCATGGACATGCAAGAATCCTAGTTTAAGGACTCACTTAAGTGGTGTAAAAACTTTGTTGGGTAAGTTTGAAGAAGTTCAAATACACCATATCCCAAGGGCTCAAAACAAAGAAGCACATGCCCTAGCAAGTGAAAGACTACAGGAAGTGGTGGTTGGAGCAATAAAACTAAATCTCCCTCTATTTCAAGGAAGTGATGCCTTGCCTGACATCATGCATTTTTTGGAAACAGGGGAATGCCCATCAGATTTAACAAAGGGACAGAAGCAATGGCTGACGCGGAAGGCCACAAGGTATCGACTCATCAATGACGGTTCGTACTGTAAGGGTAAGGACCAAATACTCAGGAAGGTGCCTCTCTCTCAGGAAATCACGGGAGTAATTGCTAGCTGTCACGACGGGGTTTGTGGTGGTCACTTTGCCCTAGACATAACAAGTAGGAAAATCTTGCAGGCAGGCTTCATATGGCCTAGCCTCAACCGTGATGTACACCACTGGTGCAAAACATGTAAGTTGTGTCAAAAGGCCGGCACTAGGTCACTTATGCTTGAACCTCAGACACCTATTCTCTCATATGGCCCATTTGAAAAATGGGGTATCGATGCCATTGGGCCATTACCTAGGGCCAACTCAGGAAAATTCTACATTATCATGGGGGTCGACTACATGACTAGATGGGCAGAGGCTACAGCCACCACTAGAATCACAGCGGTAGAGGTAGCTAAATTTATCTACGAGCACATATGTTGTAGGTTTGGCACACCTTTAGAGATCATCTCTGATAGAGGGCCAGGTTTCAGAGCAGACTTGGTAGGAGAATTAATGCAGAAACTGGGCATTACAAGGAGGCACTCTTCACCATATTACCCTCAATGTAATGGCCTAGTTGAAAAGGTAAATGGAATGGTTTCTAAAATTATTACCAATCAGGTAAACAATCATCCTGGAGACTGGGATAAGTATCTACTGCCAGCTTTATGGGCCTACAGAACATCATTTCGTACATCCTTGGGATTCACACCGTATCATCTAGTATTTGGTAAGGAAGCAATCTTGCCCATTGAAGTGCAACTACAAAGTCTCAGAGTAATGGCAAGCCAGCTTCAACAGCCCAACATGCATTTGAGAGATCACATCATCAACTTGGAAAGACTGCAGCTGGACAGAGAAGAAGCAATAAATTATTATGCATCACAAGCAGAGCATAGACGGCTTAGCTTGAACGAGCATCTCCGGAAAAAAGAATTGAAGAAAGGAATGTTGGTGCTCCGCTACGACAATCGCTTCGACACGCGCAAGGATAAGAAACTCCTACTCCGATGGGAAGGTCCTTTCATCGTCAGGAAAAAGTATGCCAATGGAAGCTACCAGCTTATGGAGGCTGATGGAAAACTTCATAAAACCAGGGTAAATGGTTGGCGACTTAAACCTTATTTTCTTCGATTTGACCAGGCTCCACCAATTGACATTCCAGATGAGGACACACCATCAGCCGCCACCTCCGACGATAATGATCAAACAGATGAGCTAGAGACATGAATGCCTCTAGCCAAAAGGGGAGGGCTAATGATGGGGGCTTTTCACAAGCCAAGCTCCCATACCCCTCTTCTCTCCTCCCCACTCCATGAAAACCCCCTCTTAGGGAGAAAGTGATAAAAGACATTGGAAAAAAGTAAGAAAAAAATAAAGTATGATTATGTAAATATATGAGAAAGGTAAAATAGGCCACCTCATGCCTGCGGGGCAGCCCATCCCCACCTTGCCTCCTTTTTCTTCATTGTTGCCCCGCCGTGTGTCCCTTTTCCTCTCCTCCACTCAAAAGGTCAACCCCCTCTCTCTTCCCCTTGTCCTTTCTCCTTTCACTCTCCCCTCAAGCTACCCCACCTCTCACCAATAATGCATTCTAACTCACCAATAATGCACCCTAACTTACATGCAACTTACCCTATCTTCCAAAATAGTATACCCCACCCCCCTTTCTCTCTCCTATCATATCCCATTACCCAAATACCCCCCCCTCTCTCTAAAGGGCGCCATGTCTCTTGTCTTGTAGCTAAATAACCTCCCCCACACTCACACACACTCAGTTTCACTAAAAAAGGTGCCCATAGACCCATCCCCACCTGGTGGTTACCTGATTTTTCTTGTGTTCACACACATCTGCACACAGATTCACCTCTGAACACACTCCTCTCTCTCCCCTCTTGTAATTACTTTATTCTCCATGTCACCTCTCACTTTTTTTCATCAACCCATCTCTCTCTCATGAGACTGCTGTTCTGGCACATATACACACAGCCAGACAAGTGGGGCCCACAGTCACATGGCCTATGTAGATAATGATTTCTTCATTTCTAAATTCTAGAATTTCTCCCCCCCCCTCCTCCCCTATATAAAGAGGGGTCACCATCACACAAAAACACACAACATCACCAAAGAATACACTATGCACTGTGTGTGCCTAGTGCACACACACACACACCCACACCATCACCATCACCGCAATCACCATGCTTGTCTTGAGCATGACCTCTACACCCTTGGCTATGGAAGATGAAGGGCAACTAAATGAAGGATGATTGCCATAATCCTCGTGCGAGTCTTCGCTATCAACTCCCACCTATCCGCCATGTGCTCTACCACTCTCTCCCTTCTCATTCCCCTACCCTATGCTCCCCATTTCATCGCCTAATTCTCTAAATAAAGCTTGAGGTTTTGTGAGTATGTTTTCTTGCAACGTTTTGCCCATGTGAGGTGTGCGGAATCGCCACCTAGTCTTGTGTTTTGGAGTGAGCTTGTGTATGTGTGAAGGGTGTGCGGATTCGCCATCCTTTTGTGATGCCTAAGTGCTAAGCCGCTATACCCCCTCCCTCACTCTCTCTCTCTCTCTCTCTCTCTCTCTCTCTCTCTCTCTCACTTGATCTCATTCCCTCTCCTTTTCATCATTACTCCCAAGCATCCATCTCTCTTGGATGAAAATTTTGTTATGGTGGTGTGTTGTTTGCGTCCTAGCCGCTGAAGCTAGGTGGTGCCCCCTGTTTGCTTTACCATGACAGGCTCGAGGCGCGCCATTCGGTTCCCGGCGATTTAGAGGCCGTCAGGGTTCGGGGTTCGCTTTGCTCCCGTCACTAGCACAGGTGTAATGTCCTCATTCATTTCAGCTTGTGCAATTTTTACAACAGGCACACTCTCTTTTACCTTTCTCCTAGTGCTAACTGCCCTTGTTTAATCCCTCCTAACTTGTGGACATAATGCAAGAAATTGAGGCCATGAGATATCAGGACCCTTACCTCTCATGTCTTCCAACAGGTTGTATGGAGCCATTCCATGTCCAAGAGGAAAGTCTTGGAGGTTGATACGACGTCGAGTCCTCTTGGCTTCCTTGGTCTCCTTTGCCTTCTTTTCTCGTCCATGGTCACTTTGTGATGTAACACCTTCTTTCTCCTTACCTTTCCCTCGGCCACGCTTAATGCCATTTGCTTCCATGTCAACCTCTCTTGAATTTGTCACCTCTACCACATGCACGTTTGGGTCTGGAAAAGGTGGAACTCCTTCCACTCCTTGTGGAGGTGGTCTTGCTCCATTTGGCCTTTGTATAAGCCGTGGTTGCTGACTAGTTCCTTCACCTGCATTCATCACTGGGTAATTCAAGTTAGGTCTCCCTGGCTCCCCACGGGGCCAAGGACAATTATACATCCCATGTCCAGACTCACCGCAATTCCAACATTGCAAGACTCTCCTAGGTCGTGGGTCTCGCTCTTCAGACTTCTTTGCTTGTCCCTTTGGACCTACAGCTTGTGCAAGGTGAATTAACAAGCTGCTTAAAGATTCATTTAACTTCTCAATCACTTCCGCCGTTACCTCAGGAAGCTCCTTAGATGTTGATGCTTGTGACTTACCTTTGGGTCTAAGACCTTCTATTGGAACCTCCCCCCTTAAGCACTTGAGTTTCCTATATTTCTCAGCAGCCCTAGTTTCAGCTGCATCAAAGGTAGCAGGTGCACCCGCCTCAACTTTTACCTTAAGGTCAGGAAAGAGTTCGGCTATGAACCTCTCCTTCTTTAGAAATTCTGCACCATCACCAAGGTTAGCAACATTTCGTATCCATAGAGCCCAAAGACGTAGGAACTCTTGCTTGTACAAGTAGTAGTCATCTAAGTCTTTTTGCTTATGAGAAACAATGTCTTGCCATAATTTCTGAGTGTTTTGGGGATCAAAGAAGTATTTCTTGAAACGATTCAAAACTTCCGTGTAATTCCCTTTAACTTCCTCAGGCAAAGAGTCAAACCAAGTGCTAGCATCTTTCCTAAGGACCACCTCAAACATTTCTACACGTTCTTGATCAGTTACTATCCTCTTGATACGGCAAGACATCTTGAAATTCGCTAGAAATAATTCTGCATCCTCTCCAGGCTCTCCAAAGAAAAGAGGATATCCAGACATTTGGCGTTGGCTCTCCATTGAATTGATTTCAAAGTGACGCGTTTTTGTTTTTTCTTTCTTTAAAAGATTTACACAATAATATTTTCTAAATTGCAATCTATTCTACAACAAAATAAAAATATTCACATCAAATGACCTATGATAATCAATAAGAGGTAGAATGACAGGGTTTGGTGACGCGAGAATTTCTCCTACTCTTTGGGCACCAAACATGAATACCATACGTTGTTGAAAATGGATTTTTCTACTAATTGCAATGTTTACTCAAATGTGTGGAGTGAAATGAAAGGGAAAAACCTGTATTCCTGGGCCATTATCCATGGTCTATGCATGACCTAATTCTTAAAACAAAACAAAAATATAGACGTCCAAACTAAGGTCGTACCTAATGAGAAGCAAAATAAAAGGATTTATTGATGCGTTTATCTCTACCAACCTAAGAGGACCTAAAATTCTACGAATTACTCGCTTAAATTGCAACTTAGTACTAACAATTATGTGTACCTTTTGCCTTGCAATGGGAATGAAGGGATCATACAAATTCTCGTGATTCATGCAAGCTACTTGATTATGCTAAAGGTTGAGCCTTCACAAAACATACACAAGCCTGTCCTTAGTGGGGGCACCAAAATTGAGGCGGTCCGGGGCGGGCAACAAGAAGAGCAACCTCTAGACACCCTTCAAGGCTCCCGTGCTGCTCAATGGGGCTGGGGCACAACACAACACAAACCAAAACAACAAACCCACAGCCAAATCCCAACTACACAAGGGGCACCACCTAGTTTACGAGCGAACTAGGACGCAAAAGAGGAGAATCGTTAGAGCAACCCACAAACAAGCAAGGAATTTACACTAACCCTAACACCAATGGAA
Source organism: Adiantum capillus-veneris (assembly GCF_014529385.1). Lineage (NCBI taxonomy): Eukaryota > Viridiplantae > Streptophyta > Polypodiopsida > Polypodiales > Pteridaceae > Adiantum > Adiantum capillus-veneris. The sequence continues at coordinate 18,100,228 of NC_140938.1, forward strand.
CACTCTCACACACTAAGAGAGAGAGAGAGAGAGAGAGAGAGAGAGAGAGATGGTGTACAACTTAGCTTCAACTTTATATTTTGCACAAAAAGGAACTTAGAGCTTGCAGAATCAAGTGACAAGATTTGGTTATAGCATCACTAGCACATTGTCTTAGGGTTATGGGAGCCCTCTCACCATCCACCCTCTTACAATGGTAGCCAAACAATAGCCAATGAATCACAAGCAACAAAACAACAACCTTCAATGAAACAAGTCACCTTATGAAGCTGAATGAGTTTGCCAAGCCAAATTGGAGGAGAAGCGTGAGCCTTTGGACATGAATTGCACCCAAAACTACCAATTCATTGATGTTGGGGTAGATACAACAATGGTAGGAAGAATATCTTCTACTCGCACTCACTCAAACTAGCTCAAGCTTTTCTATGCACCAAGGTGATGGTGTATAGAAAACTTACTCTCTCTTTACAACCAAGATAGAACTGGCGTGTGGTACGCTCAATCTAGTGTGCAATGGTATAGTGATGTCTTTTACAAGGAGGAATGGGTTCTATTTATAGGTTTTAGAAGCCTTGATTAGGATTAAGCCTAATCAATTTTATTAGGAAAGTTCAAGGATTATGAATTTTTATGAATTTCAAATGATAATGGGGTCTCTCTTTTCTCTTGAGTCACATGGATGTGGGCTCAAGTAAGAGAATTATTGATGTGGTGAAAGGAGAGAAATTTCCATGGGAGTGAATGAATTTGGTTTACTTGTGCGGTTGCCTACTCCATATGTTGATAGTGTGGGTGCATTTTTACAAGAGAAGTTAGTTGTTGGTGGTAATAATCACTAGAATTGTTAGTGATACATTTACAATGGGTAGGATGAGTTGATTTGATGAAGGAAGAGGGGTGAATTAAAAGAGAATCATTGAGATGGTGAAGCTTTGAAGAAGCTTGAACTCACCCTTGTGTAGATTGTGGAAAAAATGACCGTTGGTCTTCTTCTTCTTCTTCGCTTCTTTACGCCCCCGCCACGGTTGACCACCACGATGAAAAGAGGATTTTTTGATGAAAAATCCTCAATTTGCAGAAGTTATCATGGTTAAGATGCTGAATTTTAGATATTTTTAGGAGAGGTAAATGAAATTGTAACATAGAAGCAATAGAGAGAGACATGGAGAGGGTGTATGTATGTAGAGGTTCATAAAAGAACTATAGGGATGAGAGAGAAGGGTAATGGTGAAGAGGGTGGGAGAAGCCATGGAAATTGCAGGTTTGAGTGAGGGAAGGAGAGGGAGGGATGTGTACGAGTGAGTAGGTGTGTGGAAGGGTGAGAGAAGACTAAGGGCTACTTGTGAGAAAAGTGGGCAGACTGAGGTCCACTCAAAAAATCATAGCTCACCGCTGGTAGCTCCAAAAATCATGAAAAAATTTACGGTGATTATTCAGAACATGGGATACATTTTCTCTTTTGACCACCGCTCCAAATTCGGAGTGGAGATAGGTGCCAAAATTCTCACCAAAAAGCCTGTTTTTATGCCTGCAAAAGTCTTTTAGTGGCCCCCTCCTTTGTTGAATTTGTACAATGCATCCAAGAGTGAGCCCCTCCTTTGTCATATTATAATACAAAGCATCCAAGTTGCCCTTGACCCATGCATGGAGGAGGATTATTGGTGAATAAAGAAATATATACATGGTGGGACTAGTGTATGGACTATTCATGGACTTTAGCTCAATGAGCACATGGTGTTAGAATAATGAGTAAAAATAATAATAAAAATATGGAGGAGTTATGGATATGGAAAGATATTGGAATCATATGATATGGTCCCTCCTTGAATTATTTTGGGTGAAAGAGGAAAAGGTATGCAAGTAAATAATATAATAAACGTAACCAATGAGTAGAAATCAATTTTTTGTTTTCACGGGGGTGAGGGTGAAAATGTGGGAGTGATTTGTATAAAGGAAAAATATGAGGTTAGAGTATATACATATTGGCAAAAAATATAATTATGGTGTAAGAGGATGAAAGAAGGTGTACATAGGTTTAATAAAACACACACCTAAGTAGTAATATTTAAATAAAATACCAAAATAATTATAAAAAATCCCTATATTTAGGCCATATATAAAATGAAATATTTACACACAAAGAGGCCATAATATACTTTTATTTTTATTTTATTTTATTTTTTTGGCTCAACTAGCCCAGTGACTAGCTAGCTGAGGGTTTTTAAGAAGATATGGGAAAAGCCCCCTAACTCACACATGCCTATGTACAGTGAAATGGTAGGGATAGCCATAGCGTTTGGGTGAATTTGGTAGGGTGGAGTAACTTACTATGGCAATTATGGAGAGCCGAAAAACGGCTATCATTAGCCCTCCCCCAGGATGATGGTATATTCATGTACCATCATAGAGCATCTTTTCCAAAGAGAGTGCTTCAGAGTCCTTGACGAGATATGAGACAGCGGCCTTTGGACAGATCTTTGGTAGATCCTTTGGTAGAAGACGACTCAAATAGGGCTTCAAGCGATACCCGTTTACCTTCCTGGAGTGCTCTTTACCATTCAAGTCCATAAGCTGATAGTAACTAGAATTGAAAGCCTTCTTGACTATGTATGGTCCTTGCCATCTAGTTTCAAACTTGGCATCAAAACAATTGTGAAGTCGATTGTCATACCTTAGCACAAGTTCTCCTTCCTTGATGCCTTTGTCCTTCAGTTTCTTGTCGTGCGTTTCTTTCGCTTGTGTGGCTTTCCTCTTGTAGCACTCATATGCTGCTTCTCTTTTCCACTCAAGCTCCACTAACCTAAGAAGTCGATCCATCCATACCTCTTGATCATCTTGTGCTCCTTTGCCATGAAGTCGCATTGTTGGAATGTTGAGCTCGATAGGCTGCAAAGCCTCTTGACCATAGACCAAGTGAAATGGTGTGAACTCCGTGGCTTCCCTATATGTGGTTCGATATGCCCACAAGGCACCATCCAAGAAGTCATCCCATACTTTTGTCTTGTTTTGCACCATCTTTCTAATGATTCCTGCAATGACACCATTAGCCTTCTCCACCAAACCATTTGATTGTGGATAGTATGGTGTGCTATGACGATGTAGAATGTGAAGCTCTTCACAAACTTCTGTGAGCAAGCCCTTCCTAAACCCTGGACCATTATCATAAACAATCTCCAAAGGTGTGCCAAATCTGCAACAAATGTGATTGTACACAAACTTGCTAACTGTCCTCTCATTCACTCTTGCCACACTTTGAGCTTCCACCCACCTAGTCATATAGTCTACAGCCACTAGAATGTAGAGTTTACCATTTTTTGTCCTAGGCAGAGGACCCATAGCATCAATGCCCCACTTTTCAAAGGGTCCATTTGCAAGAACTATTTGCCTTGGGCCATGCACCAACCTTCTATTTCCATTTATCTGACAATTGTGACAGCTTTTACACCAATGTTGAACATCCACATACAAGCTTGGCCAAACATACCCCGCAAGCAAAATCTTCTTCACAGTTGATTCTTGGGCAAAATGACCACTACATGCCTCTTCATGCAAACCTTTTAGAATGGCTGGAATTTCCTCGATAGTTGGTACTCTTCTGCACACTTGATCCTTCCCTCTTTGATAGAGGAAGCCTTCTAGGAAGAGATAGAAACTTGCCTTCTTCATGAGTCTCCTCTTCTGAGCCTTCGTGAAGTCTTGTGGAAACTCACCCTCCAAAATGTAGCCAATAATGGGAGCCAATGACTCCAATCCCTGGTATCTCGGTTGCTTGACAGCTGCTGCCACCATGATGACCTGCACTTCTCTCTCAACACATGTAACTGCTTGTTGTGCAAGTAAATCGGCATCTTCATTTTGTTTCCTCGGAATATGATATAGTTGCACTTCTTCAAACTGATTAAACATCCTACGAATGGCATGAACTTTTGTCCTTAAGCTTTCATTCTTGCATGCCCAAATGCCTAAAATCTGTTTAACAATGAGAAGTGCATCTCCCTTTACCATGAGACGTTTTATCCCTTGGCCAATGCACATCTTCAAACCATGAAGTAGTGTGTCGTATTCTGCTTCATTGTTGCTAGTTGAACCTGTTAGATTGACCTTCTCTTTCATGACCACCTCTCCACTTGGGTTGAGCAACACTAGCCCTCCCCCTGCTTTCCCTGTGGCTCGTCGAAAAGCTCCATCAAAGAACAAGGTAAAAGCATTGGGAATACTTTTTGGTGGTGGCAATGGTAGGGTCTTTACTTGAGGCACCTTAATTTCCTTCTCATGTACCCTATAAGTGAGAATCCCTGCTAATTGTGCACGCACACTATCTTCTACCTTGAAAGAGTATTGGAACTCTTGCAACTCCATAATCCACTTTGAGATCCTAGTACTAAGATTCATTTGAGATGACACCCAAGGGAACAAATTTTCTGCAGTGAGAATTACAAAAGTTTTTGGTAGCAGGTAGGATCTAAACTTTCTCACCGCAAACATGAGAGAAAGCATCATGAGTTCTGCTTCTGTGTAGTCTCTCTCCAAAGCATTCATGACCCTACTAGCAAAGTAGATGGGTCGCATCCTTGTACTGTGGGGATCTTGTTGTAGCAACACAGCACCAATTGTTTCCCTTCCAACATTAGAGCTAACAAAGAATGTGTACTCCCAACAAGGAGGCATGAGTGTTGGTAGCTCTGACAAAATGACTTTAATGTTACAAAAATACTCTTCAAGCTCATCAGACCATGCAAATTCTACTTGTTGTGTCAACTTTTTCAAAGAATGAAGCAACTCCGAGGCTAAGTGAATGAAGCGTGACATATACTTCACCTTCTGAATGAAAGAGATGACCTCCTTAAGACTCTTCGGTGATGGGAGCTTAATAAGAGCCTTTGCCTTTGAAGGATCCACCTCAATGCCTTTATAGAAAACCTTGTGACCGAGCAAGATCACTTCATCCTCACCTATGTGGCACTTGTCGGGGTTGAGTTGACCTCCCATGTCGTAGAGCTTCTTTAAACCTTCTTCTACCCTTTGTAGATGCAATGATTTTGAGCTATAAATGCAGAAATCATCAATGAACACCCTAATTGACTTTCCAAAGAATGCTTGAAACACCATGTTCATGAAACGTTGGAATGTTGCAGGAGCATTTGTCAGACCAAATGGCATGACTCTAAAAGCATAACAACCCCAAGGAGTGATAAAGGTTGTTTTCAATTGATCTTCCAATGCGATACCTATTTGAAAGTAGCCTGAGTAGCCATCACACAGAGTGTACTTCTCATGACCAGCTACCTCATTTAGTATCTCATCCTGAAATGGGAGGGGAAAGTGATCTCTTTTTGTTGCCTCATTGAGTGGACGGTAATCCACACACACCCTCCACTTTCCGTTTTTCTTAGAAGTGACAACAACGAGAGAGACCCACTCTGAATTCTCCACTGGATAAATGAAACCTGCTGCTAGAAGCTTTCTTACCTCCTTGAGTAAAGCCTGCTCCTTGATGACTCCTAGCCTTCGTAGCTTCTGAGCCTTAGGTGTGGCCTCTGGCTTCAACTCAATTTTGTGTTGAACAGCATCTACTCCATGCACATCGGTGTAGTCTTTAGCAAAAAGCCTAGGAAATTTCCTTAGCACACATTTGAACTCCTCTCTTTCATCCTTTGTAAGTGTTGTAGATAGCATACCTTCTAGCATTATTTCATCTTCCACTTTTTGGTTCTCTTGGGAACCTACCTCCTCCAAACCTTGACAAGAGGTCTCCTGGTTGGTTGCCAAATTGGAGGAGAAGCGTGAGCCTTTGGACATGAATTGCACCCAAAACTACCAATTCATTGATGTTGGGGTAGATACAACAATGGTAGGAAGAATATCTTCTACTCGCACTCACTCAAACTAGCTCAAGCTTTTCTATGCACCAAGGTGATGGTGTATAGAAAGCTTACTCTCTCTTTACAACCAAGATAGAACTGGTGTGTGGTACGCTCAATCTAGTGTGCAATGGTATAGTGATGTCTTTTACAAGGAGGAATGGGTTCTATTTATAGGTTTTAGAAGCCTTGATTAGGATTAAGCCTAATCAATTTTATTAGGAAAGATCAAGGATTATGAATTTTTATGAATTTCAAATGATAATGGGGTCTCTCTTTTCTCTTGAGTCACATGGATGTGGGCTCAAGTAAGAGAATTATTGATGTGGTGAAAGGAGAGAAATTTCCATGGGAGTGAATGAATTTGGTTTACTTGTGCGGTTGCCTACTCCATATGTTGATAGTGTGGGTGCATTTTTACAAGAGAAGTTAGTTGTTGGTGGTAATAATCACTAGAATTGTTAGTGATACATTTACAATGGGTAGGATGAGTTGATTTGATGAAGGAAGAGGGGTGAATTAAAAGAGAATCATTGAGATGGTGAAGCTTTGAAGAAGCTTGAACTCACCCTTGTGTAGATTGTGGAAAAAATGACCGTTGGTCTTCTTCTTCTTCTTCGCTTCTTTACGCCCCCGCCACGGTTGACCACCACGATGAAAAGAGGATTTTTTGATGAAAAATCCTCAATTTGCAGAAGTTATCATGGTTAAGATGCTGAATTTTAGATATTTTTAGGAGAGGTAAATGAAATTGTAACATAGAAGCAATAAAGAGAGACATGGAGAGGGTGTATGTATGTAGAGGTTCATAAAAGAACTATAGGGATGAGAGAGAAGGGTAATGGTGAAGAGGGTGGGAGAAGCCATGGAAATTGCAGGTTTGAGTGAGGGAAGGAGAGGGAGGGATGTGTAAGAGTGAGTAGGTGTGTGGAAGGGTGAGAGAAGACTAAGGGCTACTTGTGAGAAAAGTGTGCAGACTGGGGTCCACTCAAAAAATCATAGCTCACCGCTGGTAGCTCCAAAAATCATGAAAAAATTTACGGTGATTATTCAGAACATGGGATACATTTTCTCTTTTGACCACCGCTCCAAATTCGGAGTGGAGATAGGTGCCAAAATTCTCACCAAAAAGCCTGTTTTTATGCCTGCAAAAGTCTTTTAGTGGCCCCCTCCTTTGTTGAATTTGTACAATGCATCCAAGAGTGAGCCCCTCCTTTGTCATATTATAATACAAAGCATCCAAGTTGCCCTTGACCCATGCATGGAGGAGGATTATTGGTGAATAAAGAAATATATACATGGTGGGACTAGTGTATGGACTATTCATGGACTTTAGCTCAATGAGCAATGGTGTTAGAATAATGAGTAAAAATAATAATAAAAATATGGAGGAGTTATGGATATGGAAAGATATTGGAATCATATGATATGGTCCCTCCTTGAATTATTTTGGGTGAAAGAGGAAAAGGTATGCAAGTAAATAATATAATAAACGTAACCAATGAGTAGAAATCAATTTTTTGTTTTCACGAGGGTGAGGGTGAAAATGTGGGAGTGATTTGTATAAAGGAAAAATATGAGGTTAGAGTATGTACATATTGGCAAAAAATATAATTATGGTGCAAGAGGATGAAAGAAGGTGTACATAGGTTTAATAAAACACACACTTAAGTAGAAATATTTAAATAAAATACCAAAATAATTATAAAAAATCCCTATATTTAGGCCATATATAAAATGAAATATTTACACACAAAGAGGCCATAATATACTTTTATTTTTATTTTATTTTATTTTTTTGGCTCAACTAGCCCAGTGACTAGCTAGCTGAGGGTTTTTGAGAAGATATGGGAAAAGCCCCCTAACTCACACATGCCTATGTACAGTGAAATGGTAGGGATAGCCATAGCATTTGGGTGAATTTGGTAGGGTGGAGTAACTTACTATGGCAATTATGGAGAGCCGAAAAACGGCTATCAGCGTGACTTCAGACTACACAAAACCAAGAACAAAAATGGATGATGTACTGTTGATAGGTACGCCACGAGCGGATGCTAGCATAGCGTTCGCTCGCTAGCATGGCGAGAACAAAACCAACAACTCTATGCCGAGGATGAAGCTTAACCCGTAGGTGCATGGAAACAAGAAGAGGGTTATGAACCTACTTCTAGCGAGAACAAAACCAACAACTCTATGTCGGCCGAGGATGAAGCTTAACACGTAGGTGCATGGAAACAAGAAGAGTGTTATGAACTTACTTCTCGACCTTGTAAGACAATCAGTAATAAAAAAGACGAGTCAAAGATCGCTCTAGTGAAGACAATCCTAACTACAATGCTAACACTCACCGAATCTAGGTCAAACGCATTTGAAACATCACGAAACTCATAAGGTACACTCTCCTTACCTTGAGATCAATATCCTATGGACTATGACTGGATAACCCACCTCCAACTACCCCTTGCAAAAATTGCGAATAAAGAAGGCAGCAAAATAAAAGTTACCATTTTTCGTGGCGTATGGTTCTAACATGTAGTCCTACTTGCCGTGAACCCATAGGTACAAAGAAGTCAACAAATGGACACCCGGTTTGCAAGAAAACTCACCCAGAAGCTTGTAGGTGCTCTCTTTGAGTTGTCGTCAAAATCATACACTATTGGTGTCAGAGGAAAGCCCTTGCAGTTGCTAATGCAGTGGTGGTGTCACTTCAGCAATGGGACTTCCGTAGCGCGCGTAGCAAAGAGATCAAGTCACACACACTCTCTCTCTCTCTCTCTCAAACTCCACGCACAGTGATAAAACCGATTTGATTAATTCCAAAAAGTTGGGTTTAGGTTACAAAAGTTGAATTATATACATTCCTCCATAGAGGCTCGTTCCCACAAGGTCTGTTGGCAGCTCAAATATTACAAAGGTGCCAAAAATAGTAGTATAATGTAATTGGGAAACCTCTTCTATATCTTGTTGTCAACACTCCCCCCTTCCGCGTCCATGTCCTCCTCACATGACTGATCTTACTTTAGTAAGAGCTACTCTTGTGTTAGTGGAAGTCTGGTCGTTTTAGCAGCTTTAGGTACGATTAGTAGCAGATGTTCCCCAAAGTGACCACGCTGGGCCAAATATCTTGCTATCATAAGTAAAGAATCCCGTGTAGAAAGCTTCTTCAAAGGCTTGCATGTGATAGCTAGCCAGAAACATGATTCTCTGATATAGTAGATGTAAAACCTCTGGAGATGGTTGTTTTCACAGATCAGATGTCATTGCAGTGACAGTGTCGCCCGTTGAGAGGAGTGTAGAATTCGTCGCTTTAGAAGGCGCGAACACTTCAAAACAAGCCAACAAGGTTTTGCAGATTTTTTTGGTCATGACGCACGTCAAATTTGGAGAGCCTGTGAAGATCTTAATGGTGCCCTTCAGGGTTTTCACCATATAAGAGACACATATTCTCTCTCCTGATTTGGATGCAGGCATAGACGGGTAGTTTAGCTAGTTGGGACGAGCCTTCACGAATTTGAAATGGTTTGCCCAAGTGCGAACACGAGGGACTGGGCAAATTAGGAGGTCATCTCTGATAATATTTGGAGCCTCCACCAAGTATTTCAAAAAAACTGGGTACTTTAGGAGCCAAGATTTTTTCCATCTTGGTTGTGAGTCCACTATTCTACCTGTATCCTCCATCTTCTTGGCATCTCCTTCATAGACCGGCTTTGTGGCTTCCTCTTTGACTCTTTTCCTGATTATGTTACCTCATACTTTAGGAGAGGATATGGGAGTGTGGGTTGCATCCATTCCTCCCTAAGTACATTTGCTGCAGCCCTTGGCCCCTTCAGGAATTTCCATGGGCTCATCTCTAGCATTTGTTTCTATTTCACTATGCCCTGATTCTGATTCTTGTGTCCTTAAAGCCGCTATTTCCTTTTGCAAGTCAGCGATCTGTCTTTGTGTCAATGTGTCTTGTTGAGTTGCTTTCTCGGCCATGTCAACCATTTGATTTTGCAATGTCTCCAGGCTCTTTTGAAGTTCCTCATGTTCTTTCTGAAGAACTATGTGTTCTGCTCTCATTCTTTCTTCGGCGGTTGAAGATTCTTCTCCCTTATGCATCCTTTGTCTTTGCTAGATGCAGTATTTCTATAGGGTGGTGATTTGTGCCTTCAATGCTTGTATGAATTGGGCGTCTGCTCTTGCACTTGTTCTCTTGATCCTTGGTGTAGCCCTTAGTCTTTTGATTGTCTTGTCTTGGAGCTCTGACTTTTCCTTCAACTCTAGGACTTCATCCATTGCTGATTCTAAGTCATCCAAGGCCTGATCTTTTTTCTCTTGGAGAGTCTTGATTGCTCTCGATGCTTCAATTATCTCTAGCAAGAGAGTGTCTTGTCTGCCTTCAGATTCCCTAGTGTTGCAGTAAGAGTGTCGAGCTCTTTTTCTGCTTCTTTAGCCTTCAGGTGGGTATCTTGTACCATATTTGATAGGTTCTCATGTTCTGTTTGCATGTTGTCATGCCTGGTACGCAGCATGTTGTTCTCTTCAGCAATGGCAAGAGACCACGTCCTGACTCTATCAAGTATCTGATAAGCGGCTCTTAGTTGTTGCTGTGACAAGGTTTCAAGTTGTGGGTCTATTGATTGGACCAGCTAGTGGAACCTGATAACTCATACTGATTAGCATTGGTGTCGGTGGTGCTTGGAATGGGCTAGCTAAGAGTCTCCATTGAGGCACCGTGGGGAATTGAACCATCCTTGGCACTCCGGATTGTGGTGAGTATCTCTCTGGAGTTCTTTGTTGAGATCCATGGTCTACCTTCTGTTTTCCGCCTCATCATCTCTTTCTCTGTTTCTTGGGGGATCTTGTCTTTCTTCTTCTTTCCTTGCAGCCCATGGTGGGTTCGGAGTACCATATACCACTATGGAAGCTTCTGCCATAGTATATCCAGCTTGGATAAGATCTTCATAAGTATTTTTTTCATTATGTTCCTGATCTCCATGTGTAGATGTGGCCCCTTCTGTTGTTTTTGGTGAAGATTGAGATTCGGGTGTAGATGGTTTTGAGCTCGGAGGAGGTGTGGGAGATCTTGGTGGAGAAGGTGATGTTTCCTCTTTCTTCTGCTCTTCCTCTTGATCCTTCTTCTCATGTTCTAATGTTTCTTTCAGCTTCTGTTTGATGTTTTCGATTTCCTCCATCGTGAAAGGCTCTAATTTTTGTTGATCAAGTACCCTTTCCGTCTCTTCATACGCCCGGATGAATGGTCAAATTGGTCCTCTAGTGGTTTAGAGGAGCTTCCTCCCACCTTGGCTGGGTCTGGCACCCAGTATTCTTCGAAATCTCCTTTTAGTACCCTTTCTGCTCTAAACTGTTCTATCAATCTTTCAATACGAGCAGCTTTTTGACTCTGTTTCCTTGGATCTGGATTCCCTGGCTTATGCTTTCCCTTTCTTCCTTAGTGGCTCCACAGGCTCGTCTTTTGGCACTATTTCCAAATTTCTTCTTAGCCTCGTGGTGATGGGCAGAGATGTTGCCTTTACCGGCGCATCTTCAATATCAGGTTTTACCTTGAGCCACTCATTCTGTGTTGGTGGCTCTGGCCAATGTCCTCTTGCTCCGATTGCCTCATATGCAATCTTTGTCAAGGTTTCTCCTCCTCCAATGTACTTGGACTTTTCCATGCCTATGCCAATCACCTGCTCATGCAGATATTGAGCGTAGTTCACCTCTTTTGGTACACTGCTCTTCAAAGCCCAGGTTATAGTGGTTTCCACTGCATGAGGAGGAGTTGTGTATTTATGTGGCCTCTTGCCGCAAATTTGAAAGTATTGGTTGTATAGTTTGCATATCTTTCCAGCTCATGGGTCCACCAGATTTTCCAATGTCCGATTAAACTTCTTTTGTGCATAAACTTTCACCTGGTCTCTTCTTTCTCTAACTGAGATTCCCCTGTTGTGGAGCCCAAGTGCATCTGCTATGGTTTGATGTGTGATTAGAGTTTTTGTCTTCTGGCCATCCAAACCTATTATCACTGCCTTTCCATCTTTTTGAATAGAGCTGAATAGCTCATATACTCTCTGAACATCCACACCTGTTGGTGGAGCCATGTAGAAGTTATGAAGGTCCGCTCTTTCTAGCTGGGTAAGGGTATCTTCTTTGTTTGCCATTTCTAACATCTCTTGTGGATTCATTGGGATATCCACTGTGTTGCCTTGTGTGTCTTTGAAGGTGCCTTGATACACTTCAACTCCTTCCTTTTCTAATCTTGCCTCGTCTATCCAGGCCTTGGCTGGCTTGAGTGTCTCCTCTGGCAGTGTATATGGTTCACTGGTCGCAATTATGCCTTTTACATACATGCTCTTCTTCTTTGCTGTTGATTTATTAGACTCCATAGATCTTGCGCGGACACTTCAAGTGATTAGCCAATCTTGCATTTTCTTAGTTTCTACCTGTCCAAATGACTCTTAAATTGAAAAACAGGCTACCTAGGGCCTAAGGGTGCAATGCATAGGATGATGATTGCTTTTGGGTGTTGATTGATGCTGTGAGACTTCATATGCATTTGAAGTCTAAATGCTCAAAACAAAGTGATAGTTTACATAAGCACAACACTTATCATATACTTCAGGAATATATGTCTTGATTTTAATTTGGATGTTGTTTGGACCAGCTATGACCATTTGACTCTCTGCCGACTTGAAACTGAATTTGGGCTCACTTCTGAGTATTTGAGGCTTAAATGGGATGAAATTGGGTAAGTGTAGTCATAATCCTGTTGTTGAGGCTTAGATTGGTCAATGTTGATCTCTAGGTTCATCTCCACATTAGAGAGACTTTACATGCGTATGAAATCTAATGTGTTAGATATGACTCAGACCTTGGCTGTAAGTAGTCATTAGCATGTTATACACATCTATGACAGTGAAATTGAATTTTGGATTCTCCTTCTGAGTCTGGAGTCAGATTTCACCTTGAAGTGTAGAGTTTTGCCCTAATCCATCGTTTAACCATTATGAGACTTCATACGTCTTCATTGAGTTTTCTGGCCTTGGCTTCTTCTAGAGCTTCCTTTGGTGATTGGGACACCCAATATCAATTCTGATTCCCATTTGGATATGGACTAATTGGATGGGGTCTAGAATACTCCATAGGAGGAATTTTTGATTTTGTACTACCAATGGTCATTATCTAGCCCAAACTTGTCCAAATAGAAGGTATGCATTGTATGTAACATGGTGCACAAATTAGTGCTGAGAAATTGTTGGTTGGGCTCTCAAATAATAGTTTAGACTTTATACGCGTATAAAGACTATTGATGAAAAACAGTTAGAAAATCCATAGGCTGGTGTTGTATGGCCTGTGTAAAGTGTCCATGAATTTTGTTATGACTTTGGGCTTGTGAATTGTGTTAGAAAGGCTTCAAAAGATGTCATGACACATGTTTAGCTTTTCTGATTGGATGAAGGTCATATCACCTCCAGTTGTGATTGATGTGTGTTAGAGGGCTCATGATGATGTTTTCCAAGTGCTAAAAGCCTAAAATCCCAGCTAGCCTGCTATATCAAGGCTTGTAGACTTTATACACACTAAATATAAATTCTACTTGGGAATCCTTGATCCAAATTTGTTGCAGACCTAGTCCATGATGTTTATAAGGCTGTGATGCACACATGAAATTGGGTAAGAGTTCTTGAGCTTAATGCCATAATTCAGACTAAGACACTTTGTTTTTGAAACTGAAGTGAGTGATGACCAATACATTCACAATTTGGTCCAAATTTGGTGTAGAGGCTTGGCATGATATATTTTATAGGCTTGGGTGATCAGTTTGTGAGCAGTACTCCCTTATTATAGAGTTAGTCTTTATACGCGTATAAAGTCTCTTTGCACAGAATGCATTTTTTAGCATAGTCATAAGATATTTGGGCTAAGTTTATGCTGTGCACAAAATTTCACATGATTTGGAGCATTTTTTATAAGTCTAAAGCCAAATATTGAGATTAGGCTGAGACTTTGCGTTTTTTGGTTCTTGGGGGCCTAAAAAGCTCCAAATTCCATGAAATTTTTTGTATTGCATCTAGAGGGTATGCAGAATGATGTCATGATTTCATGAGAGTGTTTCTTGTGCAAAAACTATCTATGAGACTTCATACGCGTATGAAGTCTGCTGTGATAAAAACTGATTTTGATGCTTTGAGGTGATTTGTGATTGTGCCTTAAGCCCTGTTAGCTATTTTTCACTTTAAAAAGTCACGTGATCAGTTTTGAAACTCCCTGCTTGATATTTCAGTTTTCAAAAGGGATTTCTCTATTGTGGCCCCATTGACTTAGAGATTCTTCTTGATCTCTATTTCCCTCGCATGTGGATGTCCTTAGGCACCCTTCTATGGCTATAATGAATCCTTTGGATTCATAAATGCCACATTTGGTGATTTGTCACTCAAATAGAATCTTTTGTTGAGGAGACTACCGGTGATAGTTTTTCTTGATGTTTGACTTTATGTATTGGTTGTTGATGAAGCCTGTGAAGTTTGGTGGAAAACGGACCTCTATCTCAGCCGTGAGGCCCAAATGACACTTTGCGGACCCCAAAGCTTTGCCCCATGTTTTGACCCACTTTTGATGGTGGATTCAGGCGGAGACTTACTTGACTTAAAAACATGCTTGAGATGTATCTTCTCCTGAAGTTTTGCGTCGTTTTGGCCATTCTTTCCCGATCAGTCTTTGTCGTGCCCAAAGAAGTTAGGGTTTTTCCGGTTTACCTAAACGTGCATTGGAAGTTGTCAGTGTGTTCTTTTAGCTTAGGGTTAACCCCCCATCAAATCTCGTAGCAACCCGTTGGATGGATGATGCGTTACGGGCTCTTTTCGATTTCTTTCTCGCGAAGCTACATTGTCGATTTTTGAAATTTTTCGCGACAAAGAGAGTGTAGGACAAGAAAACTCATGGTAACAAGCCTACTTCTCATATCTGGCATCGATCGGTGTGTTGTGTGCGTCATACAGAGTCGCAAAAGATTCGATCGCTCTAGGTCTCTCAAGCTGTCTCTCACTTGTGAATAGTGAAAATGAGCTATTGAGTGGGCCCAAAAGAACTTATATCGGGATTCCGAGACCACTTTTTACCAAATTTGACATGTGCTCCTATCTTGTTGTGAAATGTACTTTAGGCTCAGAAATTTCTTTATTTGGACTCCGTTTGCTCTGTTTTTGAAAATTTTGTCAATTAGCCCAAGATCTTCCAATTTGGCTTTCCGCAACTTTTTCGCATATTTGCACCCCGTCTTCACCATAAGTTGTCAATTGTTTATTGACCACTCCTATATTTTTCTTTTGCTCGCCAAAGTGTCGTTTCACCTCCTTTTTCTATCTTTCTTTGTTTTTGGCTGAAAAAACAATTAAAAATAAAGAAAAATATCTAATTTGATCCAAAAATTTGAGACAATTAGGTAATATCATAACAACCCACTATATACATCAATATGTAGTATTTTTGGTCGGATTTCTTTGTTTTCTCGCTTTTTCTTACTAAAAACCTCTAATTTTAGATATATACACACACTTAGAGGATCATCTTGGTGTTTGTCTTCTGTCATCTTGTTATTACTCAATATTTTAGGACATATATGTTCAACTTTCATCAAAATAATCACAATCAAACATAAAAATCCATAAACTCAAGGAAAACAGTGCCCTTTTTACACTTGTAGCGTGTTGGTTCCTCCCCCGTGCCTAGTCGAAGTCCTCTTGGACGACCATGTCGATGTTGAAGCTTTGCAATGATGTATGCTCGTGGGGAAGTTGTCTGAACAGTAAGCTCTCAAGTATTCTTGCTCTTTCTTTGATTGTCAATAGAGTTTGGGAAGCAAGTCTGCTCAGTCTAATGGTATCTGTGATTGTTTTTTCTTAGGTCTCCACCACTGAACCGTCGATATATAGTTGATTAGAACTTGCATTTTGTCGGTTGTAGAAGTTGTGTATTGGCAGTTCTTGAGTTTGTTGCTTTCGAATCCAGATTTTGGTATGGTGGTTGTGAATGCTGAGTAGTTTCTTTGGTACCCATATCTGTCTTTGGCAAGAGTTTGGTTTTGGCTTCCTTTTTGTTTAATATGTGGTTGGAGGGTTACAATTAAATTCTAGTTTCTCCTCCTTGGTCAATTGATCTTTTCGGCCCAAATCTGCTTGATAGCTTTCTTGTACTGACCCTGTTGTTTGTGTTGGTATACACTTTGGTGACTTCTATTCTTTGTATTATGAGTCTTTGCCTTTGGGACTTGATCTTGCTACCTTGACGTGATCTTTGGAATTCCTTTTTGGTCCATGGTTACTATTTTTAGCAGTTTTCCGAATTCTGTCAGTGCCATGATGTTAAGAATGTTATAAAGCTTCGAAATGTGAATTAAAATAATTTTTGTGAAAATTTTCCAAATATAGTAAGTTTTTGGTCACCCGACCCGTCTAGTTTTGACCGTCTCGAAAATCTGCACCTGTACCCCAAATTTGAAAAAAATGCATTTTCGAACCCCGGGGAACTGCTAAATATGGCAGGTACTCGGTCCAGTACGCCTTAGTTAGAGCTCAGTATAGCAATTTACGGCATCAAAATCCGACTCGTATGGCCCGTTTTAGCCTAAAACCAATTTTTCATAAAATTGTCCAGGGAGGCACCGGGGGCCCGGGGCTGCGTGGGAACAAGTTCCAGGCCACTCCAGACCATCTTTAGCAGCTAGGGGGCACCCTCTTGCCTTGTGGGAGTCTTTGGAAAGTTTCCAAGCTTGCAACTAAGTGTGAGAACCAGTTAACTAAACCAACTGGACACTTGGTGGGTAGGCAACTAGACTTGCCATGCAAGGACTGAGTGCTCACTCAGATGCTTATAGCAGCACAAATCGATTTTCAGCTTGAGGAGGCCTATTTAAAGGCATGCACACACACACGCACACATGCTCACACACACACACACCCAGTACACACACACACACCTACACACACCTTGGGGAGGTGCTGCCGGTACACACACAGTTTTTGAAGGAGAAGCAAGGAGGGAGGTACTGCCGAAATTCTCATCTTGAGGATTCATTGGATCAGAAAAATCAGAGGATTCTCAGCCCCTAATCATGGTAATCATGGTTTAATTACTGCTCTTCTTAATTCTCATCTTTATTCTCCAAATTCCTTAGCTACTATGCTTAATCCTGGCTATAATTCCCTATAGCTGCTCTATAAATCTCCATAGCTATACTCCATTACATAATCATCATTCAATTAGCTAAATTATGCAGCCATTCATCATCCTTAACCAAGGATTAATGCATGATTAGGAAAGATTCTCTCTCTAGGCAGCATAGTTAATAAATTGTCAGCCAGTAATAGTGTAGATTTGATGAAATTCATTCTTTTACCACTCAATAGTGTTGTAATTAAAGTAGACTCAATCTTCTCCCACATTAAAATGTGATTAAGGCTGAAAATTAATCCGTCATTAGGCCATTAAGAAGAGAATTTTATGTCACACATGCCTGCAACAATTCTGCATCTTCATATTGCTCTAGGAAAATGAATGAGCTTGCTTACTTCATCTCTTTCGTGAATCAATTAGTAAAATTCTGAATTTCTTAATCATCTAAGCCAAGTAATTAGCCTTAGAGCCATTTCCCATAGGGTAACTAAGGAATTACCCATAAAATTGCTAGGTCTCGAAGGAAAAATCTAATCTCTTGCCTAAGGAGGATTCTTTAATAATTCTAATCTGCCATTTGGTTGTTATGATACTCTCGGACTTTAGCTCTTTTCTTCAAGTTTATCATTTAAAGTAGTGAGTAAAATGGCCCCGGTTAAGAGAACTCGCTTCGGTGGTGACCACGAGGCAGGAACAAGCAATACAAATGGGAAAGGAAAAGCTCCCATGGTCGAACAAGCACCGGCCATCTCACGAGCCAATGAAGAAGAAATGGAAGAGGTAGATCACAGTTTTATTCAAGTTGTTTAATTTAACATTGCATACGTTTAGCTAGGAATGAACACATCCCCAAACATGTTGGAGAAATCCGACGGAAACCTCGACAATTGAATTCATTTGTATATTAAAGTCTAAAGTAGGAAAGAAATGATTGATGGATATACTGTTTGCAATAGGAAAGAATGTCTGCTAGGGAAAATTTAGCTCGGCATGTTCATTCTATTTCCAATGTTGAATTAGTCATGAACCCCCTCCTGATCACAGGGTGCAGGGTTCCTGGTTAAGGGCTCTTGAATCCACGTCTGCTGGTTAAGCGGTGGATACCCACGACTGCTGGTTAAGCGGTGGGAACCCACGTCTGTTGGTTAAGTGGTGGGAATGTCCATGTCGTGCTTTCTATGCGGTGGACGTACCTAGTTGTATGGGCAGCTAGGCGACAACGAGAGCTCGCTGGAGGGGGGATGTTGTACCTCCAGAACATTGGAATTTTAATGAATAAGTTTGAGTAGAATTTTTACTAGAATAATGTCTTGGTGCCGCTTGCAATACTGGTTGAAGGGCTGTCTTAACGAACATTGTGACTCGGAATCTAATCAAGGAATTTTTATGTTGAACAACCATTGTGGTAGTAATTAGGACACACAAGGAAGTGTGAGTGTGGGGGTGGAAAGTGGGGGCTTGGCTCAGGTTGCCAATGCCTATGAGATGGGTGGTCCCGATTGGTCAGGAACTCTCTGTACCCATAGTGCTTACTTCGATATTAGTAACACTCATTGGCCCTAGAGTGGTGAAATCTCAAGAGTACGTGCCTCTGAAACATGGGGAAAAAGGCACTCGGGTTTTCTCTCCTCTTGGAAGGTGGGTCTTAGGATCGCTAGATAGTTTAAGAACGCTTCCCCTGCGAGGTGGAGCTAGATCTCCTTGCTAGTAGGCTCGAACTCGACTCACTTTGTGATGAGAGATTGTCCGCTAGTCGAACCCTGAACCATTTTGTTTGCTTCCGCAATAGATCTAGTGGCCACCAGGTTCACCATCAAATCCGCTGGTTGATACGGCGGGGTGGGGACCTCACACCCGATCCATAAACCATAAATATGATATGAGACTTAGTCTAAACTAAAAAGTAATCTTGTGTCACGTAGATTTGGGTCATCTCGACTCTTGGCACAATGAGTCTCTAACTTCACTTCTCTTGAAAAGAGGGAGTGGAGAGTTTCTTGACTAATCGAGACCACCCATCCTTGATTGGTAACCTGAGCCAGCCCCCACTTTCCACCCCACACGCGCACTTTTTACCACACTATTTTACATATACAAACAGTGTTCCTTAATTAATTCCAAACACAGGTTCTTTTATACAGCCCTTCAAACAAAACCAAAACAATTGAAACAAGGCCTAATGAAGACAGCCCTATTATTCAACAAAAATAACTTTTCCAATTTCTCATGAGTTGCCGCTACCCACGGACTTTCTCTATCAAACCAACAGAGCCTTTGCAAAGGATTTATTCGCTAACCATGAATTGCGCAACCTTCCCATCTCGCTAACCGCGAGGCATCTTGCTACCCGCGAGGCATCTCGCTACCCGCCAGGCATCCCGCTAACCGCCAGGCATCCCGCTAACCGCGAGGCATCCTGCTAACTGCGAGGAACAAAAGAGAGCCGATAACCTCATCTTAATCTCCACTAACCGCGGAATCATCTCGCTACCCGTGAGGAACAAAAGATATTCTTTCAGCAATTCTTCTCTTTAAATGATTCTTCAAACATAGTCAACCAATTCTTCATATCAAACAGAATCCACTCATCACACAATAACAATTTATTAAGCAATAACAAATCAACAAACAATGACAATTTATCAAACAGCTCTTTCACTAATCTATAAAAACACGTTTTTTGGACAGTTTAAGGGGTATCTATGCTTAGTTTCCCAAGTCAAACATGAATATCAATGCAGAACTATAAATTTGTCTTATCGTATTTGGAGCGCGTGCGGCTAACTCCTGTACTAGAGGTTGGACGGCTTTGACTTCTTCTTCGGTTGATGCTTCCGCATGAGATACGTTCAGAGTAGACACCTTTCTTCCCACCTTCCTTGGTGGTGCAACGGCATGGGCGTCCTTAGAACTTCGCATTACACGCTTCGGAGCCATAGCTTTGGAATAGAGAAAAGAAAAGCGTGTTGTTGGAGAGAGAGAGAGAGAGAGAGAGAGAGAGAGAGAGAGAGAGAGAGAGAGAGAGAGAGAGAGAGAGTGTGTTCACAAATCGGGAGACGGCACGTCAACGATTGGAGATGGAGATGGCTTGAAGGTGAGAGGTTAAGGGAGAGAGCCTCCCTTCGGCGCGTCGTTGCAAGAGAGCTTCCACTTCCGTAGATGTGTGTGTTCAAAGTGAGAGGAGAAGGGTCCTTTATATAGGCCCTAGGGGCAGTGCTAAGAATACTGGGAGGGTTTCAAGAATAGGAGAAGGAGTAAAGAAAGAGAGAGAAAGAAAGAAGTATCCTAATTTTGACTCACATCTCTTTCTTTTTTTAAAATACCTGAACCCGATTTTCAATCCGATTGCTCTGATAAACTCATGATGACTCACAAAATTGAGAATCTCAATTACTTTGCAAAATAACTGAAATGACTTATATGGATAAATGTTGGGTACATTCAACTATTGTAGCTGAATCAAACTCCTCCGCTGGGGTTTGGTTATGTTTTTGTAGCTATGGTCTTTAAGGTTTATGTGCATCGTGGTTTCCATGTGTTTGAGGTATGTATGATCATATCCCCAGTCTTGAACCATCTTAAGTTGTCTCATAAATGGTCGTCCAAGTATGATGTAGTAATTGTTCTTCTTGTCAAAGTCAACTATGGAAAAGGCATGCTCATACTCAATGCCGCAAGAAGTAACAATCATTTTCTCTAGAAGTCCCAAGGGTTTTTCCATGTACCCATCTGTTAGGTGCAATGTCATTCTAGGAGCCCTCAAGGTGGGTTTCCCCCATTTTTTTGGTGGTGATAGCAACGCCAGCTCCAAAATCTAGAATTGCTACAGCTATGCACATATGAAAAATCGATCCATTTTGAGCACTTAGACATCATATACGTATGATGTCTTACAACATGAATCTGCACCCAAAATGCATTTTTGACCACATGCATAGCACCCTTAGGCCCTGATTAGCTTGTGTTTAAAATTTGAAGTCATTTGGATAGCTAGAAACTGAGTAAATGCCAGATTTTATAAACAACACTAACTTTTGCACTTGGAGTGCCCACAAGATCAATGGAAGCCATCAAATCACCAGCAACAAAGAAGATGTTGTCCTTGAAAGACATCATTGCAGCGGGGCAAAACCCTACACTATCCCTGACAAAACACTAAAACCAACCAAAGCTTGGATAGATGAAGCCACACTGGAAGATGAAGGAATCAAACTTTACCAAGGTACATTCAGAGATCCGCAGGGCAATACAGTAAATGTGCCCATGATCCTTAGAGAGCTCAGTGAGTATGCCAGCAAGAAAGGCATCCTCAACCACCTAGAGAGGTCCGATCTACATAATTTCTTTGCAGCAAAACTAGCAAGTGTGGACACTGAGGGTCTACGAGATAGCCAACTCCATTCAGAAAGACGGCAAGTGATTACTGCTTTGGATGGCCAGAAGACTAAGGTGGTATATACCCCTCAAATCATTACAGCTGCTCTAGAACTCCACAATAAGGGAAGCTGCAGCTGCTCTAGAACTCCACAATAAGGGAAGCTCTATCAGACAACAAAGACATTATGTGAAGGTCTACGCTCACACGAAGACAAGTCCCACCTTTGAAGACCTAGAGAATCCGAGGGCTGCAAAAATCTGTAAGCTTTACAACCAATACTTTCATGCTTGCAAAAGATGACCACAAAAGTGTACCACACCACCACATGCAGTAGCCACCATGATCACATGGACACTGAGAAGCAATATGCCCAAAGATATAAAGTTTGTCCAGTATCTACATGAGCAAGTGGTTGGAATGGGAACAGATTAGCCGAAGTACATTGGTGGGACAAAAGTTCTCACAAGGATTGCCTATGAAGCAATAGGAGCAAGAGGATGATGGCCAGAACAACCCACACAGAATGAGTGGTTGAGATTGAAAGAGGATGTTGAAGAAGAGACTCCAGCAACAGTAGCCCCACTTGTCTCTACACGGCTCAAGCAAAAGCTCAAGACCGTGCAAGAGGATACAGAAGAAGACATTAAAGGGAGACTTTGAAGAATATTGGGTACAAGACCCTACGAAGGTGGGTGGTAGCTCCTCTCGACCCCTCAAAGATTGGTTCGATCATTATATCAGGGCATACGGAGAGACATAGCGAGTAATAGAGCAACAAATCTTGAGCCATTTGTCCCTTACGAGGTGTAGACTATGAAGAAGAAATAACAAGAGAAACCTGAAGTTCAAGAAGAGAAGAAAGAGACAGAAGATGTCAAGACCAAAGAATAGAGTGCAACCCCACCAGAATCTCCCCTTGCACACATCCGATCGACAAGCCCTAAACCACCGACATCTCAACAGAAGGATTTACCAAAAAAGAGATCCGAAGCTCAACTGATGCCAGAAGAGAAAGAGCACAAAAATAGATGCACCCATGAAGACCTCCTCAAAGCTAGATACTCATTTTGAGGATGTGTCTGCGGCTGTGTATGCCACCTATATACCACCATGGGCTACAAAAGACAAAAAAAAGGCTGAAGAAAACAATGGAGGGCCAATGGATCACCCTTGGAGACCTCCTCCGATAGGAGTATTGCTAAGCATGGGCCACCAAGTTCCATTTTTGGGCCCACTCCTTAGACCATCGGCAAGAAGCATAATAGCTGCAAATGAAGAAGATGTGAGAGACGCCCATCAAATACTCAACAGGATCATAATGCGGTCTCTCACACTTGCTGAAGAAAACAGCATGCTACGCACCATGGAAGGCAATATGCAGGAAGAGTATAAGAGCATCACAAGGAATCTACAAATAGAAAATCAAAGAGCTGAGATGGCAGAATGAGAGCTTGAAACTCTCATTAAAATGCTAAGGGATGCAGAGAGAGAACGAGATACTCTTACACTGCAGATGGCAGAGATCTTGGCCAAAGTCAAGAGTTTACATGAAGAAAATGAAAGGAGGGAAGACGAGTTGGAGTTGGCTAAAGACACAGTACTGGAGCTACAAGCCAAGTTAGAGCTCCAAGATGTGACAATCCAAAGACTTAAAGCAACCCCAAGGGTTGCACGAACAAGTGCAGAAGTAGACAACGAGTCTATACAAGCCTTGGAGGCCTAGGTGGTAGGACTTCAGAGGGAATTATGACTAGAACAAAGGCAAAGACTACACATGGCAGAAGGTTCCTTGGCCGCTGAAGAAAGATTGATGGCCAGTCAACAAGATCTAAAAAAAGAAAACGAATAGCTCAAACTCCAGCTAGAGAATCTGCAAGAGTTGTTAATAGATCAAGCAGAGGTGGCCACAAGAATGGATAGCCTTGCACAACAACAACTATTGGAGCTCCAACAAGAAGTAGAAGAGGCAAGAACACAAGAGACGGAGCAAGGGCCTAGAAACTTGGGCATCAATGCACAAAGTGATCCCAGGGATATCCCCATAGGTATAGAAGACCTACAACACCTAGAAGAACAGTTACACTCACAAAGAGAAGGAGAACGACCATTGATAGCAAAAGAGGAGGCACACCTCTAGACTTTAATTGAACAATCCACAGCGAAGGACCAAAAAACATCCTTGGAATCGGAAAAGAGAATGATTCACTCCATTGGAGTCCAAGGCCACAGATGTACTTAGGGAAGAGTGGATGCAGCCATCCGTCCGCTACCCTCTCCTACAATATGAAGTTTTGGCAATAAAGAAGAGAATGGAAGTAGAAGCAATAGAGCCAGTATATGAAGGGGATCTCAAGGACCCAGAGGCTACCAAGAAGATAGTGGTTTTCCAACCAAAATGGAGAAAAGGGTGTCTCCTCAAGTGTACACAAGATTTTTGCAATACTTGGTGGAAGCCCGAAAGAACATAAGGGATGACACTTTATTTTTCCCTATACCTCACGTACGCACTTGGGGAAACCATGCTAGACTACTGAAGAAACACCCTACCTGGCTCAACTACCCATCAATGCCACCACCTAAGGAGGGAGAGAGAATAGGTGTTTCTTATATGGTGAAAACCCTAAAGGGAATCATTAAGACTTTCACTGACTCTCCGGACTTAACGTGTATTATGATTCGAAGAATATGCAAGACCCTCATGGCTTGCCTTGACGTGTTCGCCCCATCAAATGCAATGGATTCCACATTACTATCAACGGGTGACACTGTAACCAGGATGAGATATGACTTGTCAAAGCAGCCATCCCTGGAGGTTCTACACTTGTTTTACCAAAGGCTAATGTTCTTGCTAAGCTATCACATGCAAGCCTTTGAGGAAGCCTTCTACACCGGCTTCTTCACTTATGACAGCAGGATCTTTAGCCCTACAATCACCTTGGGAAACATAAGATATGAGTCATACTTAAAGCTATTGAAGCCTCACGGGCTCCATTGACACAAATGCCTAGAACACTACTACAACAATAGGACACGGGAGTTAACCACTAAACATGGGAATAGCCCAATTTTGTATTACTTGTTCCATCAGACTCAGTGTAATTATTTTTTGGGACTCGATTGATTTTTTAGATTGTAATATACTAAATATACGGATTAGCCGAACCCATGGTAGAAAGTAGGAGATGATTTTGATAAGTTAGAACCTCCAAGGCTGACGTTAAAAGCCAATTTTTGTAACCCTAAGGTCAACTTTTGAAGTAATCAATTTTTGAGCTCAACTAAGTGTGCCATGAGGTTTGTGTGAGAGAGTGAAGGTGTCTTCACCCTTGTGTTAGCAACGGCAAGAGCTACACACCAACGCCAAGCTTGCACGGTTTCAGTCTCTTCACGAAGAGCTCTCCCACAAGCTTCGAGGTGAGTTTTCTCTCTAACCGTGCACTCGATTACAGATTTCTATATGTCATTGCGTTCACGGCAAGTAGAAATACCCATTAGACTTAAACACGTCTAGAATCGGTGACGTGTAATTTTTAGCATGTCTTCATACACAATTTCTGCACCAAGTGTTTACAGGTAGAGAATTGGGCTAGAAACTTTAGGGTAGTTTCCTTTAGGTGTGTAGAGGTCATCCCTTGAGTTTTAGTGATGACTATGTTAGGTCTTGTTTTGGAGAGCGTAGCCATCATAGGTAAGATAGCTTTTGTGCAAACATAGTGTGCTTTAAGTTGGTTTTCCTTGTTAGTGGATTGTCCATAGAAGGTCGAGTAGATGAATGAAACCCATCTATTTGTTTCCACGCGCCTACGGGTCAAGCTCCGTCCTTGGTTGACATCTTGTTTGTTGGCCTCGTTCTCACTCTGCTAGCAATTGTGAGCAACGAATTTGCCCGACAACAGACGCCAATGTCTTAGGGGGCTTTTTACAACATATGTCACATCTCACAACGAGACAATCTCAAGACTATAATGTCAATCCTAGGGAATAGGTGACTCGACTAGGGCATGGAGGCATACCAAGAGGCTTGAACACGATACACTTTGCGGAAACAGTCTAAAACTCTCTAGCTATGGAAAATTTAATTTCTACCTCTTGTGGAAACAGTCTAAAACTCTCTAGCTATGGAAAATTTGATTTCTACCTCTCTGATCCATTCACACTTACACATGCAAAAGCAATAGCAAATCACCTTTGATCAATAGCACATTCCTTACTAGGTCAAAAACACTTTTGGACCAAAAAACCTAAAATCTACACACTAGAAAAAAACGTGATTTTTTTAGTAGAGAAGTAAAGGTCATCAAATTTGATGTTGGACACACCTAATAGGTGTTCCTTAGTGTTGGGAATCTAATGTAATTGATGGGATTTCAAAACAATGCTCAAATAGTGAGATATGTCACCTGGAAGGTCGTGGAGTGGACGTTCGAATCTCACAAAACACTTGCAATGTAGATATTGATGTGTATAGCTCCTCAAGAATAACACATTGATGCTTTCGGTTCATTGATATGGTAACAGTACAATGAGGTGCAAAGAGATGAAATCTTGATAGCATGAGAGTGCTCCCAACATACATAAAAA
The DNA here is from genome assembly GCF_014529385.1 of Adiantum capillus-veneris. Lineage (NCBI taxonomy): Eukaryota > Viridiplantae > Streptophyta > Polypodiopsida > Polypodiales > Pteridaceae > Adiantum > Adiantum capillus-veneris. The sequence goes on from NC_140938.1 coordinate 18,126,205, forward strand.
ACCTTATCTACTTATTTTTAATAATAAGAATTGAGTGTTCAAAACCTTACAATGTTGCCTTTTATACCCTAGCTAAGGGTCTTATATGTACAAAGGTTGAAGTTGCTTCAAAACTAAGTAACATATCTATGTAAATTGTTCAACTTATGATACAACTTGGAAGCTTACAGCCCCAGATTCCACATAAATAAAAGTGAACAAGGATCTAATGGTTTTCTCGTGGGAAAATTATAACCTTTTTATGTTATAAGGGCTCAAAAACCTATCGAGCATCTCCTTCATTGGAGCACACATATATTGTTGGAATCTTCCAACATCCTTGTAGAACCATGCAAACACATCTCTATACTCTTTTAATGTGGCTACAAGAGCTCCTCTTCCTCTTCAGTGAGGTCAATGGAAATATATGCCGATTTTTATTCCTCTACCGGTTCAACTAAATCTATGTGCTTGGCTTTCTCAGGACCATCATATGATGTCCATGGTTCCTTAAGTTCCTACATTGGATGTTGAACTACTATCTTTCGATCTTGTATTGTGTATCTCTTGTAGTGATAAAGTACATAAAATTGATCACTATATGATTCCATTACCCATCCCATCTCGGTTGTGCAAATCGCTTTCAAGTTTGTTTCAATTTTTTATATTATTGCTTACGCTCAATTTTTGTCATCCTAGATGAAATTTTAGTTGTGCCTTTGGTTTTTGATTTACTTCATTTGTTATAACTTTCTGTTTTGGTTGAAGTAGGTTTGTAAATCTTCTTGTAATCTCGTCCTTAACACAATTTGTTGCTTCTATGAGCATGAAATACTACGCTTTATTCCTTGTGAGAGGCATATGTTTCCTTTCTTCTCTTGTGGGTTTTTGGTTAGAAAATTCATAGAAGATTGTCTCTTTTTCTTTTGGTTTTGTTTTGTTTTTAAAGCTACTCATCGCTAGCTAATCATCTGAATCCATCTCTCGAAGTTCAATCTCTTGTGAAACCTAGACTCATCCTAGAATTCTTCCTCATTTTTTTCACTAAAATCTCTAATGGAAATCTCATCAACTATACATTTGCACTCAAAAGTTTCTTGTGTATCCAGGTCCCCGGTCTCTAACCCTAATTCCATGATAACACTCACCATCTGGAAGGATGCCCTCTTTGTCACAAAATTTTGTTGGGGTTACCACGCTTACACATACATCTAGAGTAGACAATATATGGTTCCAACCAAAAGGTTCAAACAATTTCTTGGGAAATGGTTCCGGGATATAATCCTTATCCTCTACTAGTCTCTCTAGGATACAATCTTCTCTCACAAAGCTATCACACGCAGAAGCTCCACACATCCAAAGATTTTCTTTATTCTATAGCCATGCATGTATCTCTTACTCATTGACAGTTGTTGAGTCAAATTCCCCCAAAGAAGTCCAACTAGCATCTTTGTAGCTATGGTCTTTTACATTGTTCCTCATAGTAATCTCTTTGTGTCTCAAGTAGATGTGGTCATAGCCCCAATATTGTATCATTTTAAGTTGATGCATAAATGTACTCTATAAAATGACATCAAAGTTGTTGCTCTTGCCAAAAGCCACTATTACAAAGGTATGTTCATACTCTATCCCACACGAGGTTACTATAATCTGTTCCAACATACCTACAGGTCTCTCAACATAACCATCTATAAGTTATAATTTCATTCTTGTTTTTGAGAATTAGGTTACCCCATTTTTCCCATATCTCTTTGGTAGCAATGTCCACTCCATCCCCGCTATCAAGTATAGCAATTTTTCTTATCCCTTTATGTTTCACTAGCAAGGTGGCATTTCCTTCCTCCTCTTCACCATAATCACCCACTTGTTAACATGTATTGGTTTCACCTTTGGTTTGTCTTGTGTCATTTTATCCATTTGATCATCTAAGGAAATGTCTTGCAGAGAAACTTTCAATCCCATCTTCTCTAAGTTTCTTCCCACCTCTCATGTAGTCTAATCTGTAACAACTCAGTGAGAATTATCTTGCACTGCATATGAGTTGAGATTTGTTCATGCAGGCTTTTAGTGTCCATCATCTTTGGCATTGACTTCCATTGTGAGGGAAATACCCTAACATTTGATTTTGTTTTGTATTCTCCTATGTTTTCAATGTTTCAGTTTACTCTCCATGGATGCTTCTATTCCAGTGTCACCATACAAAGATTGTATATCTCCTAGGTAAAGTGCATGATCTATGTTGATTTTAGTGATAGGTGTAGTATAAGACTTGCACTAGTATCCTTCGTATTTCTTATCATTTCCCATGAGGCTTGTGGCCAAGGCTCTTCCACCCCAGTAATTGGTATCATCACTTGTGACTTTCGGTCATCTATGGTATTCACCACTACCCTATTTTTCAATGGTGTTTCTATTTTAGGCTTCATTTTATCCTTTTTTTCATTATTCTTATGCTCAATTTTTTTGTCTCTTTGTGGATTAGTATTTCTTACCTCAAGATGTCTTATTTCTCTGGCTCCAATAGAGCTTCAGTTGTCTCTAGCCTTTTGCACATTTGAAGTCTTTGTTTCTTAATTTTTGGGTTTGGATATGTCTATCATCTCTGTTCTAATGTCTAATTGGTATTTAGTCTAGACTCGTAAGCTTTTAATATATCCTCTAAAGGTTCTATAACTTTATCAACCAGGATTGAACCTCTCGATGATGTCTTGGATGACACCACCCCTTCTGTTTTTTCCCAGTTTTCCTTTTCTTGTTTTAGTTTCTCTAGTTTGTTATAACTCAATTTCTAAGGCGGCTCTTTCAGTCTCTTTGCTTTCATTTTATCTCAATTAGTTTGTCATGATTTCCTTTGAGTCCTCAGTGATACGCTCACAAATTCCATTTGAACATGCAATTTATGATTCTCCTAGTCAGATTTTTTTTTGGCAGCTTTTTGAGCTTAAGCTCTAGTCACCACATTCTCTAGAATTGTAGGCTTGGTTTTAGGTCTACTCAAATAAGGTAGAATCCCAATAATATTCATCGTCTCTTTTCTTTGTTATCAGGATTTTTTTGACACTCTTAAAGAACATGATTGATTGCACATTCCTCACAATACCCAAAAATCTTTACACGTTCACCATTGTGTGGAGTCCAAATCCTTTTTCAATGATCATATTCACATTCATAGCATTGACCTGCCTATTGGGATGCTTATGGAGCCCCCATTAGTAGGATAACCCCTAGGTATATAGTTTTGGTTGGCTATGAGCATGAGTTTGTTCTCATCCGTCATATAATGATTTTTTGTTGGTTGTGTAACATATGATGGTTGTGCAAGCATCATTTGTACTAATCCAAGAAGGATGACCTTTGTCAACATACACATTACTCTCAAGTCCACTCTCAAATGATTCAATTGGCTCTTCATAGTATGAAGTTTGTGGTAGCATTCTTTGACTTGCAAGAGTTTCTACAGGGTTCACTACTGAGACAGAGAAATTGCATGCAATAGATGGAGTGATAATGCTACTACAGGGTGAGAAAACACAGAGTGCATGTGGTTTTAAATAGTATTTTGATTATCTAAAGGTGGTTTGTGATGACTTAAAGGCTATCATGTGTAACATTTAATGGCCTAAAATCTTATTTGTAGCGGAAATTAGCATGAACATAGTGGGCATTTCATTAGAATAGATTCCTAATGAGAATTACAAGAGTGCTTGGGTGGAGAGAGCAACAAAAAGCATAACACCTAGTTAGATAGCATCGACAATACTTTCAAAAGAGAGAGAGCAATTAAGCTATTGACAACAGTTGAGGACCGGATTTGCATGGAGCCGGTCCCCCCTCCAAAAGGCTTTGTATTATGGTTTCTCCCATCAAGAGAGACATTGTACAATACAATTCTTTGTGTTCCTTCAAGACTAGCTAGTGCAATGAAGATGGAAGCTTCATACACCAAGCAAAACACTTAATCAAACACAACTTGAATTATCCCCGTTCTCAGACCCAAGACCTCACACACCTTCGAAGATGGTGAGAGCTAGCAGGGTATGAGAGTAGATTGAGAGGAAAAAGAAGTATCTTACGAGAAAGAAGTACATCTCCTCACATAATCACTCATATTAGCATAGCTTAGCTTAGTAATTAGCTTGGTAGAGAAGATGAGCATGCATTGAAGCTTGGCTCTTGGTTGGATTTGCATCCACATGCCAAGAGAGTGTTGATGTAGGCTTCTATCTCACAAGCTTGGAGTAGGTGATGAGCTCTCCATTAAAGCTTGGGAGGAGATAGAGTATTTTCCCCTTCACACATGGTCAAGTGTGAGAGTGTGTGTGTCAATGCCAAGCAAAAATCAGCCCCCTCTCTCTCTTGGGCGAGCCCTAGCTGCTAAGTTAGGCTGGCTTTTGTCTCATTGGACCTCCCCAGGTCAAGCCAATAGGAATTAAGCAGCATAAGTGATAGCCTTCTGACATGTGTCCCCCTTTCCCCTTTTGTGAGAGCTTTAGATAATTAAATAATTAAACTAAACTCTCATTGGACCCCTTTGCCTCCTGGCCAATAGGAATCAGGCAAGCCATGGGGCTCCTGAATGCTCATTGGACCCCTTGGGAGACTGCCCAATAGTCTTCTAGGACACTTAATTCTTATTGGTTTCTTTTATTAAATGTTTTTAAATTAATTAAACTAGATTTACTCTAGCCTAATTCTCATTGGTCCACTTCAAGGGTCTTCCAATAGGAATTGGGCACACCTTGTGGGCATCTGGCCTAGGGAGCTGACATGTGTCCCTCATTCCCTTTGTGTAAAGGGAGCCTGTGTGTGTGTGTGTGGCTTTCTCTCTCATCCCCTAGCTTTGGGGCTCGCCCCCTCCCATGTAGGGATGTAGAAAGACTTTTTGGGCACACACTAAGCATCCAATTTTCCCTAAGGTTGACCTTTGGACACAACCTTTGAATTTTGGAACCTTAGCATTTTGGAAGTCTTAATGGGCTGAACCTTAGGGTCTTTTTAGCCCATTGTTTCACATGGCTCTTTTGCAGATGGCCCCCCCTTTGGATCCCTATTTTCCCTCCTTTGGATCCCTACTGTGGCCGGTCTGCTAACTTAACCAATATTCTAGCTTTTTCTCCCTTGGCACTTCCCCACATTAAATGATCAGTTTAATATGAGAAAATCATTTAGGAGAATTAGATATTGATTATTATGAAATCATGTGCCTCTCTCTTGAAATCATAGTCGTCCTCGACTATGGTGTAGAGAAGATAAAGCATATGCATGAGTCCTTTTCTTAGCGGGTAGAGGATCCCTACGTTACCCTACGACATCATTCCATAATGGATGACTAGTCCATTTGGCGCTTGAGAGCCTGAGGCTGCCGCAAGCATGTCTGCACATTAGTCCTATCAGTCTTCCATAGTAGAGTGACAAGCTCTACTTGGTGTTCGGGAGACGTCGTCTCCGCAAACTTGATCTAAGCATGCATACTACTTCATTTTTGTGCACAAATAAAGAAAAAGAGAGTCTTATAAGACAAAAATTTTTGTTCATTTTTAACATTTTGTACATTTGCTTACTCTTGGGAAGCATTGTAAGCATTGACAAGGTTTAGGTTATCCTTTAATTGTATGCCTTGCATCCATCTAGCATCTTCAAAAGGATAATTCTTAAACTTAATAAGATATCGTCGGATAGTCTTACCGCCTCTTAATACCTTGTCTTCATGTCGGAGAATGGACTCGGGCTGCAGCACCTCCTCGTGGTCCTCGATCTCCGGTGGGTCTTCAATAGTTGGTTCTTGAGGTGGCTCTCCTTTGTAAGGCTTTAAGAGGCTCACATGAAAAGCATTGTGTATGAGCCAATGATTGGGCAACTTAAGTTGATAGGCCATCTCATTGATTGGCCTAAGAATCTGGAAGGGACCATAGTACCTTTTTGCTAGTTTAGCATAGTACTTTTGGTGGCCCGTAGGATTCTTGCCCGTCGTGTGCCTTAATCGAGCCTTGGGAAACTTTAACAAGACCCAATCGTTTTCTTTAAAGGCTTGGGCTCTTCTGTGCTTGTCAGCAGCAGCCTTTTGCCTTTGCTGTGAGATAGAGATAGCATCCTTAATCTTTTGGAAAGATTCTTGTAGGTCTCGGCTATACTCATCTGCAGCGAAGATCTTCCCATGTACCTTAAGTAGCAAGGGACTTTTTGATCTTCCCTCAATTACCTCGAAAGGTGCTTTTCCTGTAGAAGTATGTACAGTGTTATTGTAAGCATACTCTACTAAGGGTAAGTACTTCTCCCATTGGGATCTTTGATCTACTTCCGTTACATAGGCTTTTAGTAGATCGAGAATAGTTAGGTTAGCTATTTCACTTTGGCCATCAGTTTGTGGATGATAGGCCGAAGAGAAGTTTAGCCTTGTTCCTAAATTCTCAAAGAGACCCTTCCAGAAATTACTGGTCATTCTAGGATCTCTATCCGACACTATGGACATTGGCAAGCCATGGTACTTGAAAATTTGTGAAATGAAGAGGGTTGCCATTTGATGGGCTTTGATAGTCTTTTTGACAGGTATAAAATGAGCTTGTTTACTGAACCTGTCTACTATCGTCCATATTCCCGTATTCCCATGGATAGACTTAGGCAATCCAAAGATAAAATCCATGGATATGCTCTCCCATGGTGAATTAGGGATTGGCAAGGGTTGAAGCAATCCAAGTTGCTTCCCTCTATCAAATTTTGTCTTTTGACATACCACACATTTGGAAACATACTCATGTATGTTCACTTTCATGGTAGGCCAATAGAAATATGTTTCAATTCCCTTTAGGGTAGACTGAATCCCTCTATGCCCCGCATATGGGGGAGCATGAGATTCATACATTACTTTCTCACGTAGTGAGTTAGTAACGCATAGTCTATTGCCATAGAGAAGATAACCATCTTGTAAAGTAAATGGTTCTTCTTTCTTCCCTAATGCAAGGGCTGAAATCACATCTCTAAAATCGGGATCAATAGCATACTCATCTATCATTGAAGATAGATCATTGTGAGTTGCTATGGAAACCGCATTCACTCTCGGTCGTCTTGAGAGTGCATCGGCTACTTGATTATGCTTGCCAGCAATGTGAGCAATATGAAAATGAAATTGCGAAAGGAAATTTGCCCACCTCATTTGTTTGTCGGAGAGCTTGGTCTGCGTCATGAAGTACTTAAGACTTTGGTGATCCGTTCGCAGAATGAAAGGATCCCCAATAAATAGTGCTTCCATGAGTCTAAGGCATGTAGAACTGCAAGGAGTTCTTTTTCGTATATGCCTAGAGCTTGCTCAACAGGGTCGAGCCTTCGACTCTCATAGCCTATGGCGTGCCCTTCTTGGAGCAAAACAGCCCCAAGGCAATCACCACAAGCATCACATTGGACCTCAAATGGTTTTGAGAGATCCGGTAGTGTAAGCACAGGTTGAGAGATAAGCTTTTCTTTAAGCTTTTCGAAAGCATTGTTCTCCTTAGCAGACCACGTATACCTAACATTTTTCTTTGTTAGGTCATGTAATGGTCCCGCAATTTGTGAGAACTTTTCTATGAAGCGTCTATAGTATGCACACATACCTATAAAGCTTCTTAGTTCATGAAGATTCCTTGGTTTAGGCCATCCTTTTATTACCTCTAACTTGGATGGATCCATTTGGATTCCATCTTGAGAGATAATGTGACCTAAATATTGAATCTCTTGCAAGAAAAATTCACTTTTCTTTCGATTAACATAAAGTTTATTCTCTCTTAAAACTTGAAATATTACCTGGAGGTGTTGCTTGTGTTCCTCTAATGAATTAGAGTAGATGATAATATCATCAAAGAACACTCCAGTGAAGGTTCGATGAGGTCTGAACAGCTTCTCCATCAAGCGGTTAAATGTGGCTGGTGCATTAGTCAAGCCAAAAGGCATGACAATGTATTCGTAAAGACCAAATGTAGTACGAAATGCGGTCTTTACAATGTCTTGATCAACTATCCTTATTTGATGATAGCCACTTTTTAGGTCAATCCTACTGAAGTAGGTCGATCCTTGTAGCTTATCAAATAGGTCTTCTACCCGTGGAACGGGAAACCTATTCTTGATAGTGATCCTATTTAGTGCTCTATAGTCGACACACATACGATATGTGCCGTCTTTCTTTTGCACTAATAGCACAGGTGAGCAAAATGGAGATGAGCTAGGCCTAACCATGCCCTTCTCAATTAACTCATGCACTTGCCGCATAATCTCCTCTTGTTGAGCTTGAGAAACTCTATAAGGAGGTTTGTTAGGCGGTGAACTTCCTGGAAGAAGTTCAATTGCATGGTCGTCATTACCTCGTTTAGGAGGTAGCTCACAAGGGATGTCGTCAATAAAGACATCTTGAAACCCCTTGAGAAAATTGGATAACTCTAATTCCTTTTGGTTGCTTTTATTTTCTTTTGCTAAAGCATTAGGTTCATTTTGAGAATCTTTAACAAAAATCATGTACACGGAAATAGAGCTCTTTATTGACTTGTTGAAAGCTGGTGTATGTACAATGGGGATGGTGTTACCCATCTCCCTAGCATCTATATACATGTCCTTTTCCCTGAACTTAAAGGAGATTCTCCTTTCAGGAAATTTAACATGGGCAGCCAGACGGTCAAACCATGGTGCCCCTAGGATTACATCCTCATGCTTGAGAGGAGAGATAAAGAAATCCTCTTTGTCCACATAGCCTTGGACATGAAGCCTCAATTTCCCGATTAAGGGAGTGACTGAAGCTTCTTGCCCCTTGAAGGCACTGTCTGCGGGTAGGATATCTCCCATCTCGTAGGATTGTATGCCTAGCTTGGTGGCTAACTCCATAGATATGAAATTGTGAGTAGAACCAGGGTCAAAGAGAATAAAAGCATCATGTTCTCTTACCTTTCCCCAAGCATGGCATAGAGGAGATCCTTTGTGGTGAGTTTGGTGAATCTCCTCCTCTTGGATTTCAACCAAAGAAGCTCTAGGAGGATCTTGGCGGTTGTTCTTTTGGGGACAAGCGCGGTACGCATGCCCTTGTTCGCCGCACTTGAAACACCGGTTATCTTTACGATAACGCTCAAGCTCTTCAGGAGAGAGTTTATTCTTTCCTTTGTAAACTCCCTTCTCTTTAGCTTTGTTGGAATTGCCCTTAGGAGACTTTTGGACATTGTCCTTCCCCTTAGGCTCATTGGAACCTTTGTTTTCCGGGGGCTTATTATTTCTTTTACCCCCCGTTTGGAAATTGATTCGCGAGGCCACCATAGTATGGTGTATTACCGCCGATATGGTACGTGGCCTTTGGGAGTTGACATACTCCGCCATTTCTTCGGTTAAGCCCGCACAAAATTGTTGCTTTTGCTCTCCAAAATCCAACTTTTTGAAGACAGTGGCTTTGAGTTGTAGGTCCCAAAACTTGTCTACATATTTGTGGATGGATTCATTGGGAGAGAGCTTTAAGCTTCGCCATTCGGTGAGTACTTTGTCTTTGGCATCGGTGGCCAAAAACTGCTTCATAATGGAAGCTCTTAAAGCCTTCCATGTTCGTGGAGCTTCACCGTTGGCTCGTAGGCTAGACCACCATTGTCTGGCGGACTTTTGAAAGTGCATAGCTACATGGCGTAGCTTAGAGGACTCCGTGAAGCCCTCATCTCCAAACGCCGCATCGAATTGCTGGATAAAGGCCAAAACTTTGTCTGTAGCACCGAAGGTGCCATCATAGGTAAGGAAAGAGATGCTCTTCCCTCCCTCTTTGAATTTCTTCAGCTTGGACGACCTCTTCCATGCGGCATAGGATTTCCTATGGCCTCTTCTTTTTGATGGTTCAAAAGTTGCACCATCACTTTCTTCAAAAGATGAAGAATTTGAAGAAGGTGGAGAAGAGGGTGACCTCTTTCTCGCCTTTTTCTTGTCTTGATCTTTGTCGTCTTCACCATAGCTTTCATAAGAGGAAGAGGATGAAGAAGATGGAGAAGAGGGTGTCCTCTTTCTCGCCTTTTTCTTCTCTTGCTTTTTATCATCCCTCTTTGAATTATGGCGTGGAGAAGAGTGTGATGGTCTTCTCCGCTTTGGTGGTGATGGAGAGCGTTTAGCCCGCCGTCTTCGTGGAGCCATCTCCGCCGAGGTGGCGGGAGACTCGCTTCTTTCTCGTTCCTTCGGTGGAGGCTCTTGAGTTCTCCTTTGGGAAGGAGATGCATCATCAAGAAGTAAGTTCTTGAGCCCTTCATATGGATTCTCTTCTTCTTCCCGAATCGGAGAGAGACCTCTTTTGTTAGTCTCACAAGGAGGCTTCCTAGGTGTTCTCTCGTCATGGTGATGAGCTTGGAGAATCCCGTGAGCACGGAGCTGCCGTTGCACTTCACTTTGGAGAGATGGATTGCCCATGGCTTGTTGAAGCCTAGAAACAAGATAATTAACAAGCATTGAAGCATCATTAGTAGCTTGCTCATGAGCAAAATCAAAGTTATCAACATTAATTTCACTCTCTTTAATATTGTCAGCCATTCTAACAACTTTTAGGTGTAAACTTTTTAGGTGTACTTTGGCACTTCAAGCCCTAGTTGCTACTCCTCTTTACCCCTTTAGAAAAAGCACTCAAGCTACTGTACCCGCGGCTCGAATACCATTAATTGCAAGGAATAGAAGAGAGGGTCTTTCGACACCAAAACAGCACCGGCTCCTGTCAAGCTTCTAATAGCTCAATAGTGGTTAAGCCGTAGGCAAGCCCCGTAGGACTCCACTATTAAGACCATAGCTCTCGACGGTGATGCCCCATTAACTGCACAAAGGCAGGCGCACTGAAAGGCTGAAAAATCCCTATTCTACTTACTCACAGGCAATTAATAATACCAACCATTTGTAGCTAGCTTGAGGACCTCCCTTCTTGAGCAAGAAAAGAGAAACCTTGAGCTCTGATACCAATGTAACATTTAATGGCCTAAAATCTTATTTGTAGCGGAAATTAGCATGAACATAGTGGGCATTTCATTAGAATAGATTCCTAATGAGAATTACAAGAGTGCTTGGGTGGAGAGAGCAACAAAAAGCATAACACCTAGTTAGATAGCATCGACAATACTTTCAAAAGAGAGAGAGCAATTAAGCTATTGACAACAGTTGAGGACCGGATTTGCATGGAGCCGGTCCCCCCTCCAAAAGGCTTTGTATTATGGTTTCTCCCATCAAGAGAGACATTGTACAATACAATTCTTTGTGTTCCTTCAAGACTAGCTAGTGCAATGAAGATGGAAGCTTCATACACCAAGCAAAACACTTAATCAAACACAACTTGAATTATCCCGTTCTCAGACCCAAGACCTCACACACCTTCGAAGATGGTGAGAGCTAGCAGGGTATGAGAGTAGATTGAGAGGAAAAAGAAGTATCTTACGAGAAAGAAGTACATCTCCTCACATAATCACTCATATTAGCATAGCTTAGCTTAGTAATTAGCTTGGTAGAGAAGATGAGCATGCATTGAAGCTTGGCTCTTGGTTGGATTTGCATCCACATGCCAAGAGAGTGTTGATGTAGGCTTCTATCTCACAAGCTTGGAGTAGGTGATGAGCTCTCCATTAAAGCTTGGGAGGAGATAGAGTATTTTCCCCCTTCACACATGGTCAAGTGTGAGAGTGTGTGTGTCAATGCCAAGCAAAAATCAGCCCCCTCTCTCTCTTGGGCGAGCCCTAGCTGCTAAGTTAGGCTGGCTTTTGTCTCATTGGACCTCCCCAGGTCAAGCCAATAGGAATTAAGCAGCATAAGTGATAGCCTTCTGACATGTGTCCCCCTTTCCCCTTTTGTGAGAGCTTTAGATAATTAAATAATTAAACTAAACTCTCATTGGACCCCTTTGCCTCCTGGCCAATAGGAATCAGGCAAGCCATGGGGCTCCTGAATGCTCATTGGACCCCTTGGGAGACTGCCCAATAGTCTTCTAGGACACTTAATTCTTATTGGTTTCTTTTATTAAATGTTTTTAAATTAATTAAACTAGATTTACTCTAGCCTAATTCTCATTGGTCCACTTCAAGGGTCTTCCAATAGTAATTGGGCACACCTTGTGGGCATCTGGCCTAGGGAGCTGACATGTGTCCCTCATTCCCTTTGTGTAAAGGGAGCCTGTGTGTGTGTGTGTGGCTTTCTCTCTCATCCCCTAGCTTTGGGGCTCGCCCCCTCCCATGTAGGGATGTAGAAAGACTTTTTGGGCACACACTAAGCATCCAATTTTCCCTAAGGTTGACCTTTGGACACAACCTTTGAATTTTGGAACCTTAGCATTTTGGAAGTCTTAATGGGCTGAACCTTAGGGTCTTTTTAGCCCATTGTTTCACATGGCTCTTTTGCAGATGGCCCCCCCTTTGGATCCCTATTTTCCCTCCTTTGGATCCCTACTGTGGCCGGTCTGCTAACTTAACCAATATTCTAGCTTTTTCTCCCTTGGCACTTCCCCACATTAAATGATCAGTTTAATATGAGAAAATCATTTAGGAGAATTAGATATTGATTATTATGAAATCATGTGCATTAGATGGCTAAGTATGCCAAAAAGAGCTTGAGACATAATCGCTCAAAGAGAGAGAGAGAGAGAGAGAGAGAGTAAAAAAAGGGGGGGGGAGAGAGAGAGAGAGAGAGAGAGAGAGAGAGGGAATGTTTGTGCCGAGCCTGATCCTATAAGTGAGAGAGAGAGAGAGAGAGAGAGAGAGAGAGAGAGAGAGAGAGAGATTGAATTATCATCCACGGAGGTCAAATATGACCTATGGGATCGGACACAAAAACAGTACATTGTCAAGATACATCTCAGTTAAGGACTAAGGGTCCATCGAGGGGTGAACAAGATAAAATGAACAAAGCCTAAGGAGAGGTAGATGAGGAGGGAGCTGGTTTGGGAGTTTGAAGCTCCTCGATAATAGCTTTGCCTCCTCGATAAACTGCCCATTTTCTTGCAGTGTGCACCTCTCGCATCTTTTGTAGTTCTGCCTTCTTCTGCTTCAGTTGGGCGGGAGTAAGGTCTTCTGCAAACTAGATTTTACTATCTTTAAGAAGCCTTGATTGCTCGAGGAGTTTGATTCGGTCCGCCTTGGTCTTGAAAGTGATGATTGCATGGTTTGTACGGTGTTCGTGTGTAAGGGAGTTGATTGTGACTGGATCCTATTGTATCATGTGGGTTGTGGATTGGATGCGGGCAAAGAGCTATACTATCTTGCCGTTGTTGTTCGAGTAGCATGGACACCACACTTTGTGGAGGATGACTTGTTGCACTTGATTCTTGACCGTATTGGTGTGTGTGTGTGTGTGTGTGTGTGTGTGTGTGTGTGTGTGTGTGTGTGTGTGTGTGTGTGTGTGTGTGTGAGAGAGAGAGAGAGAGAGAGAGAGAGAGGGAAAGAGAGAGAGAGAGAGAGAGAGAGAGGGAAAGAGGGAGTTAATTTTTAACTAAAGTGTGCTCAACATTTTCAAAACTTAGAGACAGAAGGAGAGGAAAATAATAAAGGTATATATATATATATATATAGAGAGAGAGAGAGAGAGAGAATCTCTCCCCTTCTTCAAGAGATTCTCCTTGGTATTTGGGAATAGTCTATTAGTTGGTGGACTAGTCCCATGTTACAGAATTAACACTATCATATATTCAAATGTTAAACCTTCTTTTCATGGGACTGATTGTAGAACTAGACAAGCCCATATCTATTAAACTTTATAGTAATCAATACAGATGAATCTACAAATGTTACATCCTAGGAAGTTTATAAACAAGACTTTAGAGATACCATACAACCACAATCCAGAGTCATCGGTACACATAAATTTTCAGATTCTTCATTCATAAGAGAACAAAGTGGAATGTGGATACCAAATGTTTGTCTTTATTGAAATACAAAAGAACACAAAACCCCACAAATCTTGAATAATGTAGTTGTATGCAAACTACATATTTTGTCTTTCATTGCAGATCTTCTCCGTGTTGGTTGCTACCCTGCACATAAACCAGCTATTTATGAGATGGTTGTTTTTGGTGACCTAGATAGCTCAATATGTGCGCTCAGTTGTTGAATCCATTTCTTGTTCATTAAACGTGTTTATTAAAGATTGAATGTCAAAACTTATGCCTGGGAACTTACCTTTTGATAAAAATTATATGATTAACAATTTGATACAGGTTGTGTGAACCTATTAGATGTGCACATAAAACACAATCATTATAGATCATTATAGGCAATAATCATACTTGAAGCATTATAAATGAGAGGGAGAACCTGTGATACATAGACGTTGTATGCCATATTTTTAGGACGATTGCTAGCTGCTTGTATAAATGATACTTGATGCCCGCGTACAGTATCCTTCTTCCAAGCTGTTTTCGTATTGTATTCACCGATAAAGGGTCTTTGCAAGCTTATTTTAGTGTTTAAATACGTGGAACCAACCTCTGTATGTGTTGGTTTCACAGAAATGATATCCGATGGTTGATAAATTGTAAAGGGGTCCTCAGGGGACAAGGGTTTGTTGTGGTTCATGCATTGTGTGATATACGGATTCTTGATAAACATAAGATCATCCATATATCAGTTAGAGTGGATGAAAGCCAAGCGCATATCTCTTTCTTTGACTCTTGACAATTTCCTAGTGTATTCAAGTTCAAATCAAGCTAGGTATAAGCTACATCACAACAGAGAACATGAGTATCCCATAGGAATACCTTTAGTTTTCCGGTATATAGTTGATCCTAGTTTTGAGCAGCAATTGCCGAGAACAAAGGTGCTAATGGTCTCAAAGAATTCAAAGGTCCATTTTACTTCTAATTTTGTATGACTACAAGCTTGTATAGGTGAGAATTCTAGGGATTCCAATCCCTCTTTAGCGTGAAGTCTAATGATTTGTTTACATTAAAAAAATGGGAGTCTAGGCTGATTTACCCAAATCACATATAAAACTATGTTTCTGGATGAATTCTATCTCATCCATGATGTCTTTTTCCATGAACGAGGGGATCTGATTATGTCTATAGTTTGGGAAGGTGTCACGAAATTCTTTTTTTATTTTTTCTTCAATTAAATGCAAGTGAAAGGGTGTACAATTTATGTCGAGCATATGGCAAAGTTTCTCCCACCCATGTTTTAATGCTAACTTGACCAAATGTAAGTGTATTGGGACCATGGGAATATGGTCGAGATCTTTGTATATACTATCCCTAAGTATGCAATGCCTTATAAACGTAGATTGAGTAGTTAAAACATGCTCATCACAAGTGCCAAAATCCCTCAAAAAGTTACTAAATCTTTTTTGGGTATTGCATACCAAGGTTTCTGTGAGATCAAAAGGTTTTGCAAAGGTGGCAAATGGTTTACACAAATATTGTCCTATGCTATTCGTGTATTTGTAGCCAAACTAATTCAAAATTGAACTAGGTTTTTTTAGAAACCCAGATATTTCAACAATTGGTTAAAGAAAGAATGTCTGTATATGAAATCCATAAAATTATTGCAAAAAGTTAAATGAATATGTAAGGTCTCTGCCACCCTTGGAGAGGGGATTCCCACGTAAAGGAATACACATCAAGCCATTCTAGTCATAAACAAAAAGTTACTAAGTTTGGCTGTTTTTTCACCTCTGATGAGCTAGTGATAAATACGTTATTGCAAGATTTTCAAAAATAAAATTTTTACTTTTTGTCATTTTCGTATAAAAGTAAAAATTGTTGAGGTGCTTCCACCCACCTAGACGTGACCGTCTCGTCAAAATCTACCCCGTCCTGAATTTCCATAAAAATAGCTATCTGCTCCAAAAACTGCTAAATATAGCTAGTGTGTGCATCCGACACCTTAGATTGTCATCCTCAAGATTGTCTTTTAATAGCAACTTTCAAAATTAAATTCAGATAAGCCAAGCTCACTCTAGACAATTAATTGTCATCTTAGTGTTGATAAATTAATTCCTAGGTCTAAGGTATGCATGTGCATGGGCATGTATGTGCATGTGTATGTATGTCCATAAATGACCCATATCCATGGACTCATCTCTTATAGAATAATTGATTATGAGCATGGGGGCACTACATGAGGTGTATCACCCAAAAGGGTAAAGAGGGACACCTCTAATGGCTAAGTAGGAGCTTGTGACACCTCCACTCATTATTTTAGCAAGAGGGGGCAATCTAGGGAGGTATGGGGCTGATTCGGGCAACAAGGAACCTCCAAACTCTATATAAAGGGCATACACACTCAATTTTAAACACACTTGAACACAAATTGGAGATAGGGAGACTCTACTGCTGTGGCTACTCTTTGGTGAAGCTTCAACAAGGCTTTGATGAATAAATAACTTCAAAGCACATTTGGGTAATTTCAATCTATTATTCAATCAAGTTATTACCAATCCTTTCTCTCAATTGGAACCCTTTCCGATTGCTACCATATTACTATTCAATTGGAATCCTTCCCAATAACTAACACATTATCATTCAATTCAAATCCTTTCTAATTTCTACTCTATTAACAAATACTATATACTCTTATTTACATGTCGTCAATTAGAACGAAAAATCATTATACCTATTTTATGGTAATTTCTTTACATTACAAAGTAATGAAGGTCTCACTACTCGATTACATAATCAATTATGTTGATTTCATGCACAATTCTTCATCAATGTAACCTAGATGCTTGCATGAATTATCTAATCATATTCAAGAATTTTGTCCAACTAAAATGATGGATTGTTCTTGCAAGTAGATATAAGTGATTAATCATGAGATTAATGTATGGGTTATAACGCATGTTTACCATAAGATTATGGCAGGATTAAGCAAGCATGTGTTTTTGATTTGATGTGTAGAATAACCATATGTGTTTTGGAATTAAAACACTTATAATCATTTACCCTACTTCCATTGGATTCTTATACTTTAGCTTATAACTTCTCAAGTTAAGCTAAGTATCTAATAGTGGGGATGGCACCCAAGAGAACTCGCTATGGTGGATCACACGATCATGAAGCCGGAACCATTGATGGTAAAGTTAAAGGAAAGGCCCCAATGAATAAGGATGTGCCACTTATCCCACAAAATGATGTTATTGCTCATGAACAGGTAAGAAACTTCTTTTTTGTTCAATGCATCATGAGTAATTAGGAAGGAGAAAACCACCTTAAAAAATGTATTAGTCCCAATTCAAAACCGCATCAATTGAACTTGTTAATTCTTTGAGTTGTATTAATATGGAAGGATTGTTTGAAGATATATTGTCTGAAGTAGCAAAGAAATGTTTGCCTAGTAGAAGAACTCTTGAATCTTCTTCATTCAAAAATCCTATACTGATATAGTCAAAACTCACTTTGATATCCAAGGAGGAGAGTTTAGCGGAGTGAACGCTAAGGCAGTACATATGATTGAACACATCTTGTAGGTTGGTTCCTAGAATGCAAGATAATACTTGTGGAATGGTGCCCAGGTTGCAAGTTAGTCACTGCTTGTTTGTACCCAGGTTGCAGAGGACAATTTAGTTGTATGGGCAACTAAAGACATCGGGAGCAATAAATTCTGGCCAAGAGGAGTGAACTCTTGGGGTTTGGATATTTAAATGAAGAAGAGTGGTATGTTGTTTTTCTTCTAGGAAAGATTATCTTGGTGCTGATTTGATAATGGTTGAAGGGATGTCTTAACGACCTTGTGATGGAAATCATAAAAAGGAACTTTGTGATAAACAACCATGTTGTAGTAATTAGAAAACAAGCAAAACAAAGTGTGAGTGTGGGGGCGGAAAGTGGGGACTAGCTTAGGTTTCCAATCAAGGATGGATGGTCTCATTTAGTCGAGAAACTCTCCGCTCCTCATTGATAGAAGAAGCGAAACTAGAGATTCATTGTGCCAAGAGTTGAGAAGTCCCAATTGTACGTGCCTCTGAAAATTATGGGAAAAAAGGTATTTGGGGTTTCTCTCTTTTGGAAGGTGAGAATTAGGAACGTTAGATTTTTGTGTTAGTTCATGATTTCCCAGCGAGGCATTGCTAGGAACCCTTTTCAATGGCTCGGCCTCAAGTTACTTGGTGACGAGAGTCTATCCATTAGAAATCTTGTCTATTTGACTATGCTTTTCTGAATCGATTAGGGCCTAGCAACCTATTAGGTACCGTCCTTTTGTGAAATGGATATGGTAACGGGGTGGGGACCTCACATGTGGTATTAGAGCCTAGGTTAGGAAACGGGAAAAAATCGTTATTGTTTGAAATTTTGGAAAAATGAATTGGAGACTTAAGTTTGAGAACTTACTAGCATCAATGTTTTAGGAATATCCCGACGTTGAGTATCACAAGTTCGAAACCTTTGAGATAATGTATTTATAGGCTTGTCGCTCTTCAAATTTTGCTTTTTGATGCAACATGATGAAGATTTTGATGAAGTCTTTCTCTCCTCCATCAACAAGAATCCGAAGGGGATGGGAACTTGCGAGTTATCCAACTTTACTATTTTGTTGATACTACTAGGGATGACTACACTGTCATCTCTGAAGATGGGCTTGACATGACCTTAAATGAATGTGTTTTCAATCAAGTGGTGAAAGTGATCCCTACTTATAGGATCAAATTAAACCCATTTTTGTCCCTACTATCTTTCCTCAAAATAAGAGTCTTGTATTCTATGAATCCCATAAAGATGTGTATAAAAGCTACTACACAAACGAAATAGTGGATTATAAAAACTTATCCACAAATACCTATCAACTATACCACTATGTCCCAGGAAATCCATCTCTAAGAATCATATAGCATTTTAGTAGAGAGAGAGCTAACCTTTGTATACATCTTAATAGAATAAAAAGATGCTCACCTAGCTTCTTGATGAGATCTCAACTTTATACATATCTTGATATAAAGAAAGCTATGACATCTTGAATTTAATAAGTTATCCGCTTTTCAAATTTTGTCTTAAGCTGTGGAAGTTTAATGCACTTGGTATTGTGCTAAGTTTTAATCAAACCATCGACAAGCGTACTATTGCGTAGGTACCAACAAATGCTTTATACACGATCGTACAGGCCCAACCACCCACATTCAAAGACGATGGAACCCATGTCGAGCGTGATGCTGAAGCCTGGATTGAGGCAATGGAAGACTATTTCAAAGTTGCACGGACCCAACCTGTAGACCAAACTATGCTTGCAATGTTTTGTCTTACTAGCAATGCAAAAATATGGTGGAAACAACATTGCAATGACTTGGTTGTTTCAAGATCTTCTCAGTCTGGGAGGATATTAAAGAAGTGGTTACAACATGATATCTTCCACCCACTCATCGAGATGCCAAAATGTATGAGTTCTTTGCTCTAAAACAACTCCCTTACTGGTGGCAGAGTACTACTCCAAATTTGTAACCTTGCAAAGATATGCCCCAAAAAATTCCGTTGAGAAACAGGTAGCACAGTTCTGTCAAGGATTGAATCATCCCTTGGATACCTGTCTTGAAGCAGTGAGACCCACATCACTTCAAGATGCTCTCTTAAGGGCAACACCTCTGGCTAAAGAGATGGCTAAAAATTAGGGAAGAGGAAACTTTAGAAACCAAAGGGCCA
Source organism: Adiantum capillus-veneris (assembly GCF_014529385.1). NCBI lineage: Eukaryota > Viridiplantae > Streptophyta > Polypodiopsida > Polypodiales > Pteridaceae > Adiantum > Adiantum capillus-veneris. Next base: position 18,145,745 of record NC_140938.1, read on the forward strand.
GGCCAAACAATTGGAGCCCCAAACTTGCTAATCAAGCTTATCAACCTCGCCCTGTAATAGAAGCAACTACAATAGCTCAACCGCAACATCCAAATGTTCGTTGCTTTGAGTGTAATGCGTTGGTGAACGTCGCCTTCCAAGTCTTCTAAATAACGTTCAATTAACCCAATGGTCCCCTAACTAACCTAGACGTGCACTAATTTGCCATAATTGTGCGGCTTTCAAGTTTCTTTTAGCAATTTTCTGATTATGTGTTCGTATTTCACTTACTTTACTATGCTTCGTAGTCCAAATATATCTGCCCTCCCAGTTTCGTAGTCCAACTCTCTAATATGCAAGATTTCTCATGTATGCATCTCTAGATATGCTATTTATGGTTAAATTTTGAATTCTCATATACATTTTTTAATGGAGTTTTTAACCAAGATTTATCAACACGCAATCATTTCGACATTTACTTGATCACTAGAATTCAAAACTACACTTCAGAACTCACAAAACAAATCAATCACTTACTGGACTTCAGATTATTGAACATTGCAACTAGAATCACTGAATATATTTGCAAACTCTTCAATGAAAAGCACCAGAATAATCTCGTAAAATGTAAATTTCTATTGAAATTGCCAAAAACTGTCAATGATCTAATTTCCCTTCCCAAATGCCATCAATCATGCAACAATATGCAGCATTTCATTTCCAAGTATGATTTTAATGTAGATACATCTTCAAATGATCCAATTTATTCTCAATTATGGAACATAATATTATTTTTAAGTTTTTAATGCTTCTATCTAATATGTTTTTAAAGATTTTAACATTTTGTTAATGTCTGTAAGTATTAAAAAAACTAATTTTTAATGTTTATTTCATTGAATGAACTTGACTAACCACTGTTCTCTTCAATTTCTTCTGAACACTTTCATGCCTAGAATCCCGTTCAGCTTCGTCTCTTCTTCTTTGCTCATTCAAAAATCAGTATTTCGCTCTTTTTCTCTCTCAAATACCTCTCAGGTAATGATATGCATAGTATTCTCTCTCTCTCTCTCTCTCTCTCTCTCTCTCTCTCTCTCTCTCTCTCTCTCTCTCTCTCTCTCTCTCTCTCTCTCTCTCTCTCTCTCTCTCAACTTCTTGCGACCCTCACACACTATGGCGCTCAATAAAGGAATACTCTCTCTCTCTCTTTCTTACTAGCCACACATAGTATGTCTGTAATACAACTCTCTCTATACTACCCATAAACATACACACTCAAGCTCTCACTCACTTGCTATGCAGGGTTTTCTCTCTCTATCTTACTCTCTAGTAGCGCTACAATCATGAACGAAATCTCTCTCTCTTTCTTGCAACTACTTCGGGCCCTACTCTCCTCTCTGGCAACCTGTGGTGCCTCTAATTGACACACACACACACAGAGCAGGTAATCAGCGTTTTCTTATTCTCTCTCTAATCCACACAGGACACACACACACTTAGCGCTATAGAGAATTCCCCTTCTCTCACTAGCATTAACAGAACATCTTCTCTCTCTCTCTAACTAACACTCACACATACAGCGCTATTGCTCATGACTATCCCTGCTCTCGACTCCTTGCGGCCTCTCACTATGGCAACCATCTCTCTCTAGCGCTATACAGAGATAGCTTCTCTCTCTCTATAATAGCACTATAACAGGAAACTAATCCCTCAATCTCTCTCTGTTCAATATCGTTACATATAGGTGACTATTAGTTTCTTCCTCTATCTTGAATCCTACACAGAGATACGAGCGCTCACATGTGGCCTAATCTCTCTCTGCAAACAATCAGCGCTATAGAGAATTCATTTTCTCTCTCTCTACTACAGACATGGGCTCTCTCTCTCTCTCTCTCTTTCTCTAACACTCTCTCCATATCTCTCATTTCTCTCAACCGACCCCCCCTTTGGCGCACCTCTCAGCATGGCTCTGTTCGTATTCTCATCACTCTCACAGCTCCTCTTGCTTGGCGACCAAAATGGTGCCCCTTCGGCAGCAATCTCTTACTCAAAGCCTGCTCACACTGCCTCACCTTTCTCTCTCTAAAATGCTCCCTACAGGCAGCCTGCTCGCCACCTCCACTCGCATGGCCTGGTCTCTACGGATTCTATCATGGCATGCTTCAAAGCCTCATCATCATGGCCTCCTCTACCAAGTCGACCCTTCCCGCTTTGGGTCTGCCTCCTCACCACCTTTTCCCTTGGCGGCTCTGGCCTACCCTCGCTCTACCAACCTCCACACCTCGCAGCCCCTGGAGGCTCTCCCTGCTCCATGCAATCAACACACAGACATGCAAGGGTAGCCCTCTTGGGCTCCCTTCTCCCCACTCACCTGGCGACAATCCCCCCTCTCGTCTTCTGGCTTCCTCGCCTCCTGGCAGTTCCCCTCTCGTGACGGCTTCGACCTGGCTCAATAGCCATAAAAAACCTTTATTGTAATTTTTTTATAAATACCTATAAGCCCTTATTCCCACTACACACAAAAAGTCACTCTCGAAATCCTGTCCAGCAACCTCGACTCGGCTCTCATCGACTCTCTCGACCTCTTCTCAGAAAACCCCATGGATTTGCACTACAGGGAAACCCTCTCTACATCTTCTTAATGATTCGAAAAATTATTTCGCAATGCAGTCATCAAGTGAGAAATCTATCCGACTTCGAATCACGCCCATCCTATGACTTCAATTTAACAGATTATTTTTACCGTGGATATTTTATGCGAACGAGTCAGGAACTTCCACCTCTACCATGTCAATAGGCCATAGCTATTTCCCAAGCACCTGTGTTGATAACGTAATGGTACTTAGCTAGAAAAGCAACTACCTACTTAAGATCGTACACCCACTTTCCTCGCAAAATACTTCAATTAAGATGCATCTCACTCATCAAACAACAATCAACATCTGCAGGCATTAATTAACATTTTTGTGATGATATGCAATTCAATATGCCTAAATGCACTTAACATGCCCATGCAGACCCCAAATTAATGTCAAAAGTTTACAATTTTGGTGTAGATTGATGGGTCTACAGTTGGGTCATTACAGGATCACTGTCCTAGAAGAAATGTAGCAACAATTGCAAATGCTATTCCTATAGCTCCAAATGGTAGAGGCCAACCTGTTCGTCATGGAGGGAGGAACATAGGAAGAGGTCTTGGAAGAGGAGCGTTGGCTCAAACTCATGCCATTATTATGGAAGAGCCAACGGTAGGAGACCAAGCTGAAGAGAGAGCAACTTTACATGCCGCTATTGACAACCCTAATGCTCTCCATCAATATGTAGTCATTCAAGCACAAGGATCTTATTAAGGTGAACAAATCTAATTCTTAATTGATTGTGGAAGCACACACTTATTTCTCTCTCCTAAATGCATGAGGAAACTAAAACTAGAATAGTATCTTGCTCAAAGGCTAATTGTAGAACTAGCGAATGGAAAGGAAGTCCTAACTTAGCATACATCATGACAAGTAGAATTTGAACTAGGGGAAAACTCTACTTCTGCTCACTTTCGTACTTTACCTCTAGGAATATACGACGGGATATTGGGAATGGGTTGGTTGAAGCAAAACCAAGCTCATATTCACTATGCACAAGGTAGCTTTACCTTTACATATAAATTAGGGAATGAAGTTCTAGTTCAAGGGAGGAATGGGAAACCTAAAGCTCACTTAGTCAAAGCTAGTAGACTTCGTAAGGGTTTACAAAAGGGTCAACAAATCTATGCAATTAAATTTAACAAGGTAGAAGACACAGATTCAAACTTTCAACCTGAATGGTTGAGAGGGTATTCAAATGTGCTCCCTTAGGATCTTACAAGTCTTGCACCACCTGGAGAAGTTGATCACGAAATTACGACTATCCCTGGTTGTGAACCCGCTTCAAAGAGACCATATAAAATGTCACACGCTGAAGCAATTGAACTCAAAGGGCAACTTAGGCAGCTTATTGAGCAAGGATTTATCAAACCAAGTACTTCTCCTTGGGGTGCTCCAATCCTTTTCCAAAAGAAGAAGGATGGGTCTTTATTAAGACTTTGCATAGACTACCACGGGCTTAATCAAGTTACTGTTAAGAACAAGTACCACATTCCTAGGATTGATGAGATATTGGATAGGCTACACGGGGCTACAATCTTCACAAAGATTGATCTTCGCTCTAGATATTATCAGATAAGGATCAAAGAATCAGACATTCCAAAGATGGCTTTTAATACTAGGTATGGACATTATGAATTCACAATAATGTCTTCTGGTCTTACTAATGCTCCTGCAAGCTTCAATTGACTAATGAAGGATATTTTTAGACCTTACCTAGATGATTTTGTCTTGGTTTTCTTTGAAGACATCTTGATCTATTCCAAAGATGAGGTAGATCATGAAGAGCACGTCCGTAAAGTATTACAGCTCTTACGATAGTATGAGCTTTATGCTAAGAAGAGTAAATGTACCTTTTGTTCTTCCCAAGTCAGCTATCTTGGCTTTATTATATCTTCCAAAGGTATCTCAGTTGAACCAGATAAAGATAAGGACATCGTAGAATGGCCTCAACCTACTTCTCTCAATGAAATAAAGGGATTTCTTGGAATCATAGGATGGTATAGGATAATTGTAAAGGATTATGCTCTCATTCCATCACCTTTAACAAAATTGCTAAGGAAAGGAATGAGAATTGAATGGAGAGCAAAATAGGAGGCCAATTTTGCAAAGTTAAAATGATACCTAGTATAAGTCCCAATTCTTAAACTTCCGGATTTCAGCAAGGAGTTTGATGTTATAACATATGCTAGCAAACTCGCTTTAGGGGGAGTCCTTAGTGAAGACAGTAGGCCTGTAGCCTATACTTCTCAAAAGCTCAGAGATCATGAGAAGAATTACCTGACCCATGACTTGGAACTCTTAGCAATTTTCCATGCATTAAAGCTATGGAGACGTTGTCTTCTCAATCATAAATTTCAGTTAGTCACTAATCATAAAAGCTTGAAATGGATCTTTACACAACCCAATCTCAACATGAGGCAAAGAAGATGGATTAAACTTCTTCAAGAATACAACTTCGACATAAAATTTAGACTAAGGAAGGACAATGTAGTTGCAGATAGACTTAGTCGCAAAGTTTTCCTTAGTGCTATTTCTATACCTAATAATCCTATGTGGGAAAGAATTAAGGAAACAACCTTGAAAGACCTTGATTATCAGCAGTTGTCCTTGCAGATTCAACAAGGCATAACACCTAAGACAAAGAATATATCGATAAAGGATTACTCTGTTCAAGAGGGATTTTCGGCAAAGGCTTTGTGTACCTAAGGACCCAACACTGAAGAAAGCAACCCTATTTGAGGCTCATGATAGCCCAGCTTCAGGTCACCCTGGGTATGCAAAGACCTTAAACGCTATTAAAACAAGCTACTTCTAGCCCGGGAAAGAAGGGGGATGTTCTTTGCTATGTGAAGCAATGTATCTCTGCCAACCGATTAAAACTGAAAGAATCAAACTACCTGGACAACTTCAACCTCTTGATGTACCTCAAATGAAATGGGAGTGTATCATTATGGACTTTGTCACAGGATTACCCTCTGTTGGAGGCTATGATTCAGTATTTGTAGTTGATGATATGCTTACTAAGGTAGCTCACTTGATGCTTGTAAAAACTACCTTCACCGCCTTTGATATTAGCTGAATTTTTGTAAAGGAAATCTTTAGACTACATGAACTACATAAGAGAATTGTTAGCGACAGGGATGCAAAATTTACCTCAAAGTTTTGGACTTCACTCTTTCAAGCCATTGGAACACAACTGTGTTTTAGCACAGCATATCATCCTCAGACAGATGGTCAAATTGAAAGAGTAAACTAGGTGATTGAGGAAATTCTTAGAGCATATTGTTCACAGGAACCAAAGAAATGGATCCAATATCTTCCTTTGGTAGAATATGACTATAATTCCTCTGACCATAGAAGCATAGGCATGTCACCATTTAAGGATCTTTATGGACAAGAATTTTTGGCTCCGTTAAATTTCTCAGATCCTACTATCAAGGTAGAAGCCTCAAAGCAAATGCTCGAATACATGGAAGCTCAAACCAAGGCGATTCGTAAGGATATTCAAGCCACTCATGATAGAAAATACTATGCAGATAAGAAGAGATTAGATCGAATCTTTAAAGAAGGAGACAAGGTATTCCTTAGGGTCAGGCCCAAGAAAAGCAACCTATCCTTGGGAAGGTACAAGAACCTCATCCCGAGATACTATGGACCCTATGAGATTTTCAAAGTGATAAGTGATCAAGCTTACAAGCTAAAACCTCCTTCTAACCTCAAAATTCATGATGTCTTCCATGTTAGTCTATTAAAACCTTATGTTCCTAACCTTGATCAACTTTTGGATTCCGAACAAATAGTTGTTCCAACCCAAGGAGTCCTTGAGCTTCAACATGACTATATCCTAGAAACACGGGAGAGAAAACTTAGGAATAGAAACATCATCGAACATCTCGTCAAATAGAAAGATTTCTGTGAAGAAGATGCAATGTGGGAAGATGAACCATCTTTCCTTAAAGATCATCCAGACTTTACTTTGAGATGAGGACATCACAATTCTTCAAGTTGGGGTGAATGTAAGGTCTCTACCACCCTTGGAGAGGGGATTCCCATGTAAAGGAATACACATCAAGCCATTCTAGTCATAAAAAGAAAGTTACTAATATTAGCAGTTTTTCCACCTCTGATGAGCTAATGATAAATATATTGTTGTAAGATTTTCAAAAATAAAAATTTTACTTTTTTTTTCATTTTCGTTTAAAAATAGAAAGTTTTGAGGAGCTTACACCCACCTAAACGCGATCATCTCGTCAACATCTACCACATCCTGAATTTCCATATAAATAGCTACCTGCTCCAAAAATTATAAATATAGCACGTGTGCATCCAACACCTTAGATTGTCATCCTCAAGATTGTCTTTTAATAGCAACTTTTAGAATTAAATTCTAATAAGCCAAGCTCCCTCTAAAAAATTGTTTTTCATCCTAGCTATAGTAAATTAATTCCTAAGTCTAAGGTATGCATATGTATGCATGTGCATGGGCATGTATGTGCATGTGTATGTATGTCCATGTATGCCCACAAATGACCCATATCCATGGACCCATCTCTTATAGAATAATTGACTATGAGCATGGGGGCACTACATGAGGTGTATCACCCAAAAGGGTAAAGAGGGACACCTCGATCTAATGGCTAAGTAGGAGCTTGTGACACCTCCACTCATTATTTAGCAAGAGGGGGCCAGCTAGGGAGGTATGGGGCTCATTTGGGCAACAAGGAACCTCCAAACTCTATATAAAGGACATTCGCTTAAACACAAATTGGAGATAGGGAGACTCTGCTACTGTGGCTACTAGTTGGAGAAGCTTCAACAAGGCTTTGAGGGATAAATAACTCCAAAGCACATTTGGGTAATTTCAATCTATTATTAAATCAAGTTATTATCGATCCTTTCTCTCAATTGGAATCCTTTCCAATTGCTGTCATATTACTATTCAATTGGAATCCTTTCCAATAACTACCATATTATCATTCAATTGGAATCCTTTCCAATTTATACTCTATTAACAAATACTATATACTCTTTTTTACCTATCCTCAATTAGAAACCAACAATCATTATACCTATTTTATGGTAATTTCTCTACATTGCAAAGTAATGAAGGTCTCACTGCTTGATTACATAATCAATTATGTTGACTGCATGTACAATTCTTCATCAATGTAACCTAAATGTTTGCATGAATTATCTAATCATATTCAAGAATTTTGTCCAACTAAAATGATGGATTGATCTTGCAAGTAGATATAAGTGATTAATCATGAGATTGGTGTATGGGTTATAACGCATGTTTATCATAAGGTTATGGCAGGATTAAGCAAGCATATGTTTTTGGTTTGATTTGTGGAGTAACCATATGTATTTTGGAATTAAAACACTTATAATCATTTACCCTACTTCCATTGGATTCTTAAACTTTATCTAATAACTTCTCAAGTTAAGCTAAGTATCTAGTAGTGGGGATGGCACCCAAGAGAACTCGCTATGGTGGATCACATGATCACAAAGCCGGAATTATTGATGGTAAAGGCAAAGGAAAGTCCCCGATGAATGAGAATGTGCCACTTATCCCACAAAATGATGTTATTGCTCATGAACAGGTAAGAAACTTCTTTTTTGTTCAATGCATCATGAGTAATTAGGAAGGAGAAAATCACCTTAAAAAATGGATCGGTCCCAATTTAAAACCGCATCAATTGAACTTGTTGATACTGTCTGAAGTAGCAAATAAATGTTTGCCTAGTAGAAGAACTCTCGAATCTTCTTCATTCAAAAATCCTACACTGATATAGTCAAAACTCCCTTTGATATTCAGGGAGGAGAGCTTAGCGGAGTGAACGCTAAGGCAATGCTGATGATTGAACAAATATTGTGGGTTGGTGCCTAGAATGCAAGATAATAGTTGTGGATTGGTGCCGAGGTTGCAAGTTAGTCAGTGCGGGTTTGTACCCAGGTTGCAGGACAATTTAGTTGTAGGGGCAAGTAAAGACACCGGGAGCAATAAACTCTCGCCAAGAGGAGTGAACTCTTGGGGTTTGGATATTTAAATGAAGAAGAGTTGTATGTTGTTTTTCTTCTAGGAAAGATTTTCTTGGTGCAAATTTGATAATGGTCAAAGGGTTGTCTTAACGAACTTGTGATGGAATCATAAAAAGGAACTATGTGTATGAACAATCATGTTGTAGTAATTAGAAAACAAGAAAAACAAAGAGTGAGCGCGGGGGAGGAAACTGGGGACTGGCTCAGGTTTCCAATCAAGGATGGGTGGTCTCAATTAGTGGAGAAACTCTCCGCTCCTCATTGATAGAAGAAGCAAAACTAGAGACTCATTGTGCCAAGAGTTGAGAAGTCCCAATTGTACGTGCCTCTGAAAATTATGGGGAAAAGTAATTTGGGCTTTCTCTCTTTTGAAAGGTGAGAATTAGGAACGTTAGATTATTGTGTTAGTTCATGATTTCCCTGCGAGACAATGCTAGGAACCCTTTCAATGGCTCGGACTCAAGTTACTTGGTGATGAGAGTTTGTCCATTAGAAATCTTGTCTATCTGACTATGATTTTCTCAATCGATTAGGGCCTAGCAACCTGCTAGGTACCCTACTTTTGCCAAATGGATATGGTAACAGGGTGGGGACCTCACAGAATGTATCGGTTATTTACATTATCAGCTTGTTTAAACCAATGTAGGCCATTGTGCGTGTTATATTCCAGCATTCTTGGAGTATCTCCAAAAAAATTTGATCCACAAAACTGACTTTGTTGTTTTGAAGATGAGCTCATATTTCTTGGTGTGCCAGCAATTCTTTTCAATTGCTCTTTACTCTTGGAAGACTTGAAAATAGTGTCATTGTTTTGTCTGAGTGGTCGGTGTTGTACCTAAGGAAGAAATGGTGTCCCTGGTGTATATAATACTAAGCCCTTGGCTGCATCTAATAAGTTCTCATAAATAGCATAAACTACCACAACTGCATGCCAAACTTCAATAGGAAAGAATGTTACCCAGCTGATGAAAGCAGACACCTATGCAAGTCTCCAGAAGAGTAAGGAAAAAACTTGGAAGACTCCAAAAGACAAACCACAGAAGGTGGTCAAACCATATAATTGTTAAGGGATAGCTGGATCTTGGATTTTTTTTTGCAGTTACACTTTATAAAGGCCTGTAAGTATTCCAATAGATTTTAAGGAATTTATGGATGTCATTTTCTTTATTGTGAGTGATAGTCCCATTGTACGGGCTACCATTGATGCATTAGAACACTTCTTGTTATCAATGTCTAATAAATTTATTTTCATCACTGTAAAAGCCTTATCCTGTGATAGTAAATGCTTAGATGGCATGGTTGAAGTTTTGCATTGTTCTACAACCTCCGGGGGACGACTGCAAAGATCGACTGCAAAGATGAGCTAAAGATTCAATGGTGAACGAAGCAAACTGATTCAAGATCTCAAAGTCCCAAAGTCTATTTTCCAAAGAGATGGCATCAAGCTCAATTTCGTAGGAGGAAGAAGAAGCAGAATTATTTCAAAAAATGCTTGGGCATAGATCTTTCTATTTATTGAATAGTGTGTCATCTGTGAAACCTAGGACATTCTTCTCATCCTGATTTAAGAGATTTAGATCCAAGAGAGGGTTAACAACCTCTTGAGACTGTCTAATTTCAAGTGGTAGAATAGGGAGGTTGTAAATGAAATAAACTTGTTAACAATAGTAGGCAAAGAAGAGAAGTAAAAATTCAAATCAACAAAGTCCTGAGCATCAATAAAGCATAAGGAGGCTAAAAAATTGCCTAAAGCATTACTCAATTGGGTTGGGTCTTTCCTTGCTAGGGCTAGAATCTTCAATCAATCATTTATCAAAGTTGTCTCAATGTAGAGAGCTACTGCTCTTGTATCGTCTTTTCTCGTAATCTAGAAGACGTTTATGAAATTTAGTTCCTTTAAAATAGGAAAGTAAGCATTGGGTGCTGATAGGGGGGATATGGACGTATTTTTTCTCTGAATAGCCAAGACGTGTTCATGACAGTATCCAACCAACCTGAAAGAGATTATATACACCAAGATAAGCAATAGAAAAAAATGAAGTCAAGTTCTGTATATGGTGGTTGTCCGACCAAGGACAACTCGGGAAACAAGGAGAGAGAGCTTATATTTGACATCCCTTCATTCAAGAACCATATGCTGACCCTTGACACAAGAAAAATGACATAAACAAGTGACACAAGACAAAAGAAAGTTTTTTTAAAATTATTGAACTTATTCTTGGTACATCCGTTTCTCGTAGGGGACTGAACGAGCTCCAAAAGCCAAGAAAGAATAGGCATATACCTGCTACTATCCAACAAAAAAGCAGCAAGTTAGAACTTGGGCTACTTTGATGGGAAGACAGGTATCCAAACAACCCATTCTGCTTGTTATTGATGTCCCATAGCCCTAGACCCCCTCACTCTCCTTGTATAAATTAGGGGGTATGTTTTCTGCCTTCCTATCAGGCATAATCCGTTTCTTTATGAATTTTTTGTTGCCATGGCATGTTTTGGTTTTTGGGTACTTCTGGTTTGCTGAGGAGGCATGTCAACATCCTTTTGGGAAGTTTCTTATGGCAAATGGACGAGGCTTTCCATTGGTTAAGTATGCTCTCTTATGAGTTTTTGGATCAGCACCATCAAGAGAGAGTCTATTCCTTGGGATTGGAGTATGGGAATCAGCCTTCACATAACAATCCAAATCAAACTCATGGAAAAAATGGGGGGTTAAAGAGAGAAAAAGAAGAGGTGAATGGGAGTAATCAAGCTCCATCCCATCCTATCTACAAGGAAGCCAATAATGGCTTATACCATCTTGAGAGCATTAGTTATTCATAATTTGTTACCAGCCTCTTGTCAACAACTATTCCCTCGTGTTTTTTTAATATCTATTATGAGACCTTTATGGGACAACTAAGATTAAAACCAACCTCTATTTATGCATAAATGACCCACGTTTATACGAGTACTTCCAAAGAAATTACTAAGTCCCATATTTTGGGAAATTTTGCCAGAGTTTCCCTTGTTTTCCGATAAGTTTTTAAAAAAAACCATGCGTCAAATTACCCATGGCGACTTCACAACGAGGATTTTTTATTATATTTCTCTTATCTTTCAAAAAACATCCCATAAAATCTCACAATGGGCTTAATCCAGCCAAGCACCTTATCAAATCAGCATACAATATTGTTTTCTTAAGCTGCCACAAGAACATATCAAAGTCAGCTATGTTACATTTTAAATGTGTTTTTATTAAACAATTGTGCATAGTTTAAACACAACAAACGCATTCCTGCATCAATTTAATTCCATCTTTTATGGAGCCAATTAGCCTAAAGCCATCTTTTATTTAAACCACTCATCCTTTTGTGGGTCGTCTAATTGTATAATTTACTTCTATTCATGTATAACATACCCATGTTTATATGATTATTTTAGAAATAATTTCCTAAATCCTCATTTTTTAGAAAATTTTGAAAGAGTTTCCCCTGTTTTTGATTATTTTATCCAAAAAACCTGATAAATCACCCATGGCAACCTCACATCGAGGATTTTCATACATCTTTTCATTCAAAAAGACCATATATTTGTAGTATGCGCTCTCCGGGCATCCACTAGAAAACATGTAACATAGCACGTGCAAACAAAATAAGGGACTTATAATTAGGTACATTTACGAAAATATGTACTTACATAAAGGGTTTTTAGTTGAGAAATTGAAAATTTCCATACATAAGGACTAGTTTTTTAAAACAAAAATGCATACATAAAGGGTACATATAATACTTGAAAATATACAGGTAAGGGATTATTTAAATATCTCTTGTTCACGCGTGCTATATGCAAATTTTACATAGTGGACTCCTCGCGGGTATACACTTAACTTAGCCTGGTTCAAGTAGTGTTTTTGACACACATTATCTACTATCAGACCATAACAAAGTTTAGCACTATAAACATTTTTTAGTGTGTTTTTATTAAACAACATGCTCTGCTAAACCATCTATGCTCAGCCATGCATTAAGTACCCCATTCATCAATACAAAAAACCTTTTGTAAGTAGAGCAAATAAACATCATACAAAATACAAATCTTCTCTCAGTAGACCTCAAAGGAGTGTCTACCTGGTTTGTGAAGCCCCATCCATGAATGCGGTTGTGATGCAACAACCCGATGGTGGTTGCAACTTGGTTGAGTGCTGCCAGAAGGGAGCCTGCTGCTCCGAGGTTGATCGCCGAGCTATGTTCGTGAGTCCAAGCAGGTGTAGGGTCAACCCAAGTATTTTCTCATGATGATGTAGCGCTCATATACCTGTGTGTGTGTGTGTGTGTGTGTGTGTGTGTGTGTGTGTGTGTGTGTGTGTGTGTGTAGGGGTGAATAGGGAGAGGGAGCTTGGAGTACTGATTAGCACGCGAGCGGATTCTTAGCTATGGGGTGAGCGTATTAGAACACAAGAAACCTTTGATGTATAAACACATGCAGATTGCAGGTGCTCAGAATAACTGTGTGTGAGGGTGTGATGCTCATGTGTCGTGTGTGTGTATAGCACTAGATTCTTAGCCAAGGCAATAGCACTCTAACTGTCACAATAATGAAGAACCTGTGTACACTGCTCCAATCCAAGATCCTTCGCTAGGCGAGCAAGCCAAATAGCTTCTTTGCATGCCTCACTCAATGCAACATACTCTGCCTCTGTAGTGGAAATGGATGTACAGTCTTGAAGAACTGATCTCCTAGAAATAACAAAACCAGCAAATGTGTAAATCCAACCTGTTGTTGATTTATGACTGTTAGCACATCCTGCATAATCACTGTCTACAAATCCCTTAATGGATAACTCTCCACAACCATAGCATAAATGTCTATCTATTGTGCCACTCAAGTATCTGAGAATTGACTTGACATCATCCCAATGCTTTTTACCAGGGTTAGACATAAATCTGCTGACAACTCCCACTGCATGTGCAATGTCAGGTCTTGTAGCCACCATGGCATACATGAGACTACCACAAGCTGAAGCATAAGGAACCTTAGCCATCGCAGCAGATTCGAGACAATCGTTCTTGCTAAGTTTCAAATATACAGGAAATGGGGTACTCAATGCCTTCCCCTTATGCAGGTTGAAATGCTCAAGAACTTTATGCAAATAATCCTTCTAAGATAAGTATAACAATCTCTTCTTACGGTCTCGAGTAATGCGCATACCCAAAATGTGATTTGCATTTCCCAAATCTTTCATGTCAAACTGACTCTTCAGCTTCATTTGAGGTCAGCAATGTCCTTCTTTGAATGACTAGCAATGAGCATGTCATCCACATAGAGAATAAGCATAATTAGTTGTCCATTGGGTTGTCTTTTCACATAAAGACATGGATCCTCAGTACTGTGCTTATAGCCTTGGGAACGCATAAATGCATCAAACTTTTGATACCATTGTCTAAATAATTGCTTCAAGCCATAGAGACTTTTCAGAAGCTTACAGACTAAATGTTCCTTGCCCTTTAACACAAACCCTTCAGGTTGCTGCATATAAATCTCCTCATCGAGATCTCCATGTAAGAAAGTTGTAATGACATCCATTTGCTCAAGCTCCAAATCTTCAGTGGGGCAACCAAATCAAGCAACCTTCTCAGTGTCATCATCTTGACCACTAGAGAAAACATTTCTTGAAAATCTATACCATATTCTTGCTTGAAACCTTTGGCCACTAACTGAGCTTTGTAGTTTTCAACATTGGATGCAATCTTCTTCTTGTAAACCCATTTACAAGGTAGTGCTTTCCTACCTTTTGGTAATGGAACCAATTCCCAAATCTCTAATACTTGATACCCAACCAAAGCCCATGCAATCTTATGGTTGTCGGGGTCTGCTTTGGAAGCATCGCAATATTCATATGCAAACCCCCTCGCAAACCTCGTCATGAGCTCATCGTTGCAAGGGGAAGCCTGGTAGACCTTCTGATACAGAAGCCTACATGCATCATAAAGGTGGTCATGCACCTAGTGGAGGAAGATCTTAGTCTTCTTCTTCTCTGGCACCTTGAACAATGTTGACCACTGTTCATGTGGCAGGTCCTTGTCTGTTAAATCCTTGGGTAGATTTCCCTCCATGCTCAGTCCATATTCCTCATGCAACTGCAATGCAGAATAGCAAAACCTGGAAAGTATCAGATACTCCACCAATTCTGCAAGCAAAATCATGGAGGAAAATGATTTGCAACCAATGCTAAAAAAAGGATTTTTGGCCATGCATTGCCATGAGGCAATGTAGAACTCACCTTTTTGAGCATATTTTTCAATTGACAACATGCTTTTGGAGAGGGAAGTTTTGGCGGTCGTGTTTGTTGTTGGGATATGGCAAAGCGCGATGGGTGCAATGGGGGGCAGAGAGCACGACTGCTACATTATGCAATGGGGGAGCACGAGCTATGGGAGCAGAGCGAGCACACAGGTACAAGCGAGATTCCGAGTGACAAGCTAGTTGCGTGAAAGGAAAGGAGAAAGAGGACAAAGGCCATGATGACTGTAAATTCAAAAAAAGGGACCCACTCCCCCCCATAATGGCTCGCATGCATCTAGATTATAGGTACATAAATTATATTGCATGCAAATTTAGAATTTCCCTCTCCCTCTTTTCCCAAATTCGAAAAACGTTGAATTTCCCTCCAACTAGGTACTATTGGTGGTACCACCAAAAGGTGCAAAAAGTTGTACCACCTAAACATGCTATCACCCAAATGCATCTTTATAGGCTATGGACTAGATGGTCAATTTGGTTATCGTTTATGGGATCTGAAAAGCTGATCAGTAATCCGTAGCATTGGTGTTGTCTTTAATGAGATCAAGATGCATAGACAATTAGTGAAAGAGGTTGAATTTGGAAAGTGACATTTTCTGACGTATCACCTCCTTTATAGACAGCTCTAGAGCCAATTGCTACACCATCTAGTACAAGTTCTTATCAGCTTAGGAGATCTCAAAGAGTCTCACATCCGCCTGAATGGTTTGTTCTAGGAGTGGATTTTGTTTTGCCAACAGATAGTGGTCAGCCTTCTTGTTACAAAGAAGACATGCTAGCTAACGATAAGGTTCAATGGGAACATGCTATGAAGAGGGAGTTGTCTCTAGTATTCAGAAATACAGAAGTTCATGTCCGATTAAGGCGTGAAGGAAGCCCCCACATTTGAAGGGCTGATAGAGAATGCTGTGGATGGTCCTGTGGCATCCAACCACCCTCTACAACACATGTGGACAGCCTCTCAGCCCCTCTACACAGCATGGGTGGATAATCTTGCCGATGACATTGAGTAGCAGACAGTGAAGGTAGAAGAGAAGGTGAAGTCTACAAAGATAGTCCTAGTTGCAAAGCAGGACTTATGGTTGTGCAATGAAGGTACCTCCTCAGCTTGTGCACCCATCACTGCAGAGGTGGAGAGCCTCAGAGAGGAGGTGGAGAAACTGAAAGCCTCTCCAACAGAAAACGCAGCTGCGATTGCCAAAAAGGAGGCTGAAATTGGAGCCCTTACAAGGTACTATCCAAATCCTTTGGATTCAATGATGCTGCAAGGATGAAGGGGGAGGTGTCAGTCATGCAGATACTCCAGTCTTCTCTGTCTTTAAAGGGTATAAAGTGCTAGAAAGTGCTAACAATGGTTGAGAGTGGTCACCTTTTAAGCACTTGCATGCACTTTCAGCCACCTACAGGATGTTTGACGCACATGAAAACATCTGGAAATACCTACAACTGCTTGCAGGTGCATAAAAGTGGTTAACAGTTCTTGCAATTGCTAAAAATTCTTGACTATTTAGCACTTGCAAACACCTTAACCACCTGCAAGCACTTCCAAGCACTTTTAAACACCTAAAAATGCCTGCAAGTGCTAAAAAGTGCTAACTTTTATGCACTTGCAAGCACTTTGAACCACCATTTGACACATTAAAGCACTCTGAAGAACTTTCAACCACTCGCAAACTCTTGCAAGTGCTTGAAGAAGATTCAAAGTGGTTAAAATTGCCTTAAAATGCTTTCAAAGTGATTAAAAGTGCTTTCTGCAATCACTTCAAAGCACTTTTAACCACTTTAAAGCACTTGAAACAATTTTAAGACACTACAAGCAGCTGCAGGAGTTTGTAGGTAGTTGAAAGTGCTTCAAAGTGCTAAAAAGAGCTTCCAAGTGCTAGCAAGTGCCTTTCAAAGTGCTGCAAGTGGACAGATTGAGCACCTGAAAGCACATCCAAGCACTTCAAAAGACCTACAAATGCCAGCAAGTGCTAAAAAGTGCCTAACTTTTATGCACTTACAAGCACTTTGAACCACCTGCACGGATATTAAAGCACTTTGAGCACTTTGAGCACTTTCAACCACTTGCAAAGTCTTGCAAGTGCTTGAAGGTGCTTCAAAGTGCTTAAATTTGCATCAAAATGCTTTCAAAGTGCTTAAAAGTTTATTCTGCAATCACTTCAGAGCACTTTGAGGCACTTTTAACCACTTTTAAGACCCTGCAAGTGCTTCAAAGTGCTAAAAAGAGCTTCCAAGTGCTAGCAAGGGCCTTTCAAAGTGCTGCAAGTGGACAAATTGAGCACCTGGAAGCACTTCCAAGCACTTTAAAAGACCTACAAATGCCAGCAAGTGCTAAAAAGTGCCTAACTTTTATGCACTTTGAACCACCTGCACGGATATTAAAGCACTTTGAGCACTTTCAACCACTTGCAAAGTCTTGCAAGTGCTTGAAGGTGCTTCAAAGTGCTGCAAGTGGACAAATTGAGCACCTGGAAGCACTTCCAAGCACTTTAAAAGACCTACAAATGCCAGCAAGTGCTAAAAAGTGCCTAACTTTTATGCACTTGCAAGCACTTTGAACCACCTGCACGGATATTAAAGCACTTTGAGCACTTTCAACCACTTGCAAAGTCTTGCAAGTGCTTGAAGGTGCTTCAAAGTGCTTAAGTTTGCATCAAAATGCTTTCAAACTGCTTTGAAGTTTATTCTGCAATCACTTCAGAGCACTTTGAGGCACTTTTAACCACTTTTAAGACCCTGCAAGTGCTTCAAAGTGCTAAAAAGAGCTTCCAAGTGCTAGCAAGGGTCTTTCAAAGTGCTGCAAGTGGACAAATTGAGCACGTGGAAGCACTTTCAAGCACTTTTAAACACCTACAAATGCCAGCTAGTGTTAAAAAGTGCCTAACTTTTAGGCACTTCCAAGCACTTTGAACCACCTCTGTAGGGATATTGAAGCACTTTGAAGCACTTGCAACCACTTGCAAAGTCCTGCAAGTGCTTGAAGGTGCTTCAAAGTGCTTAAATTTGCATCAAAATGATTTCAAACTGCTTAAAAGTTTATTCTGCAATCACTATGGAGCACTTTGAGACACTTTTAACCACTTTTAAGACCCTACAAGTGCTTGAAAGTGCTAAAAAGAGCTTCCAAGTGCTAGCAAGTGCCTTTCAAAGTGCTGCAAGTGGAGAGATAGAGCACTTGCAGGCACTTGCAAGTGTCTACAAGTACTTGAATGTTCCAGTAAGTGCTCCAAGGTGCTTGCAAGTGCCTGTTGTTGCTAGGGCCTGCATGTCCCCCATTATGATTGGTTGTGCAATAATCTTCCTTTGTTTTCAATTTTATACATAAAATAGTTCAGGAAATGGACAAGGAGCTTGGTGGTGAGTTCAAAAGGCAGGCCTCCTTCGTGAAGGGGTCTAGCAAGTTCATGAAAAGAGAGGGCAAGGCCCTTCTTGTGCCCACTCCACCTTCCAAGTCTAAATTTAGTGTGGATACTGTTTTATTGTCTGAAAATTGTGTGGCATGTGGTCAAGAACTGTGGAACAAATATGCGGCCGGTGTCTTTCAGCTGCCGTGTGCCCACAAATACCATCCGTTCTACTTTTTAGTGGTCAGTGCGACTGATCCCAAGTGTGTTTTACCGGACTGTAAATGGGAGATACCCCATATAACAAGATACTGGGCACTTGGGAATTCTTATGAGGAGCTTGAAGGTAGTTTGGTCATTTTATACAATAGAATGAAGGAGTACGAGTGGAAGTGCGACGCGGAGAGAGAGTGCGAGAAGCAGAGCACAACGATATGGTGAACTCGCTCTACTGTAATGTGTAGAGCATAGTGAGTTCTTATTAGGTTTTTACAAAAGAATATGTGTACATACCTGGCGGCCCGCCCACTTACCTGGGCGACCACATTGGGCTTTATACCCCAACAACCTCCCACTTAAAGTCCAATGTGGTACTTTAAGTGTGAGAGAAGCTACTATACAAGCTAATATACAAGAGATGTAGAGAAGTAGAAGTGATGTACTACCCTACACCTAACTGCTTGCGAAAATGCGCAAAGCTCTCTGAGGGAAGTCCTTTTGTAAGTAGATCAGCAGGATTTTCTGTGGTGTGAACTTTGACAAGCTGAAGTTGCTTATCCTCGAGCATTTCCCTGATGAAATGATACTTCACATCCACATGCTTTGTCTTTGAGTGATAAACTGGATTGCGAGCCAATTGTATAGCACTTTGACTATCACAATATAACACAGGCATCTCTTCTTTGATTCCCAAATCTGTTACTAGTCGATTAAGCCAAATTGATTCTTTGCATGCCTCTGATGCTGCAACATATTCAGCCTCTGTAGTAGACTGAGTAACACAATCTTGTAATCTAGAACGCCATGATACTGCTCCACCAGCCAATGTAAAGACATACCCTGACGTAGACCTTCGGTTGTCTAAGTCACCTGCATAATCTGAGTCTATAAAACCCTTTACACTTAGCTCCTGACTCCCACAGCATATACGCATACTCTTTGTAGCTTTCAGGTATCTCAATATTCCTTTCATTGCCTCCCAATGTTTCTTGCCTGGGTTTGACATGTATCGACTTACTACTCCCACTGCAAATGCAATGTCTGGGCGAGTAGCAATCATTGCATACATCAAACTACCCACTGCAGACGCATATGGAATCTTATCCATTTCAGCGTGTTCTTCCTCAGACACAGGACAATCTTGTTTGCTAAGTTTCACATATGGTGGCAATGGAACACTCAGTGCCTTTCCCTTCTCCATATTGAAACGTTAAAAACCTTGTCAATATACTCTGTTTGAGATAACCAAATCAACTTCTTTGATCTGTCTCTCTCAATGCGCATACCAAGTATATGACTTGCCTCACCCATGTCTTTCATGTCAAACGATTTTGCCATCTTTGACTTCAAAGCTGAAATTTCTTCCAAGTGCTTGCCAGCAATCAACATGTCATCCACATACAAAATAAGGATCAGCCAACTACCATCCTTAGCCTTCTTTGTATATAGACAGTGATCGAACTCACTACGTTTGTAGCCTTGAGAAAGCATAAACTTGTGGAATTTATGGTACCATGCCCTCGGTGATTGTTTTAAGCCATAAAGACTCTTTAACAACTGGCATACCCAATCTTCCTTGCCTTTCTCAACAAACCCTTCTGGCTGCTGCATGTAAATTTCCACATGTAAATCACCATGCAAGAACGTTGTCTTGACATCCATTTGGTGCAACACCAAATCTAATATGGCAACCAATGCAAGAAAGCATCTCAATGTAGTCATCTTGACCACGGAGAGAAGACTTCATCAAAGTCAATGCCTTGTTCTTGCTTAAAGCCCTTGGCAACAAGCCTTGCTTTGTACTTTGGCTGACTATCATGAGCGGTGATCTTATACCTATAAACCCATTTACAAGGTAGAGCCTTTTTCCCTGTGGTAATTTAACTAGCTTCCATGTCTTGTTTTTATGCAGAGCTGTCATCTCTGACTGCATGGCCAATTGCCAATTCCCGGAGTCCTTCATTTGCACTGCTTCCTTGTAACATGAAGGCTCATTGCAATCAGTCAACATGACATAGTTCATAGATGGAACAAACCTATCAGGAGGTTGCGTGACACGTCCAGATCTACGCACAATAGGTGGCTCAAGCTCAGCCACAACCTGTGGTTCCACTCTATCCTGTCCTTGCTCCTCTTGAGCCCTGACATTTTGTCTTGCACGTGCAGGTCCATCTTCTTGGAAGACAACTCTTCTAATCTCCTCAACCCTCTCTGGTTTAGAATGATATTTGGATTCATTAAAGTGAACATCATTGCTGCGGACAACCTTTCTGGATTCGGGATCCCAAAGTCTGTACCCCATCTCACCAGAATTACCATAGCCTAGAAAGATGCACTTTCTACTCTTTGGCTCAAGTTTGTTCCTAAATTCCTTTGGAACGTGAGTATATGCCTCACAGCCAAAGACTCTGAGATGCTTGTATGAGGGCATTTTGCCTGACCATACCATCTCTGGCACTGAATCCTTCTGCAAAACCTTGCTAGGAGATCTATTTACAAGATGAACAGCTATTGATACAGCTTCAGTCCAAAACCCATTTGGCAGCTGTGCATTAGACAACATACTTCTGACCTTCTCTTGTATGGTCCTATTCATCCTCTCAGCAACACCATTTTGAGGAGGATTGTAAGGAGCAGTAAGTTCACGTTTTATACCTTTTGACTCACAAAAGTCCTGAAAGGCCTTTGAAACATACTCTCCACCATTGTCAGTGCGTAAGCATTTAAGCTTCTTGCCACTCTGATTCTCCACAAGTGTCACAAACGTTTTGAAAACACTAAACGCTTCATCCTTGTGCTTGAGAAAGTAAACCCATACTTTCCTCGAGTAATCATCTATAAATGTCATAAAGTAAGAAGCTCCCCCTAGAGATAGGTTAGGCATAGGTCCACACAAATCACTATGAACAAGTGCCAACTGTGTATCTCTTCTACTGCTTCTATGCTTATGTGGCTGCTGTGTTTGCTTACCATACAGACAATGTTCACAGAATTCAAAATCATTAAATGAAAAGCCAGGCAAATAACCAGAACGAGACAAGATTTCCATTCCCTTCTTGGACATATGTCCTAACCGGCTATGCCACAAAGAAACGTTCGGCTGCTCGGCTACATTGATTACATTTTTAGAGACATTTGATACATAAATCATGTAAAGTCCTCCAGACTTTACTCCATGTGCTACTGTCATAGAGCCCTTGGATATCTTCCACATGTTCTGTCCAAAAGTGGTGACGTAGCCAGCATCATCAAGTAAACCTGTGCTGATCAAGCTCTTTGTAATTGCGGGAACATGTCTCACATTCTTCAGCGTGAAAGAAGAGCCATTCTGAAACTTCAATTGAACATCTCCAACACCTAAGATCTCACATATCTGCCCATTGCCTAGCCGAACATGATCTTTAGTGGTCACATAAGAGGTAAACCACTCCTTGTTTGGAGACACATGAAGTGATGCCCCTGAGTCTATAATCCAGTCACTCAGTGCATTTCTATCAGATGCTGTAAGAAGAGCTGAGTCCATTGTATTCTTCAAGAAGTAGATGTCTCCTGACACTAGACTGTCATCCTCTGCAACAGTGTTTGTCACATTTATTTCTTGAATCTTCACTGAGGACTTGTTCTTCTCACCATGGTCTTCAGCTTTCTCTTTGCCTTTTTCTGCTTTCCATTCTCTGCAGTCTCTTTTCATGTGACCCTTCTTGCCACAATGGTAGCATTCTATGTCACTCTTGCCTTTAGCACTGCGGGACTTGCTACGAGACTGATTCCTCTTTCCACCTTTGTACTTTTCTTTGGTCCTTCCCCTGACAACTAAGGCTGTTCCTTTGCCTTTGTCCATTTTCTTTCTATTGGTTTCTTCAGTAAGCAGACTTCCTTCTACACCTGCTATGTTCAAACCATCTGGAGGTGCAGAATTACTCAAAGCTGTGCGAAAAGTGTCCCAACTTTCCGGCAATGTGATCAACAGGAACATAGCTCTAACAGGTTCATCAAACTTGACACCTTGAGCTAACAACTGACTGTAGATTGTGTTGAATTCATTCAGATGATTGGACATAGGTGTCCCTTCTTTCATCTTCAAGTCAACAAGCTTCTTAAGCCAGTATACCTGTGAAGCTGCACTCTGCTTCTCATAAAGATCACTCAGCTTTAACCATGCTTGATAAGCCGACATCTCGTCTGCTACATTGAAGTAAACGCTTTCTGCCAAAGTCAGCATAATGGTAGAAAGTGCCAATTCATCCATTTCGCTCCATTCATCTTCGTCCATATCTTCTGGTTTTGTCCCCTTGAGCTTTATAGGTTTTATCTGCTTCTTTTGTACCAACACGTGCCAAATCTGCTTCTTCCACAATGGGAAATTGGTTCCATCCAGCTTCTTGATATTGTAAAGAGCAGTGGCCTGTGATCCAGCCATAGCTATGCTTCACAGTGGTTTACTTTCCTGGGAAAAATTCGGCAGAGTTTCCTCTGTAAACTGACCTCTAAACCAATATCAACCTGTCAAATGAACCAAGAAAGCTTCAGATTCTGTATAAATTTCGGCAGAGTCTCCTTTGTAAAATGGCTCTGGTGTACTCAAAAAACAGACCAAAAAACAGCTCAAAAAACACTGTCTCTCTGACACTGTAAGCTGCGGGTAAACCTGTGCTGCAACTGTACTGTCTCTCACTGTCCTGTCACTGTCCTGTAAGCATAGACTGTGACAATGCCACAACGGCAGTAAAGCAAAGATGCAATCCCAACTATCTAACTCACAGTCAATACATCCTAGCTGCCTATCTAAGGGTGCTCGAGGGATTGCTCCAAGACCTGTATCACCGAAAGGATCTCAACATTCGAGAATCCCCCAGCTCAATAAAACCTCACTCGACCCTCAACAAAGGCTGCAGTAAATTTGACAGTACATAGACTTCCCACAAAGTCATACATCCACAAATTTCCCACTATATGCTGTAACCGCTGCTGCGGTTGTTTGCTGCGTGACTCACAGCCAGCAAACCCTCAACAAACATACATCATCTCTGACAATACATCCCATGTGGAAGTACCTGCAATGCCAGGATGAAATCTGGAATATCAAGCAGCAAACACAAGCTACCTGATGAACTAGTGGATGTCGCCTACAGTCTGTGTCTAGATGCGCCCGTGTCGTATGTGACACGCCTCCGAGAACTGTGAGCCGTCCTTCGATGTGTAGACAGCCACAAATCAACACTCTGTGAGTGTCGATATCCTTAGCACCTGCAGTCGTAGGCCGAAAAACCCCAAATTTGCAGAGTCGGATCTGCACCCGCCGAGACCACGTAGTCGAAAATGGCCTGTGCAGACCTTTGTCGAAGCTGAACGGTGGCCGAGATGACCTCAGAATGAAATTCTGAGAACACCTAGCCCTATGGGCTATCCCACAAGATTTGGGGCCGTGTCTTTGCCTGTCGAATTTCACTCCAATCTGAGCTGGTGACTCTAGCCTCCTGCAGTGCTGCCCCGAGCCTCGATCTGAGCTCTGATACCAGTTGAAGGAGTACGAGCGGAAGTGCGACACGAGAGAGAGTGCGAGAAGAAGAGCACGATGATATGGTGAACTCGCTCTACTGTAATGTGTAGAGCATAGTGAGTTCTTATTAGGTTTTTACAAAAGAATATGTGTACATACCTGGCGGCCGCCCACTTACCTGGGCGACCACATTGGGCTTTATACCCCAACATAGAACTTATGCTAATCTGTTGTGGAGACTAATTGTGTGCGTTGGTTCAGTTGAGCCAGTGGATGAGAAAGAAGCTTCCACATCATCTATGCACGATGTGGACGAGGTCTTTGACCTTGATGCCATGCTGCTAAAGTACAAGAACTTTGAAGGTGGGAAAACTGTTGAGGGTGGTGATCGAGACATTCTGAAGGAGACAACTCCGTCCGCAAGCAACCAAGGTAATGTCAGTTTTGTTATCTGTCTCCTCCCATGTCTGAATTATGGTCACCGTGTTCATTGTGGTCACAATATGATGTCCAGGTACTGATGCCTATAAGGAGGACAATGTAGCTGAGGCAGAGGATCCTGAAATGGAATCAACCCTGCAATTTGTAGCGGTGGAGATGCGAAAGAAGAGAAAAAAGCAAATGGAGGACGAGCTGTCCCAGGATCCCAAAAAGAGTATTGGCATACTCCCCCCAAAAACCAGAGCATGCAAGAAGCTTTAGCTTCTTGAAGCTTTGTATCTTTTTTTTTCATGCTATCTTTTTTAGATTGCAGCTTTGTATCTTTTTCCCCGGCAATATAAATTTAAGTATTCTCTCTTAGTTTCTCTACAGTTAAAATTCGTTTGATTGGCTCAAAACCCCCACCGCCCACTGATGAGGTAGAGCACATTAATCGCCAGCTTCCTTGCTACAAAATGTCTCGCTTCCCAATCCATAGAGATTTGGCAGTTATTGTAGACTTCAACAATGTGCTTGCTTGTGTGCATGATAAGCGCAAAGGATTAGAACCCCCAGATTTAAACACAATGTACTTTGACAAAGTAAAGGGGGATGATACCGTCACCTACTATGTACGGAACAACGCAGAATAATCATTGCTTGGACTCAGTCAGATAGTAGAGACTTTTATGTGGTCGTCGCGCGCCTGCCACAATATTGAGAAGGGTATGGACAAGTGCCTATCTCAAGCCAAGCGCTGTCTGAGTGGGTGGCTGGCACAAAACTGCTGCCATGTTAGCAGTTGGGAATTTGGAAACCCCCCAAAGCAAATGTTTTTCAAAAAACTTGAAACCTTTTGGCACCTCTTTCCTAAGTTCAATAAGTCTAACACTTTACTGCTGGATGATTCCCTTTATAAGATTTACTTCAATGATCCCAATAACTTTGTCATTCTGCCTGGGATAGAAAGAAAAATGAGAGGCAGTGGGGAAAATTTTCTCAAAGAAGATGTTGCCTCATTCATAATACAGTGGGTTGAGACTCCTGACAGAGCCAAGAGTGTTAGGGAATGTCCATTTGATGCCAAGACGGATGAACTTGCACAAATGAACTGGAATCTGGCACATGGAAAAGTACGGGCACAACAAGAAATTCTTGCACCGAAAATGCAAGGTCCAGCAACCAACTATAAGCGGCCACGTCGGCAAGAATGGCCAGAGCAGTCTACTAACTGACTGACTTTACTCTTTGAAAACGCTAACTCCCTGTAAAGCAAAGTGTTCTTGTATCTAAACCTGAATATACTATGAAGAATTTTGAAAGTCAACTGTTTACTGCTGCTGTCAAGTGGAATTTGTGTTAAGTGTTGGTTAAGTGGTCAAGTGGTTTAAAGTGGGTGGTGATCAGGTGGTCAATAGTGCTTGTCAAGTAGTATAAAGTGCTTCAAAGTGCTGGTCAAGTGGTCAAAAGTGGTCCAAAGAGCTGGTCAAGTGGTTCATAGTACTTGTCAAGTAGTATAAAGTGCTGGTCAGGTGGTCCAAAGTGGTCTAAAGAGCTGGTCAAGTGGTTGTTAAGTGGTGGTCAAGTAGTACAAAGTGCTGTCCAAGTGGTTCAGGAGTTTGGTCAAGTGGTTCAAAGTGTTGGTCAGGTGGTTCAGAGTGCTTGTCAAGTGGTTCAGGGGGGTGGTTAAGTGGTTCAAGGGGCTTGTCAAGTGGTATAAAGTGCTTAAAAGTGTTGGTCAAGAGGTCCTAAGTGGTCTAAAGAGCTGGTCAAGTTTTTCAAGAGGCTAGTAAATTGTGGTTAAGTGGAACAAAGTGTTGTCCAACCATCACTCTCTTCAAAACGGGACACAACAAGAGCCTTTTAATCCCGCAATCAGTGCATGTTCCCAAAAGAAATTTGCTGCTGGTGAAAAGCACTATCAATTGGCTTTGGACACAATACAGAATCCCATAGTTCTGTCAAGGATGAAAAAGTGGTTTTTGATGCTGTGCATTGTGCTATTCCACCACTCGGACTGCACACAAGACACCTGCAAAAGCATGACATTCCATGTAGCCCGTAGCTTCCATGACGCATCTGATTTAAGCCTTCCTTCAAGTAAACAAGCTAAACATGGTATTCACAATAGCAGGTGTTGCGATCCTTCAACTTGCGTACGAAGTATGGCTTCAGACCCTCAAAGCATCTAAGGGATATCCTAATGTTAGGATTAGCCTCCTGGAACCGCATGTACAAATCCCTCTGCCACACAAAAGATATTTAAAAATACTATAAAGTAATGAAATCTAGTTGCAACACTTACACACTATGAAGCACTTTTAAGCACTTTGCAGCACTTTAAAGCACTTTGGGGCACTTGAAAGTACTATGAAGCACCATGTGAAACTTTCAAGAAACCTGTCATGTACTTTGGTGCCCTTTGAAGCACTCTACAAACTATAAAGCACTTTGGGACACTTGAAAGCACTTTGAAGTACTTCAGTGCACTTTAAGAGCATTCTGAGGCACTTTGTGGCACTTGATAGCACATTGAAGCACTAATCAGCACTTTGGTGTACTTTGAACTACATTGGTGTACTTTGGAAGCACTCTAAACTACTTGGTAGCACTTTAAAAGCACTTTCAAGCACTTTGTGGCACTTCAAAGCACTCTGAGGCACTCTGTGGCACTTTCAAGCACTCTGAAGTACCCAAGCGCTCTGAAGTACTCTAAAGTACTTTGAAGCGCTTTGAAACACTTTGAAGCACTATGCAAAACTTTAAAACACTTTTGGGCTCTTGAAGGCACTCTGAAGTGTACTTGGAGAACACTCTAAAGCACTTTGAAACACTTTTAAGCACTTTGCAGCACTTTAGGACCCCTGAAAGTACTGTGAAGCACTTTGTGGCACTTCCAAGCAACCTGTCATGCACTTTGGTGCCCTTTGAAGCATTATGTAGCACTGTAAAGCACTTTGGGGCACTTGAAAGCACTTCAGTGCACTTTAAGAGCACTCTGAGGCACTTGATAGCACACTGAAGCACTTTACCAACACTTTGGTGCACTTTGGAAGCACTCTAAACTACTTGGTAGCACTTTAAAAGAACTTTTGAGTACTTTGTGGCACTTCAAAGCGTTTGAGGCACTTGGTAGCACTCTCAAGCACTCTAAAGTACTTTGAAGCGCTTTGAAACACTTTGAAGCACTACGCAACACTTTAAAGCACCTTTGGGCACTTGAAAGCACTCTAAAGTGCACTTTAAGGACTCTTTGAAAGCACTTCAGTGCTATTAAAGAGAATTCTGAGGCACTTTATGGCACTCTGAAGCACTCCAAAGAACTTTAGAGTTTATAAAGCACTGAAGCACTGTAAAGTACTTTGTGGCACTTTCAAGCACCATGAATGAAGCACTTTTTAGCACTTTCATGCACACAGAGATGCACTTTTCTAGCGCTTTCAAGCATTTGCAGGCTCTAAGTGATGCATTTTGAAGCACTTTGAGACACTTATATTCAAAGCTTTTGCAAGCACCCAAAATTACTAAGTAAAGCATTGTGACACACTTTTAAGATGTTCTGGATGATATACCTGAGGTAAATCGAGGAGATGCGCCAAATGCACCACATGTGCCCTCTTGCAGATTCTCTTTCGAACGACATCTTCGATGAAGTCCTACTGTCTTCGCAACATCATTATTTCTCATTACATTGTCAGCCCCATTGACTTCGTTGAGGCATGCCATGACAGTAGCCCGTTTCAAAAATAGCTCATTGTTTGAACGAGGAGTCTTCACCTCAAACAATGTATGACAAATGTTAGAGAAAATCAGCCTCCCAACTGTCTCCTATGTGGGTTGCAACACTGAGAACGTTGGATGACTGAGAAGTTGCTGTAGAATGCTCCATTAAAGACCCTCGAAAAGCCCGTTTGTTTGATTACGCCAATACTTAGCAACTGCCTTACATATTTTCTTTGCCTCCTGCTTATCAATGTCACCATCCTCTCACGCTCGTGCCATCCTTTTTTGCATGTTTCTTTGTTCTCTCTTCTTTACAGCGCCCAATAGTTTTGTAGACTCGGTAGAAGAATCCCTTGGGATATGCTGTGTAGCAGATAATGGAGGAAGGTAAAGGGGGTTTGTACTACCATTATGAGTATTATGTGATTCCATGTGGAACGTGTGAGGATGCAATTGACACGACAATGAAGACAGTCAAAATAGTGCCATAGTACTCATGGAGAGAGAGAGAGAGAGAGAGAGAGAGAGAGAGAGAGAGAGGTTTGAGAAGAGAGAGGAGAGAGGAGCTGGAGAGAGAGGCTTGTGATGCGCCGAAGCACCTGCAAGCTATGGAGGACCG
The DNA here is from genome assembly GCF_014529385.1 of Adiantum capillus-veneris. Lineage (NCBI taxonomy): Eukaryota > Viridiplantae > Streptophyta > Polypodiopsida > Polypodiales > Pteridaceae > Adiantum > Adiantum capillus-veneris. Next base: position 18,174,512 of record NC_140938.1, read on the forward strand.
AGAGGAGGCGAGAGATGAGAGCGGAGTGAGCGAGAGGAGGAGAGAGAGAGAGAGAGAGAGAGAGAGAGAGAGAGAGAGAGAGAGAGAGAGAGAGAGAGAGAGAGAGAGAGAGAGAGAGAGAGAGAGAGAGAGAGAGAGAGAGAGAGAGAGAGAGAGAGAGAGAGAGAAGAGAGAATGGGCACAAGAGGCGGAGGGACCCATTGAGGCCGCGTTGCAGAGAGCCCAGAGGAGTGGCGGTGAGAGGGAATTTAAATGCACAGACAGTTTGCTACTTTAAGATTTAGTATTAAAGTGAAATGGAATTTCCAGCCCGCCTAAATTCAACCTCTCAGCCAAAAAGATTTTATCTTTCCTTTATATGAAATGAAAATGAATAATCCACCACCCATTTCATCTCCTCCCAAAGGAGTGTCCAAGACACTCCTTTTTGGTACCACCTAAACATGCTATCACCCATTTCCTAAACTTAAGATCTAGCTTAGCACGCAACTCCCTTGGTACATGTGCACAAGTCTCACAGTCGAATGTTCTAAGTTTATCATAATGTGTCTTGACCATACAACGATACATGAAATTGTAATGAGGCATGTGGTGATCTATTGATCAAATACACAGCAATGTATAATGCTTCAGCCCAAACCCTTGTGGTAGATTGGCTTTTGATAGCATAGACATTATCCTCTCTTGGATGGTGCTATTCATTCGTTTGGCAACACCATTTTGTGCCGGAGCTGTAAACTCATGCTTCATTCCACTACTTGAGAGTAGAAGTCTGTAAACTCTTCGGAGACATATTCTCCACCATTGTCTGATCTCAAAGCTTTCAACTTATGTTCAGATTGAGTTTCCACACTAGATAAGAATTTCTTGAAGCAAGAAAAGGTCTCATCTTTAGACTTCATGGCATAAACCCAAACATGTCGTGTTGCATTGTCAATGAATGTGACAAAGTAGGATGCTTCACCATGTGATTTAGAAGGCATAGGCCCACATAAATCACTGTGCACATGCTCTAAGGGTTTGCTTTCTTTTTCAAAAGAATGTGTACGATGTGTCCATGTTTGTTTTCCATATTGACAGTGCTCACAAAAAGGAAAATTTGAAAATGATAAAGACGGTAAGTAGCCCAAACGAGAAAGCGTTTCCATTCCCTTCTTCGACATATGACCTAACCAGCTATGGCACAAAGCAACGGTTGGCAGCTTAGTTACAAAAAGAGCATTGTTTTTATCAAATACATAAAGAGGATATAATGAACCAACTTTTGAACCATGGGCTATAATAAGATGACCTTTAGCAATGCGCCAAGACTGTTGGTGAAAAGTGACTTTGTAACCCAAGTCATCAAGACGTCCAACTGAAATCAAATTGCGTGTTAGGATTGGAACACGACGCACATTATGGATTATAAACTTCATGCCATTAGCCATCTCCATGGCAATTGCACCTATGCCCACAATGTCACAAGAGTAACTGTCACTAAGTGTAACAAAGCCATTGGTATCTTTGTATGTAGTAAACCAATCTCTATGAGGTGTGACATGCAACAAAGCACCCGAATCAAGAACCCATGTGTGGGACACTTCACCACTAACAAGTAGTTCAGTTGGCATAGAACTTTGTAAAGTCAAAGTTTCTTGTGCATCAAAATACGTCTGAATGTTCAGTCAACACATTAATGTCTTGCGCATCATTGTCATCTTGAACTATGTTCAGCTCTTCAATCTTAACTGAACTCTTTGGCTTTTCGTCTTTCACATCATGATCCTTGACTTTGCTCTTGCCCTTATCATGCTTCCAAGCATGACAATATTTCTTTATGTGACCATACTTATCACAATAATGGCATTGTATATTGCGGCGACCACGAGACTTTGATCTACTTTTTGACGCATCTATATTGCCCTCTTTTTTGAATTCACTGTGCCAAGAACAACCTTTACATTGTTTATCATCCTTTTGCACATGATGAGCTTTGCCATGATGCGAGCTACTCATAGTCTTTCGAGCATTTCCTCTGACAAAAGAGAACTAGTGACATCATTGTACAAGAGTGTACCATTAGGAGCAATATTAGTGACAATTGTGCAAAAGATATCCCATGATGGTGGCAGCGAACAAAGCAAGAAGATTGCTTTCATCTCATCAAAATTTGGGCAAACAAAGAGTCAAAGTCACTGATATGACTGGCAACAATGGCTGACTCCTTCATGCGAAGGTTAAAGAGTTTTTGCATCATGAAAACCTTATTACTAGCCGTATCTTTTTTATAAGTGTTGCATAACTTTTGCCATTAAGCATAGGCAATATCACATTCTAACACTGAAAGTATACTAAATCGGCAAGGTGCAGTTTAATGGTAAACCTACATAGCTCATCAAGCTCTTCCCGCTGAAAGTGAGTCAAGTTCATGTCTTCAGTTCAGGCCGCATAGATAATAGGCAATTTCTGTTTCTTTTGGATAAGCACATTTGCATTTGGTTTTTCCAAAGCTAAAAATTAGTGCCATCAAACTTCTTTATGTCATAGATATCACGCTCGTTGGTAGTAGACATTATGACAAGTCCAAGAGATTCTGGGAAAATTTTGGCAGAGTCTCCTTTATATTTGGGACTATATCAATCAAAATATAAGAGACAAATTGACCAATATGTCAATCAAAGTGCATACAGAGGACAATTCCACTCACAAGGCATACAATATAGAGATTAATTGAGGTGCATAAATTGTCACACTGATGATAGACCGCCAACTTGGCATCAAGAGCACCTATCCCACTCTATACATGTCCTAGGGCGAGGTCACGTAAGGGTAACTCAAGCTACCTATATCTCCGAAGGTATCTCCACATTTGAGAATACCTTAGCTCAAGAAAACCTCACCACGACCCTCTCAACATAGGATATGCAACAAACGTATAGCCAAGTCTCAAAAATGGCTATCTTTAGGACCAAGTCTCAAAAATGACCGGGACTGCCGTATAAGCCAAAAGTGGCTCCTCAAAGGGTGTACAAAGGCAGTATCCACAAATAAGTACAAGATCTGATAATGCGCTCAAACAGGCGCCAAAAGCATATGCATACAACCTTCCACCTGAGAGCGAAACCACTACCAAAAAACACGCTCTAAGAAAGAGCAAACACTGCCACAAAACAAAATGTGGAATCTTCAATGCACACTTACAAAAAACCGGTAGTAATATGATAGTAAATCGGCAAGCTATGCCAAACCATAGTCTCAAGTTGCACCAAATCACTTGCATAAAGCATAGCCAACTCAAGCAGGACTCAAATCTTATAAATATTTGTAGTTAATTTATTATGAAGTTGATGCTACATTGGACCTCAAGCTCAAGATTTGAGCCTAGACGGGGTCAAGGATAAGTTTTTGCAACACAAAGCTTAGATTGAACTCAACTCTCAACTTTGAATTCAACTCATTGTTCCGCTTCAACTGTAGTTCCATTCAAAGCAAGGTGCGAGAGTCCAGAACATGAGTTTATGTTTCCAAGGTATCCATATCCAAGATAACTGGAAGTGTGGTTGGATCTTAAACTCAAAATTGAGATTTTTGGTTTTTAAATTTTTGAGATATTTGGTCAATAAACTATGAAGTGGAGTTTTGTAGATCAAACGCAATTGAAAAGGCATGTTTTCCAATAAATCAAGGATCAAATATCCACCTATGTGTGTGTGTGTGTGTGTGTGTGTGTGTGTGTGTGAGAGAGAGAGAGAGAGAGAGAGAGAGAGAGAGATGGGTTTCTCCAAACAAAAGATGGGAATTATTTATAGTTGTATTAAAGCTCATGAGAAAGCACATGTATCGGCTAAATTTTGCAAAAATTGAAAAGAAAGTAAATTATGGTAATTACTCAAAGATATTTGTATTGTATTGTTAGAAAAACTATAAGCTCAAACGAATGTAGTGTAGATGTTATGATTTGGTTCTCTCTCATCTATATCTTCTCTCTTTACATTCAATACACACACACACACACACACACACACACACACACACACATATATATATATATATTATATATATATATATATATATATATATATATATATATATATATTATATATATATATATATATATATGGGGAAATTAAAAAATTGGCCCGTTACATGGCAGAGGATTTTTAAGATATTGAGCTAGACCCCAAGCTCAATTTTTGAGCCTCAAAGCTTAGATTGAACTCAACTCATGAGAAAGCACATGTATCGGCTAAATTTTGCAAAAATTGAAAAGAAAGTAAATTATGGTAATTACTCAAAGATTTTTGTATTGTATTGTTAGAAAAACTATAAGCTCAAACGAATGTAGTGTAGATGTCATGATTTGGTTCTCTCTCATCTATATCTTCTCTCTTTACATTCATACATATATATATATATATATATATATATATGGGGAAATTAAAAAATTGGCCCCTTACATGGCAGAGGATTTGTAAGATATTGAGCTAGACCCCAAGCTCAATTTTTGAGCCTCAAAGCTTAGATTGAACTCAACTCTCAAGGTTGAATTCATTAATCTTGTAATTTGTTCAACATTCAACTCATTGTTCCTCTTCAGACGTAATTCCATTCAAAGCAAGGTGTGAGAGTCCACAACATGAGTTTATGTTTCCAAGGTATCCATATCCAAGCTAAGTGGAAGTGTGTTTGGATCTTAAACTCAAAATTGAGATTTTTTGTTTTCAAAATTTTGAGATATTTGGTCGATAAATTATGGATTGGAGTTTTGTAGATCAAGCACAATTGAAAATGTATGTTTTCCAATAAATCAAGGATCAAATATCCACCTGTGTGTGTGTGTGTGTGTGTGTGTGTGTGTGAGTGAGAGAGAGAGAGAGAGAGAGAGAGAGAGAGAGAGAGAGAGAGAGATGGGCTTCTCCAAAGAAAAGATGGGAATTGTTTACAATTGTATCAAAGTTCATGAGAAAGCACATGCATCGGTCAAATTTTGCAAAATTTGAAAAGAAAGTAGATTTTGGTAATCACTCAAAGATATATATATTTCATTGTTAGAAAAACTATAAGCTCAACCGAATGCAGTGTAGATGCCCCTTACACGGTAGAGGATCTGTAAGATATAAAGCTAGAAGGTCTTAATAATGGACTGAAATTGACAAATTGGAGCATATGGTTCTTGAGGATATGCAGGAAAAAAAGAATTAAAAGTTTGATGGTGATTGCCAAGATATGCTTGCGAAAACTGTTAACAAGGAGAAACCATGCATTGCCTATAAATCAAGAGCCAGCTTCAAGTACCTTGTCTTAAATGCTCATACCAACCACACATGCCGTGATTGCCAAGATATGCTTGCGAAAACTGTTTAACAAGGAGAAACCATGCCACAACCATGCATTGCCTATAATCAAGAGCCAGCTTCAAGTACCTTGGCCTTAATGTCCATACCAAGCACAAATGCCGTGAATGTTCGATGCATCATTTTGAAGCCATGAACTGAGCCTACTATTGTGCATTTGAAAACATGTGTCAATATCAAATGTTAGCTTCTCATGAAATATCTCTTTGACACCTGCTAATGCCTATATTTTGCTACGGCATTGAAATGTGGGGTTGTATCATTAGTGCACTCTCCACCAAGAGCATTAAAGACGCTAGTGAAGAATCACACAAACACAAGTGGGCATGGAGATGGAAGAAGAAGTACATACGAGCATGGTTTTCATCTCTACTAGTGTACTAGATAGCCATGAGGTATAGATAGAAAATTGCGACACGCATACCTTTTGAGTATCATTCTTCCTTCTTGGCTATTATCATGATGTGTAAAACACACGTAGGATCGTCGGGTACGTGTTTTTGCCGCGGCACTAGGAGAGAGGCAGTTTTCTGGTGGCTTGTATATGCACCCACGACTCCAAAAGTAGGGAATTATCTCAATGCAATAAGGCCGGCGTGGCATCAGTCCCACAGGGCAAGCCGTGGGGCGGAGCAGGTATAAAAGCCAGAGAGAGCACGCTGGGTAGCGCATACCTTTCTCGGCCTTTTGGCTAAGATCAAGTGTAGTATCTGTTCTTATCAGTTTAATATCTGATACGTGGTCCATCGGGCCACATGATATTAACCTAATTTTTCTCACGGGGGCAGCCCCCTCCCGGCAGCTTGCTGCCCGGGGGCTGCGCGCGTCGCCTCTGTATTGCACTGCCTCAGAGGCCTGGCGCACCCCCCTTCCAAATTTTCAAACTCAAATCTCTTCTGCGATGGCCCCACAAAACGCTTTGAAACTTGTCTGCTGTGATGAGCAGTGGCTGATGACGAATTGGATTTCGTTGCTTTGAGACATGCCAATCGGGATTGCTCAGAGAAAAAGAGGCTTGATAGCACATCAGAGAGCATGACCGGTGAAGTTTACCATCTCTCGAGCAGAACAACTCTAGCCCAACAAAGGGTGTCATGTCTAGGCATACAAGCACACACTGCAAGAAGGGCTTCCAAGGCTCATCCCACGCACTTGAGCATCTCGGCTTTGCCCAGACTAGGCAGAATAATAGTAGCGTGCCAAGCAACATGGGCGAGAAGGACAGATGCCCCTATCAGTGACGGTGATTCCATCTTGCATTGAGATTGCAAGGCTCTTAGGCCTACTGGAGGTTGTGTTTCAAGAGATGGCATGCTGGCTTTTGCATCACTTATTGAAAGTGTTACTTTCTTGCATCCTGTCAAAGCGCATGTTGAGGTTGCATCTGATGCAGGTCCTAAATCCTTGGTAATGAAGTTTGCATAAACCATACGCACCGGAATCCTGACAAGCCAAGACCTCTCTCTCATCGAAGTTGTCGCCCCTCAACGGAATGGCTCGATACCAATGGGAGGGCATCATAGAAAGATCTTAGACAATGATCATGCCTCCGCGGAGGAGGCCATACCACCCTATGCATACTTCCTATTGCATCCAAGATTGTTTTAAAAAAGTGGTTATGGTGGGGGGATTTTTTAATTTCTTTTGCTAAGGATTTGGTCTCGAGAGAGAATATTGTCCAGCCAACATGTTGAGCCTGAAGCTCAGCTCATGTGTGGTACAACTTTTCAATTAACTAAATTTTCTCTAAGAAATGGCAACTTCTTTTCGTCATTTGAGATGTGTGGATTGTTTGCTTTTGATCATGTCGATCCATATCACCTTTGAATCTAGCAAAGACCATGTTAGTTTTTTTCCTTGTTTACCCATTTCTTTTCCACTAGAAGTCATCTACTAAACTGTTCACTTCACCCATGAGCTAAAGGGGGGGCAATATGGGATAGTATCTAAGAAGTATTCCTGCAAGTTCTCCATACACTTGGTTGTATAAGACACCTTCCATTGTGCATTTGTACATCTCTCTCTCTCTCTCTCTCTCTCTCTCTCTCTCCACCATATAAGGGTATCCAAGTATGGCATTGCTATCAAGCAATTCTCCATCACAAGTCTCTTCCTATGGGAAACCAAGCTACAATCACAAGGAAGTGTTGACGGCCAAACACAGAAGGAGCCTTTCCAAACTTCTTGCATCATTATTTTTTGAAGCGGAATGACATCTTTGTAATGTTTTGTGCGGCCAATATTCTTTATGGGAACGAGCCTCTAAGGAGGAATTGCATATAAGCCTTTTTTGCTCGAGGTTTTTATCTATGTAAATATGGTATCAGAAAAAGATCTTAGACAATGACCATGCCTGAACGGAGGAGGCCGTACCACCCTAGGCATATTTCCTATTGCATCAAAAATTGTTTTAAAAAAAGTGGTTATGGTGGGGGATTTTTTATTCTCTTTCGCTAAGGATTTGGTCTCAAGAGGGAGTATTGGCCAACCGGCAAGTTGAGCCTATAGCTCATGTGTGGGACAACCTTTCAATTAACTAAATTTTCTCTATGCAATGGCAGCTTCTTTTCATCATTTGAGACGTGTGGATTGTTTGCTTTTGATCATGTCGACGCATATCACCTTTGAATCTAGCAAAGACCATGCTAGTTTTTTTCCTTATTGCTACCATGTTTACCCATTTCTTTTCCACTAGACGTCATCTAAACTATTCACTTCACCCGTGAGCTAAAGGGGGGCAATATGGGCTGGTATCTCACTCTATAGAGCTTCTACTAGTGGGAATGTTCTACATTTGTACATCTCTCTCTCTCTCTCTCTCTCTCTCTCTCTACCATATAAGGTAATCCAAGTATGGCATTGGTATCAAGCAATTCTCCATCACATGTCTCTTCCCATGGGAAACCAAGCTACAATCACAAGGAAGGAAATAATTTGGAAGATAGTCACTAAAGATGAGCATGAGCATATTCATATAGATCCAAGCCAACAATTGGCATGTGCCCTTAGCTAATAATCTTTTCAAGATCTTAACCTCACTAAAATGGGCAATTATCTTTACTTTGGCAACCACGTTTGATATAAATTCACATCCCAAAGGAGCCTTGTCTAATGAAGAAACTATATACACTAAAGGTTGCCAGCAATGTCATTATATATTTAGAGCATGTTTCATACTTCTCATGCCTACTTGATAAGTACACATTGGTATGAGTACCACCATGTCCACAATAGAAACAAGGTGCATTCTTATAGGTGGTTTATTTGAAGGGTAAATTCTCGTCATTTATCGAACAATGTGGTGATGCAATAATTAGGACTCTATGTTAGTTATACAAGCGGGATAGAGCTATAGTCATGGGTTGCAAGCAATTGGAGGAGAAGACCGGGATCCACCAACATCTAAACAGTCCGAGGCCTACACTTGACCTTAGCCATAATAGCACCAAAGGTCAATCTATATTGTATATATTGATGGGAGAGACCCACGGGTGTTTTCTTGTGGTTGCAGCTAGGTTTAGGTATGTTTTCTTTGAGCCTTAGTAAGCACAAACATGTCACAATTCATGGCAAAAAAACACGGGCTGTACATTGTTGACGTGGCAGGTTGGATGTTGGGAGTTTTTCTGTCAATTAATGAAAGCATTTGACTTTTAGAACTTTTGTTGGAAATACTCGGCTTTAGAGATCTCTTATCAAGAGGTTTAATTAGATCTCTTGTCAAGGGGCTTAATTTCTTTAATTTCATTAGTGATCCTGGTTATATGCCTATGCATGGTGATATGGTTCCAATATCTTGATCTGTCAGAAAAGGAGAGTCATGAGTTTGTGCTCCCGCATATGTCACAACTTGGTGATGTGGCATGTCTGCTTCTGGACTGGAAGAAAAGAGGAGAGCTTGTGAACAAAAAGGTGAACCTGAGTCAAGGCCATAATGAGCACAAAACGTGGCACAATCCTGGTGGAAGACATGGGCCACACGTTGTTGACGTGGCAAGCTCAATGTTGGGAGCTTTGCGCCAACTATTGAAAGCATTGACTTTCAGAACTTTTGAGCATTACTTTTTGAAAGCTGCTTTTGGGGACATTGGTGCAGATAAAGTGAGTCTATGCTAGGAAGAGCAAGAAGCAGGGATATGGGTGTCTAAAGTGTATGCTAGGGTGATACCCGGGGGAATTCACTCTTTATAATACAAAACAGGACGCCACCTGCGAGCGGACAACTTTGATAAAACCCCTATATACGACTCATATTAGGGAATATGACCCCCTTTCTACGCTTATACGACAATCAATGAAGAAAACTATCATACCCCTATCTTATATATAAAATTTAGGTCGCACATAATCTAACTGAGTAAAATCTAGTCAAAGAGTGTGTAGCATAGTGAATTGCAACGTACTAAGGAACCACTTTTGTTGATAACTAGATATACCCTCAATGTGTCTTAGTTTGACTTTCAAATTATGTGCCCGATCAACCTGCACTCTAGCTACTCATCCAATTCTGACCCATCTACAGCTGGTGTAAATCAACCCTTGACCTGCTCCAAATTATCCCTTATTTATGACTGGCTTGATGCAAAATTTGATGTGTGACCTGATAAAAAACTTCCCCTAAATTCATCTGAATTCTAGTACAGATCGGTGACCAATTATTACAAAGTAATCAACCCGGTTCAGGTACCCCCCCCCCCTTAAATATGATACCCCCCTCCCTTATTTTTAAGATTGGGAGATAAATTATTGGGTGCCTGCCCCTAACTTATACGCTTATGTAACTTGTAAAAAAACCCCCCTCCCCTGCACTTACGTGGTGCGATAAATTTTCCATGGTGAATCCCCCGGGGGTGATAAAGGAGGTATGAAGGTCAAGGGCACACAGGTGGATCCATGTGTGTGTGCAGTTTTGGGATATTTTGACCAACGTGCTCTTCCATGGGGCTTCTCAAATTGGCTAATTGGAGAGCTTAAAGTGTATAAATGAAAGTACAAAAGGTGGTTTTCAAAGTGCTTTATAGGCTAGTCCAAAGGGCCTGTCAATCTGTAATGTACAACTCAAGATATGACAGTTTGAAGAAAAGGGTGCTTCACAGATTCTCAACAGAATGGATGAGTGCAACAGAATGGAGTATGTCGGTCTTTTCGGATTGGTAATTGGATCCCAAATGGATAAGATATGAGAAGTTTAAATTTTTCTGCTGCACCATTTTGATTGCCTCTATAAACGTGCCATCATATGTTTTTCAAGCTTGCCAAGGGTTTGTAGAGGTAGTGTGAAGCTTGTGGAGCTAGACAAAAGTGACGGCCTGCCAAACAGAGTTGCGATCATCAAGATATTAATGTTTGAAGCTGACAGTTGGCAGAGGAGATGCGGTTACATATGGTTTTTTCCCATTTGGGAACGATTGTTTACTATTGTCAACTTGCCAAAATGCACAAAGGTCCTGATGGATCAGAGTCACCTTCCACGTTGGCTTTATACCATGGCCATCTAACATTGGAGTTGGAAATGGGACTAGGTCAAAGTAGCAGGGAAAATGGGGATTTTTTTGGGAAATTTTGTGGTTTTGGGTAACCCTTGAAGGTGCACTTCATGGGAGACTGCCACGTGGCGTGGGATTAAACCATATGTGCAATAGAGTCCAAAGGAGGTGTGGTATATATTGGAGGGAGAAACTAAGTATCCAAGAGGGAGAGAGATGGAGCTATGGATTCCTCCCCCTCCTTGCCCGTGGGGCGCTGCTATGGTGGCCTTCTCGCATGTGTGCCCACAATGAGATGGTGATTAATGTTGGAGCCACTGTCACCGATGGTGGATTGTGGCATCCGTTTGGCGATGTCGATTGACTATGGCAGTGCCCAATTGGGGCTTGTTCATACACCCGGGGGGGGGGGGGGGGGGGGGGGGTGGGGGGGGGGGGCATGGCCCTCCCCCTTTTGTTTGGAGTATAAGAGGATACCCCACGATGGCGTTGAAGGGCGGGGTCCCATGCAGTCAGAGAGATGTGGATGTGCCCCCGGGCTGTTTGTGGAGTGCGCATGCGTGCGTGCACACAACACACACACACACACACACACACACACACACACACACACACCACACACACACACACACACACACACACACAGACAGACAGATTAGAGAGAGAGAGAGAGAGAGAGAGAGAAGAGAGAAGAGAGAGAGAGAGAGAGAGAGAGAGAGAGAGAGAGAGAGAGAGAGAGAGAGAGAGAGAGAGAGAGAGAGAGAGATTTTTGGGGGGGGAGGGATTATATGCGTTGGGGGGGTTGTGTTTCCTTGGGACCATGTGGTGGTTTTTCACCCCGAGAGCGGCTTGTACTTGCTTTTTTTTCCACTCAACCTAGAGGAGACTTGTTTACAGTCGTACATTCTTGGACTCTTCATGGCAATACTCGGTACAGTGATCTCTTATAAGGAGGCTTAATTAGATCTCTTGCCGGGCGTCTAAATTGCTTTACTTTCATTATTGGTCCCGTTTATTTGATCTGTCGGACAAGGAGAGTCGTCAGTCTCTGCTCCTATCTGTGACACCTTGCATTGAGACTCCTGCATAGGAGGATGTGTTGCAACAGATGGTCGAAAATTGTGTCTGTCACAACTTGGTGATGTGGCATGACTATTATTGGACTTGGAGTTGAGAGGAGAGCTTATGAAAAAAAAGGCATGACCTCGAGCCATAGTGAGCACAAAACATGGCACAATTCATGGTAGAAAACACGAGCCATACGTTTTAACGTGGTAGGTTGGACGCTGGGAGCTTTTGCATCAATTAGTGAAGTTTCACAACTCACTTATCGAAAGCATGTACTTTTGGGACGCCTTGTAAAGATGAGGCCAAGGGCCATTAAATATGTGGCTATGGGAGTCTTATACACAATTGCCAGAGTTAGCCTACCATGCAATTGTACACTAGCTGAGAGCATAATGAAACGAAGTACCACAAGGAGGCACTACCTTAGCAACCAATGAATCCCGCGAGTGGAATCTCAAGTGTTGAGTTCTCTTTCAAGTCCAAGTATGCGGTGATTATGAAAGAAGAGCAAAGAAAGAACATAGATTTCAACCTTTTATCAAACCTTTCTTACTAGAGGAATATTCAACAAGGCTTGTGGCACCTAAGAGATTAACACTTCAAGAAATTCTACATGCTACGAGACATACAATATGCTCAGAAACTTGCTACACAAAATCAAGCAAATGAGGATATTTCTATGAAGAGAGCTAGCCATGCAATTAACGCTTGAGCCACTTGATAGTGAGGACACCTTAACATCCATGAATTAGGTTTTTAGTTACACATCATTGATAAATCAAATTCTTTTTCCTCGAGTTTTTTTATCTTTGTAAATATGGCATCATAGAAAGATCTTAGCCAATGATCATGCCTCAGGAGAGGAGGCCATACCACCCTATGCATATTTCCTATTGCATCAAAGATTGTCTTAAAAAAGTGGTTATGGTGGGGGGGATTTTTTACTCTCTTATGCTAAGGATTTGGTTTTAACAGAGAATATTGGCCAACCAACAAGTTGAGCCTGAAGCTAATGTGTGGGACAACTTTTCAATTAACTAAATTTTCTCTAAGAAATGGGCAATTTCTTTTCATCATTTGAGATGTGTGGATTGTTTGCTTTTGATCATGTCGATGCATATCACCTTTGAATCTAGCAAAGACCATGCTAGTTTTTTTACTTATTGCTACCATTTTTACCCATTTCTTTTCCACTATAATTCATGTAAATTGTTCACTTCACCCATGAGCTAAAGGGGGAAATATGGGCTAGTATCTCACTCTCTAGAGCTTCTACTAGTGGGAATGTCTCTATGCTAGCTCCTTATCCACTAATCTAAGAAGTAGTCTTGCCAGTTCTCCATACATTTGGCTGTATAAGACACTTTCCATTGTATATTTGTACCTCTCTCTCTCTCTCTCTCTCTCTCTCTCTCTCTCTCTCTCTCACCATACAAGAGTACCGCAAGGAGGCACCTACCTTAGCAGCCAATGAATCTGAGTGGAGTCTCAAGTGTTGAGTTCTCTTTCAGGTCCAAGTATGTGGTGATTATGAGAGAAGAGCAAAGAAAGAGCACCTACCTTATAATCAATACAGATTATAAACAACCAATGTGGTTAAGTTTAGAGATTGAATAGTGAAATAAAGAAACTTTAAGTTTAGTCAATGTATCTACAAGCACCTAAACCGAGCCATGGCCTCTGAAGGTGATTGGTAGACCCACAATCAATCTCATAGAGATACTGTACATAAAATGAGGAATGCTTCATAAGCTATCAATTTTATGAATTTGCATGCCGCTTCAAATCTACCTTTGCTAAATACTAGGACCCATAACACCTAGTGCTCATGCATTTAACAAAAAATGATATGAACCTATATTTTCATGACTATAAGTACCGATGCTTATGAAATATGTGATGCTCAATGCACACATGGAAGAGAAGGGTATATAGTACTATGAAGAGAACTAAATACTTTCTACTACAATCACTTAAAAACCAAAATGTTTGAACCATAATAGAATGTGAAATATAAATCACATCTAAGCACAAACAATGAAATATTTTCATTAACAATACATAGCCTTGCTATACATACAAACAACCATTCGTGAATGTTGTTCAGTAGTACTTGTAAGCTTCACAAGTCTTACTATGTATCCTCGGATAATGTTTGACCACTAAAGACATGCTTGAAATGGTCTAATACATGGATATGACCACCACCTAGGGGATTTGTCATGACACATAATTGAAATAAAAGGTGCTAGTGTCAGTCCAAAGACTCATATTCTCAACATGTGGAATATGTCTCATATAATGATGTCTAAAAATATGACACCCATCAAGTACGAGATGTACTTGTCTGTGGAGGTAATTGTAAACACTCAACAAAATGAGTGAGAGGGACCCTGATAACTCGTACTCTGCACTCGCTAAACCAAAATCCATGAGTTTCTAGACGATGTTGCATACCTTATGACTATCAATGTGTGCCAAACAAAACCTTACTATGTAGGTCTATAAATGCAGGGTGCAAAAATGTATCTGGGACACTACATGCCCAAAATTCTTTGCTCCTACATGACCTTGTCATGTGTCTAAAGAGAAAAATGGATAAAAACATTTCTAGAATATGCATCCCACTTGGAAAACTCAATTTGGTTAGCATTGGGCAACTTGATCATGAGGGTTATCATACCGCTTTTGGAGATGCTGTTGTCAAAGGGTTATTTGATTGTGGAAATTTTTTTCAAAGATGGAACTCTTTACACTCTACGTGTGTGTGTGTGTGTGTGTGTGTGTGTGTGTGAGAGAGAGAGAGAGAGAGAGAGAGAGAGAGAGAGAGAGAGAGAGAGAGAGAGAGTTTATATTTGACATCCCTTTATTCAAGAACCATATACTGACACTTGACACAAAAATGACATAACCAGGGGACACAAGACAAAACACAAATTTTTTAAACTATTGAACTTATTCTTGGTACATCCGTTTCTGGTAGGAGATTGAGAGAGCTCCAAAAATCATACAAGAATAGGCCTATACCTACCACCATCCATCAAAAAAATAGCAAGTGGGCTACTTTGATGGGAAGTTAGATATCCAAGAAACCCATTCTACTCGTTATCGCTGTCCCATAGCCCAAGACCCCCTAGTCTCCTTGTATATATTAGGGGGTCGGTTTTTTGCCTTCCTATTAGGCATAATCCATTTCTTTATGACTTTTTTGCTACCATGGCATGTTTTGGTTTAATGGGTACTTTTGATTTTTTGAGGAGGTACCTCATCAACCATTAGCATATATTATTGTTTTCTTAACCTAAAGGTTTGTTGCCATCATAACATATCAAAGTCCAACTATGTTATATTTTATATGTATTTTTGTAAACATTTGTGTGTAGTTTAAACACAACAAATACATCCATTCATCAATTTGATTCCATCTTTTATGGAGCCCCTAAGCCTAAAGCCATCTTTTATTTAAACCACTCATCCTTTTATGGGTCGTCTAGTTATACAATGTACTTCTATTTATGTATAATATACCCATGTTTATACGATTACTTTAGAAATAATTTCCTAAATCCTCAATTTTTAGAAAATTTCGATAGAGTTTCCCCCATTTTTGATTATTTTATCCAAAAAACCTTGAGATCACCCATGGCAACTTCATATCGAGGATTTTCATACATCTTTTTGTCCAAAAAAACCATATATTTGTAGTGTGCGCTTAACTTAGCATGGTTCATTGCTAAGCATGTAGTATTGTTTTCAAGGCACGTTACCTACTATCATACCATAACAAAGTTTAGCACTGTAAACTTTTTTTTTAGTGTGTCTTTTTAAACCAACATGCTTTGTGAGAACATCTATGCCCAACCATGCATTAAGTACCCATTCATTAATAAAAAAAACCTTTTGTAAGTAGAGCAGATTAAACATCATACAAAATACAAATCTTCTCTCAATAGACCTCGAAGGAGTGTCTACCTGGTTTTGCGAAGCCCTAGCCGCCATGAGTACGATTGTGATGCAATTTCTTGGTGGTGGTTGCAACTTGGGTTGAGTGCTGCCAAAAGGGAGTATGATCTGAGGTTTATCGCCGAGCTATGTTTGTGAGTTTTGAGCAGGTGTAGGTTTGACCCGAGTATTTTCTCTTGATGGTGTAGTGCTCTTATGTCTTGTGTGTGTGTGTGTGTGTGTGTGTGTGTGTAGGGGTGAATAGGGAGAGGGAGCTCGGAACACACGGACGGATTCTTAGCTATGGGGTGAGCGTATTAGAACATAAGAAGTCTTTGATGAATAAATACATGCAGATTACAAGAGCTCAGAATAACCACGTTGATGGTGTGATGCTCATGTTCCATGTGTGTGTGTGTGTGTGTGTGTGTGTGTGTGTGTGTAGATGAGGGTTGAAAGTGAGTGCAAGGTATCAAGGGGCATCTCTAGCCTCAGAACCCCCACTAGGAACTCTAGTTGGATTTCCTTCTATGGCTCTCTCCTCAGGACACACAACTCTTGCTTTTGTTAAGGTAATCAGACCTCTTGTTGTATATATCATGCTATGAGCTTTATTGACCCTATGTGTAGTCATTGGAGCCCAAGGATCCCATCCGTCTAACCACTAAAAACTATTGTTGGCTTATTGAATCAACAATTCTTGATCTTTCAGGACTCAATCTTCTTATCTTTGATCTAGTCTCCGATACAGTAGGTCTGATTACACTAGGAGTGATAAAATATTGGTGGAGTGGACCTTCAAAAGATGTATATCTCTCAAGTTCTCTCTGGTCTATTGTCAAGTACCATTAGGAGAAAGTTGGACTCACTTTTGGGCCTTTCAGTTCTAGAGAGAGAGTGGCGCTCGACCAATGAGGAAGAGGCTAACATTACGTTGAGAATCGACATCTTGGAGCCAAGCTCTTTTAGAAAAAAGGGAGAAAATATTATTTTTGTTCATCAAATTGCACAACTTCATGCTTTCAAGGCATAAATGCCATAAGTCATACTAACTCTGTACCGACGAATTTCAGAACTTTCATTGAAGACTCTATCTAGTATCTATGTTCCCACCCAAATATGACTTTGAGTAGCTCTACTTCCCTCTCAAAACTTTCTTCCCTTTTTTATATTTGCGCTAACTTTTATGTGTATTCTAGTGCACACCATGACCACTTCTTGACGGCCTAGCACTACCATTGACTCTGTTAGCATTTTGAACAGTTATACTACAGATGATCAAGCATGGATACCATCTCAAATAACTATCAAAATTTGGGTACTACTGCAAACTAGGAGGAGGAAGAGGAGGCAACACAATGATTTCATGAAGGCTTTTAAGGGACAAGTTAAAGAGTTTAAAGTATGTGTATGAAGCAAGCGGGTGAAAGAGGTCCTCATACAACATGCTTTTCAGCATGCAGGCTTAAGGTTGCAAACATCTCCTCCAAGTTTTCCATGGCATCAGCCCAACTGTAAGTTATTTTGAGCATCTCACTTGGTGCATGATTATATTTGAAGGTTAAATGGTGGATATCATCTTTGGTATGTTCCAGATATTTATCCATCGAATAGGACGGATTGGCAACTAGTTGAGAGCATAGTTGAGATTTTTGATGCTTTCCATGCATTTATTGGTGAGTAAATGTACCGAGGAAGACAACAAAAGAAATTTGCAGATAATGGAATATCCTTTTATGATATGTCATATTTGGAACCGAGAACTTCCTTTGGTTGGGGTCGTGTAGCTCCTTTGTCACTTCCATCCTTTGACATCAAGGATTGGTCTTTGCCAGCTTTGCAAACTAGTGAAAGCTTTAGGAATAGGTTGTTTCAGGATATACAAAAGTCCCTCAAGTATTTAATTGCCACAAAAATAGTTCGGCTCGCACTATTTATGCCTCTTGAAGTGTTGTATATTTCTTCTTTGATGAGTAAATAAGAACTACCGCAACAATGTTCATTTGCAAGTCTGAGAGCTGTTTGGACTTTTTAGATGATAATTGGGATAGGAAACAATCACAGGGCAAAATCTGTATTTTGCAAAAGAAGTCCATAATTTGCAAGTTTATAATAAGCTCTCAAAATTTCATAGTGTCGTTTTACTATTTTAGATATCATCTTCTTAGTGTGTAGCTTATTCCACTCGACCAAGATACAGAGTCTAGTCTCGAGAACAAACCTCTATCAATGGAGCTCTACTTTCGAGACTGCCTACTTGCTGGGATAGAGACAATGTCAAGCACAACTCTTGCACAGATCAGGGTAGATCGTATATGTGAAGAACTTCCACTTTTGCCGGAATTGTATGCATTTAGTCTCAACAATAGAAAGGTGCTTACTAAATGGATGAATTTTCATTGTCTTTAATACATTGAGACATAGAATCTAACTCTTTCATCTTCTCAGATTCCAAGACGCAAGGAGAAAACAAAATTGTGCAAGGAGTCCCTCTCAAATACACTTCACTTAATTGCTTCCATCGGAAGCTAAGTCACATACATTGTGCATGCAATGAGCTTTGATGCCATGCAAACCATGATGTACTCTTCAAAGTGACTAATACAGAGACATTTTGTGCCGCTCAAACAATGTTTAAAAAATGTACACTTTTCATTGTCTCAAAACTTTACAAATTGTGTTGTTTTTGTCAAGATGTATACAAAGAGAGGTAGTTATTACTCCCTTCCCCTGCTACTGCTCCCTTGTCCTCTCCCCCGGTTGGTGCCACTGGTCCCCTTTCCTCTCCCTTGATTACTGCCACTGGTCCCCTGCCCTCTCTGCCACTGCTTCCTTGCCCTCTTCCCCGGTTGCTGCTTCTTCTCCCTCGGGGGACGCTCGTCTCCGGCATCCTTGCATCGTTCGAAATCATGGGTCTCTTTCATGGCTTCCCATGCATCTTGCACCTGTGAAGTTTCCCTCTACTCTTGCTCTTGTCGCTGATGTGTAGCCCATTCCTCTACTTCTGCGGCGTCCGGATCCGCATAATATTGATTGATTGCTTATTGCATATTTTGAACTTACTCTTGAGTCTGATGGCAGCGCTGCATCATTTTGTCAATGCGAGCCTGTTCAAACTCCTCAGCTCTCGCCCCTTCCTCTCTTGTATGTCTGTTTATCGAGATTATAATATGTTGGATGGCCATTACAGAAAAATGTCACACATCGTTGGGGGTGTAGTTATGTAATTGAAGTTCCTGTAGAAGCGTGATAATAAGAAAGTAAGTAAAGATGTTGCTTCTTTTAATACAAATGTTGCAACAAACAAACAATGAAACAACACGATTACTTATGTTTGGTACATCCAAAATTTGACCGAGGAGCAACAAGGTATTCAAACAAGTTCGCCAGCAACAGCTATAGTCATCAACTTGCATGGGCACAGTGACCCGTTTGTGCCGGATGGTAGTCCCTAGATCATGTTCTAACAAAACATGCTCTACACAGCATACAAATTTTTTTGCGCACTACATACGTAACCACTTGAGTCAGTAACACATTACAAAGAGATACTACTTCCAAATGTATCCAGATGTGCCTTACGTTTTTACACGAGCGTGAAACAACCTGCTTTACCCGAGTTTGCGTAGTAGACAATCTTATCTTCAAGGTCAAATAACAACAGACTCCAATGATCACTACACCAAAACCATCAAAAGATCCTAAATCCAATATGGTTTTTACAAGGCAAAAAGAAACTCACGATTGATTGTATGCAATGACCAGAAAACGCACAAGATCAAAATTGACTCTGCTAAACTAGCGCAATAGAGCCAAAAAGGAAACTCCGTTGTTCTGTAGCATAGGCGAGATCAACGGATCTATTACGTATATTTTGTTCTGAACATCAGTGGGTAGTACCGAGATAGCGTGCCTAACATGAATCAATGGCAGAGATTAGACTTTAGATATTTTAGTGGGCTGTCACACTGCCACAAACACATGAGCCAATACCGAGCGATTGGGGCACCTATCAAATTCCATAAGCCAATGACTCGCTTGGTATTGACCCATGTCTTAGCGGTAGTGAGGTATCTAATGAACCAAGCGTGACTTATAAAGAAAATCTTGAGACGTAACACATAACAACATTGACGACTGCCACAAAGACATGGGTCAATACCGAGTGAGTGGTATAACTATCCAATTTCATAAGCCACTGACTCACTTGGTATTACCCATGTCTTGGCGGTAGTGAGCCATTCAATGAACCAAGCATGACTTATAAAGAAAATCTTGAGACGTAACACATAGCAACGTTGACAACTGCCGCTAAGACCTGGGTCAATACGAAGGGAGTGGTATAACTATCCAATTCCATAAGCCACTGACCCATGTCTTAGAGAAAGTGAGCCATTCAATGAGCCAAGCATGACTTATAAAGAGCTTGAGAAGTACTACATAGCAATGTTGACGACCGCATACGTTGCGTTGGAGTTGGAGAAATTGCGCATGCACGTGAAGTCTTGTTGATTGAGGTTGAAAATGCAACCCTCCTGTGACCTTCCAGACAGCAGTATCTGTGCATGCAGAGGCTCTGCACTAATCAGAACTTGCAACTTCTCTTCATTTTCTTTGTTGATTTGCTCTAAAATAATCAACTCCTCTGATAAAGGCTCCTCATTGGATGGCCCTTGTGAAAGAGCAGAGCCTTTCCCTTGCCTTTGTTGAGCTTTATCCGTGGCTACCTCATTCTCCTCCCTTAATGGCACATGCTCCTCCCTAACAGGCACATGCTCTTTCCTAACAGGCACCTCCCTTACTGACACATGCTCCTCCCTAACAAGCACAAGCTCCTCCCTAACTAGCTCCAGATCCTCCATGCCTTGCTCATTTTGCTTCATAACTGGTTCCTCCATAACTATCTATGTTTCTTCAAGGATCGCCTCAGGGTCCACCCTAGCCTGCTCATGCCCCTCATTGGCTGGCTCAGCCTTCCCATCTGTGTCATTTCTCTTGACCCGTGATCGTGTCCTTCTGCTGTTTAATTCAGACCTAAAAGGCTCTGTCTATCGTGCATGAGGATGGAGAGGGGGGATGTTAAGAATATCCATGAATCTACTATCCCGGATAGGTACTGGCTAAAGCAGCCCATTGTAGCAGAAGTGAAGCCTTTGAAGAGTGTCAAAACCCCGTTGTCTGATAGTAACACGCTGTGCATGGGCAGCTAGGATATATCCATCGCTGAAGAATTCAATGAGGTAGTCTTTTGCAATTTCTTGTAGGCAGAGAAGTGCACTACTGGCCCATCGCATGCCCACTCTCCAATGCTCGCAAATCTCTTGCACTACTCGCTGGAAAGGAAGTTGTGGAATGGCCGGTTGCATGTGCCGTTCAATCCTTTGCAGCTCTTGCATCGCAGCTCTTGCAGGACACCTCTGTGCTCCTCATATTGGTGCCTTCTTGCTTGAGCATGCAAAGAGTCACCTGTTGTCTTTCTACGTGTGGCCTTTGCACGAGGCATCTCTACAAATATCATAACAGAAAATGACATGTCATTTTTTTCACAAGGGACTTAAAATTTCTAGGGTCATCACAAAGCGAAGAAGTGCACCAAATACAATTGTATTGCCTCTACTTGCTTGGTACTGACCTCAAAAAAGTATAATAGCAAACATCATTAATAAAGATGATGGTTAGTACCAAGCAAACAGGTGCAATGAACAAAGTTTTCCTTCCCTTATTCGCTTGGTACTGACCTCATAAAAGTGTAATAGCAAACATCATCAATAAAGATGATGGTCAGTACCAAGCGAACATGTGCAACGAAAAGAGTTTTCCTTCCCTTATTCGCTTGGTACTGACCTCATAAAAGTATAATAGCAAACATCATTAATAAAGATGATGGTAAGTACCAAGCGAACATGTGCAACGATGGTCAGTACCAAGCGAACAGGTGCAATGAATAAAGTTGGCCTTCCCTTATTCTCTTGCTACCGACCTCAAAATAGTATAATAGCAAACATCATTAATAAAGAAGATGGTCAATACCAAGCAAACAGGTGCAACGAACAGAGTTTGCCTTCCCTTATTTGCTTTGTACTGACCTTAAAAAAGTATAATAGCAAACATCATTAATAAAGATGATGGTTAGTACCAAGCAAACAGGTGCAACAAATAGAGTTTTCCTTCCCTTATTCGCTTGGTGCTGACCTCACAAAATACAAGTGCACAAAAGTGTAGTAGCATACCTCTTCACTGTGTGTAGAGTTCTACGTCACTAAAGCATCGCAGAATAGGAGGAAAAAGTATTAGGAAATATGACGTAGCTAAATAGATATTTGAGTAGGTTACTTAATGGAGAGAAATAGATTTCACACACACAAGATTATAGAGTAGGAAGAGAGAGAGAGAGAGAGAGTAAACACGATATACGTGGTTCACCCAATGTGGGCTACGTCCATGGGAAAGTATCCACTCAGTGGCTTTAGTACTTCAAAACAAGAAGTAGTTTACAAAGGGATTAGACCCTTAATAGAGCTCCCGCCTTGCTTCACTCTCACCACCTCACACTCACCTTGTTGCATCAACTTCACACTATGAAATATGTGTAGAAATGGCCTCCTTTTATAGGTCAAAAGGGTTGCCCTCTCTCATGAGAGGCAGCCATGTGTAGCCACCCTTGTAGATAAGTCCAAACCGGACCCTCCAATCCGCCCATGTGTGGCCGCCCTTGAGAAGACAAGTCCGGTTTTGAATTCGGCCACCGGCCAACTGGCCAACCGACCGGTGGTTTTCCGACCACTTTTCGGCGGCCATCCGGCCATAATATTCCGGTGAAAAGGAATATTCCGGCCCCTAAAGTTGCCCCTGAATTTTGGCCGTGAAAATTTTGGTTTCCGACGAGTGATTTTCCTTCACGCATGATGGCTTCTCCTCATAATGGGGGCCTTACAAATGTGCATTTTTACCACAAAAAATTACAAGGGGTAAATCAGGCTCCATACTTAACAATCTCCCACTTGGAGACTGATCTCCAAACCAAACCTGTGACTGCTTTCCATCCTGGCTTCTTATCCTTGAATGCCGATCGAAGATGAGAAAAAGCTCAACTTCTCCTTGTTGACCACCTTTGTAAACATGTCTGCAGGATTTTCACTTGTATGCACCTTTCCTAGCTTTAGATGTCCCTCTTCCAAAAGAGTGCGTATGAAGTGATATCTCACCTCAATGTGCTTTGTCCTTGAATGAAAGGCTGAGTTCTTCACAAGATGGATAGCACTTTGGCTATCACTGTACAATACACAATTGGCTTGTTTGAATCCAAGCTCTTCTAAGAATCTGTGAAGCCACATAATTTCTTTGCTTGCCTCCATCATTGCTACATACTCTGCTTTCGTGGTAGAAAGTGAGACCACTTTTTGCAGCTTTGAAGCCTAGCTTACTGTTGTGCCTCCAACTGTGAAGACATAGCCAGTAGTGCTTCTTCGAGTATCATTGTCAGCTACCATATCTGCATCAGCATACCCTTCTAGAAAAATATCAGTTCCTCCAAAATACAAACCATTTGTTGTTGTCCCTTTTAGATACCTAAGTATCCACTTCACAGCTTGCCAGTGTTCTTTAGCTGGGTTGTCCATGAACCTACTCGCAACTCCCACTGCATGTGCAATATCTGGCCTTGTCCAGATCGTAGCATACATTAGAGAACCTACCATTGTAGCATATGGAACTTAGACATATAGGCTATCTCCTCTTGTGTCTTTGGACACACAGCCTTCATTAATTTAAAATGACCAGCCAAAGGTGTAGAAAGTGGTTTTGCATTTTGCATTGCAAACCTTTCTAGTACCTTCTTGATGTAATCCTCTTGAGATAGCTTTATTGTCTTCTTCGTCCTGTCCCTTGATATTTTCATACCAAGTATCCTCTTTGCAGCACCTAAATCTTTCATTGAAAAAGATTTAGATAGCTCCTCTTTTAGGTCTTTGATGTCCTGCATGTTAGCACTTGCAATCAGCATGTCATCAACATACAACATTAGGATGATGAACTTCCCATCTCCCAAATTCTTCGTGTAGACGCAATGATCTGAGTTGCATCTTCTGAATCCATGATCTAACATCCATCGATCGAACTTCAAGTACCATTGTCTTGATGCTTGCTTTAATCCATACAAGCTTTTATTTAATCTGCAAACCATTTTCTCCTTACCTTTTACTTCATACCCCTTTGGTTGAAGCATGTAGATTTCCTCCTCTAAGTCACCGTGAGGGAATTCCGTATTTACATCCATTTGCTCGAGATTTAAATCATGAGCAACCACAAGGCTTAAGACAAGCTTAATTGAGTTCATTTTTACAACATGAGAAAATATTTCATTGAAGTCAATACCTTTCTTTTGAGAAAACCCTTTTACCACAAGCCTAGACTTGTACCTTTCTTCCCACCATCTTCTTCCTTCACCTTGTGCACCCATTTGTTTTGAAGTGTCCACTTACCTTTAGGCAACTCAATTCCATGTTTGGTTGCGATGTAGTGAGTCCATCCCCACTTGCATGCTCTTCGTCCATTCTTCTTTGGATTCATGTTGCATAGCTTCTTTGTATGATTCCGGCTCTCTAGAATCTGAGATCAAGAGATGGTTGAAGGAAGGAACAAAACTTTTTGGAGGTCTACTTGCTCTTGTAGATCTTTGGGGAATATGTTGAGGCTCCTCAATTGGTTGACGTTGTTGCACATTGTCCCCGTTTGCAGTCCTTGAGTCTTCACCGTCCTCAAGCTCCATGTACTCATCACCTGTTTCTTTTGTTTGTTTTCTTTCCAAAACATATTTTGTTCATTAAAAATTACATCCCTACTCCTTAATATTTTACCATCTTCAGGATTCCATAGGCGATACCCAAAGTCACCTTCTCCATAGCCAATGAAGAAACACTTTTTGGACTTTGCATCTAGCTTTGATCTTAGGCTTCTGTCTATGTGCACGAAAGCCTCACACCCAAACACTTTGAGAAATGCATAATTCACCGGTTTACCTGTCCATGCCTCTTCTAGAACTCCCCCATCCAATGCCGTTGAGGGTGACCGATTGATTAAGTACACATACGTACTTACAGCTTCCACCCAAAGCTAAAGCGATAGGCCTGCATGTAGCTGCATGCTTCGTGCTCGCTCCATGACTGTCCTGTTCATCCTTTCCGAAATCCCATTTTGTTGAGGTGTCCTTGGGGTTGTCCTTTGCCTCTGAATGCCATTGCTAGCACAAAAGCTTTCAAAAGCTTAGCTGCAATATTCGCCTCCATTGTCAGATCTGAGGCATTTAACCTTGGTACTTGTTTCATTCTCCACAAAGGCTTTCCACCTTTGAAATATGGAAAATACATCGGACTTATTCTTCATGACATAAACCCATGTTTTTCTAGTTGCATCGTCTATGAATGTTACATAGTACAATGAGCCCTCAAGTGATGGTGTACTTGCAGGACCCAAAACGTCAGAATGAACCAACTCAGGTTTTTTTTTTCTTTCATTTCCTGGTTTTTGAAAATTTACTCTCTTTTGTTTACCATAAACACAATCTTCACAGAACTCTAAGTCCACTTCTTTCAAACCTGGCAGAAGCTTCTTTGTTTGAAGGATTTGCATTCCTTTGGCACTCATATGCCCAAGCCGGTAGTTCCACACCGCACTGTCAACTTCTGTACTTGCTGCACAAGCTGAAGGTTGCGTGCTCATAGTACACAAGTAAAGTGTACCAACCTTTTCTCCCTTCGCAACCACCAAAGATCCCTTGAGATCTTCCACCGTTTGTTTTCGAATGCAATGTTGTGACCTTCATCATCCAATTGTCCTGTAGAGATCAAATTTTTTTGAAGAGAAGGAACATGCCTAACATCTTTAAGCTTCCATTCACGTCCGTTAGCAGTTTTGACAGAAACTATACCTTTGCCGACAATCTCACAAGCTTCATCATCTCCCAAGTATACATACCCAAAATTACCTTTGGTGTAATCTTGGAAATGTTGCTTATGTGGTGTCGCATGGAATGAAGCCTCGGAATCTACTATCCAGGAATTAGACACATTGTCTAATGAGAGAATTAGAGCATCTTGTTCTACTTTACCTGCCACATTGGCCTCTGATGTTGGCTTGTTGTCTTGAGAGTCGAGACTCAGTCTCCTTCTTCTTCTTGGACCACCAATCCTTCTTGACGTGGCCCTTCTTTCCGCAATTCCAACATTCAAGAATTGACTTTGTGCGTGACTTGCTCTGTCTTAAGCGATCACGACCTTTTGGTTTTTGAACCTCTCCTTAGGACTTCCTCTTGTTTCCACTGACAATGCAGCACTTGATGATTCTCCTGTGCTTCTCCTTCGTATTTCCTCGCTTAGGAGAACACCCATAACATCATCAAACTTAAGAGTATTTGTGCCAAAATAGAATTACTTATAGCCATCACAAGGCTGTCCCAACTATCTGGTAGAGATGATAGTATAAGGAGAGCTCGCACTTCGTCATCGAAATTGATTTTCATCGATCGAAGTTGAATTATGTTTGTGTTAAAGTCATTTAGGTGTTCTACAACTGAACCATTCTCTGCCATCTTTAGATTGAACAAGCGCTTCATAAGAAATACCTTATTGGATGCCAATGGTTTCTCGTAGAAGTTGTCAAGTGACTTCATCAAGTCCTCCGAGGTCTTCATCTCCGAAACATTGAAGTCCACCGTTGATGCCAAGCTTAACCATATTGTTCCCAGTGCTTTTCGATCAAGGACAATCCACGCTTCATCTGCCATTGTTGCAGGCTTCTTTGCAAGACCGCCTAGTGGCAAATAGAGGTGCTTTTGGTAGAGATAGTCTTCATCTGCATCTTCCAATGTTGGTAGTTTTTGCCGTTGAACTTCTCAATCTTGAGCTTCCCTTCCTCCGCCATAATTCCCACTCAATTCAAGGAATCATTTCCTTGAGATAACTTAGCTACGAGCAAACCTTGCTCTAATACCAGTTGTTGTTAGGAAATATGATGTAGCTAAATAGATATTTGAGTAGATTACTTAATGGAGAGAGATAGATTTCACACACACAAGATTATAGAGTAGAGAGAGAGAGAGAGAGAGAGAGAGAGAGAGAGAGAGAGAAGAGAGAGAGAGAGAGAGAGAGAGAGAGAGTACACACGATATACGTGGTTCACCCAATGTGGGCTACATCCACGGGAAAGAAGCCACTCAATGGCTTTAGTACTTCAAAACAAGAAGTAGTTTACAAAGGGATTATACCCTTAGTAGATCTCCCACCTGAAATGTATGTAGAAATGGCCTCCTTTTATAGGTCAAAAGGGCTGCCCTCTCTCATGAGAGGCAGCCATGTGTAGCCACCCTTGTGTAGATAAGTCCAAATCGGACCCTCCAATCCGCCCATGTGTGGCCGCCCTTGAGAAGACAAGTCCGTTTTTGAATTCGGCCACCGGCCAACGGCCAACTGGCCAACCGACTGGTGGTTTTTCGACCACTTTCCGGCCGTCGTCTGGCCATAATATTCCAGCGAAAAGGAAAATTCTGGTCCCCTAATGTTTGCCCCTGAATTTGCCGTGAAAATGTTTGTTGGTTTCCGACGAGTGATTTTTATTTCCGACGAGTGATTTTCCTTCACGCACGATGGCTTCTCCTCATAATGGGGGCCTTACAAATGTGCGTTTTTACCACAAAAAATTACAAGGGGTAAGCAGGCTCCATACTTAACAAGAGGAGGATGCGCAAAAAGGAGGAGCACTAGAGAGTAAGATGAGGATGCACAAAAAGGGTTGGGAGCACAAAAGAGATGGTTTGCTTACTGCGTAGCATCGACGGGGGCAGAGTTAAAACGCTAGGCAGTAGAGGATGCAAAAAGAGGGAGAAGAGCGCTCAAGCTTTTACTGTTTGCTCACTGTATGAGCGCTCATCTGGGCCGAGGGTATAGTTAAAATGTTTGGCAGGGGTGCTGCCTCTAAACTTAGTATGCTTACCTCGATGAGGGTGACAACTTCACTTATGCACATGATTACACCCGAGATTGTGGTTGGTAGATCGTACTGCATGGGAATCTGATCCCGTTTATTACTCCTAAAATGGTTGTCCTTGTGAGCACAACCCACATGCCTTTTTCAAGTGACCGTTTAGAGTCAGATGTTGATTTTTGTTGCAGTCGACATCTCCATCTCCAAGTAGAACAAATAGACTGCCCTTGTCTTCGCCTTTTTTGCACTCTTCCCCTTGGCCACCTCTCACGATCTTGAGTCCATTGCTACCACGTCGCCATCGCCCTTGCCTTTGCCTTTTCTTCCTCTTCCTCCTGGCCACCTTTTGGTTCTTTCTCTCAGCGACCTGCAACATCACCATCCAATTCGGTGCCATTGGATTTTGTAGAGAGAGGTTCTCTCTCTCTCTCTCTCTAGGTCCCATAGGTCATATTTGACCTCCCAGGACGATAATAGAACTATCTATCTATCTATCTCTCTCTCTCTCTCTCTCTCTCTCTCTCTCTCTCTCTCTCTCCCCCCCCCCCCCCCCTTCCCCCTTGCCTGTGTGTTGTTAACTATGTGTGCACCAAAGCCACTGTGTAACGGGGTTAGGGCACAAGGGGAACAACACTTCAAGGTCAAAGAGTGGTCGTTAGGGTAAGATTAGAAGTCTCGCAACCTCAAGATTCGCATAGTTACAAATCGTACGTATTAGTTGAGATTCTCCATGCACCGCATGGTTAGAATAATTACTCCTTATGTGACAGTGCCTGAGTTGTTATTCATGCTATGTTTGGGCATAGTGAGTGAGTAGGCCAATATATCTTTTATTGATACATTAAATTCTCTGTTCCAATCCACCTGTTTTGAATGGACGTGGGTACAACGTAAATTCAACTTGAGTCAGAACAAGCGAATAGGGCCCCTTTGAAGATTCTTTGGGGTCCCTGTTCGCCTAGTTCTGACTCTAGTCATGTCACCTATTATGACATGAGTGCATGGGACAGAACCAAGCAAATAGAGATCGTGAGGGATACTCCAGGTCCAATATTCGCTTGGTTATGACACCAAATACAGACCAATTTTCAATAGTAGTTTTGGCTTGCTTTTTCTTTAGACATGGGGATCATAGTCCTGGAGACATACGATGTGGGCCAGGATACAAAGCATTTACTGATAACATTAAATGCTCTGTTCCAATCCACCTATTGTAAATGGACGTGGGTACAACATAATTCAAGTTGGGTCAAAACCAAGCGAATAGGGTCCTTCGGAGATTCTTGGGGCCCTATTCGCCTGGTTTTGACTCTAGTCATGTCACCTATTATGAAAGTTAGTGCACGGGACATAACCAAGAGAGTAGAGACCTTGAGGGATACTCCAGGCTCAATATTCACTTGGTTATGACACCAAAAACAGACCAATTTTGAAAAAATAGTTTTGGATTGCTTTTTCTTTCAGTCATGGGGATCATAGTCCTGGAGAGAGACAATGTGGATGAGGATACATGTGAAGAAAAACTATTCACGTTCTTATACAATGCCTATGCTCATCACCGTGCATCAGAAACTATCAGGAATGTTTAATGCAGAGTTTTCTATAGAGAGGATCATAGATTGCTCATTTGAGTACCTACAAACCCATTTGCAACAGTATGAGGCAGTCATTTGTGACAATTCCATGACAATTGATGGCATGAGATATGTGCCCCCAGCCGACCTTGACCCTGACAAGAGTGCGGCAAGGAGACTGAATTGTTGTCTAGAAAAGTGTCCCTCCAATGCACTGCTTGTACAAGACAGGTGTATGAAGCACTTTAAAAAGTGTTGCTTAGTGGAATTCAACCACGGGTTTGTCTGTTACTTGTATTACAGACGGATGGTGAGTCAGAGACTTCCTAGTCAAAAACTTTTGGTATTGTCCATTGGCGCTAGAGGAAGAGATAGAGGATGTGGAGGTGCAGTTTGACCCAGAAGAAGAGTGGGTAGAGGTATTAAAGGAAGCATTTGATGCGGGCTTAACTCTTGCTTCTCTTGCGAATGCAGCATCAAGGTGCAAGCAAGAAAGCCCAAATAAGGAAGTGACTTTGCCTCTGAATTGCACTCCCAACTTTGCTATGGCAGGCGACACCCACTATTTTCTGCTCACAAATATCATGCATGAGATAAATATATGGGAGGACTACTGCCTAGCTGCAATTGCAGATTTTTGTGAGGCAGACATGGGATTTGTGGATGATGATGGAGTGGACTAACATCTTATTGCTGACATAGCTATCCACAACTTACATTTCACTTCAGGGTGGCAACTGATCAAAGATACATTCAATGAAGTGAAGTCTAGAGAGGCCAATTTGCCAATAGATGAGCAGTTTCAATCGACAAAAAAAAAACCACTCTCGCTTGGAAAACATGGGGTAGGACATGGCACCCAGAGCTCAGGTAATGAATAGTCAGTCAGTCTATCACTTGGGGGAAGGTCGATTCTGGAAATGGACGAATTAGATGGTAGTTTTTAAAGGCATTCAGATGGTATTGGAGATGGCCCAGTGATGAAATATCTGAACAATATTTTTGTTGACACGTGCTAGTGTATGACAATAGTTTTCCTTAGAAGAGCGGGAGCTCACGGCAAGGGCTTGTCACTGGAGTACAAGGCAAGGATGCAACGTTGTCCCACTACATCGAGCATTTCAACCGCAAAAAGTTTTGTAGAAACAAATCAAGTACTTGGCAATTGTACTAATCTCGCTTAGGGCCCATAAATGTTTTATTATTGTTTTGTAGATCATAATATACGACAAGGAAGAGGACAATGCAAAGTTCCCACTGTTTGCAATGAAAGTTATTACAAGATTTTGTGGTGGGCACCCCTCCACTAAACGCAGGAGAAAGACTAATTTTGATTGAGAATAGTTTGCTCTACGCGTCTTTGGCATTGGGTATGGGTGCCAAGCCAGAGCCCCATTTTATGTCCTACATAGCTCAGGCTCTAGCTGCAGGGGTTGAAGACCCAGAGAGCTTAGATCCATACAACAAGTGGTTGTTTATGAGGAAAAGAAGATGCTTGATGCTCGTGGGGATGCTGCCATCAACAAAGGAACGAGCCCGTCTACAGAGCTTGCACATCAAAGAGGTACAGAGTGAGGAAGAAGGAGGTGCATCTAAGAGGATAAAAACGAGGGGCTCAGGTCCATCTTCTCCCTCAAGTCCATCTTCTCCCGCTCCTGACTCGTGAGTGTCGCCACCTCGCATGGCACTTCCCCGTATTTGAATTTCCCCAAGCCATCTGTTTCTTCTCTTTTCAGATGTGTTGTAAAGACCATGTAATTTTTGAACTCTTAAGAAGCTCCTTCTGCCTTGCTCTATGAATAAGTCGTCTATAAGTCCATTGGTGTAACTCTAATAGGCTATTGGCCTTATCATTTCCTCCCCCATGTCTAGTGTGATTAAAGTAACCTGTCCTTGCCATTGATGGGGGCTTTTCACAAGCCAAGGTCCAATACCCCTCTTCTCTCGTCCCCACCCCATGAAAACCCCCTCTTAGGGGGAGGGAGTGATAAAAGACATTGGAAAAAAGTAAGAAAAAAATAAAGTATGATTATGTAAATATATGAGAAAGGTAAAATAGGCCACCTCATGCCTGCGGGGCAGCCTATCCCCACCTTGCCTCCTTTTTCTTCACTGTTGCCCCGCCGTGTGTCCCTTTTCCTCTCCTCCACTCAAAAGGTCAACCCCCTCTCTCTTCCCCTTTTCCTTTCTCCTTTCTCTCTCCTCAAGCTACCCCACCTCTCACCAATAATGCATTCTAACTCACCAATAATGCACCCTAACTCACATGCAACTTACCCTATCTTCCAAAATAGTATACCCCACCCCCCCTTTCTCTCTCCTATCATATCCCATGACCCAAATACCCCCCCCTCTCTCTAAAGGGCGCCATGTCTCTTGTCTTGTAGCTAAATAACCTCCCCCACACTCACACACACTCAGTTTCACTAAAAAAGGTGCCCACAGACCCATCCCCACCCGGTGGTTACCTGATTTTTCTTTTGTGTTCACACACATCTGCACACAGATTCACCTCTGAACACACTCCTCTCTCTCCCCTCTTGTAATTACTTTATTCTCCATGTCACCTCTCACTTTTTTTCATCAACCCATCTCTCTCTCTTAGTCTCTCTCTCATGAGACTGCTGTTCTGGCACATATACACACAGCCAGACAAGTGGGGCCCACAGTCACATGGCCTATGTAGATAATGATTTCTTCATTTCTAAATTCTAGAATTTCTCCCCCCCCCTCCTCCCCTATATAAAGAGGGTTCCCATCACACAAAAAACACACAACATCACCAAAGAACACACTATGCACTGTGTGTGCCTAGTGCACACACACACACACCCACCCATCACCATCACCGCAATCACCATGCTTGTCTTGAGCATGACCTCTACACCCTTGGCTATGGAAGATGAAGGGCAACTAAATGAAGGATGATGGCCCATAATCCTCGTGCGAGTCTTCGCCATCAACTCCCACCTATCGCCATGTGCTCTACCACTCTCTCCCTTCTCATTCCCCTACCCTCATGCTCCCCATTTCATCGCCTAATTTCTCTAAATAAAGCTTGAGGTTTGTGAGTATGTTTTCTTGCAATGTTTTGCCCATGTGAGGTGTGCGGAATCGCCACCTAGTCTTGTGTTTTGGAGTGAGCTTGTGTATGTGTGAAGGGTGTGCGGATTCGCCATCCTTTTGTGATGCCTAAGTACTAAGCCGCTATACCCCCTCCCTCACTCTCTCTCTCTCTCTCTCTCTCTCACTTGATCTCATTCCCTTTCCTTTTCATCATTACTCCCAAGCATCCATCTCTCTTGGATGAAAACTTTGTTATGGTGGTGTGTTGTTTGCGTCCTAGCCGCTGAAGCTAGGTGGTGCCCCCTGTTTGCTTTACCATGATAGGCTCGAGGCGCGCCATTCGGTCCCCGGTGATTTAGAGGCCGTCGGGGTTCGGGGTTCGCTTTGCTCCCGTCACCATGTAGTGCGCTTCTTCCATGCCTTGTGTGGACCATATTGATAGTGAGCCGTATGTCTTGGCAAAATATGGACCATGGTTGAACAGTATGTGCTGCATTGAAATAAAACAAAATGGTGAGTAGAGTACAATTTTAAATTTTGTTTGTATACGTAGAATGCTAACCCACCATGTAATGTGTGATATGTTGCCCACCCCACCCTGTAAGGTAAGCCTTCTTCCAATCCAGCAAAGCTGCTTGAAATGATGTGAGCTTACTTTGGTCCCAAGAATGCTGCTCAACGTAGTGGAAAATTTTATTTAGTGATTTCCACACGTTCACCTTGTGATTTTGGATTGCCCTACCACCAGCATTGTCTTTAACCACTTTATGTAATTGTTTTCATTTGTTGAACAAGTTTTTCCTCTCTTCTCTATCTGAATCTTTGAGGCTAAACCCAAGAAACCTTCTGGCCTTCACACTGCCTATTGATGCTTTCCTAGGTATCTTGTAACGACTTTGAGACATCTTAGGGTCCTCTTCGATTTTGACATTGCCTCCATGCAAACCAATGTCGGAGAGAACTTCCTCTAATGATTTGATCACTCTTTTTGATTCACTCTCTGGCTTTAATGTCCATGCAAAGCATATGTATAAATGAACCACCTTTTCAATTATTCGACAGAGTGCATGAAGTGTACAGACGTGAACTCTACTCAGAGGAATATCAAGCATTGGCCTAAAAGTTTTATCTTGAAGATGTCTGTTGAGAGCTCTATACAATTGCACACTCTCAAGAGATTGTGCATCAGCCATGCAATATAAGCATGGATTTGCCACAACTGCTCCGTGTGTTATGTTGTACATACACTTAAGAGTCTTCAAGTCACCTGCCATGTGCCATTCCATTGTATAGTTACTAAATCCTTCCATTGAAAGAACGACTCTGTTTCTTTGTTCACTGATGATAGAAGGAATTTGGGTTTGACTAAAAACCCAATCGAGGATTTCAAAATCTTCCTTATCAACCAACACAATGAAAAATGAAAACGAAAAATCAACAACCAAATACCAATATTTTTGTTATTATAGAGTGAACTAAGTATACTTGAAATGATC
This sequence comes from Adiantum capillus-veneris, assembly GCF_014529385.1. Taxonomy (NCBI): domain Eukaryota; kingdom Viridiplantae; phylum Streptophyta; class Polypodiopsida; order Polypodiales; family Pteridaceae; genus Adiantum; species Adiantum capillus-veneris. The sequence goes on from NC_140938.1 coordinate 18,208,456, forward strand.
CTAGATTTAGAATGTTGTTTTTGGATTGCACGCTAAAGTATCATGGATCCTCTTTTGTTATTGATGGATCTAGAGCTTTGTTCATGAGGGTAATGGTGACTCTCTCCAGCTTCTTTTTCTTCAGGACCTTGCACTCGTCGAGCTTCAAAACAAACTTGAGAACCTCACCGCACTCCTCTCGACCGATGTCAAAGAAGTGAATTGCATACCTTTGCAATGCTTCAGGATCAACGAAGAGGTTGTTGTGCTCGTCAAACTGTACCTCTCGGCCACCCTAGCCTAAGAACGTTGCTTCAATAGGAATGGTGACCCAAGTTTCTTAAACACCTCATTGTTTACGTGCCGGCAAGCAGCCTTTACATGTGATTGCTTTGGCAGCAATGATCCTGTCTGTAGTTTATTTTGAGACTTTTTAGCTAATGCTTTGAAGAGTGCCCTGTATCCCATCTGCGAGATGCCACTGCCATCAAGTATTGCTTGCACTTCCATTGGTTCCAACTGATTCTTGTTCATGAAGTAGGTAAGGAGCCTCCCTTTCAACTTACGAATTTTTTTCCAAGTTATCATCTCTTCAACTACTTCTTCTGGAACTAGATGGCTGTAATGCACTATGGCATTGAAGCCTACATCATTTGAGTTTGGATGCAGTAAAGACATGCCAAAAATCACCATGCATTATGATCATGTATAGGAAAGTGTATCCGTTCCTTAGTGAATCACATTGAAGATACAAAAGAAGAAACAAACTTTGAGTTACCTTAAAGCTCGTATTTGTTTTTTCCAGGCCACCACTACCAATCTTCGTGTTCTCAATGTTGCGCAGATCTCGTTTTCTTTTTTGACTACCAATCATGATGTCTTTCTCTCGCAAACTTGTGATCTTCTTCTCAAGGATTTGGATTGTCTCTTTGTTTGATGAAATCTTCCGAGAAGATGCTTCATTAAGTTTCTTCACCTGCATGTTCTCCATCACCAGCAGGTTTTGACACATTGAGCCACTTGATATGGTCTTAATCATTTGTGTTCAGCCACCAATCTAACCAATTTGTGGCCGCTTGGAAAGATGTCTCTCATTTTATCCTCTTGGCTTGGAGAAAATCCTGGTGGAATCCTCTCAGATATGTGCTCTGGCATCATTTTTGGATGAAAGTAAGTAGAGATCGGAGTACCCTTGTACGTACATCTCTCTAGATTAATTGGATTGATAAGTCTGTACTCTCTCCCATACTTATCTACCATCAAAAATTGCACTCCGTGGGCATCTGTATACGTGAATGAATAGAGATTCTTATGGGTGGTCAACTCTCTAGCATTGGGTTCTACACACCTGTAGAAGATGTATGGATCTCCATTTGTGAACCTATACAAGCCCTCATGAGCATAATATTTAAACACTCTCATGGATTCATTAGCTTTAATGAATCTCACATTTGGTTTTTTGATCAAAGGATGCCTCTCCTCTAGGTATTCTCCTAATCCCCCAGTTGTCTGCATTGCAGTGTTTTTCATGTCTCTGAGTGGAGTAGAGAACCCTGGTGGTGGATGTTTTGTCATGGTTAAGGCTCACTCAAAACTCTCAAGATAGTCCTTGACAAGATCACTTTGGCTTAGTGCAAGTTATCCCTATTTTTTCTTGGAAAATTCTCTCAAAAGTCAGGAATTTGTGACTTTTTGGTCTCTAGAAACTAGTCTTAAGGTACCCTAAAAGTTTGGTCTAGGTGTGTGCTATTGCCCACAAGATTTCTTCCTGGCTATACCTGACTCAATTTGGAGTTTTGTTTCAAACGTTAGAGCACTTTTAGTGAACTGCACTTGAAACATCACACAAAGCAGTTTCAAGACCAGAACACAAAATTTTTGGCTTGTATCTTGGTTTCCAGAAGGTATTTTTAGCTCAAACTTGAGTTTTGGGATGTCCTCAAGTATTTCTATAAGATCATCAAATCAGATGCCCTTGTAGGGATTGGGTGGTGTGTGCAATGAGCTCAAGGTGGTTTGAAGCTTGGAGCAACCATGACTACACACAGTAGGGGGAGAGAGAGAGAGAGAGAGAGAGAGAGAGAGAGAGAGAGAGAGAGAGAGAGAGAGAGAGAGAGAGAGAGAGAGAGAGAGAGAGATAAAGAGAGAGACACTCAATAAACTATAATGTACATACAATACATTTACAACATATATTATCATTCATATACAAATGGAAGTGTTTATGTACAAAAGGTCTCAGAGCCAGCATCCGGTAGCTCATATCTGCAGGTGCCTTTTCAAATGGCTACACACATATGTACTATGTGTCACATCAAAAATTGAACTGGGTGTCAAAGGAGTTCCCATGCCCATCTTTCAACCCTCCCATTGGGCATGTCATACATAATGAAGACCCAACTATCCACATAGGATGACAAGATCTATCCACACAGAATGATAAAAATAAATAAACCTCCCCTTGAACTAGAGAAGAAATGGCTTTAAAGTACATTTGTAACGATAGAAACTTCCCCTTCGTCCTCAGCTTCTTTTTCTTCGACTATATTAGCAGCTCCTCTGATAGGTCTCTTGCCTTTGTAGTTTATGTTGTTGTTGTTGCTATTGTTCATGTTAGCTTTTCCTTTGGATTTCTTCTTGCTAAAGGTATTTGACATAGATAACATAACTGGAATGTTACCTTCACATATTGAGGCCAACAATGTCGATAAATGCTTATCACATGTATAACATGCATTACAAAATGTGAGGCCTAATGAGTGAGGGTTTATATTGTGCTCCATGGTTTTACATCTAGCATACATCACAAAATTTTGGTCCTCCATGTGGATTTACCCCTTCAAAAAGCAATTTATGTGTGAAAGGCTGCGTACCGCACTTTGTGAGGTTCTACTGTGTGAATAGACACTTGTAGGAAATCTACAAAAGCCTAAAAAAATAAGTAGTTTAAAACAGAAAATGAGTTGAGAAAAGGCTTCTTGAGAAAAGTAGACAGTGTTTTCAAGCTGCTGGAAGATAAGGACGCCCACAATGCGTGTACGCTCATAGAGGATGGGGCCTCCTTGGCGTTTTTTGGTGCTCTCAAGTGTGTACGTAGTGCATACAACAGATTGCTGCAGCCTTTTGATTGTCTTTTGTAGTTGAGCATCAAGCTTGCACTTGAAAATTTTGGGCAATTCTAGCAGCTTCTCTGTGTGTGCGTGCGTGTGTGGACTCCGAATGTTGTGTGTGGACGCTTTCAACAAATCATGCCAATTTTAGAAAGTAGGGCCGTAGGGTGTAGCAAGGGAATCGATGATCTGCATGAGGCTGAGTTGTTGAATTCAATGAGTGTGCAACACTGTGTGACCTACATGGTGGAGCTGAGATAGAACCAGGTAAGGTGCGAATCATACAATTGAGTCCAAGGAGATGCTTGCAAAAGATGTGGCAACTGCTACAAATTGATTTGTAAGCCCACCTAATATTGAGCTGATTTTGATTTTGCTGCTTATGGCCTTAATTTATTCTAACAATTAGGTTACCTCCAATATAAATTTGCTGTGCTCTGAAACCTCTGTGGTGGTCAAATCTGAGCATGGTCGAATCCGAGCATTGCCAATTTGCTACGGCTTGCCTCACTGATGCTTACTAAGAAATTGCAAAAGCCTTGTGCTCAAATTGCAAATTTGACTTATAATGGAGATTGTGCTCACTACTTGCCTTGATTTTCTTGTTTCGACCTTGCTCAACTCAAATCTCAGCAATCCCCCAAGCTTATACTCTTGATTGCTTTCTTACTCAAACTCCGCCAGTTCTCCTAGTTTGCCCAATTCTCTCTTGATTGAATTCGCTTGCTTCAAATTTCTTTACTTGGACTTGGAGGGCCTGTACACGTGGGAATCCGCGACCACGCTCTGATACCAGTTATAGGGATTGGGTGGTGTGTGCAATGAGCTCAAGGTGGTTTGAAGCTTGGAGCAACCATGACTACACACAGTAGAGAGAGAGAGAGAGAGAGAGAGAGAGAGAGAGAGAGAGAGAGAGAGAGAGAGAGAGAGAGAGAGAGAGAGAGAGAGAGAGAGACTCAATAAGCTATAATGTACATACAATACATTTGCAACATATATTATCATTCATATAGAAAAGGAAGTGTTTATGTACAAAAGGTCTGACAACCAGTATCCGGCAGCTCATATCTTCAGGTGCCTTTTCAAATGGCTACACACATATATGTAGTACGTGTCACATCAAAAATTGAACAAGCCTCTAGGTGTCGAAGGAGTTCCCATGCCCACTTTTCAGTCCCCCACTATGCTGAGGTACATGGATCGCGATCTATGTTCCTCTGTCAAAAAATTTTCTCCAAATTTTGACTGTGTGTAGACAAGGTCATACGCAGGCTATATACCAATTTTTAGCAAATTCTGAGGTGGAGGTACATGGATCCCGGTTCATGTTCAACCACATATGGACTTGATCTCTTAGGAGTTTGTTCCTGACTATGTCCACAAGCTAAATCTCAATTTTTTTTGGATTTGGACTTGTTTTGACAGGTCAAATAGCCAACACTAGGTCTGTACTGTGATTTTTAGTCTGCCACCTGTTTGCTCCCTTTTGATACAAATTTGCTTACTTTTTTCCAAACCTGGACTTGTTTCTTTGTGTATGCACTACTAATCTAGAAAGTTTTAGGTCAAGCTGTCACTATGGGTACATGGATCGCCATCCATGTTTGGAGCCCAAATTGACTTCTCTTGGTACCATCAGATTCAACATGACTAGTAGATCCTATGGTATCAATTTTTTGAAAATAACCCTCAGGATTGAAAGTTAGGTCAATTTTGGGACTTGCTTAGAGTACTTGACAATTCTGGACTTTTGGTTTAGTTTTTGATATCCAAATTCAGTTTTGAAAAGACCACTAGAGTCCTTGTGATGTCCCCTAGCTATGGGGCAAATTTGGTATCACTCTATGACAAAGGAACATGGATCGCGATCCATGTTCCTATGTGTCAGATGGTAATGAAACTTGGCACACAGCTTCCGCTTGGTCCACTGATCCCTGCTATATGGTTTTTATGTCATTTGGATCACTTTAGGTCGAGCAAAAGTCAATCCCTAGGTCTGTTTTAGGGTCTTCCTTTTTGCAGTGTTTTTGGCTCTTTTCACCCAATTTGTGAACTTTTTTGACAAAATTTATTTGGGGACTTTTGTTCACAATGGCCTCTGCTACTACAGGCTAAGAAATTTTCTGTCCAAAAAATTCTCTGGGTAACATGGATCGCGATCCATGTTCCACCACTTTTGGACTTGATCTTTTGTGTGATGATAGCTTATGATGTTTGTAGCTTGCTCCACAAATCTTTTTGAATTTGGATCAGTTGTTGGAATTAGGGTTGCAAAAAAACACACACAGCTTGGAGAAGATGAAGGAAGCTCAAGGCACAGAATAGAGAGTCTGTTACTTAGTGTGCAATGGAAAGATAGATAGCCCTAGAGTGATGGGCGTATATACAATGCTCGGGGGAAAAGGACTCCTAAAGAGGGAAAAAATTCCCTGGCGGTCCTACTGTGTTCACACACATCACTACCACATGTATATGGTAACAAATCCCCCTGGAGTGATGCGGTGAATGAGAGCTGGCACATGAGTAAAGGGAAGTGCACTATAATTAAAAAAAATACATTTGACAGCCTTATCATCGAATTTTCTGCGCTGCACTTGTGGCACTAAGCCATAAGCCAAACAACCAAAAACACGCATGTGCTCAATAGATGGCTTTCTATCATGCCATGCTTCATATGGAGTCATAGATTGCAACGCTTTTGTAGGACACCTGTTGAGTACATAAGTGGCACACATGATAGCCTCGAGCCAAAGCGAATGTGGTAAATCTTGACTCTTGACCATACATCTTGCCATTTCCATAAGACCTATTTTTCCTCTCAGCAACACCATTTTGTTGAGGTGTATACGTCGATGTACATTGGTGTTTTATCTCACCACTAACCAAAAATGCATTAAATTCATGAGACATATACTCCCCTCCTTGATTGGAGCGGAGGGTGCCCATAGTACATTTCGATACATTTTCAGCCATAGCGAGAAATTGTTTGAAGCACATAATGTAAGGTTTCCAGTTTCTGAAACCTTAAAGATTGTATAAAGCTTAATCAAATTGATATGATTATTGAAAAAGCAATGTAGAACTGTCCGATCGTGGAAAATATTGGTATTTTTGGAATCTTAAGCACAGCAAACCCCGGGCTAGAAATTTTCAGAACAAAATTCCGATAAAATCTGGAAAAGTTACGGGCTCTGAAAGATTACATTAGGAATTTAATTAGTTAAGTAAAATTGGATGGTTTCAATAATTATTATCAATAGAGACTTTCTTATCCTAAGGTTCTAGAAATTACTGATATTTCCAATTTTCATCATTAAAAATTAGAGAAATTAGTAAAAATCGATTCTGTGTATCTGGCGGGCTGTGTGGGGTAATGATGAACTCTCCTAGACTAGTTTTAGCAGCAGGGGGCGTTTTTTAACCTGTAGAGCTGCTTGGGATGCAAGTTATTGCCATTTTCCAGCCTGTGAGTGCCCAGAAACCTATAACTATAACCCTTGCTTCACAATTTCAGACAGACTCGGAGCCTTGGCACACTCTCTCTCATCTAGAGAGATCACTACGCAGAAATCACTAGAGATCAAGCTCTAGTTGGTTAATTAAACGATAATTAGCCTAATCCTTCCTAATTAGCAAAGCTAGGTTAACCTATTTTCTTTATAAATTAAAAATTAATCGTATGTATACTCAAAAATCCTCTCTTAGTTAAATATTCTCTGCTGATTATTGTGATTAAGCTTAGGGATATTAAGCAAATTAATTATTATATCATATTAGGGCTTAAATGATCCATTTTAATCATAAATTAATGGGAATTATACTAATTAAGTTTAGATAAATTTGAGATAATTATCAGAGCTGTGTTTGACTCTCATTAAACTAGAAAAATTATCTTATAATTTTGTAAGTAATTTTTATAATTAATTAGGCAGAATTACACTGTTTTTGAGAGAAAATAAAGGGAAAAATAATCAAATTGATTGAAAATTCTTTGAGGTATTTATCAGAGGTTAATTAAATCTTAGGAAACCCGTGATAATTATGTTAACCTCAGACAAGTAGTTTATCTAATTATCTTAGTAGAATTAAACTGTTTTTAGGATAAATTAAAAGGGGGAAAATAGTAAATTGATTCAAAATGATTTAGGATAATTATCAGAGGTTAATTACATCTTAGAAAACCTGTGACAATTATTTTAACCTGAGATAATTAGTTTACCCAATTATCTTAGCAAAATTGCACTGTTTTTGGGACAAATTAAATGGGGAAAAATAGCAAACTGATTCAAAATGATTTAAGATAATTATAAGAGGTTATCTACATCTTTAAAAACTCGTGATAATTATGTCAATCTTAGATAAATAGTTTACCTAATTATATTAGCAGAATTACACTATTTTTAGGACAAATTGAAAGGGGAAAAATAGAAAATTGTTTCAAAATGCTTTAAGATAATTATCAAAGGTTAATTACATTGTAGAAAACTCGTGATAATTATGTTAATCTTAGATAATTAGTTTACCTAATTATCTTAGCAGAATTACACTGGTTTTAGGACAAATAAAAAGGGAGAAATCAGCAAATTGATTCAAAATGCTTTGAGTTATTTATCACAGGTTAAATATATGCTAGGAAACCCGTGATAATTATGTTACCCTCAGATAATTAATTTACCTAATTATTTTAACAGAATTACTCTATATTTAGGACAAATTAAAAGAGGGAAATAAGCAAATTGATTGACAATGCTTTGAGTTATTTATCAGAGGTTAATTACATGCTAGAAAATTCGTGATAATTATGTTAACCATAGAAAATTAATTTACCTAATTATTTTAGCAAAATTACTCTATTTTTAGGACAAATTAAAAGGGGGAATTAGAAAATTGATTCTAAATACTTTGAATTATTTATCAAAGGTTAATTACATCTTAGGAAACCCGTGATAATTATGTTAACCTCAGATAATTAGTTTACCTAATTATATTAGCAAAATTACACTGATTTTAGGACAAATTAAAAGAGGGAAAATAGAAAATTGATTTAAAATGATTTTATTTATTTAACAAAGGTTAATCACATCTTATGAAACCCGTGATAATTATGCTAACCTCAAATAATTATTTTAACTAATTATCTTGGTAGAATTACATTGTTTTTAGGGGAAAATAAAGAGGAAAAAAAAGTAAATTAACCTAAAACGTTTGGAGATAATTATCAGAGGTAAAATTACATCTAGAGTAACCCGTGATAATAACTATAGATAATTATTTTAGATAATTATTACTTTAGTAGAAAACCATATTACTGAGGATAAATTAAAGGGAAATTAGTAAATCATGTGCTATTGATTACATGCTATTTATCAGAGCTATATTATATGACAAAGAGGCCGTGATAATTATGTCAAGGTTAGGAAAGTAGTATAGAGATTTATCGAAGTCAAATTATACCACTTCTAGATAAAAACTAAAGGGGAAAATTAGTAAATCATGCTATATGATTACATGCTATTTATTAGAGCTAGATTACACGATAAAAAGACGGTGATAATTATGTCAAGGTTAGAAAAGTAGTATAAATATTTATTTAAGTCAAATTATCCTAATTTTAGCTAAAAATTGAAGATGGAAATTATATAATTAAGTTGGAAAATAATAAGATAATTACCAAAGGTCAAGAATATCCTTATCTACTTGTGGTAATTATACCACAGTTAATTAGTGATGTTAGGAAATTATAATTGACCAAAAGTCCTATTTTTAGCCAAAGATTAATTAAAGTAAATAGACTTTGCGGTCAAAAGTTTTTAGAAAAATTATAGTAAGTGTAAACCTATGATATAAAGCTGAGGAAATGAAATCTTTAAGAGAAAATAAATAGAATAAATATTAAGCCCAAAATAAGTAGATTCCAAGCTTAAAAGTCGATGGGAAAATGAGGAAAAACATATAGAAAATTAGGAGAGCTTAGAAAACCCTTAGGGAAGCGGTGGAAAAAGTTATCATGCCTATATAGGCAAATAAGAAATTACTAGGTCAAGAATTTACCAATTGAGACTATAAATTTAACCTTGGATGGGTTACAATTGAATACAAAGGTTAAGTTTAGATTTTGAATTATTTACCTAATGGTTAGACGTCCTTTTTATAAGGATAAGAAGTTATGGCACCTAAAAGGACCCGAGCCAATCCTACATCTGATGATGGAGGCAGAACTCTAAAAAGAACTAGAGCGTCAGACGACGATGAAGCTGGGCCTAGTAGTAGGCCTGTGTAGGAGAGTCTTCAGGCGCCAGCGCAGCAACAGATGGCGATCAGTTTTAGGTGGGCTTCCCATTATTCAATTAAGTCTTTAAATAGTTTAAGTTCTTTAATAAGTTAACATTGCATACGTAAGGAGTGAGTAAGAATAAGAAAAGGAATAATTGACCCAAAAAAAGGAGGGTAACTTCCAGCGTGCATTGTTTATAATGTAGAAAATAATTGTTTGGGTTAAAATTGGTTGAATTAGGAAAGATATGATTGATCATCCTTAAGACAGCTTGTCTCAAGACACCTCCGACTCCTTGGTATATTTTGATGAATAATGATGGCTTTCTAGCCACGGATAAGTCAGTTACCCCCATGAACGATGAGTTTCTACTCCGTGTCATGTCTTGATGTTTCTACATAAGTTAGGATACCGTTTTTAATCCTAGGGGAGCCGCTCGGTTGTATGGGAAACTCGTTTGGTGTATGGGCACCCGGAACCTTGGGTGGGGGTTTATCCACTCCGGATTGTGAATAAGGAATGGGTGCCGTTTTTTCACCCTTAGGTGGTCTTGAGACAAGAAGAGTACTGGTCATGGTTATTATGGACAATGTTTTGATAGACAGTACCCTATCTTAAGTTTAAAGATGTCTGTTTGTTAAAAGAATGTTTTCAATACTGTTTTCAAGGGTTGTTTTAATAAAATCCTGTTATGAAGGATAAAAGAAATCATTATTTCAATTGTGATAAGAACGTGGTAGTAATTAAATAACAAAAGAATCATGTGTGAGTGCGGGGTGGTAAGTGGGGATTGACTAAGGCTGTCAATCATGGATGGGTGGACCTGATTAGTCAGGTAACTATCCATCCCTGCGCACTAAACATTTAGAAAACTTCTTCACTTGGAAGAGGAGTCCACCAGCGGTTGTGCCCTCACATCTGTTAGGGGGAAAAAAGTGTTGGTTGAGGATACCATAGCCCAATTGTGGCAGTTATAGGGCCGAAAAGTTTTTTTTTTTTTTTGGACTTTAAATACGTTGTCCCGTTTTTGCTGCGAGACAGGACAAGGTCTTCTTCTAAGGCTATAGACCCAAGCCATTATCAATGGTAAAGGTCTATTCCTTGGATTTTTCTTGTTTAGAGACTCTGATTTTTATCAGACCTAGAGACCTGTCAAGGATCCCATCCCGATCTTGGTATTGGCAGGTTGGGGATCTCACACATAAAACTTCGGACTTCGCTTTAAGCGGAAATACCCTGGAGTAATCATCAATGAAAGTCACGAAGTACAGGTAATTGCCCAAGGACGGAGTTTGCATGGACCCACAAACATCACTATGCACAAGCTGCAACTTGCATGTGGCCCTAACTGAACCATCCTTTGGAAACTTAGAACGCTGCATTTTTTACCCAAAATACAGCCTTCACAAACATGTTTGATAGGTGCTTCAAGAGGCGGCAAAGAAGCAACCATATCTCTATCAATGCGCATACCAAGTATATGACTTGCCTCACCCATGTCTTTCATGTCAAATGATTTTGCCATCTTTGACTTCAAAGCTTAAATTTCTTCCAAGTGCTTGCCAGCAATCAACATGTCATCCACATACAAAATAAGGATAAGCCAACTGCCATCCTTAGCCTTCTTTGTATATAGACAGTGATCGAACTCAGCCTTGAGAAAGCATAAACTTGTGGAACTTATGGTACCATGCCCTCGGTGATTGTTTTAAGCCATAAAGACTCTTTAACAACTGGCATAACAAATCTTCCTTGCCTTTCTCAACAAACCCTTCTGGCTGCTGCATGTAAATTTCCACATCTAAATCACCATGCAAGAACGTTGTCTTGACATCCATTTGGTGCAACACCAAATCTAATATGGCAACCAATGCAAGAAAGCATCTCAATGTAGTCATCTTGACCACCGGAGAGAAGACTTCATCAAAGTCAATGCCTTGTTCTTGCTTAAAGCCCTTGGCAACAAGCCTTGCTTTGTATGGAGAAAGATCAGATCACTTTGAGTTTGAAACTCAACAAACGGAGATAGCAACTACAAGAACTAGAAAAGGCACGCAAGAGTCTGCAGATCCAACCACGACATCTACCTCGGAGTCGACCAAAGACGAAATTCACCGTTGGATCTCAGAAGTCAAAGACCCGTCGCACAAGGCATATCTGCAATATGAATTGAAAGTGTTGAATCAGCTGCCCTCCTCATGATCACTCCAGATGAGGTTGTAAAAAATTTTGGGCACGAAATGATCGATCTACCGTTGATGCGGCAAGAGGTTCGATTATGGTAGCAAAAGATGCTCCCAGAAATTGAACCAAACAGTAGAGGGGATTACAGCGAGGTCCTAGTTACAGCTTTTCAGATTGAAACAATCCTTGACAATCAACCCTCTGGAGAAAGAAATGGTTCGATCAGCGAACGACTGATGAAACGTATTACAGGAATGCACCCCAACATCTCTGACTATCATGAGCGGTGATCTTATACCTGTAAACCCATTTACAAGGTAGATCCTTTTTGCCCTGTGGTAATTTAACTAGCTTCCATGTCTGGTTTTTATGCAGAGCTGTCATCTCTGACTGCATGGCCAATTGCCAATTCCCGGAGTCCTTCATTTTGCACTGCTTCCTTCTAACATGAAGGCTCATTGCAATCAGTCAACATGACATAGTTCATAGATGGAACAAACCTATCAGGAGGTCGCATGATACGTCCAGATCTACACACAATAGGTGGCTCAGGCTCAGCCACAACCTGTGGTTCCACTCTATCCTGTCCTTGCTCCTCTTGAGCCTTGACATTTTGTCTTGCACGTGCAGGTCCATCTTCTTGGAAGACAACTCTTCTAATCTCCTCAACCCTCTCTGGTTTAGAATGATATTTGGCTTCATTAAAGTGAACATCATTGCTGCGGATAACCTTTCTGGATTCGGGATCCCAAAGTCTATACCCCATCTCACCAGAATTACCATAGCCTAGAAAGATGCACTTTCTACTCTTTGGCTCAAGTTTGTTCCTAAATTCCTTTGGAACATGAGTATATGCCTCACAGCCAAAGACTCTGAGATGCTTGTATGAGGGCATTTTGCCTGACTATACCATCTCTGCCACTGAATCCTTCTGCAAAACCTTGCTAGGAGATCTATTTATAAGATGAACAGCTGTTGATATAGCTTCAGCTCAAAACCCATTTGGCAGTTGTGCATTAGACAACATACTTCTAACCTTCTCTCGTATGGTCCTATTCATCCTCTCAGCAACACCATTTTGAGGAGGATTGTAAGGAGCAGTAAGTTCACGTTTTATACCTTTTGACTCACAAAAGTCCTGAAAGGCCTTTGAAACATACTCTCCACCATTGTCAGTGTATAAGCATTTAAGCTTCTTGCCACTATGATTCTCCACAAGTGTCACAAACGTTTTGAAAACACTAAACTCTTCATCCTTGTGCTTGAGAAAGTAAACCCATACTTTCCTCGAGTAATCATCTATAAATGTCATAAAGTAAGAAGCTCCCCCTAGAGATAGGTTAGGCATAGGTCCACACAAATCACTATGAACAAGTGCCAACTGTGTATCTCTTCCACTGCTTCTATGCTTATGTGGCTGCTGTGTTTGCTTACCATACAGACAATGTTCACAGAATTCAAAATCATTAAATGACAAGCCAGGCAAATAACCATAACGAGACAAGATTTCCATTCCCTTATTGGACATATGTCCTAACCGGCTATGCCACAAAAAAACGTTCGGCTGCTCGGTTACATTGATTACATTTTTAGAGACATTTGATACATAAATCATGTAAAGTCCTCCAGACTTTACTCCATGTGCTACTGTCATAGAACCCTTGGATATCTTCCATGTTCTGTCCAAAAGTGGTGACGTAGCCAGCATCATCAAGTAAACCTGTGCTGATCAAGCTCTTTGTAATTGCGGGAACATGTCTCACATTCTTTAGCGTGAAAGAAGAGCCATTCTGAAACTTCAATTGAACATCTCCAACACCTAAGATCTCACATGTCTGCCCATTGCCTAGCCAAACATGATCTTTAGTGGTCACATAAGAGGTAAACCACTCCTTGTTTGGAGACACATGAAGTGATGCCCCTGGGTCTATAATCCAGTCACTCAGTGCATTTCCATCAGATGCTGTAAGAAGAGCTGAGTCCATTGTATTTTTCAAGAAGTAGATATCTCCTGACACTAGACTGTCATCCTCTGCAACAGTGTTTGTCACATTTATTTCTTGAATCTTCACTGAGGACTTGTTCTTCTCACCATGGTCTTCTGCTTTCTCTTTGCCTTTTTCTGCTTTCCATTCTCTGCAGTCTCTTTTCATGTGACCCTTCTTACCACAATGGTAGCGTTCTATGTCACTCTTGCCTTTAGCACTGCGGGACTTGCTACGAGACTGATCCCTCTTTCCACCTTTGTACTTTTCTTTGGTCCTTCCCCTGACAACTAAGGCTGTTCCTTTGCCTTTGTCCATTGTCTTTCTGTTGGTTTCTTCAGTAAGCAGACTGCCTTCGACACCTGCTATGGTCAAACCATCTGGAGGTTGAAAATTACTCAAAGCTGTGCGAAAAGTGTCCCAACTTTTCGGCAATGTAATCAACAGGAACATAGCTCTAACAGGTTCATCAAACTTGACACCTTGAGCTAGATGGTGTTGAATTCATTCAGATGATTGGACATAGGGGTCCCTTCTTTCATCTTCAAGTCAACAAGCTTCTTAAGCCAATATAACTGTGAAGCTGCACTCTGCTTCTCATAAAGATCACTCAGCTTTGTCCATGCTTGATAAGCCGACATCTCGTCTGCTACATTGAAGTAAACGCTTTTTGCCAAAGTCAGCATAATGGTAGAAAGTGCCAATTCATCCATTTCACTCCATTCATCTTCGTCCATATCTTCTGGTTTTATCCCTTGAGCTTTATAGGTTTTATCTGCTTCTTTTGTACCAACACATGCCAAATCTACTTCTTCCACAATGGGAAATTAGTTCCATCCAGCTTCTTGATATTGTAAAGAGCAGTGTCCTGTGATCCAGCCATAACTACGCTTCACAGTAGTTTACTTTCCTGGGAAAAATTCGGCAGAGTTTCCCTGTAAACTAAATATCTTCTGAACCAATATCAACCTGTCAAATGAAACCAATAAAGCTTCTTCAGATTCTGCAGAAATTTTGGCAGAGTCTCCTTTGTAAAATGGCTCTGGTGTACTCAAAAACAGACCAAAAACAGCTCAAAGAACCACTGTCTCTCTAACACTGTAAGCTGTGGGTACACCTGTCCTGCACCTGTACTGTCTCTCACTGTCGTGTCACTGTCCTGTAAGCATAGACTGCGACAATGCCTCAACGGTAGTAAAGCAAAGATGCAATCCCAACTGTCTAACTCACAGTCAATACATCCTAGCTGCCTATCTAAGGGTGCTCGAGGGATCGCTCCAAGACCTGTATCACCGAAAGGATCTCAACATTCGAGAATCCCCCAGCTCAATAAAACCTCACTCGACCCTCAACAAAGGCTGCAGTAAATCTGACAGTACATAGACTTCCCACAAAGTCATACATCCACAAATTCCCCACTGTATGCTGTAACCGCTGCGGTGGTTGTTTGCTGCGTGACTCACAACCAGCAAACCCTCAACAGACATACATCATCTCTGACAATACATCTCATGTGGAAGTACCTGCAATGTCAGGATGAAATCTAGAATATCAAGCAGCAAACACAAGCTACCTAATAAACTGGTGGATGTCGCCTACAGTCTGTGTGTAGATACGCCCGTGTCGTATGTGACACGCCTCCAAGAACTGTAAGCCGTCCTTCGTTGTGTAGATAGCCACAAATCAGCACTCTGAAAGTGCAGATATCCTCAACACTTGTAGTCGTAGGCCGAAACTCCAAATTTGCAGAGTCGGATTTGCACCCGCCAAGACCACGTAGTCGAAAATGGCCTGCGCAGATCTTTGTCGAAGCCGAACGGTGGCCGAGATGACCTCAGAATGAAATTCTGAGAACACCAAACCCTTTGGGCCGTCCCACAGGAATTGGGGCCGTGTCTTCGCCTGTCGAATCTCACTCCAATCTGAGCAGGTGACTCTGGCTACCTGCAAATGCTGCCCGAGCCTCGATCTGAGCTCTGATACCAGTTGAAGGAGTACGAGCGGAAGTGCGACGCGAGAGAGAGTGCGAGAAGAAGAGCACGATGATATGGTGAACTCGCTGTACTGTAATGTGTAGAGCATAGTGAGTTCTTATTAGGTTTTTACAAAAGAATATGTGTACATACCTGGCGGCCCGCCCACTTACCTGGGCGACCACATTGGGCTTTATACCCCAACAAATTTAACTACAAGTCCAAGTCTAGCAAGTGCAGATACAGAAAAAAGATTCTTCTTGATCCCAGGTACATAAAGTGCATCAACAAGTGTGAAAGAACTGCCATTTGCAGCAATAAGCACAATCTTTCTAACTTCTTGAACTGGATAAGAGGCATTGTTGGCACAAGTGACTGAATTCCCATGAGGGGCAGACTCGAGAGAGGTGAACAATTCACAGTGTAAGGTAATGTGCTTTGTAGCACCACTGTCAAAATACCACACATGTGAATCTACAGCAACTGACAAGCATGCATCATGGACAACAAAATTGTAAGGGCACTCTGCGCTAAAAGCCCATTCTGCATCAACATCAACATCACAGTCTCCTTTCATAGAAGACTCAACAATGGTTGCATTTGTAGTGGAACCAGCATTTGGAGTGGAGCCACCCTCTTTCTTCTTAGCCTCTTTGGCCTTCAACTTAGGACACTGCTTGATCAAGTGATCATTTGCTTTACAGTAATGGCAACGCATCTTCTTTTTGCCCTTATCACCAGAATTTTTAGACAAATTGCTACTAGGAAAAGCATTAGGAACAGAATTTTTGCCACACGTAGCAGAATCATAAGAAGTGGCTGCATTGCCGTTACCACCCTTTCTTTGAGAAGCAATAAAAGCATGTTCAACTGCACACTGCCTAGTCCTATTTTTCTAGAAAGTGACTCTTGCAACAACAATGTGCATAATGCATCAAACTTGACAACTTCAGGATTTCCTTGGGTCATAAGTCTCCAAGTACTAGAAAAAGTACGGCAAGAATCTGGTAACCACTAGATTATAATATGAGGAGAGGGACACCTTTTATATTTTTGTTAATATCAATCTATTTTTCTACGTAACGTAGGCTCTTCTCTCATTGGAGGAGCTTATTTTCCTCTCTCTTCCAAAAGGCCCTCCAAAAGACCTCCGAAATCTCCATATATATGTGTTAGTGATGTGTGTGAACACACTAGGACCGTCGGGGCATTTTTTCCCTCTTTAGGAGGTTTTTCCCCCCGTGCATTGTATATACGCCCATCACTCTAGGGCTATCTATCTTTCCATTGCATACGAAGAAACACACTCTCTATTGTGTGCCTTGAGCTTCCTTTCGTCTTCTCCAAGCTGTGTGTGTTTCTTTGCAACCCTCATTCCAACAATTGGTATCAGAGCAGGTCACGTCCTCCTGGGCTTAGTCGCCGGCTCCTCCAGCACACGCCTGCTCACTTTCTCCGATTTCAGTGAGCTTTAGCGAGCGTTCGCAGGTCGACAAATACTTTGGGCAAGCTCGTAGAGCTTGGTCTGCTCAGATTTTCGATTTGGGCTCATTTCGGCCTCCGTTTCCACTACAGGCAGTACTGCACAGGCTATTTCTTCATTTTGTGCAGAATTTTTGTGAGTGCCTTTTTTTTCATAACAGATGCCTTATAGTCTTCTACGGTTTGTGCTATATAGCACAGGTTGTTCCCGCCCCGTTTCTCCTATTTTCGGGCAGTTTTCACATCAAGTGCAACATTTACCATGGCTGACAACAACACAGATGTGTTCAAGATGTTTGCTGCCGAGGACAGGTTGGATGGGGACAACTACCCTATGTGGGCTTATATGATGCAACATGTTCTTGTGCCAAAGGGCGTCTGGAACATTGTGCACGGCATTGATGTACATCCTGGTTCTGAGGATGTAGGCGATGTTGAGGATGTTGCAGGTCTTGCTGCAAGGATTGCAGTTGTTAGAGTTGTTTTGCCTACGGTAGAACAAGCTCGTTGGGATGTTAAGGATGCGCAAGCACATGCATTGATTGCATTGTCTGTGAAGCGCACCATTGTTCCTCACATTCGTTCAGCAAAATCTGCAAAACAGGCTTGGGATATTCTAGCAGGTCTTTATGCAAGCCGCAATGAGGCTAAAATTTCTTTGCTGCGTAAAGAGATGGAGTCGAAGATTATGCATGAGGAAGATGATATGGAAACTTTCCTTGCTAGTGTGAAGGATATCAATGAGCAACTTATTTCTGCAGGTGAAGTTATTTCAGACAGTTCCCTTGTGCATACTGTTCTTGATGCCTTACCAGATTCTTACCAGACTTTTGCTAGTACTTGGAGACTTATGACCCAAGGAAATCCAGAAGTTGTCAAGTTTGATGCATTATGCACATTGTTGTTGCAAGAGTCACTTTCCAGAAAAAACAGGACTAGATAGCGTGCAGTTGAACAAGATTTTATTGCTTCTCAAAGAAAGGGTGGTAACAGCAATGTAGCCACTTCTTATGGTTCTGCTGCGAGTGGCAAAAATTCTATTCCTAATGCTTTTGCTGGCAGCAATTTTTTTGGAAATTCTGGTGATAAGGGAAAAAAGAAGATGCGTTGCCATTAGTGTAAATCCAATGATCACTTGATCAAGTCATGTCCTAAGTTGAAGGCCAAAGAGGCTAAGAAGAAAGAGGGTGGTTCCACTACAAATGTTGGTTCAACTACAAATGCAGCCATTGTTGAGTCTTCTGCGAAAGAAGACTGTGTTGCTGTTGTTGATGTAGAATGGGCTTTTAGCGCAGAGTGCACTTACAATCCTGTTGTCCATGATGCATGCTTATCAGTTGCTGCATATTCACATGTGTGGTATTTTGACAGGGGTGCTACAAACCACATAACCTCACATCGTGAATTGTTTACCTCTCTAGAGTCTGTCCCTCATGGGAATTCAGTCACTTGTGCCAACAACGCCTCTTATCCAGTTCAGGGAGTTGGAAAGATTGTGCTCACTGTTGCTAATGGCAGTTTCTTCACACTTGTTGATGCACTTTATGTACCTAGGATCAAGAAGAATCTCTTGTCTATATCCACACTTGCTAGACTTGGACATGTAGTCAAATTTGTGGATGACAGATGTACAGTTCATGATCTCAGTTTTGGTGATGAAATTGTTGCATCTGGGCTTTTGTGCCGTGGGCTGTATAAGCTCACTTTGTATGACAAGTGTGGACAAAATTTTGCAAATGCTGTTGCAGATTCAAGGGCTATTTCAGATGCAAAACATTGGCATGCACGTTTTGGTCATTTGAATTTTTCCAGTTTGCTGCGCTTGTAGAAATCTGATATGGTTGCTTCTTTGCCGCCTCTTGAAGCACCTGTCAAACATGTTTGTGAAGGCTGTATTTTGGGTAAGATGCAGGGTTCTAAATTTCCAAAGGATGGTTTATTTCGGGCCACATGCAGGTTGCAGCTTGTGCATAGTGATGTTTGTGGGCCCATGCAAACTCCGTCCTTGGGCAATTACCTGTACTTCGTGACTTTCATTGATGATTACTCCAGGCATGCATGGGTATTTCCGCTTAAAGCGAAGTCTGAAGTTTTTATGTGCTTCAAACAATTTCTGGCTTTGGTTGAAAATGTCTCGAAATGTACTATGGGCACCCTCCGTTTCGATCGAGGGGGGGAGTATATGTCTCATGAATTTAATGCATTTCTGGCTAGTCGTGATAAAACACCAATGTACAATGCCTTATACACCTCAGCAAAATGGTGTTTCTGAGAGGAAAAATAGGTCACTGACGAAAATGGCACGATGTATGGTCAAAAGTCAAGCTTTGCCGCATTCTTTTTTGCTTGAGGCCATCATGTGTGCCACTTATGTACTTAACAGGTGTCCTACAAAAGCTTTGCAGTCTATTACTCCATATGAAGCATGGCGTGATAAAAAGCCATCTATTGAGCACATGCATGTTTTTGGTTGTCTGGCATATGCTTTGGTGCCACTAGTGCAAGATGATAAGGCTGTCAAATGTATTTTTGTTGGTTATAGTGCTGAAAGAAAAGGTTACAGGTTGTATCATCCGCAAACAAAACGTATTCTGGTTTCACGGGATGTAGTGTTTGTGGAAGATTCTGTTCAGCCCTTGTTGTCATGTACTAGAGACAGTAATGTAAGCTCACAGGACATTTATGACACTTTTTTGCCTCTTATCAGTGGTGGAAATATGAATGTAAGTTCCAATGAGGCAAATGTACAGCCTATGGGGGTTTCTGAAAATGTTTTAGATTAGCCTATTACTGATGCAGATGTACATGATATACTTGATGAGGAAAGGGCTGAAAATGAGCAGGCTAGAGGTATGCCAAAATGGCTGGTGCACACTTTGCGTGACAGTAAACTGGATGCACCTTTGTCTAGTCGTACTCATTCAGGATCTCGCCATGCATCTTATGCATCAGATTGTTATGCTTTGGCTGTGTCTAGCTTACATGATGTTAAGGAGCCTCTGTCTTTTGATGAAGCACAGAATTTAGAAAATTGGATGGCTGCCATGCAATCAGAAGATGATGCACTTATAGAAAATGACACATGGACTTCATGTGATTTGCCTCCTGGCAAAAAGGCCATTGGTATGAAGTGGGTTTACAAGTTGAAACGCAAGCCGGATGGTGAGATCAATCGCCATAAGGCTCGACTTGTTGTAAAGGGTTATGCACAGCAAAAAGGCATAGATTATGAAGAGACTTTTTCTCCCACTTGTCGTATGACTACTGTGCGTTTTCTATGTGCATTGGCAGCTCATTTTGGTTGGGATGTACATCAATCAGACATTGTTACTGCTTTCTTGAATGGTGACATATTTGAGGAAGTTTATGTAACGTAGCCTCACGGTTTTGTCATAAAAGGACAAGAGGACAAAGTGTGCAGATGTAAGAAGGCTTTGTATGGGTTGAAGCAATCTCCTCGCGCTTGGTATGAGAAAGCTGACACTCATTTGGTTAAACGAGGCTTTCGTAACAGTCCAACAGAAAGCACATTGTATGTGAAGCGTGAGGGTGATGTACTTCTCATTGTGGTTCTTTATGTTGATGATTTGCTGATCACTGGACCAAATGAGAGACATATTGCTGAATTTAAGGCTGATTTGAATGCTACTTTCAAGATGAAATATTTGGGGTTGTTGCATCATTACTTGGGTATACAGTTTAAGCAGTGTGATGGTGGTATTGCCTTGTGTCAGAAAAGTTACATAGAGACATTGCTATGTAAGTTTGGACTTGAGGATTGCAATCCTATTGCCACTCCCATGGAAACAGGTTCTGAAGTTGAGTCTACATGATGCTGGCAATCCTGCTGATGTCACTCTTTACCAAACTGCTGTTGGCTGCCTCATTTATGTATGCAACACGAGGCCAGATATTCAGTTTGCAGTCTCACAGGTCAGTAGATTTATGCATAGCCCAGGGTCTAAGCATTGGCAGGCTGTCAAGAGGATTTTCCGCTACCTTAGTGGCACTTTACATCTTGCTTGTTTTATCCCAAGGGGGGATCATTGCCGTCAGACTTACATGCTTTTTCGGACTCAGATTGGGCTGGTTGTTTTGACACGCGAGTGTCCACAAGTTTGTTTCATGCTTGGCAGTTCATGTATATCATGGTTGAGCAAGAAGCAACCTACTGTGGCCACTTCGAGTTGTGAGGCTGAGTACAGGGCAGTATTCACAGCTACAGTTGAGTGTGTATGGCTCAGACGCCTTATGGCTGATTTGGGTGTTGAACACAACACTGCCAACACTATCTACACTGACAGTCAGAGCGCATTGGCAGTTGCGAGGAACCCAGTTTTTCATGCTCGCACAAACCACATTGAGGTGCATTACCACTATGTCAGGGAGAGGCTCTCAGCAGGAGAGATCAGCTTGGCTTATGTGCCAACACAGGACAACCTTGCATATCTTTTCACAAAGGCATTGTCTCGTGAGAAGCTTGAAGCTTTCCGCAAAGCTTTGGGCTTACTCCCCTTTGTGGCACTTTCCTTTACTCATGTGCCAGCTCTCGTTCACCGCATCACTCCAGGGGGGATTTGTTACCATATACATGTGGTAGTGATGCGTGAACACACTAGGACCGCCGGGGCATTTTTTCCCTCTTTAGGAGGTTTTTTCCCCGTGCATTGTATATACGCCCATCACTCTAGGGCTATCTATCTTTCCATTGCATACTAAGAAACACACTCTCTATTGTGTGCCTTGAGCTTCCTTTCGTCTTCTCCAAGCTGTGTGTGTTTCTCTGCAACCCTAATTCCAACAGTAAGAATACTCTCCTATGGTCAAAACAACTAAAAACAGTGATTTAAGCACTCAAATTTGCAATTAAGACTCACTAACACGTAGTCGCATAAACCACAACAAAACTGACAATGCTTACACTAGAATGAAAGAGCAAAGAAAGAGGAACACAATGTACATTTTAGGATTGAAAATAGATAACCCATTCATTAACTGCGATGATTACAAGTTGGAGCAGCTCATAGCTTGAGCGTACGTTTTTTGAGCTCCCTTCTTCTTCTAAAGATAAGCCTCCTTTCACATTAAGGTTATTGACCTTTATACCTAGGGAATTCTAAATGGCCAGTGGCCGGTTCACATGGACCTTTACAATTGTCATGACAGAATTACAACTCAGGGAATTGATCCACTACTCTGGAATCAGGATTACATAGAGTATTACTACACTAGCTCAGAAAACTAATAGAGTACAAATGTGGGGTCTGGCTATGTGTCCGACCAGTTGGTCACCGTTTGATATGTCCTCAAACAGCAGGTGATCGAGGAAGCCCAAGAGGAAGCGTGCATTTGTGCTTTGAATAAGAGAGCAACACAACACTCAATTCCTCAAGTTCTACCCTCAATACCCTCTAATTCAACCCGTAGCAAATGATGAGGTGGAGACCGATGA
Organism: Adiantum capillus-veneris; assembly: GCF_014529385.1. Taxonomy (NCBI): domain Eukaryota; kingdom Viridiplantae; phylum Streptophyta; class Polypodiopsida; order Polypodiales; family Pteridaceae; genus Adiantum; species Adiantum capillus-veneris. The sequence continues at coordinate 18,230,895 of NC_140938.1, forward strand.
TGAATGGCTATATGGACTTGATATGCGGGTCACAGTGAATGTGAAAGAGAATTACATGGTCAATGCCTTAGAAGCTACAGGTGCCAGAGTCAATGCAGTCAGCTATTCTACTTATTAAAAAGTAACTACTCAACCACGTGAGGATTGTTGGTCTACTGTCAAGAGATGCAACAAAAAGTAACTCCAACTTTAGGGAAAATCAACTTGAATATCATTGTTTATGTATTCTTTTGCCCCCATACTTTAATATGAACAAAGACTTAATATTGGGAGTTCCATGGATGCGTACCTAAGAAGCAATCTAAGATTGGGATGTCAAAATTTTTGAGCTTACACTTAAAGGAAGACATCTAAAGGTGCCATTTGCATACGCAAGGAATATGGAAAGCAAGTCTTGGTGACTTCTAGTTAACAAGACACGAGCCGTCTGATTCACTTACAATGGCTGCTTTGCAGAGATCTCTTCTCACGTCATAACATGCAGTGAACCGGAAAATTTTGATACCTAAAGTCAGCTCATCAATCACCTCAACAAAATGGGTACCTAAAAAGTGACGTATACAAACTAGCGTATTGTGGCACATCAACCACATCAGCGATGAAGATTGCAATTACAAATGACAAAGTGGGTTTGGAACCTAAGCTGAAACCTATCATCAAGTCCAATTGAAGACTAATTTAGCAAGATTTTTCCATGCAAAACCAAACACAATCAAGTACAAATGGGTTCCATCATCCACAACCATGCCCACTGATTTCAATACTCCTGCTACGGATTGTGTGTATTACACAATCAAACAACAAGCTCAACTACTACAAGATTTACTCTTCAATAGAGTTCCAACATAGCATACCTCTCCATCAACAACCCTTGAGTACACTACTCAAGACCCACCTCTTGCAATACATAGTATGTTTACATGCATAGACATCAATAGCATGATAGGGCCAATCTTGGCCATGCATAGACATAATTTTTATCGCCATACATTGCACAAATTGGGATGTATCCTATTGTCTTGAAAAAATTGAGCAAGGAGGGGGGGAGACATTCTAGATGTCAACCCAAGCATATGAACTTGATAGAGAAAAGGGCAATGTTTTAAAGTAATTGTGTTAATGTGTAAGTTTTTTTGGGAAAATTAGATGAGATGCCCTGATAACTAGGTGATAACCCCTAGGTGTGTGTATATATTGTAAGTACAATTCATAAAAGCCAAAAATATTACAACTTTTACTCTTGTTGTGTGTTTTCAAGCCAAAAAGATGATCAAAATGGAGCAATTCACAAAAATATGGCCAAATGATCAAATTAGAAGTATTTTCATATTTTTGAGCGAGGAATGAAAGTTTTATGAGTGGTTGGGATAATTTTATTCAATTATTGTTAATAAAAGCTAATAAAGGTTCAAAATAAGTAAATAAATAAGTAGGAATGTCATAATTGGAATTTGACTTCAAACGCCAAATCTTGAAGTTCAATGGAACGACCATAAAAATGTTGGGGTATTTTTGATCAAAAAGTTTGACGGCCACTCCGACTCACCAATAGAAAGGTCCTCAGGCCTTGTTTTTCAAAAAATTTGGATCCCAATATATGTTGTGAAGGCTACTTGGCTCAATGGGTAGGTACACGATGGGGGGTGTCAGGAAAGCCCAAGTATGCATAGTCCTTCAGGCCATTGCTACTCTCATTTGCATTCTAGTCCCTTGAGAGAGAGCTCCAACTAGTGGTTTTTGGACCTTTTGCACGCTTCTATGCACAATCTGTCGGTTCTTACTCACTCCAATCATGAGGGGTAAGGTCCTAGCTATATCAAAAAGCATTTTGATTACCACTTTGTCCACCATCAAAGCCATAGGGCCCGGACAACACAGGGCAATCTGGGAATTTTTGAGAACAAGGAAGCTTACACCGACCACATCGGACATCCAAATTACACCAAAATTGAACCATAGACTCACCTCTAGTATGAGAACACAATAGCAAGCTCCAAAGTGCAAAACTTGACCAAAAACCTGATCTAGTATCTTAGGCGTGCCGAAGATAAAAGTTTCAGAATTTGACCAGAATTGACCCATGTGTAGAGGCCATCATGTAGAAGAACTGTAGAGAATTTGGGGTGCATCAAAGTCCATCGCATCATCAGGATAGGGCAAAATAACCATATTACCACCGCGAAGTGACATTTTGCACTTCTGTGCAAAATATTGATATGTTTGCCATCAAAGTCAAGAGGGGCACTCTATACACTTTGCCCGACTTCTACTAACCTTCAATGGGCCCACAAACACAGGCTAGTGACCCAGATCAAGCTCTACTCAAAAAGGGACAACCAACTTCACCAGGATCAACACTACAAGATACAGAACCGGGCCATCACCTACCTTAACTTACATATTAGAAGCTATATAAAGCAAGTTGAGGGCATAAATGACAATAAAATGCAAAGTTTATCTTAGGCGTGCTTAAGATAATCTTCCATGATTGAAGCACTTTTTACACATCTTTTCACATAAGCAAAATCCCCTTAGCTGACACATTCTATCGAGAATTTTGTTTTTATTGTACCTTGATTGTTGTATTAGCTTTTCTACTTGTTGGGAATTGTTGGAAGAAGGCTTACAACCGTAATTGATGATTTTGACTTAGAATCTCTCATCCACTTTGGGAGCTCCAAAGAAGAAAACTATGAAGGCAAAGCTAGCCAAGATTTCATCGTATCAGATAGAAGAAGATTCCCTAAAGGAGGCCAATGTACATGGCTAGCCAAAGAATACCTAGAGAAGTGTACCCAAAGATGCATCTTTATGCTAAGTAGGATGTATTTCATCTTGAATGTATGCTACTTAGCATACATATATGCTGCTTCATGAAAAGAAGCATACATGCAATAGGACTCGTCTAGCTGGCATACACTTCTAAACTATGTGCGCTACCTAGAAAACCAATGCTACTTGGAATATATGTATGTTACCTAGAAAACAAATGTTGTATTGTTGAGCATACTTCAACAAAGAGCTTGTATCCTAGTTAGCATAGACTCCTAGATCGGCATTTGCTAGCTAGCATACTTTTGAGAGAAGATATTTGCCTACGTAGGTTTTCTACGTACTCTTTCTCTTCAAATCTTTGCTTTGATGTGCCTATGTAACAAACAAGACATTTTTGTTTTGTTAAGCATCCTTCATATGCTAATGAACATCCCATGTATGCTATTAAGCATCATGTGTATGCTAAATAAAAATAGGGGTAATGGGCACAAGGCATGTGCTCACAAACATTCCACATATGGTAAAAAGCAAAGTTTTGGATTAGGCATGAAACATGTGCTATCAAGAATCCCCAAGTATGCTAACTAGCATAGGCATGCGCCATCATGTATCTTGTATGTGCTAAAAAGCATCTTGTATATGCTAAAAGAAAGAACACATTGTATTGGGCATAGGTTAAGAAGCATGCTAGAATATTATTGTAGTTAACATGCACGGTAGGAATGCTAACAAGCATAGCTGGTACGCAAGGTTATAGCATAGTTCGCATAAAAGAAATTATTGCTTATGTCAACAAGCACATGATGTGTTAGCATGCACATAATAGTATTGTAGGTATGTTAATTGGCATAGCTAGTAGACAAGTTTATAGCATACTTCACATTAAAAAAAAGCATTGCTTATGTTAGAATGCACGTAATAGGATTATAACATGGAAAGCTATTGGAAGTAATCTTGTGAGTTGTAACATGCATGGTAGGTATGCTAACTAGCATAGTTAGTAGGCAAAGTTATAGCATAGCTCGCATAAAATAAATCCATGCTTATGTTAGCATGCGCATAATAGTATTGTAGCAAATAGTGTTAGACTTACTATTCAAATAAACTACATATGCTAACACATATAGTATGATAGCATGCATCTTATTTACAAAATTTCATGCAGTATGAGGCTATTCAGAGTGAGTTATTTATGTGTTGAAGAATCACATTACTCCCTAGTTCCATGCTCTAAATACATAATGATATTGCAAGCATCCTTTTGTGTATATGAACTATAATCTATTAGACAAGACTCCTTGTGATGTGAATTTATATAAAATGAGGTTGCCTAACTAGAGTAGTCCAAATTTTGTTTCCCATTTTAGTGAGTTAAAGATGTTGAAAAATATTATTTGCTAAGGACAGATGCAAAATGTCAGCTTGGATCTATCCAAATATGCCCATGATCATAATTAGTAAATTGTCTTTCGGACTCTTTCTTTCCTTGCGACTTCAACTTCCCTTTCCATAGAGACTAAACTAGTGGTGGAGAATATCTTGATAGCAGTGCCATACTTGGATAGCCTTATATTTTTTAGAAAGAGAGGGGGAGAGAGAGAATAACCAAGGAGAGAGAAGCTAATTAATGATCACCAAAACAATAATAATGCCCAATGTACTTGATGGAAAGGTGGCTTATATAGCCAAATGCATACAAACTTGCAAGACAACTACTTAGATTAGTGGATAAGGAGCTAGCATAGAGAGATTCCCATTAGTAGAAGCTCTAGATAGTGAGATACTAGTATGTAATGACCCTTAAGCTCATGGATGAAAAGAGCAGTCTAGATGATATCCAGTGGAAAAGAAATGAGTAAACATGGTAGAAATAAGGAAAAAACTATCATGGTCTCTACTAGATTTAAAGATGATGTGCCTCAACATGATCAAAAGCAAACAACTTTCACATCTCAAATGATGAAAAGAAGCTACCATTGCTAAGAGGAAACATAGTAATTCAAAGGTTGTGCTACACATGAGCTTTAGGCTCAACTTGATAAATGGCCAATATTCCCTCCTCTTTTGAGACCAAATACTTAGGGAAAGAGAAAGAAAAAATTCCCCCACCAAGACTACTCTCTAGAAACAATCTTTAGTGCAATACTGAATGTGCATAGGGTTGCTTGCATCCTCCATTGAGACATGCACATTGTCTAAGATTTTTCTATGATACCATATTTATAGAGATAAAAACCTCGAGGAAGAAAGCCTTTGATTTATCAAAGACATGAAACTAAAAACCTAATTCATGAAGCTTAAGGTGTCCTCTCTATAAATTGATTCAAGCATTAATATCATGAATTTCTTCATAGAAACCTCCTCATTTGCTTGATTTTGTGTAGCAGGATGTTGAGCATATTGTATGTCTCATAGCATGTCCAAAATCTTGGAGCATTGGTGCCACAAGCCTTTTTGAATATTCTTTTAGTAAAAAAGGGTTTGATAAAAGGTCAAAATCTATATTTTGTCTTTGCTCTTCTTTCATAATAATAACATACTTGAAATTGAAAGAGAACTCAACATTTGAGAAGGAGTTCTCCACTTGGATGTATTGGCCTCTCAGGTAGGTGTCTACTTGTGGTACTTTGTTTCATTATGCTCTTAGCTAGATATATAGCTCCCGAGGAGGTCTCAAACTACCATTGTGCACGTGTATAAGGATATCCATAGGCACATATTTAAAGCGCCTTGGCCTCAATTTTACAAGGTGCCCCCAAAAGAATATGCTTTCAAAAGCTCTAAAGTGAATCTTTTAATAACTGACGCAAAAGCTCTCAGTGTCTATCCTACCACATGAGCAATGTGCGGAAAATGTTTTCCACACGAATTGTGCCACATTTTGTGCTCAATTTGGACTTGAATCTGGTTGACCATTCTGTTCACAAGCTCTCCTCTCATCTTTCAATCTAGTAGCAATCATGCCACATCACCAAGTTGTGACATACATAAGTTTTTACCATCTTTTGCAACTTATCCTCCTATAATCGCCTTGCAGTCTCAATGCAAGATGTCACCAATAGGAGCATAAAATTATGGCTCTCCTTTTCTGATAGATCAAGATATTGGAACCGTATCACCATAGATAGGCATAAAATTGGGATCGCCAATGAAATTAAAGCAATTAAGGCTCCCAATAAGAGATAAAGTAAGCCTCCTGATAAGAGATCTCTATAGCGGAGTATTTCCATCACAAGTCCAAGAATGTGTGAGCTAAAATCACAAAACAAAGTGATCAAGGTTGCTTATCTTTAAACTATATTTTGAGAACATTGCCAATAAGGGAAGGTAGACTAGTATGCACAATTGTCCAGACTCCAAAAGAAGCTTCCTTATTTGTATTGTTTGTTCTTGGAATTTTCTCATGTTCAAAATGCTCTGATTTTATAATATGTATGGTAGGTGCTTGAAAGGAATGCTACATTGGCAGAGTGTGGCAAGCTTTAGAGTCTTTGACGGTTTTGAAGACAAAAATGCAAGGGATATTCCCTTTTCAATTCATGAGAAGAGGATCCTTGAGTGGTGAGAGGAGAGGATACAAGTGTAACATGCATAGCCTTCACCAATATAGTGCACTCTCATAGCACAAAATAGGAGGTCTTTCAAAAATTAATGGGCTAGGCCTTATTTGTGTTAGGCCATATGCTTTTGATGTTCAAGGAAATATTTTGCATAACATGCTAATCAATACAAAGAGAGAGAGAGAGAGAGAGAGAGAGAGAGAGAGAGAGAGAGAGAGAGAGAGAGAGAGAGAGAGAGAGAGAGAGAGAGAGAGAGAGAGAGATTGTTTTGGTGGAGCTAATTCTCACACTATGTATGAGCTCCTTATCATTCTGTATTATCAATAAGAAAGAATGAGATTAGGATTAGTGAGTGGTTAGTTTGTGATGGTATTGGCCTAATGGCCTTTATTCCCAACAACCTCCCACTTAAAAGGCCAATGTGCCAATAAGCAAAGAAAGGGGTACGGAGGGTTTGATGGCACTACCCAAAACCCATCAAGTCATGACGGTATGCAATATACTCAGGAGGTAAACCCTTCCTGAGAAGGTTAACAAGGTTGTCATGTGTGTTCACCCTGACAAGCTATGGATGCACTTATTCTCAAGCATATCCCGAATGAAATGAAACTTGGTCTCAATAGCACTTTAATTGTCACAATGCAACATCAAAATCTCGGCATTAATGTCCAAATTTCCTACTAGAAAAGCAAGCCAAATAGCTTCTTTGCAAGCTTTAGAGGTGGTTAAATATTTTGCCTCAGTGATTGATTGAGTAATGTAGTCTTTCAAATGATATCTCCATGATATTCCACCCCCAAGAAATGTGAAAACATAGCCACTAGTGGACCTTCTATTGCCCACATTCCCTACATTATCAGAATCTATGTATCCTTTTACACATGCCTCCTTGATCCCAAAACATAAGCATTTGTCCTTTGTACTACTCAAATATCACATCACCACTTTCACTGCCTCCCAATGCTTCTTAATAGGATTAAACATGTATTTGCTAACTATTCCCACTGCAAATGCAATGTTTGGATGTGTAGAAATCATGGCACACATCAAGCTATCAACATTAGATGCATAAGTGTCGGCCGACTGAAAAACCTCACCATATCAATGCTAGCAAAGTGAGAACCACAGACATAAAATGTCAATCTGTGGGACGTAGCAACCCGACTAGTGCATGGAGGCTACAAGAGATAGCTAATCTCTTGGAAATCCCAATTCTAATGTACTCTTACCTAGATCGGTCTTAGATGTGTGTCAAACATCAAAAGCCACTTTCCTTACCACAAGCTTAACCCGATGAATTTGTATAGCTATGAAGCTCCAAATGCAATGACACTTACTAGAGTATCATCAACATTCTCATATGCTCAAAAGTCATTTTTGACACTAAAAACAAATCCTGCCAAAGATAAACAACCTATTTTGGGCAAGTCGATTTTAGTCTTTGAAGCACTCTATAGCTTCCTTAAGACGTGATCTATCTATTTCTATGGTCCAAAACCAATTTGGATGTGTGTATTGTGTGTAGGGAACGAAAATAGCTAGTAGACAAGCACGACTAAAACCACAACTTCATCACGTAAAACTTACATAGAAAGGGAGATCTTTCCCCTGTGAGTGCATTGGTATGCTCAAAATCACAATGCAACACCGCATGAGGGAGACACAAACACTTGAAAAATAGAGAACTCATAGTATTGTACTACAACGTATGCTCATTTTCATTATCCAAAAACGTAGATCAAAAGTTACAAAACTTGGATTTTATACCTTAGCCAAGGTTTAAGAAATGGATTCCTAGCTAATTGGGCTCAATGATAAAGCTTAGGAAGTGAATTTGACAATCTTTAAACTTTCATGGGATTTCTCATTAATGATGAAGTTGTGTCGTTTGCAACATAGCTACTTAGGGTGCTAAGTACTGTTTGGGATTTTTGGCTTTAGTCCTCTTTGCATGTTGTTGAGTCCTTGTTGATACTTGAGTCAAAAGTTCTTTGTCTTTTGTAGACATGAACTGCATGGTGATTTTGTTCTTTTGCTCATTATCGAATGGCTTACAAATTGAGCTCATAGATTTGTGATGACTGGGCCCAAATATTTTGTTTTTGTATGTGAAAAAACCCATATAGAACGCTTCTTCAAAGTTTTCATGTAGTAAGAGGGTAATAATATCACCCTGGCATAAAAAAAACATGGAGCACTTTCTCAAAAGTTCCCTGACAAATCATAGCATAACCCTTTATTGCTTTCAAGGAAGGACATCCAGGCTACATCTGTCTACTCTGTGGGATGGAAGGTTTGTAGGCATGTAAGTAGTATCTTCAAGATCTTGACCAACATAATTCAAGCCAAGTATAGTATTCTGCGGAAGAGTTGGATAGTTGATGAGAGGTTTTCCACCATGTAATCTTAAATGGGATTTTTGTTCGGTGGTGGTGGGAACCTTGGATAGTTTATCCAGGTTGGCCTCTTCTGTTGTATGATAGAGTGTTGTTGCCTGCTTAAAATTCTGGAACGGGACACTACACAAGATCTTGTTGTATACTCGGTGATGCATTGGTGTATCCGATGAGATATCTGGGGTGTCGGTTCAACCAGATCTCATGCCACTTGGGATGTACCATTGTAATGTTGGCTGCAATATCCTTGAGAAATATTTCTTTGATTTGTAACACTTTGAAATTGATTGGGAAGGGAAGAGCCTGGTGATGCCATTCTTCATTAATATTTTTGCTAGTGTGAGAAAATTAACATTGATGTAATGCATGATCCTCTCCTCCCATTGCATAACTTATTTCCATATTTGCTCTTGTTTATCTTCCACTTATTTCTTTAGCGTGGCCTCTTGATCTATAGTTAAGCTTTTGGGGGGGCAAAGGTTTTGGATTCTTCTTGGGTAATCACAAGCTCTGGGAGATTGCCTTCTTGATTGTTGGCTTCTTCAAAGTTCATAAACTGCAAGGCATTTGTATCTCCCATTGTTGTGTGTGGTTGATCTTCCCATGATGTGGATGCTTGAGAATTAGTAGCCTCTTGAGATTTGCTAAGTTCTTCCTTCAACTGAGTAATTGCCTTTTGGTAGCTCTCTTCCCGCTACATGAACTCAATGGAGAGTTCGCGGTGCTGCATTTTCTCTAGCTTTATATCCATTTCAAAGTTTGTCAAAGCTTGATCTTCTTCTTCACACTACACTCTCTCCCTCATCTCTCCTAATTCTCAAGCTTTCCATAGCTTGAATTCCTTTTGCCTCTCACCATTTTCTCATAGCCAAATTGGGGGTCTTCACAAGCAAAGCGAAGAGCCAACTACATCCAAAGCAAGGAGAAGACTAGACCATACACACACTAAGGTGATGTTTTCTTGTTCTTTTTATGCTCTTGAATTTGCTTGAAAGTGATCTACTTTCATGCTTACATAAATTTATGCTTAAGCTCTCATTTTTCCATAAGCAAGCCTTTTGGTTGGGAAGAAGAAATAACTACTTAATTTTGTTATTTCCCTCTAATTATTGTTCATTACTAATCATAACTAACCATGTTACTAACAACTAATCCTGATGTTATTTCAAGTTTCGTTGTTTCAAGTTCTCTAGATTACCAAGCAAATATGGCATAGAGAGAGTAGAAAGCACTCTCTTTAACCATAGGTTACTGAAGATCATACTTATATTTCAAGTTCCGTTCTCTAGATTACTACACTAATATGGCATAGAGAAAGTAGAAATCACTCTCTTTAACCATAGGTGACTGGAGATCATACTAGAATAGCATGCATGTTGGATGATGACTAATATCTATACATATCCTTAAACCCCACCAGAAATATATTTTTCTATTTTTAAGATGCACGAGATAATTGCCACATAATCACGGGCAATGAAGTATTGGAAATTTTTGGAATTAATCATTTTATTCAAAGTGGCATTATAATTTACTCTAAAAAGAATGATCTTATGAAATGTTCACAAGTTTTTCTTTAAATTTAAGAAATAGGATTTTTCTTCTTTCAAAGAGAAAAAGAGCATGTGTGTAAGATTTGTTTAGTGATACCCATAAAGTTAATACTAATTCTCTCAAGGAGAGTTAAGTTTTGAAGGGTAGCTCTATCTTAATCAAAGGAGTTTTTCTTTGGAAGTGGAAATTTCCTTCCAATTAAGGTTTTCCCCATCTCTTATCAATTGGAAGGTCCCAAAACCATAAGCCTCTTCTAGCTACATAATTAATCCTCTCCACGGTAGCAAAGGTATGCCTAAATCCCTTCTTAAAGAAGAATTTGTTAATCATTCATACACTATTGCATGATTATTTTTCACTATACTAGCATGTCCACTCTTAGGAACTTTATCGAGAAGATTTGACATGGATAGCCCTAGCATAACATAGAAGATTTAAGAGTGAACTTTGTCTTATATGCTTGGAAAAGGCCGATGTAGGTGTTTACCTGTGGGATACAACAAGGGATGGTCCTTTTTGGCTAGGATTGATAACCGTTGGTCTATGTTTTGAGCTCGAGTTCATTCATTGCCCTAGAAATGGGATTGAATGAGAGTGAGTCTCGGTTGGGTGATAGGGATCCGTGGATTCATCTAGAAATCGGCCTAGTCTGGGTAGGCCTGATGCTGACGGGAAAAGGGGGAAGGAAAATGGATCCATGAAGGGATCATGATAAGGAAGGAGGATGTGATTTAATTAAGGAACTCTTCTAATTGTTTGGTAAAAGGGAACCTTGGAAAGGTGAATAACCTAAACGGGCTATTCTGTAATTGTCCTCATTCGCTGGACCTTTGCTCCACTTCTCAGATTATTGATTTAAAAAGAATCTAGAGTATATTATTTTTGTAAGCCTTTCCCACACAAGATAAAGAAAAATAAGAATTGAAAATTGTGTCAAGGCGTCGTCTCCACACGTGGCGGAGGAGTATGGTACCCAAGTCTTGGGACGAGGATAGGGATATGCTTGGAGTAGTATAGGTGATTTCTTGAAAGATAACTAGATAATTTTACTAATACTAAAGGAAAAAGGAAGTAAAATATTCTAAAAGGAAAAAAAGGTGGGAACAACCTTATAAAGGCACACTTGCAAGGGTATGCAGCAATTTCATGCTACTTTCAAATGCTTGAAATCTTGATTCAACATGATTGGAATAATTTTTATAGTATCATATTACTACCTTGGGAAGGTGCATTTACCAAACGATTCGGTGGGAGGGTGGATTTCGGAGGGTTAATTTGTTGGCTTGAAAGTTGAACCTAATTTTATGTTGTCCATTAAGTTAAGATCTGAGGAAAAGGATTCCAATCTACGGAGTGGAGATCAAACTTGGGAATGAGGGTTTTGGGTAGCTATTAAATACACTCATCTTAGGGGAACGCTCTGACTATTGTGCTTGGCCACAACCAAGAAAAAAGCGTTATTGAACTTGAACCAAGGGTGAACTAGAGAACTCCCACCAGTTGACCCTGGAAGGTGGAATTCGAGTTTAGTCTGACGACTTTGATTGGAAAGTTGGACCGGTAAGCAATGGTGCTTCGGGGCTAAGGGATCCATATGAGAGAAAGTGAATTTTATCACCCCCTTGAGTTGGCATCGAAGAGCAGGAGGAGTCTTGTCTTGGTGTTAGTCTCAAGTGGGAGGGATTTCGGAGATCACGGTGTATCCATTTGGAGATGGTACAACCGGTGATCCCTGGCATGGCCCTCACATCAAAAGAAGATTCTAAAATAACTCCTCCTTCATCCAGCATTCTCAGTGTTGCAACCCACATCAAAAACAATTGAGAGAGTCATTTCTCTAACATTTGTCATACATTATATGAGGTGAAGACACCTAATTCAAATAACAAGCTATTTTTGAAACAGCTATCTACTCCATTCACCTCAGGTGTATCAGCCCGAACATCTTGGGATTGTGCCATAATGCTCTACTTAGTGTTATTTAGATGCGTTACTATGTGCTTGTAATCTTTTCAAAATGAATTTACAGCTTGAAGGTGTCTCCAATTGTTTTCGTGTGTATGGTAGTCCATTATAGTACTTAACCATGCGATTTTGTGCTTGACTGAGATTGATAAATGATTCCAACTGCTCATGATTGCCTATTAGTGCATCCAAGTGCTTCCAATTGTCCCATGATGATTATAAATGCTTCAAGGTCTCCCAAGTTCTTGACAAACATTGTGGCATTGATAGGCTGTTGTTGTGTCCAAGAGAACAGAGTGACGATATCTCTAGGATAACTGTGAAGATTTTTGATGAGGTTCCTATGAAGGAAGTGAATGAGAAAGGTAACACAAAATCCCAAAAGGACCTCATGGTTTGGTAGGTCAGTCCGATGTGTTTTGTTTCCTTGCTTCAAGGAAATCAATGAATTTCTTCAAACACAATTATGTCTACAGATGACAAGCTCAACAACTCAAGGAATGTTTGGATAACTTTTCTAATGATGTAGTGGTGTCTGTAGTATATTTTGTAGAGGACTATAGGTGCAGAATGAGATTCAGTCAATGCATTGGTATTCAACTCAGGTCACAATTTTGGTTCACATTCTATACTTACGTGATGCACTTGGTGCCATTCAAAAGATGAGTCACTTCTACATCTCTGATGACAAAACCCATGACACTTTGTTTGTGCAACAATGTTTTCTTTTGCACAATGAGTGGCTAAAAATTCAAGGCTATAGTGGTGGTGCTGCTTCACAATTCATGTCAAGGTAGCCATTGTATTTTGACGCCCAATTCTTCATTATGACTGGAATCGAGATGATGATGAATTTATTTTCTTTTGGCCATGGGAAGGTGAACACGATGGGCCAGTGCAATGCTCAAAAGATCTCCCATAGAAGAGCAGGTGAAATATGATAGATGGGTGCTTCATACCGCCAAGCATTGCTGCAATCCTCAATGCAACCGTCAAAAAAATAATATCCATAGATAGACAAGAAGCCAGACATAAGCTTCTAAATCCTCAAATTCACTAAGACAAAGCGCTTGAGCATAAAATTTGAAAGGGATGAATGGCATAACCCTATTAAGAAAAATTTGTTTATCGTTGAGGGACTATTCTATGACAGGGTAGATGCGCGAGATGATACCTATGTCCTTTTGGACAACAAGCCCACTACTCTTATCTACTCCCACTTGGCGTGATGCATCAGGTCTCCAATGTGCCCGATGGAAGGTGAGCCTATTGTATATGATATGTCAAATGATGTATTTGAACAAATCTACATAGCATGCCCCTAGAGGAGAACTTGTAAGTTATATCTATGTGATCATTCAAAGTTTACCCATAGTTTGTACTCAATCCATTAGAGTAATTTAACCAAGTGACCACATTTTTCTAGGACTTCACCACCACAAAAGCACCACTTAGCAACACTTTATAGGACCTCACCACCACTGAGCACTACTTTTCCAGCACTTCACCAAAACACAACATTCCTTTGATAGCACTTTCCAGCACTTCACCACCAATAAGCACTACTTGACAACACATTTCTAGAACTTTACCACTACAAAATCACCACTTTATAGGACCTCACCACCAATGAGCATTACTTTTCCTTCACTTCACCAAAACACAACACTCCTTGATAGCACTTTCCAGCATTTCACTACCAATAAGCACTATTTGACATCACACTTTCAACACCTTATCACCACTTAGCACCACTTGAAAGCACATTTCCAGCACTTTACCACCAATTAGCACCATTGGACAACACTTTAAAGGACCTCATCACCACTCAGCACTACTTTTATCCACTTCACCAAAGAAAAACACTTGATAGCACTTTCCAACACTTCACCTTCAATAAGATTTACTTGACAACACATTTCCATGACTTTACCACCTGTTAGCACCACTTGATAGTAGTTATCATCTCTAATAACATACGCAGGCTCTAGAGCTTATCAAAATGTTTTACTGGCTTGAAAGCATTAACTATGCACTTTGTTCTTAGAGAGAGGTCGAGTTTGAATTAGTGCAAAAATCACCCCTCGCCACATTTTTTGTGAGAAGCCAAAGATACTACCAATGAAGACAAGCTAGTCTTGGGAGGAGCCAAAGAAGGAGCTCACAAAGGAAGAACCTATGTTTCTAGATAAATAATGGAGGACAAGGTGATCCATACGTCAACACGAAGGATCAAGGAAGACACAAAAACTACAACAATTTTGTGAAGGAAGAGGCAAGTTGATTTGCAAGGAAATCAGCCACCTATGTGCATAATATTGAAGGTTCTCAACATACACAATCACTAGTCTTTAAGGAAGATACAATCAAGTTGAAGTAAACCTACATGAAGATCTCAAATCAGGGAAAATACCAGCCATGGAAGAGGCAAGGACAACTTTTCAAAGGACATGGAGATTACAACATTTGTTGGAGCCAAAGTCAAGAAAACATCAGCCTCTCTTTCCCCCATGAAGTGTGGCAAGAGGATGTCACTTGTGTCTTTCTCAAAGTGTAGCTTGAGGAAGAGGAAAAGCAACCACAATGATGTGCTGTTGCAGGTATGAGATGCAAGCAATGGAAGTGTTTGCATGAGGACTACAAGGAGGCAAGTTGGAGATGGAAGATTGGATGCCCATCTCATCTCACACAAAAGGAGGCAAAGAATCTATGGTGGAAAATGGAACATTGGTGTCTACTTTATTCTTATTTTGAGGGTGATATAAAGTGCTAGTCAAGTAGTGTGAACATACTTTACACGCGTATGATGTCTCAGGGGCATATTTAGTGACCAAAACTACCAACAAGCTTACAAAGGTGTTAAACATCTCAAGGCAAGCCTAAGGAACAAGTTTCACCCAATTTGGATTAATTTTGACCTGGTTAACCTCTTGGGTAAGCCAGCAAGAACCAAGGCCTACATAGGAGAGATTAACTTACCAACAGGGGTTAGAACTTCAAAGTGGGCCCAGGTTTGAATCAAAAACATCATGGAGAGTGCATGGTTCAAGTTTGATTCAATTATGAGGGAACATACATCATACACATATGATGTCTGCAGACCGATTTTAGTGCTCAAACTAAGAATCTACTCCTCCAGAAGCCTTTGTTGATATCCTAGCAATCCATTTGTCCTAAAAATTACAATCAATATGGAGACAATGTAGCAAAAGGGAAGATGGTTATGGCTCTCTTGTCATGAATGTAGTAGGCCCCGAAAAGAGTGAGTTTAGGAGGTATCACTTGAGTGAAAAGAATAATGACAATCCATGAAACATTGGGATTTACAAACACGTCACCTCTTACTACCGATGCATGGAACCCCATGTGAACAAGTTAAGCATGGACTTATTTTCATATGAGTCGATAACACGAAACCATTTTTTTTATATAAGTACGAACAAGAATATGAGCAAATTCACCCAGACGATATAGGGAGAGTGATAATGCAAGAATTGATGGCACAAGCTTCAGTAGGGAAGCAAAATCCCATAGAAACCCCAAGCAAGTCTACAAATCCCTTCTCAGAGGATTACGACACCACAACAAAATCAAATAAACAACCACTGCCTAACCCTCAGAGCTCACAAGCATCACCACTATCATTTCAAGCGGGGCTCGAACAGTTTGCAACACCATATGAAAATACAAAAGGGGGTGGATATCAAGCCAAGTCAGGGCTTGAACCACCACCAAAACCACCACTCCATCTGCAATACCAAAATGAGAGTAGGACGAGAACGCTAAATCCTATCAAGACAGAAGCATCACAAATAGAACGAGAAGAAAGAAGTCAAGCAGAAGAACGAACAATTGCTAGACCAGTGAAGAACTATGGATTAGGAGCACCCATAGAGGAGAAACATGTACCATATCCCAAGCCAGAAAGGTCTTATAGAGGAGGAATAGAGGATCCTATGTTGAGGATGGTTGATCACCGGAGGATCAGACCCTCTCAAGTCCAAAAATGGGTTAACAAGAAATATTTAGAAAATAAAGATCCAAGGGACCACGTGGCAGCCTTTGTGCATATTGTCAAGGCTGAGGAAGTACAGGACTTTTCCACACAGTTCGCAAGTTTAACCTTAGAGAAGGATGCCACCACCTGGTTCTACCCTGTTGGACATAGAGATTTTGAATCAATGGAGGAGGTATTTGACAAGTTCATTGAGGAATTCTCTCAAAGATGGATAACTCATAACACAGTCTCATAAATCCATAAGTTCAAGCAAAAAGAAGGAGAATCCATGAGAAAGGCAGCCTTAAGGTTGAAACTCTATGTAAAAGTTTTCCCTATGGAAGAATTACCGACTCGGTCCCGACTCATACTGATAATTAACCAAGGGCTGAGAAATGCAGATCTTCAAAAGGATTTGCATATGTCTACAAGGAAGGCGACTACAAAGACTTATATGATGACTCATCATCACAACAAAGCGGAGCTAAGTCTATAAAATCAGCACAAAAGAGCGAGGTAACGATGAATCAAGAGAAACTTGTTGAGGAAGTTGTGCAAGCCCGTTTTCCAAGCCATGGGCTAAGCAACCTACGTGGTATGCCATTGAGCAAAAATAGACAAATCATGCTATGGAAGAGTGTTACTACAACAAGGGGTATGTGAGAGAGTGATACTATGCCCCACCAGCCCAAGCACACCTCCTCAAGTACCACCAATGCCTAGGTATGCAGTAGGAAGTTTGCAAGAACCACGAGGGGTTGAATGGACATAGACAATTTTGGGGCAATAACCACCTATTCCAAGAACATGACCAGTGGGCATCAGATATACACCCACTATAAAGTAATTGAAGGAACAAGATTTAGTGCATGTGCCTATGTATTACAAAGAGCCAAGTACGGGGTTAGTTCAACATACTATCCACCCAAAGAGCCAAAAGCACATGAACCTTGGATCATGATTGGGAATGTTGGACCACCAACAGCATCTCAAGTTTTTGGAGAAGGTAGATACAGCTTGGATAAATGCACATCGTTGTTCATAGCCAATGGGGGGTTAACATGACCAAGACTTGCCTATCATCAGAGAGTGGCTCTAGGAGCACCTCACCAACCCTTAAGACCGTGCTACAAGTGTGGTGGTGACCACCTTATGAAAGATTGCCCTCACATAGAGATCATGAGAGTGAATGTGTATTGTCCATATTGCAAGATTACTCATTTGATTAGTGACTGTTTGAAAAACCCAGATAAAACAGTGAAAACTACATTAAACATAGTGGGGGTGATCCCATCAAGCAGCGGTTCAGGAAATGAAATGCTCATACCCATACAGGTCATCACAAGAGTGCAGTCTCATAAAGCAAGGGAGGAACCGTTAATTGAGGAACCTAAAACAAATGTGCTTGGTTATGAATAAAAAAGTCAACAAAATACCTAGAAAGCTAGGAAGGCACATATGAAAGCTAGAAAGAAGCATGAACAGACATCCCTAGTGGAGGAGTTAAAACAAACCAAGGATAGATTAGTGAGATTAGAGAGCCAAACAAACCTTGAGTTGGAGAACCCTGAGACCAGAGAGCCTAATGAGACAAAGATACCAAAGAGTGCAAGTTCCGGAAGATTAGTACTAGTTGAATGAACCTCTAGACGCACTTATGAAAGCCTACAAAGCGTTGAGGCGGTCCGGGGCGGGCAACAAGAAGAGCAACCTCTAGACACCCTTCAAGGCTCCCGTGCTGCTCAATGGGGCTGGGGCACAACACAACACAAACCAAAACAACAAACCCACATCCAAATCCCAACTACACAAGGGGCACCACCTAGTTTAAGAGCGAACTAGGACGCAAAAGAGGAGAATCGTTAGAGCAACCCACAAACAAGCAAGGAATTTACACTAACCCTAACACCAATGGAACACTCTCACACACTAAAAGAGAGAGAGAGAGAGAGAGAGAGAGAGAGAGAGAGAGAGAGAGAGAGAGAGAGAGAGAGAGAGAGAGATGGTGTACAACTTAGCTTCAAATTTATATTTTGCACAAAAAGGAACTTAGAGCTTGCGGAATCAAGTGACAAGATTTGGTTATAGCATCACTAGCACATTGTCTTAGGGTTATGGGAGCCATCTCACCATCCACCCTCTTACAATGGTAGCCAAACAATAGCCAATGAATCACAAGCAACAAAACAACAACCTTCAATGAAACAAGTCACCTTATGAAGCTGAATGAGTTTGCCAAGCCAAATTGGAGGAGAAGCGTGAGCCTTTGGACATGAATTGCACCCAAAACTACCAATTCATTGATGTTGGGGTAGATACAACAATGGTAGGAAGAATATCTTCTACTCGCACTCACTCAAACTAGCTCAAGCTTTTCTATGCACCAAGGTGATGGTGTATAGAAAGCTTACTCTCTCTTTACAACCAAGATAGAACTGGCGTGTGGTACGCTCAATCTAGTGTGCAATGGTATAGTGATGTCTTTTACAAGGAGGAATGGGTTCTATTTATAGGTTTTAGAAGCCTTGATTAGGATTAAGCCTAATCAATTTTATTAGGAAAGATCAAGGATTATGAATTTTTATGAATTTCAAATGATAATGGGGTCTCTCTTTTCTCTTGAGTCACATGGATGTGGGCTCAAGTAAGAGAATTATTGATGTGGTGAAAGGAGAGAAATTTCCATGGGAGTGAATGAATTTGGTTTACTTGTGCGGTTGCCTACTCCATATGTTGATAGTGTGGGTGCATTTTTACAAGAGAAGTTAGTTGTTGGTGGTAATAATCACTAGAATTGTTAGTGATACATTTACAATGGGTAGGATGAGTTGATTTGATGAAGGAAGAGGGGTGAATTAAAAGAGAATCATTGAGATGGTGAAGCTTTGAAGAAGCTTGAACTCACCCTTGTGTAGATTGTGGAAAAAATGACCGTTGGTCTTCTTCTTCTTCTTCGCTTCTTTACGCCCCCGCCACGGTTGACCACCACGATGAAAAGAGGATTTTTTGATGAAAAATCCTCAATTTGCAGAAGCTATCATGGTTAAGATGCTGAATTTTAGATATTTTTAGGAGAGGTAAATGAAATTGTAACATAGAAGCAATAGAGAGAGACATGGAGAGGGTGTATGTATGTAGAGGTTCATAAAAGAACTATAGGGATGAGAGAGAAGGGTAATGGTGAAGAGGGTGGGAGAAGCCATGGAAATTGCAGGTTTGAGTGAGGGAAGGAGAGGGAGGGATGTGTAAGAGTGAGTAGGTGTGTGGAAGGGTGAGAGAAGACTAAGGGCTACTTGTGAGAAAAGTGGGCAGATTGGGGTCCACTCAAAAAATCATAGCTCACCGCTGGTAGCTCCAAAAATCATGAAAAAATTTGAGGTGATTATTCAGAGCGTGGGATACATTTTCTCTTTTGACCACCGCTCCAAATTCGGAGTGGAGATAGGTGCCAAAAGTTTCACCAAAAAGCCTGTTTTTATGCCTGCAAAAGTCTTTTAGTGGCCCCCTCCTTTGTTGAATTTGTACAATGCATCCAAGAGTGAGCCCCTCCTTTGTCATATTATAATACAAAGCATCCAAGTTGCCCTTGACCCATGCATGGAGGAGGATTATTGGTGAATAAAGAAATATATACATGGTGGGACTAGTGTATGGACTATTCATGGACTTTAGCTCAATGAGCACATGGTGTTAGAATAATGAGTAAAAATAATAATAAAAATATGGAGGAGTTATGGATATGGAAAGATATTGGAATCATATGATATGGTCCCTCCTTGAATTATTTTGGGTGAAAGAGGAAAAGGTATGCAAGTAAATAATATAATAAACGTAACCAATGAGTAGAAATCAATTTTTTGTTTTCACGGGGGTGAGGGTGAAAATGTGGGAGTGATTTGTATAAAGGAAAAATATGAGGTTAGAGTATATACATATTGGCAAAAAATATAATTATGGTGTAAGAGGATGAAAGAAGGTGTACATAGGTTTAATAAAACACACACCTAAGTAGAAATATTTAAATAAAATACCAAAATAATTATAAAAAATCCCTATATTTAGGCCATATATAAAATGAAATATTTACACACAAAGAGGCCATAATATACTTTTATTTTTATTTTATTTTATTTTTTTGGCTCAACTAGCCCAGTGACTAGCTAGCTGAGGGTTTTTAAGAAGATATGGGAAAAGCCCCCTAACTCACACATGCCTATGTACAGTGAAATGGTAGGGATAGCCATAGCGTTTGGGTGAATTTGGTAGGGTGGAGTAACTTACTATGGCAATTATGGAGAGCCGAAAAACGGCTATCATTAGCCCTCCCCCAGGATGATGGTATATTCATGTACCATCATAGAGCATCTTTTCCAAAGAGAGTGCTTCAGAGTCCTTGACGAGATATGAGACAGCGGCCTTTGGACAGATCTTTGGTAGATCCTTTGGTAGAAGACGACTCAAATAGGGCTTCAAGCGATACCCATTTACCTTCTTGGAGTGCTCTTTACCATTCAAGTCCATAAGCTGATAGTAACTAGAATTGAAAGCCTTCTTGACTATGTATGGTCCTTGCCATCTAGTTTCAAACTTGGCATCAAAACAATTGTGAAGTCGATTGTCATACCTTAGCACAAGCTCTCCTTCCTTGATGCCTTTGTCCTTCAGTTTCTTGTCGTGCGTTTCTTTCGCTTGTGTGGCTTTCCTCTTGTAGCACTCATATGCTGCTTCTCTTTTCCACTCAAGCTCCACTAACGTAAGAAGTCGATCCATCCATACCTCTTGATCATCTTGTGCTCCTTTGCCATGAAGTCGCATTGTTGGAATGTTGAGCTCGATAGGCTGCAAAGCCTCTTGACCATAGACCAAGTGAAATGGTGTGAACTCCGTGGCTTCCCTATATGTGGTTCGATATGCCCACAAGGCACCATCCAAGAAGTCATCCCATAATTTTGTCTTGTTTTGCACCATCTTTCTAATGATTCCTGCAATGACACCATTAGCCTTCTCCACCAAACCATTTGATTGTGGGTAGTATGGTGTGCTATCACGATGTAGAATGTGAAGCTCTTCACAAACTTCTGTGAGCAAGCCCTTCCTAAACCCTGGACCATTATCAGAAACAATCTCCAAAGGTGTGCCAAATCTACAACAAATGTGATTGTACACAAACTTGCTAACTGTCCTCTCATTCACTCTTGCCACACTTTGAGCTTCCACCCACCTAGTCATATAGTCTACAGCCACTAGAATGTAGAGTTTACCATTTTTTGTCCTAGGCAGAGGACCCATAGCATCAATGCCCCACTTTTCAAAGGGTCCATTTGCAAGAACTATTTGCCTTGGGCCATGCACCAACCTTCTATTTCCATTTATCTGACAATTGTGACAGCTTTTACACCAATGTTGAACATCCACATGCAAGCTTGGCCAAACATACCCCGCAAGCAAAATCTTCTTCACAGTTGATTCTTGGGCAAAATGACCACTACATGCCTCTTCATGCAAACCTTTTAGAATGGCTGGAATTTCCTCGATAGTTGGTACTCTTCTGCACACTTGATCCTTCCCTCTTTGATAGAGGGAGCCTTCTAGGAAGAGATAGAAACTTGCCTTCTTCATGAGTCTCCTCTTCTGAGCCTTCGTGAAGTCTTGTGGAAACTCACCCTCCAAAATGTAGCCAATAATGGGAGCCAATGACTCCAATCCCTGGTATCTCGGTTGCTTGACAGCTGCTGCCACCATGATGACCTGCACTTCTCTCTCAACACATGTAACTGCTTGTTGTGCAAGTAAATCGGCATCTTCATTTTGTTTCCTCGGAATATGATATAGTTGCACTTCTTCAAACTGATTAAACATCCTACGAATGGCATGAACTTTTGTCCTTAAGCTTTCATTCTTGCATGCCCAAATGCCTAAAATCTGTTTAACAATGAGAAGTGCATCTCCCTTTACCATGAGACGTTTTATCCCTTGGCCAATGCACATCTTCAAACCATGAAGTAGTGTGTCGTATTCTGCTTCATTGTTGCTAGTTGAACCTGTTAGATTGACCTTCTCTTTCATGACCACCTCTCCACTTGGGTTGAGCAACACTAGCCCTCCCCCTGCTTTCCCTGTGGCTCGTCGAAAAGCTCCATCAAAGAACAAGGTAAAAGCATTGGGAATACTTTTTGGTGGTGGCAATGGTAGGGTCTTTACTTGAGGCACCTTAATTTCCTTCTCATGTACCCTATAAGTGAGAATCCCTGCTAATTGTGCACGCACACTATCTTCTACCTTGAAAGAGTATTGGAACTCTTGCAACTCCATAATCCACTTTGAGATCCTAGTACTAAGATTCATTTGAGATGACACCCAAGGGAACAAATTTTCTGCAGTGAGAATTACAAAAGTTTTTGGTAGCAGGTAGGATCTAAACTTTCTCACCGCAAACATGAGAGAAAGCATCATGAGTTCTGCTTCTGTGTAGTCTCTCTCCAAAGCATTCATGACCCTACTAGCAAAGTAGATGGGTCGCATCCTTGTACTGTGGGGATCTTGTTGTAGCAACACAGCACCAATTGTTTCCCTTCCAACACTAGAGCTAACAAAGAATGTGTACTCCCAACAAGGAGGCATGAGTGTTGGTAGCTCTGACAAAATGACTTTAATGTTACAAAAATACTCTTCAAGCTCATCAGACCATGCAAATTCTACTTGTTGTGTCAACTTTTGCAAAGAATGAAGCAACTCCGAGGCTAAGTGAATGAAGCGTGACATATACTTCACCTTCTGAATGAAAGAGATGACCTCCTTAAGACTCTTCGGTGATGGGAGCTTAATAAGAGCCTTTGCCTTTGAAGGATCCACCTCAATGCCTTTATAGAAAACCTTGTGACCGAGCAAGATCACTTCATCCTCACCTATGTGGCACTTGTCGGGGTTGAGTTGACCTCCCATGTCGTAGAGCTTCTTTAAACCTTCTTCTACCCTTTGTAGATGCAATGATTTTGAGCTATAAATGCAGAAATCATCAATGAACACCCTAATTGACTTTCCAAAGAATGCTTGAAACACCATGTTCATGAAACGTTGGAATGTTGCAGGAGCATTTGTCAGACCAAATGGCATGACTCTAAAAGCATAACAACCCCAAGGAGTGATAAAGGTTGTTTTCAATTGATCTTCCAATGCGATACCTATTTGAAAGTAGCCTGAGTAGCCATCACACAGAGTGTACTTCTCATGACCAGCTACCTCATTTAGTATCTCATCCTGAAATGGGAGGGGAAAGTGATCTCTTTTTGTTGCCTCATTGAGTGGACGGTAATCCACACACACCCTCCACTTTCCGTTTTTCTTAGGAGTGACAACAACGAGAGAGACCCACTCTGAATTCTCCACTGGATAAATGAAACCTGCTGCTAGAAGCTTTCTTACCTCCTTGAGTAAAGCCTGCTCCTTGATGACTCCTAGCCTTCGTAGCTTCTGAGCCTTAGGTGTGGCCTCTGGCTTCAACTCAATTTTGTGTTGAACAGCATCTACTCCACGCACATCGGTGTAGTCTTTAGCAAAAAGCCTAGGAAATTTCCTTAGCACACATTTGAACTCCTCTCTTTCATCCTTTGTAAGTGTTGTAGATAGCATACCTTCTAGCATTATTTCATCTTCCACTTTTTGGTTCTCTTGGGAACCTACCTCCTCCAAACCTTGACAAGAGGTCTCTTGGTTGGTTGGCTTAAACCTTACCCCCATGACTTCGATGGAAGACTCCTCTTCAGTAATGCTGCCGCTACTTTCTTCTTCTGAAGTGTTATCGGTCCAACCTTCTTCCGTCTCACTTTGAGATGATTCTTCATGGAGCTCCTCTTGGCGTTGCTCCTTCATGTCAAAGACAACCTTCTTATGATTGTCGTTCCTGCAAATTAGCTTTCCACTCTTCCAATCTTGCAAAGCTCGCATTTTCATTAGCCATGGTCTCCCTAGGATAAATGGGTAACCATTTCCTTTGGTAGACATAACATAGAAATCCACTGCCTTCTTAATGCCAAACGCCTCCACAAAAACATTTTTACAAATGCCTACGCTATTGTTTGCCATCTTGACCTTAATTTCAGGTGTCTCATGGATATGCATGCCTAGTTTTTGCATGAGTCTCTCTGTCATGATGCAAATTTGTGCACCCCCATCCACTAGACCTTTCCTAACCAATCTCCCTTTTATGTAACAATCTAGTGATGGGGGCTTTTCACAAGCCAAGCTCCCATACCCCTCTTCTCTCGTCCCCACCCCATGAAAACCCCCTCTTAGGGAGAAAGTGATAAAAGACATTGGAAAAAAGTAAGAAAAAAATAAAGTATGATTATGTAAATATATGAGAAAGGTAAAATAGGCCACCTCATGCCTGCGGGGCAGCCCATCCCCACCTTGCCTCCTTTTTCTTCATTGTTGCCCCGCCGTGTGTCCCTTTTCCTCTCCTCCACTCAAAAGGTCAACCCCCTCTCTCTTCCCCTTGTCCTTTCTCCTTTCTCTCTCCCCTCAAGCTACCCCACCTCTCACCAATAATGCATTCTAACTCACCAATAATGCACCCTAACTCACATGCAACTTACCCTATCTTCCAAAATAGTATACCCCACCCCCCCTTTCTCTCTCCTATCATATCCCATGACCCAAATACCCCCCCCTCTCTCTAAAGGGCGCCATGTCTCTTGTCTTGTAGCTAAATAACCTCCCCCACACTCACACACACTCAGTTTCACTAAAAAAGGTGCCCACAGACCCATCCCCACCCGGTGGTTACCTGATTTTTCTTGTGTTCACACACATCTGCACACAGATTCACCTCTGAACACACTCCTCTCTCTCCCCTCTTGTAATTACTTTATTCTCCATGTCACCTCTCACTTTTTTTCATCAACCCATCTCTCTCTCATGAGACTGCTGTTCTGGCACATATACACACAGCCAGACAAGTGGGGCCCACAGTCACATGGCCTATGTAGATAATGATTTCTTCATTTCTAAATTCTAGAATTTCTCCCCCCCCCCCTCCTCCCCTATATAAAGAGGGGTCACCATCACACAAAAACACACAACATCACCAAAGAACACACTATGCACTGTGTGTGCCTAGTGCACACACACACACACCCACACCATCACCATCACCGCAATCACCATGCTTGTCTTGAGCATGACCTCTACACCCTTGGCTATGGAAGATGAAGGGCAACTAAATGAAGGATGATGGCCATAATCCTCGTGCGAGTCTTCGCCATCAACTCCCACCTATCCGCCATGTGCTCTACCACTCTCTCCCTTCTCATTCCCCAACCCTATGCTCCCCATTTCATCGCCTAATTCTCTAAATAAAGCTTGAGGTTTTGTGAGTATGTTTTCTTGCAACGTTTTGCCCATGTGAGGTGTGTGGAATCGCCACCTAGTCTTGTGTTTTGGAGTGAGCTTGTGTATGTGTGAAGGGTGTGCGGATTCGCCATCCTTTTGTGATGCCTAAGTACTAAGCCGCTATACCCCCTCCCTCACTCTCTCTCTCTCTCTCTCTCTCTCTCTCTCTCTCTCTCTCTCTCACTTGATCTCATTCCCTTTCCTTTTCATCATTACTCTCAAGCATCCATCTCTCTTGGATGAAAACTTTGTTATGGTGGTGTGTTGTTTGCGTCCTAGCCGCTGAAGCTAGGTGGTGCCCCCTGTTTGCTTTACCATGACAGGCTTGAGGCGCGCCATTCGGTCCCCGGTGATTTAGAGGCCGTCGGGGTTCGGGGTTCGCTTTGCTCCCGTCATTTGGTGCCCCCACGGAGGATCTTTTCATGAAACCCTTCAGTTTACAAGACTGAAACCCTTAAACTATTGTGAATGGATGAATGGCTAGCAGGATTTGCTAATTGGACGACAGAAGAAGAAGATCTCCAAGCACAACTAGACGAACTCCGCATCTCCATCGAAGCTCGAGTGCCAGGCGTAACGGTAATCGATTTGTAGTGGGAGAGTCAACCAACACGCCAAACCCAGTGGATATACATAGGCCAAGTGCCAAGAAGAAGAAGGAGAAGGTCGAAACCATGTCCACAACCTACAACCAACCCACAACAACAAAATGGAAGGAGCTCTACACAATAGAGAATCAACACTATTCTACTTTGAGAATCGGGTAACTCAAATCACCGAGGTAATTATCACAGTCAGTTTTCAAGTCGCACCTGATGCTGCAGCACAGATAACGGAAGCATTGGCTCACACTCTCACTAGAGAAACTAGGGATCTACTGAGTTTGTTTCAGGAAAGAACACCACCCTCTCTCACAAGCTTGGACAGTGACTAAGCACCTCTAAGCTTCACATGAATCAATACAACCTACCTCAAGACAGATCACACATACCAACACGTGTACGCTCAATCAAGGTAATACTGGATTTGAAGGCTCACTACCAGCACGTCATTGACACCATGCCGGGTGGGGAGCAGTTTTTGGAGGTTCTGGCATCAGATCAACCATTTGTCTTACCTTTGGTACAAGGCAATGTACCGTTTGAAGTTTTAATCTATGTCCTAGTATAAGAGGGTATACATGCCTCCTTGTAAAGAAGAAAAAAACTTTTGCAAGTTAAGCAGTGTGTCTTTCTAGATCTCTCTCAGTAATCATGGCAAGTGTAGCATTTCCAACATTTAAAGGAAAGAAGGGGGAGGATTTGGTAACAGACTTCCTAGATGACTTTGAAGTAGCATGTGTAGTGAGCAACAAAGATACGGATGAATCCCAGGTTAGAATCTTTAAGCATCTCATGAAGCTAGAAGCTAGATCATGGTACAATGCACTTCCACATGCAACCAAGGATGACTGGGAACCCTTAAAAACCGCTTTTAAGAGGCGCTTTGGGGGAGGTACCACTTCAGAAAATTTGTGGGACAAGTTGAGAGACTTGAAGCAGGAGGGTCTTTTAGAATATGCCACCTATGAGTCCAAATTTGTGGATTTGTGGGAACGGTGGATTGAGTCACTGGCTAGGGGGAAAGCTGCACCCGATTTCCTAAAAAAAGATCGGTTCACGCATGGCTTATGGCCGCTTCTCAAGGAGAAGGTGAAAGGTAGATTCCCGGCTACGTACGAGTTAGCCGTTGAGATTGCTCGCCTTAAAGACAAGAAGCTGTGAATGAAAGCCAAAGAAACCGATTCAACAGAATCAGGAACATCGCGTCGACCAGCAACTACGACAACCACCATTCCACCACCACCACCGGCTCTTGGGGTAAGAGATGACCAACAAGATATGTTGGCCCATATTACTGACCAACTGCAGAATTTGTCTGTCCACTTAATACAACAAGGGAGGAGTCAAGAAAGAGATCAAGACCTTGGAAGAGCACGACGACAAAACAGGGAGTATCATTGCTACAACTGCGGAGAAGACGGTCACGGTATGTACTACTGTCCCAAACCACGACAAAACTATAATAGAGGAGGTAGGAGGAACCAATTGTCACCCCCTAGAGAAAGAACACCCCCACCCCGAGAACCACCCCCACCAACACAAATTCTACGTCCACCCCAGACACCACTACAAGCATCCATCCCACCTCTTCCACCAGCCCCACCACCTGATCGCCCTGTAAACATCATAAGGCTAGAAGAGAAAGGAAAAGCCATAGTAGTGGATCCACCCAGAGCAAGGAGAAGGTAACCTTTTTAGAACCACTTGAAGCCATGACTGTGAAAAGAGCTAGGAGGGAGAAAGCTACACAATCAGATGATGAGAGAAGCATGAGAGGAGAAACTAGCAAGAGGCCATCCAGGCCACGACGGAAATTGGGCATCACCGACTTCCAGCTAGGGGAAAGTTTTAAGCCCTATGATCTAACATTGGATGTGGCAGAGCAAGGACCGAAGATTACATGGCCACAGCTGCTACATCTTGCACCAAAAGTAAGGCGACAATGGTCTAAAATGGTAAGTACAAGACGCTCCAAAACAAAGGTAGCCGGAGCAATTTCGGGATGCAACATGGATGACATCCTTCCAATTGTCGACGTAAACATAAAAGGAAAGAGGGTTGGAAACACCTACATTGATGGAGGTGCACAAATCTGTGTAATGAGCGAAGCTATGATGCTTCGATTAGGGCTCGAGGTTGAAAAGCCTTCTCCATGCAAGGCAAAGATGGCAAACAACGCAAAAGTAAAGTGTGTGGGTGTGGTAAGTGCCGTGAAAATCAAAGCTTTCAACACTGAGGTAGAGGTAGATGTTTTTGTAATGCCTACTAAGGGGGAGGGCTATCCACTAATTTTGGGAAGGCCATGGTTGATGGCCATGAAGGCAAAACAGGACTGGGGTACTGGCCTTCTACGCATGACCGGTAAGAAAGGGGAGACAATCTACTACGACATGAGGATTGGCAAGCAGAAGCAAATGAATCTGGAAACATCGGCAGATGAAACCACTAGCGAATCTTCCAGTTCTGAGGAGGAGACCACATCCACCGACAAAAGTGACAGTTCCATTGATGTGATGGGTATCATTATGAAGGATCCACAAAGGGTAAGCACAACTGGTGATCCATCACCAAAAGGGAAACCCAATGAAGAGGAGAGAAAATCACCTGGCCTAGGAGGAAGTAGGTTGAAGGGTATGTTGTCTACGGAATTAACACTTGAGGAGAAAGATAGTTTTTTGCAAATGTTGATGGGATTTCCTAACCTGTTCATTGACAACTATGAAAGAATCACAGGCATTACAGTGGTGGAACATCATATTAAGCTGAAGGAAGGGGTAAAACCAGTTGTGCAAAAGCTACGACGACTGGGGGTCATACAAGAAAAGGCACTCTTGGCCGAGGTAAGGAAACTGTTGGAGGCGGGATTCATCTATCCTGTAGAAAACTCAGAATGGGTGTCACCCGTAGTGGTGACGCCTAAAAAGAATGGTAAGTGGAGGGTCTATGTTGACTACAAACCACTAAATGCAGCTACAAAGAGAGACCACTTTCCTCTCCCTTTCTTGGATGAAATTCTGAATGAAGTAGCGGGTTTTGAATGCTATACCGTCTGTGATGGTTATTCTGGATACTTTCAAATACGCATAGCCTTGGAAGATCAGCTAAAAACCACTTTTATCACGCCATGGGGTTGTTTTGCATACAGGGTTATGCCATTTGGTCTCACAAATGCACCTGCCACATTCCAAAGATATGTCACATATGTTTTTCAACCGTTCTTTGGAACATCCATAAGAGTGTTCATTGATGATTTTTGTATATATAGCTCCCGTATTTCACATTTAGAAAAGGTAAATGAAGGTTTGGCCAGCTTGCAGAGCCTAGGTGGGCAATTAAATGTGGATAAATGCCACATTGGGGAGAGTAAAGTCATTCTACTAGGCCATGAAATTTCAGCAAAAGGTATCAACGCCGACCCAAGTAAGGTGTCCGCACTCATAGCCCTAC
Source organism: Adiantum capillus-veneris (assembly GCF_014529385.1). Classification (NCBI taxonomy): domain Eukaryota; kingdom Viridiplantae; phylum Streptophyta; class Polypodiopsida; order Polypodiales; family Pteridaceae; genus Adiantum; species Adiantum capillus-veneris. The sequence goes on from NC_140938.1 coordinate 18,260,581, forward strand.
CTTCACCAACGACCGCACGTCAACTGGTCTCTTTTCTACAGAAGGTGAGGTACTTAAGTAGATTCATACATCTACTATCACAACTTGTTCTACCACTGCAACAACTCACTCAAAGATCAACTTTCACTTGGGACGAGGAAAGCGAACATCACTACAACAAGGTAAAGGAGGTCTTAGCCACTCTGCCAACTATCTCACCACCTAAGTGGGATGAAAAATTCTATGTCACCTCAAGTGTTGGTGATGACTCATTGGGGGTTGTGCTACTCCAAAAGGATACGACGACATCTTTCATGAGGCCAATCTACTTCTCTAGTCGAATGATGACAGCAGGAGAGAAAGGTTTCACCCATGTGGAACACTTAGTCCTAGCTCTTAGATTTGCAACTACAAAGTTTAGGTCATATTTGTTGCCTAACCAATTTGTGATTCTAACCACGGATGAAATATTTCCCTATGTTGTACAACACATGGATATGTCTGCTAGAATTACTAAATGGCTAGTTCGTCTGCAAGAGTTTGACTACACGGTACAGGTAGAAAGCACGACAAGGGCAAGTTTGGGGGGATGTGCGCTCCTTGCCGCACTGTCGAAGCAAGGGACTTGCCAATACACTGTGTGCGAGCCACAAACGGCTCCAAGCACACAACAAGCCTAAACTAGCAAGCTCAAGAAAACAAAGGGTGTGTCACTCACCGCTCTACGCTCGCCTTCGTGGTGGATTCCTCGCCGCGATGAAGAAGAAGCTGCAGTCGTGCCGCGCTCAACCGCTTCGCCGCCGTCGTGCCTTCGTAATGCTCGATCGCACACACACTCTCCCTCTCTCTCTCTCTCTCACACACACACACACAAGGAGGTGAAGAAGAAGAAGATGGAGATGGAGCAAGAGCACTCTTCAATTGCACAAATGAGAGAATGAGTAAAAATTAGGTTTAGTTGGCTTTTATAAGAGCTCACCCCATTCACACTTGGGCGCCCATGCTTAACCAACTAATCCCTTGAATGTCCAAGTTAAAGTGCGCCTCTCATCGGCGATCACTCTACCTTTCCCTATTGGTCCGACAAGCCCGGTACCTGACTCTACCGAATACATAATACACGTCCATCGTAGGTGATGGGTGTCCGTGAGCCGTGAGGGTTAACATGCCCCCCTTCCTGATGTAGATTCCGTCCTTGGAAGCTATTGAGTTGAAGCTGGTTCGTCGAGGTGGAAGAGCATTTGAGATGAATGTCCTTAGCCTTCTTCAGTCACTGCAAAATCAAACAGCATTGGCACAGTAATTGCATTCTCTTAAAAAGCATATGCAGTTTTAGGTAGACACATTGATTGGAAAAAGAATTTCAAACAATTTGTCAGCAATGAACATTAAATTGCAATGTAATCAAATGCATAAACAGATGTAAAGGTAGAAAATTAAACAAGTCCGGGGTCGCTAATTTGACGGTCGAAAAGCACTAGAGATCGAATATTAATACCATGGGTAAGCTTCTTAATTTTCTGTGGTCAATTAAGTTGTTTAATCGCGAGAGCCAAGTATTCATGTTCGAGGGCTGACTAGAGGCTATATCTAGAAAACCTTGTAGTTAAGCTACCATAAAAGGAATTTCTCATGAAATCATCGCCTGACTGATTACTTTTTCTTTGACCCCCCCAAGGTCTTTTCACAGTGATTCAATTATGATGTGTGTGCTTATTTTGTATGCCTTGGGTTTTTTGCTTTTCAAGGAAAAGCGCCCACACTGGGAACCTCTAGGGCTCTAGTACCATAGGCAATACATGTGAGTGAAGTACCAAATCAAGCTGAGATTTCTCTTCCAGCTTAAAATTTTACATTGTGGCACTTTGATTTTTTGCTTGTTCATTTTCAACATTTTAATTTTGTAACTTTGGGGGGTCATATAACATTGTTACACTCCCCAGGCTCATCACATTAGTAAACTCCCTTTATAATACTTAAGCTAAAGGTCAATAGGGTTAAGCCCACTAGAAAGCCCTAGTACATTTCACACAATGCTGCCTAAATCGGATTAAGAACCTAAGTAACCATTGTTTATTAGGAAGGCATTCCCCATGGTATTAAGAGAAGATTTCTAATACCTAGCTTGGTCAAACTAGCTTAGTCGGACTGCTTGATTTTTAAACCTAGACAAGTGACCATGACAAAACATTACATTGAATTAAATGTTTGATACTAAGCAAATGCGCTAAGTATTAGGCTACCAATCACAATCAAAGCAGACAAACATGGATGCGAAAAAGATAAGGGCAATGCTAATGGACAAGAAACACCTGTTTGTGTTGATGGTTGCGCTTGATTTGAAGGTTCCATAAAGGTCCAAATCCTATCAATAGCAACACGCTCCTGTACACACTAGGAAACAAAAGGAATACCTCCAGGAGGCACATCAGTGGGAAAAGAGAACTTTGCTAATCTCTCAACTCTAAAACAGAAACACTCCTATCGTACTAATCTTACCTACCCTCCATCACTCAAGTGATGAGGATCAAAGGTGTTTTATGGCATAGGTTTCTGTTTCACTGTACCAGATGTGACATGTGTAGGTCTGAGTCAATGTTTTGACTTTTATTGTGCATACTCGTTTGCTAATTGCTCTTGCTCTTTTTTTTTATTTTTTTTTGTGAGTATAAAGCTTTATATGTACATTCCCTAAGATTGGAATTGAGAGGTCAGGGAGAAAGGTTGAGAGGGAAGCAAGTGAATGATGACTGTCAGCAAACACTCCCCCCTTCCTTGGGTAGATCATACTGTTTGAAATGAGCTTGCCACCCTTTGAAACCAATTGTTCCAGTTGGTAATAGGTGAGGATTTTTGCCATTAGTTTTCTATTACCCTAGGTGCCTTGTCAAGCTGCAAGGGTGGTAAGGTACTCTCCCAGGATTGAACTTGAAGTGGTTCATCAGGTGATTCTTGAACACTGGGAGGTGTGGATTCTTTTGTAGCTTCATGGAGGTCCACTACTATAGATGGAGGCTGTGTAGAAGCTTTTACGTCTATGGATGTATTACATGATGAGCTAGAAGCTTTATGGGACTCCCCCCTTCCTGAGCTAGGTGGAACAAATCGTTCTTTCTTTGGTACCCAAACTAGCTCTGGAGCGAGTGTGTAGCATTCTGTGATTTTTTTCTTTTCACAATCATTGATTCGTTTTGGAGCTACGGGATTGGGCTCACTTGGGTCAGGTGATAGGTAAGAGCACAATCTACGTTTTGGCACCCAGATTTGATCATTTCCTTGATAGTAGCCTTGGGCTTCCAATAGTCGTTTAGGAATCCAACGCAGCGTTTCTTTACATTTCTTGGAGTGAGTGGTACGGTTCTTACTAGGTTTCCGTTTTTTTGCATCAACCATGCTCACTACAGAGGTTTTAGGGACCCACTTGTATGTTTTCTCTGTTATATTATGATGGTTCTTGTGTGTCTCAAGCTTTCTTTCAACTACATTAGTTGAAGCTCTAGAGAGTTGGGCTATGGGGACGTATGGTTCAACCTCCTGGACATGCAATGTCTTGGGTTTTATTTCCTTGGGCAATATCTGAGGGACTATGGCTTGAGTGGTAGGGCTAAGAGTTGGTTTTTGCGTTGTAACACCCCCAGTCCCCCAATCAATAGTGCATTTGGTGGCTATCATCCACGTGCGGCCTAGGTTTATATTACCCTCCATAGTTCCAGTAGGCATGACCAAAAAGTCTTGAGCTACCACCCCATTGTCATAACTGACAGAAGTGTGCCAGATTCCAAAAACCGCAGTTTTTTTCTTGTTGACACCCTTGACTTGGATAATACTCTCAGATAGAGGTGGCTTCCCTAACTGACACCACACCCCATAGGATAGCAGATTGTATTTAGCACCCGTGTCCAATAAGGCGTTATATAGCACTTTTCCATAGGCACTATTCAACTCAATGGGGTATCGTAGAGGTGTGTCAGAGTCCAACCCATCCTCTTCGTGTGCTTCATTTGCATCAGGTTCCGAGCGAGTAGCTCTACCTAATGTTTCCATGAAACGGCTAAACATACTAGTACTAGGCTGTGGAGCTTCGGGAGGTGCATGGCCTTCTCTCTCAGTGTTTTGGGTAGGGTATGCTTCCATGATTTCTGAGTCGGAGGAGGAATCACTAGCAGCTATTTTAGGGTCTTGGGTGGTGCTACCTTGTGTCCCCGCTGAGGGTCTAGAGCTTATCGTGGATGGGTAATGGGTGTCCGTATGAACAGAGGCACCCTCAATATGCTCGTGTTCTAACACTCGCCCAGAGCGTATGTGCATGTGCTTTTGATACCCTAAGGTGTCAAAAAAGCTACTCTAGGAGGCCTTGTGACTAGTTTTTAGCGTGTTTTTTGTTTGTTTTTTTTTGCTAGATTTTTTAGAGCGTGTCGTGGAATGGGCCGTGTGATAGCTCGAAACGAGCGTATCGGTCAGAGGGTCGTGCCGTGCTTTACAGCCCTCTGTTTGGTCACTCTATGCCCTCGGAATCCCTAAAACTGTCAATTTCCAGTAGGGAACTAAGCCGAAACTAGAAAGTCTAAGGGTGCAAGTGGGAAGAGAAAGGAGGAGAGTGGAGGACTTGTCCCACATGCTCTCATTCTCTCTTGAGGGAGTAGGGTATATATATAAGAGTGAGTCTAGTATATACCATAAGGCTGAGGACTGAGGCCTGGGCCTGGGCTTGGGCTTGGGATCCCGATCCCGATCTATCTTTTATACAAACCAACCCGTGAGTCACGTTTTTTATTTTCGAAAAATATCGCCGCCCACTCGCTCGCGTTTTTAATTTCCAATTTTTTTTTTTATTTTTTTTTTTTCCCTCAAAAAAATTTTTTTTTTCCAAAAATTTTTTTTAATAATTTTTTTTTTTGATGCAGAAAATACAGAAATTGAAAAAAAACGCAGAAATGCAGAAATGCAGAAATGCAGAAATGCAGAAAATGCAGAAATTACAGAAAATGCAGAAAAAACGCAGAAATTGCAGAAAATTGACAGAAATGCAGAAAATTGCAGAAATTAAAAACGCCGAACTTGAAAATGCAGAAATTGCAGAAATTGAAAAAACGCAGACAATAGCAGAAACTGAAACTTGACAGCAAATGCAGAAAACGCAAAAAACAGAAATCTTCCACACACTCCTTCCCTGCCTTTCCTATGATAGAAATTGCACCACAAGGAAGCGTAAAGTGCTAACCGAGCTTAGTGTAGGGCATATCCCCGGCAACGGCACCAAAAATGTGCGCTCCTTGCCGCACTGTCGAAGCAAGGGACTTGCCAATACACCGTGTGCGAGCCACAAACGGCTCCAAGCACACAACAAGCCTAAACTAGCAAGCTCAAGAAAACAAAGGGTGTGTCACTCACCGCTCTACGCTCGCCTTCGTGGTGGATTCCTCGCCGCGATGAAGAAGAAGCTGTAGTCGTGCCGCGCTCAACCGCTTCGCCGCCGTCGTGCCTTCGTAATGCTCGATCGCACACACACTCTCCCTCTCTCTCTCACACACACACACACACACAAGGAGGTGAAGAAGAAGAAGATGGAGATGGAGCAAGAGCACTCTTCAATTGCACAAATGAGAGAATGAGTAAAAATTAGGTTTAGTTGGCTTTTATAGGAGCTCACCCCATTCACACTTGGGCGCCCATGCTTAACCAACTAATCCCTTGAATGTCCAAGTTAAAGTGCGCCTCTCATCGGCGATCACTCTACCTTTCCCTATTGGTCCGACAAGCCCGGTACCTGACTCTACCGAATACATAATACGCGTCCATCGTAGGTGATGGGTGTCCGTGAGCCGTGAGGGTTAACAGGGGACTCATGACCTACCAAGTCTTTGAAAGGAAGGAGAAGCAATCTAAGGAAGGAGAAGTTCGATTACCTCCAGTACCACCGATGGTAGAAGGAGCATACTCTCTCTACTTTGATGGAGCCTACAAGCGAGCGTCCGACAAAGCAGCTGCAGGCATAGTGGTCTTTGATGACAAAGGGACAAAGGTATTTTCGTTGGGCCAATTGTTAGATTCACATTCTAACAATGAAGCTGAGTATGCAGCACTAACCAAGGGTCTACAATGGTGCGTCTCGCAAGGTGTACAACGCCTTAATGTATTTGGGGATGCTCTACTTCTGGTAAGGCAAGCAAATGGAGCATGGACATGCAAGAATCCTAGTTTAAGGACTCACTTAAGTGGTGTAAAAACTTTGTTGGATAAGTTTGAAGAAGTTCAAATACACCATATCCCAAGGGCTCAAAACAAAGAAGCACATGCCCTAGCAAGTGAAAGACTACAGGAAGTGGTGGTTGGAGCAATAAAACTAAATCTCCCTCTATTTCAAGGAAGTGATGCCTTGCCTGACATCATGCATTTTTTGGAAACAGGGGAATGCCCATCAGATTTAACAAAGGGACAGAAGCAATGGCTGACGCGGAAGGCCACAAGGTATCGACTCATCAATGACGGTTCGTACTGTAAGGGTAAGGACCAAATACTCAGGAAGGTGCCTCTCTCTCAGGAAATCACGGGAGTAATTGCTAGCTGTCACGACGGGGTTTGTGGTGGTCACTTTGCCCTAGACATAACAAGTAGGAAAATCTTGCAGGCAGGCTTCATATGGCCTAGCCTCAACCGTGATGTACACCACTGGTGCAAAACATGTAAGTTGTGTCAAAAGGCCGGCACTAGGTCACTTATGCTTGAACCTCAGACACCTATTCTCTCATATGGCCCATTTGAAAAATGGGGTATCGATGCCATTGGGCCATTACCTAGGGCCAACTCAGGAAAATTCTACATTATCATGGGGGTCAACTACATGACTAGATGGGCAGAGGCTACAGCCACCACTAGAATCACAGCGGTAGAGGTAGCTAAATTTATCTACGAGCACATATGCTGTAGGTTTGGCACACCTTTAGAGATCATCTCTGATAGAGGGCCATGTTTCAGAGCAGACTTGGTAGGAGAATTAATGCAGAAACTGGGCATTACAAGGAGGCACTCTTCACCATATTACCCTCAATGTAATGGCCTAGTTGAAAAGGTAAATGGAATGGTTTCTAAAATTATTACCAATCAGGTAAACAATCATCCTGGAGACTGGGATAAGTATCTACTACCAGCTTTATGGGCCTACAGAACATCATTTCATACATCCTTGGGATTCACACCGTATCATCTAGTATTTGGTAAGGAAGCAATCTTGCCCATTGAAGTGCAACTACAAAGTCTCAGAGTAATGGCAAGCCAGCTTCAACAGCCCAACATGCATTTGAGAGATCACATCATCAACTTGGAAAGACTGCAGCTGGACAGAGAAGAAGCAATAAATTATTATGCAGCACAAGCAGAGCATAGACGGCTTAGCTTGAACGAGCATCTCCGGAAAAAAGAATTGAAGAAAGGAATGTTGGTGCTCCGCTACGACAATCGCTTCAACACGCGCAAGGATAAGAAACTCCTACTCCGATGGGAAGGTCCTTTCATCGTCAGGAAAAAGTATGCCAATGGAAGCTACCAGCTTATGGAGGCTGATGGAAAACTTCATAAAACCAGGGTAAATGGTTGGCGACTTAAACCTTATTTTCTTCGATTTGACCAGGCTCCACCTATTGACATTCCAGATGAGGACACACCATCAGCCGCCACCTCCGACGATAATGATCAAACAGATGAGCTAGAGACATGAATGCCTCTAGCCAAAAGGGGAGGGCTAATGATGGGGGCTTTTCACAAGCCAAGCTCCCATACCCCTCTTCTCTCCTCCCCACTCCATGAAAACCCCCTCTTAGGGAGGGAGTGATAAAAGACATTGGAAAAAAGTAAGAAAAAAATAAAGTATGATTATGTAAATATATGAGAAAGGTAAAATAGGCCACCTCATGCCTGCGGGGCAGCCCATCCCCACCTTGCCTCCTTTTTCTTCATTGTTGCCCCGCCGTGTGTCCCTTTTCCTCTCCTCCACTCAAAAGGTCAACCCCCTCTCTCTTCCCCTTGTCCTTTCTCCTTTCTCTCTCCCCTCAAGCTACCCCACCTCTCACCAATAATGCATTCTAACTCACCAATAATGCACCCTAACTTACATGCAACTTACCCTATCTTCCAAAATAGTATACCCCACGCCCCCTTTCTCTCTCCTATCATATCCCATGACCCAAATACCCCCCTCTCTCTCTAAAGGGCGCCATGTCTCTTGTCTTGTAGCTAAATAACCTCCCCCACACTCACACACACTCAGTTTCACTAAAAAAGGTGCCCATAGACCCATCCCCACCTGGTGGTTACCTGATTTTTCTTGTGTTCACACACATCTGCACACAGATTCACCTCTGAACACACTCCTCTCTCTCTCTCCTCTTGTAATTACTTTATTCTCCATGTCACCTCTCACTTTTTTTCATCAACCCATCTCTCTCTCATGAGACTGCTGTTCTGGCACACACAGCCAGACAAGTGGGGCCCACAGTCACATGGCCTATGTAGATAATGATTTCTTCATTTCTAAATTCTAGAATTTCTCCCCCCCCTCCTCCCCTATATAAAGAGGGGTCACCATCACACAAAAACACACAACATCACCAAAGAATACACTATGCACTGTGTGTGCCTAGTGCACACACACACACACCCACACCATCACCATCACCGCAATCACCATGCTTATCTTGAGCATGACCTCTACACCCTTGGCTATGGAAGATGAAGGGCAACTAAATGAATGATGATGGCCATAATCCTCGTGCGAGTCTTCGCCATCAACTCCCACCTATCCGCCATGTGCTCTACCACTCTCTCCCTTCTCATTCCCCTACCCTATGCTCCCCATTTCATCGCCTAATTCTCTAAATAAAGCTTGAGGTTTTGTGAGTATGTTTTCTTGCAACGTTTTGCCCATGTGAGGTGTGCGGAATCGCCACCTAGTCTTGTGTTTTGGAGTGAGCTTGTGTATGTGTGAAGGGTGTGCGGATTCGCCATCCTTTTGTGATGCCTAAGTACTAAGCCGCTATACCCCCTCCCTCACTCTCTCTCTCTCTCTCTCTCTCTCTCTCTCTCTCTCTCTCTCTCTCTCTCTCTCTCTCACTCACTTGATCTCATTCCCTCTCCTTTTCATCATTACTCCCAAGCATCCATCTCTCTTGGATGAAAATTTTGTTATGGTGGTGTGTTGTTTGCGTCCTAGCCGCTGAAGCTAGGTGGTGCCCCCTGTTTGCTTTACCATGACAGGCTCGAGGCGCGCCATTCGGTCCCCGGCGATTTAGAGGCCGTCGGGGTTCGGGGTTCGCTTTGCTCCCGTCACTAGCACAGGTGTAATGTCCTCATTCATTTCAGCTTGTGCAATTTTTACAACAGGCACACTCTCTTTTACCTTTCTCCTAGTGCTAACTGCCCTTGTTTAATCCCTCCTAACTTGTGGACATAATGCAAGAAATTGAGGCCATGAGATATCAGGACCCTTACCTCTCATGTCTTCCAACAGGTTGTATGGAGCCATTCCATGTCCAAGAGGAAAGTCTTGGAGGTTGATACGACGTCGAGTCCTCTTGGCTTCCTTGGTCTCCTTTGCCTTCTTTTCTCGTCCATGGTCACTTTGTGATGTAACACCTTCTTTCTCCTTACCTTTCCCTCGGCCACGCTTAATGCCATTTGCTTCCATGTCAACCTCTCTTGAATTTGTCACCTCTACCACATGCACGTTTGGGTATGGCAAAGGTGGAACTCCTTCCACTCCTTGTGGAGGTGGTCTTGCTCCATTTGGCCTTTGTATAAGCCGTGGTTGCTGACTAGTTCCTTCACCTGCATTCATCACTGGGTAATTCAAGTTAGGTCTCCCTGGCTCCCCACGGGGCCAAGGACAATTATACATCCCATGTCCAGACTCACCGCAATTCCAACATTGCAAGACTCTCCTAGGTCGTGGGTCTCGCTCTTCAGACTTCTTTGCTTGTCCCTTTGGACCTACAGCTTGTGCAAGGTGAATTAACAAGCTGCTTAAAGATTCATTTAACTTCTCAATCACTTCCGCCGTTACCTCAGGAAGCTCCTTAGATGTTGATGCTTGTGACTTACCTTTGGGTCTAAGACCTTCTATTGGAACCTCCCCCCTTAAGCACTTGAGTTTCCTATATTTCTCAGCAGCCCTAGTTTCAGCTGCATCAAAGGTAGCAGGTGCACCCGCCTCAACTTTTACCTTAAGGTCAGGAAAGAGTTCGGCTATGAACCTCTCCTTCTTTAGAAATTCTGCACCATCACCAAGGTTAGCAACATTTCGTATCCATAGAGCCCAAAGACGTAGGAACTCTTGCTTGTACAAGTAGTAGTCATCTAAGTCTTTTTGCTTATGAGAAACAATGTCTTGCCATAATTTCTGAGTGTTTTGGGGATCAAAGAAGTATTTCTTGAAACGATTCAAAACTTCCGTGTAATTCCCTTTAACTTCCTCAGGCAAAGAGTCAAACCAAGTGCTAGCATCTTTCCTAAGGACCACCTCAAACATTTCTACACGTTCTTGATCAGTTACTATCCTCTTGATACGGCAAGACATCTTGAAATTCGCTAGAAATAATTCTACATCCTCTCCAGGCTCTCCAAAGAAAAGAGGATATCCAGACATTTGGCGTTGGCTCTCCATTGAATTGATTTCAAAGTGACGCGTTTTTGTTTTTTCTTTCTTTAAAAGATTTACACAATAATATTTTCTAAATTGCAATCTATTCTACAACAAAATAAAAACATTCACATCAAATGACCTATGATAATCAATAAGAGGTAGAATGACAGGGTTTGGTGACGCGAGAATTTCTCCTACTCTTTGGGCACCAAACATGAATACCATACGTTGTTGAAAATGGATTTTTCTACTAATTGCAATGTTTACTCAAATGTGTGGAGTGAAATGAAAGGGAAAAACCTGTATTCCTGGGCCATTATCCATGGTCTATGCATGACCTAATTCTTAAAACAAAACAAAAATATAGACGTCCAAACTAAGGTCGTACCTAATGAGAGGCAAAATAAAAGGATTTATTGATGCTTTTATCTCTACCAACCTAAGAGGACCTAAAATTCTACGAATTACTCGCTTAAATTGCAACTTAGTACTAACAATTATGTGTACCTTTTGCCTTGCAATGGGAATGAAGGGATCATACAAATTCTCGTGATTCATGCAAGCTACTTGATTATGCTAAAGGTTGAGCCTTCACAAAACATACACAAGCCTGTCCTCAGTGGGGGCACCAAAATTGAGGCGGTCCGGGGCGGGCAACAAGAAGAGCAACCTCTAGACACCCTTCAAGGCTCCCGTGCTGCTCAATGGGGCTGGGGCACAACACAACACAAACCAAAACAACAAACCCACAGCCAAATCCCAACTACACAAGGGGCACCACCTAGTTTACGAGCGAACTAGGACGCAAAAGAGGAGAATCGTTAGAGCAACCCACAAACAAGCAAGGAATTTACACTAACCCTAACACCAATGGAACACTCTCACACACTAAAAGAGAGACAGAGAGAGAGAGAGAGAGAGAGAGAGAGAGAGAGAGAGAGAGAGAGAGAGAGAGAGAGAGAGAGAGAGAGATGGTGTACAACTTAGCTTCAACTTTATATTTTGCACAAAAAGGAACTTAGAGCTTGCAGAATCAAGTGACAAGATTTGGTTATAGCATCACTAGCACATTGTCTTAGGGTTATGGGAGCCCTCTCACCATCCACCCTCTTACAATGGTAGCCAAACAATAGCCAATGAATCACAAGCAACAAAACAACAACCTTCAATGAAACAAGTCACCTTATGAAGCTGAATGAGTTTGCCAAGCCAAATTGGAGGAGAAGCGTGAGCCTTTGGACATGAATTGCACCCAAAACTACCAATTCATTGATGTTGGGGTAGATACAACAATGGTAGGAAGAATATCTTCTACTCGCACTCACTCAAACTAGCTCAAGCTTTTCTATGCACCAAGGTGATGGTGTATAGAAAGCTTACTCTCTCTTTACAACCAAGATAGAACTGGTGTGTGGTACGCTCAATCTAGTGTGCAATGGTATAGTGATGTCTTTTACAAGGAGGAATGGGTTATATTTATAGGTTTTAGAAGCATTGATTAGGATTAAGCCTAATCAATTTTATTAGGAAAGATCAAGGATTATGAATTTTTATGAATTTCAAATGATAATGGGGTCTCTCTTTTCTCTTGAGTCACATGGATGTGGGCTCAAGTAAGAGAATTATTGATGTGGTGAAAGGAGAGAAATTTCCATGGGAGTGAATGAATTTGGTTTACTTGTGCGGTTGCCTACTCCATATGTTGATAGTGTGGGTGCATTTTTACAAGAGAAGTTAGTTGTTGGTGGTAATAATCACTAGAATTGTTAGTGATACATTTACAATGGGTAGGATGAGTTGATTTGATGAAGGAAGAGGGGTGAATTAAAAGAGAATCATTGAGATGGTGAAGCTTTGAAGAAGCTTGAACTCACCCTTGTGTAGATTGTGGAAAAAATGACCGTTGGTCTTCTTCTTCTTCTTCGCTTCTTTACGCCCCCGCCACGGTTGACCACCACGATGAAAAGAGGATTTTTTGATGAAAAATCCTCAATTTGCAGAAGTTATCATGGTTAAGATGCTGAATTTTAGATATTTTTAGGAGAGGTAAATGAAATTGTAACATAGAAGCAATAAAGAGAGACATGGAGAGGGTGTATGTATGTAGAGGTTCATAAAAGAACTATAGGGATGAGAGAGAAGGGTAATGGTGAAGAGGGTGGGAGAAGCCATGGAAATTGCAGGTTTGAGTGAGGGAAGGAGAGGGAGGGATGTGTAAGAGTGAGTAGGTGTGTGGAAGGGTGAGAGAAGACTAAGGGCTACTTGTGAGAAAAGTGTGCAGACTGGGGTCCACTCAAAAAATCATAGCTCACCGCTGGTAGCTCCAAAAATCATGAAAAAATTTAAGGTGATTATTCAGAGCGTGGGATACATTTTCTCTTTTGACCACCGCTCCAAATTTGGAGTGGAGATAGGCGCCAAAAGTTTCACCAAAAAGCCTGTTTTTATGCCTGCAAAAGTCTTTTAGTGGCCCCCTCCTTTGTTGAATTTGTACAATGCATCCAAGAGTGAGCCCCTCCTTTGTCATATTATAATACAAAGCATCCAAGTTGCCCTTGACCCATGCATGGAGGAAGATTATTGGTGAATAAAGAAATATATACATGGTGGGACTAGTGTATGGACTATTCATGGACTTTAGCTCAATGAGCAATGGTGTTAGAATAATGAGTAAAAATAATAATAAAAATATGGAGGAGTTATGGATATGGAAAGATATTGGAATCATATGATATGGTCCCTCCTTGAATTATTTTGGGTGAAAGAGGAAAAGGTATGCAAGTAAATAATATAATAAACGTAACCAATGAGTAGAAATCAATTTTTTGTTTTCACGAGGGTGAGGGTGAAAATGTGGGAGTGATTTGTATAAAGGAAAAATATGAGGTTAGAGTATGTACATATTGGCAAAAAATATAATTATGGTGCAAGAGGATGAAAGAAGGTGTACATAGGTTTAATAAAACACACACTTAAGTAGAAATATTTAAATAAAATACCAAAATAATTATAAAAAATCCCTATATTTAGGCCATATATAAAATGAAATATTTACACACAAAGAGGCCATAATATACTTTTATTTTTATTTTATTTTATTTTTTTGGCTCAACTAGCCCAGTGACTAGCTAGCTGAGGGTTTTTGAGAAGATATGGGAAAAGCCCCCTAACTCACACATGCCTATGTACAGTGAAATGGTAGGGATAGCCATAGCATTTGGGTGAATTTGGTAGGGTGGAGTAACTTACTATGGCAATTATGGAGAGCCGAAAAACGGCTATCAGCGTGACTTCAGACTACACAAAACCAAGAACAAAAATGGATGATGTACTGTTGATAGGTACGCCACGAGCGGATGCTAGCATAGCGTTCGCTCGCTAGCATGGCGAGAACAAAACCAACAACTCTATGCCGAGGATGAAGCTTAACCCGTAGGTGCATGGAAACAAGAAGAGGGTTATGAACCTACTTCTAGCGAGAACAAAACCAACAACTCTATGTCGGCCGAGGATGAAGCTTAACACGTAGGTGCATGGAAACAAGAAGAGTGTTATGAACTTACTTCTCGACCTTGTAAGACAATCAGTAATAAAAAAGACGAGTCAAAGATCGCTCTAGTGAAGACAATCCTAACTACAATGCTAACACTCACCGAATCTAGGTCAAACGCATTTGAAACATCACGAAACTCATAAGGTACACTCTCCTTACCTTGAGATCAATATCCTATGGACTATGACTGGGTAACCCACCTCCAACTACCCCTTGCAAAAATTGCGAATAAAGAAGGCAGCAAAATAAAAGTTACCATTTTTCGTGGCGTATGGTTCTAACATGTAGTCCTACTTGCCGTGAACCCATAGGTACAAAGAAGTCAACAAATGGACACCCGGTTTGCAAGAAAACTCACCCAGAAGCTTGTAGGTGCTCTCTTTGAGTTGTCGTCAAAATCATACACTATTGGTGTCAGAGGAAAGCCCTTGCAGTTGCTAATGCAGTGGTGGTGTCACTTCAGCAATGGGACTTCCGTAGCGCGCGTAGCAAAGAGATCAAGTCACACACACTCTCTCTCTCTCTCTCTCAAACTCCACGCACAGTGATAAAACCGATTTGATTAATTCCAAAAAGTTGGGTTTAGGTTACAAAAGTTGAATTATATACATTCCTCCATAGAGGCTCGTTCCCACAAGGTCTATTGGCAGCTCAAATATTACAAAGGTGCCAAAAATAGTAGTATAATGTAATTGGGAAACCTCTTCTATATCTTGTTGTCAACACTCCCCCCTTCCGCGTCCATGTCCTCCTGACATGACTGATCTTACTTTAGTAAGAGCTACTCTTGTGTTAGTGGAAGTCTGGTCGTTTTAGCAGCTTTAGGTACGATTAGTAGCAGATGTTCCCCAAAGTGACCACGCTGGGCCAAATATCTTGCTATCATAAGTAAAGAATCCCGTGTAGAAAGCTTCTTCAAAGGCTTGCATGTGATAGCTAGCCAGAAACATGATTCTCTGATATAGTAGATGTAAAACCTCTGGAGATGGTTGTTTTCACAGATCAGATGTCATTGCAGTGACAGTGTCGCCCGTTGAGAGGACTGTAGAATTCGTCGCTTTAGAAGGCGCGAACACTTCAAAACAAGCCAACAAGGTTTTGCAGATTTTTTTGGTCATGACGCACGTCAAATTTGGAGAGCCTGTGAAGATCTTAATGGTGCCCTTCAGGGTTTTCACCATATAAGAGACACATATTCTCTCTCCTGATTTGGATGCAGGCATAGACGGGTAGTTTAGCTAGTTGGGACGAGCCTTCACGAATTTGAAATGGTTTGCCCAAGTGCGAACACGAGGGACTGGGCAAATTAGGAGGTCATCTCTGATAATCTTTGGAGCCTCCACCAAGTATTTCAAAAAAACTGGGTACTTTAGGAGCCAAGATTTTTTCCATCTTGGTTGTGAGTCCACTATTCTACCTGTATCCTCCATCTTCTTGGCATCTCCTTCATAGAACAGCTTTGTGGCTTCCTCTTTGACTCTTTTCCTGATTATGTTACCTCATACTTTAGGAGAGGATATGGGAGTGTGGGTTGCATCCATTCCTCCCTAAGTACATTTGCCGCAGCCCTTGGCCCCTTCAGGAATTTCCATGGGCTCATCTCTAGCATTTGTTTCTATTTCACTATGCCCTGATTCTGATTCTTGTGTCCTTAAAGCCGCTATTTCCTTTTGCAAGTCAGCGATCTGTCTTTGTGTCAATGTGTCTTGTTGAGTTGCTTTCTCGGCCATGTCAACCATTTGATTTTGCAATGTCTCCAGGCTCTTTTGAAGTTCCTCATGTTCTTTCTGAAGAACTATGTGTTCTGCTCTCATTCTTTCTTCGGCGGTTGAAGATTCTTCTCCCTTATGCATCCTTTGTCTTTGCTAGATGCAGTATTTCTATAGGGTGGTGATTTGTGCCTTCAATGCTTGTATGAATTGGGCGTCTGCTCTTGCACTTGTTCTCTTGATCCTTGGTGTAGCCCTTAGTCTTTTGATTGTCTTGTCTTGGAGCTCTGACTTTTCCTTCAACTCTAGGACTTCATCCATTGCTGATTCTAAGTCATCCAAGGCCTGATCTTTTTGCTCTTGGAGAGTCTTGATTGCTCTCGATGCTTCAATTATCTCTAGCAAGAGAGTGTCTTGTCTGCCTTCAGATTCCCTTAGTGTTGCAGTAAGAGTGTCGAGCTCTTTTTCTGCTTCTTTAGCCTTCAGGTGGGTATCTTGTACCATATTTGATAGGTTCTCATGTTCTGTTTGCATGTTGTCATGCCTGGTACGCAGCATGTTGTTCTCTTCAGCAATGGCAAGAGACCACGTCCTGACTCTATCAAGTATCTGATAAGCGGCTCTTAGTTGTTGCTGTGACAAGGTTTCAAGTTGTGGGTCTATTGATTGGACCAGCTAGTGGAACCTGATAACTCATACTGATTAGCATTGGTGTCGGTGGTGCTTGGAATGGGCTAGCTAAGAGTCTCCATTGAGGCACCGTGGGGAATTGAACCATCCTTGGCACTCCGGATTGTGGTGAGTATCTCTCTGGAGTTCTTTGTTGAGATCCATGGTCTACCTTCTGTTTTCCGCCTCATCATCTCTTTCTCTGTTTCTTGGGGGATCTTGTCTTTCTTCTTCTTTCCTTGCAGCCCATGGTGGGTTCGGAGTACCATATACCACTATGGAAGCTTCTGCCATAGTATATCCAGCTTGGATAAGATCTTCATAAGTATTTTTTTCATTATGTTCCTGATCTCCATGTGTAGATGTGGCCCCTTCTGTTGTTTTTGGTGAAGATTGAGATTCGGGTGTAGATGGTTTTGAGCTCGGAGGAGGTGTGGGAGATCTTGGTGGAGAAGGTGATGTTTCCTCTTTCTTCTGCTCTTCCTCTTGATCCTTCTTCTCATGTTCTAATGTTTCTTTCAGCTTCTGTTTGATGTTTTCGATTTCCTCCATCGTGAAAGGCTCTAATTTTTGTTGATCAAGTACCCTTTCCGTCTCTTCATACGCCCGGATGAATGGTCAAATTGGTCCTCTAGTGGTTTAGAGGAGCTTCCTCCCACCTTGGCTGGGTCTGGCACCCAGTATTCTTCGAAATCTCCTTTTAGTACCCTTTCTGCTCTAAACTGTTCTATCAATCTTTCAATACGAGCAGCTTTTTGACTCTGTTTCCTTGGATCTGGATTCCCTGGCTTATGCTTTCCCTTTCTTCCTTAGTGGCTCCACAGGCTCGTCTTTTGGCACTATTTCCAAATTTCTTCTTAGCCTCGTGGTGATGGGCAGAGATGTTGCTTTTACCGGCGCATCTTCAATATCAGGTTTTACCTTGAACCACTCATTCTGTGTTGGTGGCTCTGGCCAATGTCCTCTTGCTCCGATTGCCTCATATGCAATCTTTGTCAAGGTTTCTCCTCCTCCAATGTACTTGGACTTTTCCATGCCTATGCCAATCACCTGCTCATGCAGATATTGAGCGTAGTTCACCTCTTTTGGTACACTGCTCTTCAAAGCCCAGGTTATAGTGGTTTCCACTGCATGAGGAGGAGTTGTGTATTTATGTGGCCTCTTGCCGCAAATTTGAAAGTATTGGTTGTATAGTTTGCATATCTTTCCAGCTCATGGGTCCACCAGATTTTCCAATGTCCGATTAAACTTCTTTTGTGCATAAACTTTCACCTGGTCTCTTCTTTCTCTAACTGAGATTCCCCTGTTGTGGAGCCCAAGTGCATCTGCTATGGTTTGATGTGTGATTAGAGTTTTTGTCTTCTGGCCATCCAAACCTATTATCATTGCCTTTCCATCTTTTTGAATAGAGCTGAATAGCTCATATACTCTCTGAACATCCACACCTGTTGGTGGAGCCATGTAGAAGTTATGAAGGTCCGCTCTTTCTAGCTGGGTAAGGGTATCTTCTTTGTTTGCCATTTCTAACATCTCTTGTGGATTCATTGGGATATCCACTGTGTTGCCTTGTGTGTCTTTGAAGGTGCCTTGATACACTTCAACTCCTTCCTTTTCTAATCTTGCCTCGTCTATCCAGCCTTGGCTGGCTTGAGTGTCTCCTCTGGCAGTGTATATGGTTCACTGGTCGCAATTATGCCTTTTACATACATGCTCTTCTTCTTTGCTGTTGATTTATTAGACTCCATAGATCTTGCGCGGACACTTCAAGTGATTAGCCAATCTTGCATTTTCTTAGTTTCTATCTGTCCAAATGACTCTTAAATTGAAAAACAGGCTACCTAGGGCCTAAGGGTGCAATGCATAGGATGATGATTGCTTTTGGGTGTTGATTGATGCTGTGAGACTTCATACGCATTTGAAGTCTAAATGCTCAAAACAAAGTGATAGTTTACATAAGCACAACACTTATCATATACTTCAGGAATATATGTCTTGATTTTAATTTGGATGTTGTTTGGACCAGCTATGACCATTTGACTCTTTGCCGACTTGAAACTGAATTTGGGCTCACTTCTGAGTATTTGAGGCTTAAATGGGATGAAATTGGGTAAGTGTAGTCATAATCCTGTTGTTGAGGCTTAGATTGGTCAATGTTGATCTCTAGGTTCATCTCCACATCAGAGAGACTTTACATGCGTATGAAATCTAATGTGTTAGATATGACTCAGACCTTGGCTGTAAGTAGTCATTAGCATGTTATACACATCTATGACAGTGAAATTGAATTTTGGATTCTCCTTCTGAGTCTGGAGTCAGATTTCACCTTGAAGTGTAGAGTTTTGCCCTAATCCATCGTTTAACCATTATGAGACTTCATACGTCTTCATTGAGTTTTCTGGCCTTGGCTTCTTCTAGAGCTTCCTTTGGTGATTGGGACACCCAATATCAATTCTGATTCCCATTTGGATATGGACTAATTGGATGGGGTCTAGAATACTCCATAGGAGGAATTTTTGATTTTGTACTACCAATGGTCATTATCTAGCCCAAACTTGTCCAAATAGAAGGTATGCATTGTATGTAACATGGTGCACAAATTAGTGCTGAGAAATTGTTGGTTGGGCTCTCAAATAATAGTTTAGACTTTATACGCGTATAAAGACTATTGATGAAAAACAGTTAGAAAATCCATAGGCTGGTGTTGTATGGCATGTGTAAAGTGTCCATGAACTTTGTTATGACTTTGGGCTTGTGAATTGTGTTAGAAAGGCTTCAAAAGATGTCATGACACATGTTTAGCTTTTCTGATTGGATGAAGGTCATATCACCTCCAGTTGTGATTGATGTGTGTTAGAGGGCTCATGATGATGTTTTCCAAGTGCTAAAAGCCTAAAATCCCAGCTAGCCTGCTATATCAAGGCTTGTAGACTTTATACACACTAAATATAAATTCTACTTGGGAATCATTGATCCAAATTTGTTGCAGACCTAGTCCATGATGTTTATAAGGCTGTGATGCACACATGAAATTGGGTAAGAGTTCTTGAGCTTAATGCCATAATTCAGGCTAAGACACTTTGTTTTTGAAACTGAAGTGAGTGATGACCAATACATTCACAATTTGGTCCAAATTTGGTGTAGAGGCTTGGCATGATATATTTTATAGGCTTGGGTGATCAGTTTGTGAGCAGTACTCCCTTGTTATAGAGTTAGTCTTTATACGCGTATAAAGTCTCTTTGCACAGAATGCATTTTTTAGCATAGTCATAAGATATTTGGGCTAAGTTTATGCTGTGCACAAAATTTCACATGATTTGGAGCATTTTTTATAAGTCTAAAGCCAAATATTGAGATTAGGCTGAGACTTTGCGTTTTTTGGTTCTTGGGGGCCTAAAAAGCTCCAAATTCCATGAAATTTTTTGTATTGCATCTAGAGGGTATGCAGAATGATGTCATGATTTCATGAGAGTGTTTCTTGTGCAAAAACTATCTATGAGACTTCATACGCGTATGAAGTCTGCTGTGATAAAAACTGATTTTGATGCTTTGAGGTGATTTGTGATTGTGCCTTAAGCCCTGTTAGCTATTTTTCACTTTAAAAAGTCACGTGATCAGTTTTGAAACTCCCTGCTTGATATTTCAGTTTTCAAAAGGGATTTCTCTATTGTGGCCCCATTGACTTAGAGATTCTTCTTGATCTCTATTTCCCTCGCATGTGGATGTCCTTAGGCACCCTTCTATGGCTATAATGAATCCTTTGGATTCATAAATGCCACATTTGGTGATTTGTCACTCAAATAGATCTTTTGTTGAGGAGACTACCGGTGATAGTTTTTCTTGATGTTTGACTTTATGTATTGGTTGTTGATGAAGCCTGTGAAGTTTGGTGGAAAACGGACCTCTATCTCAGCCGTGAGGCCCAAATGACACTTTGCGGACCCCAAAGCTTTGCCCCATGTTTTGACCCACTTTTGATGGTGGATTCAGGCGGAGACTTACTTGACTTAAAAACATGCTTGAGATGTATCTTCTCCTGAAGTTTTGCGTCGTTTTGGCCATTCTTTCCCGATCAGTCTTTGTCGTGCCCAAAGAAGTTAGGGTTTTTCCGGTTTACCTAAACGTGCATTGGAAGTTGTCAATGTGTTCTTTTAGCTTAGGGTTAACCCCCCATCAAATCTCGTAGCAACCCGTTGGATGGATGATGCGTTACGGGCTCTTTTCGATTTCTTTCTCGCGAAGCTACATTGTCGATTTTTGAAATTTTTCGCGACAAAGAGAGTGTAGGACAAGAAAACTCATGGTAACAAGCCTACTTCTCATATCTGGCATCGATCGGTGTGTTGTGTGCGTCATACAGAGTCGCAAAAGATTCGATCGCTCTAGGTCTCTCAAGCTGTCTCTCACTTGTGAATAGTGAAAATGAGCTATTGAGTGGGCCCAAAAGAACTTATATCGGGATTCCGAGACCACTTTTTACCAAATTTGACATGTGCTCCTATCTTGTTGTGAAATGTACTTTAGGCTCAGAAATTTCTTTATTTGGACTCCGTTTGCTCTGTTTTTGAAAATTTTGTCAATTAGCCCAAGATCTTCCAATTTGGCTTTCCGCAACTTTTTCGCATATTTGCACCCCGTCTTCACCATAAGTTGTCAATTGTTTATTGACCACTCCTATATTTTTCTTTTGCTCGCCAAAGTGTCGTTTCACCTCCTTTTTCTATCTTTCTTTGTTTTTGGCTGAAAAAACAATTAAAAATAAAGAAAAATATCTAATTTGATCCAAAAATTTGAGACAATTAGGTAATATCATAACAACCCACTATATACATCAATATGTAGTATTTTTGGTCGGATTTCTTTGTTTTCTCGCTTTTTCTTACTAAAAACCTCTAATTTTAGATATATACACACACTTAGAGGATCATCTTGGTGTTTGTCTTCTGTCATCTTGTTATTACTCAATATTTTAGGACATATATGTTCAACTTTCATCAAAATAATCACAATCAAACATAAAAATCCATAAACTCAAGGAAAACAGTGCCCTTTTTACACTTGTAGCGTGTTGGTTCCTCCCCCGTGCCTAGTCGAAGTCCTCTTGGACGACCATGTCGATGTTGAAGCTTTGCAATGATGTATGCTCGTGGGGAAGTTGTCTGAACAGTAAGCTCTCAAGTATTCTTGCTCTTTCTTTGATTGTCAATAGAGTTTGGGAAGCAAGTCTGCTCAGTCTAATGGTATCTGTGATTGTTTTTTCTTAGGTCTCCACCACTGAACCGTCGATATATAGTTGATTAGAACTTGCATTTTGTCGGTTGTAGAAGTTGTGTATTGGCAGTTCTTGAGTTTGTTGCTTTCGAATCCAGATTTTGGTATGGTGGTTGTGAATGCTGAGTAGTTTCTTTGGTACCCATATCTGTCTTTGGCAAGAGTTTGGTTTTGGCTTCCTTTTTGTTTAATATGTGGTTGGAGGGTTACAATTAAATTCTAGTTTCTCCTCCTTGGTCAATTGATCTTTTCAGCCCAAATCTGCTTGATAGCTTTCTTGTACTGACCCTGTTGTTTGTGTTGGTATACACTTTGGTGACTTCTATTCTTTGTATTATGAGTCTTTACCTTTGGGACTTGATCTTGCTACCTTGACGTGATCTTTGGAATTCCTTTTTGGTCCATGGTTACTATTTTTAGCAGTTTTCCGAATTCTGTCAGTGCCATGATGTTAAGAATGTTATAAAGCTTCGAAATGTGAATTAAAATAATTTTTGTGAAAATTTTCCAAATATAGTAAGTTTTTGGTCACCCGACCCGTCTAGTTTTGACCGTCTCGAAAATCTGCACCTGTACCCCAAATTTGAAAAAAATGCATTTTCGAACCCCGGGGAGCTGCTAAATATGGCAGGTACTCGGTCCAGTACGCCTTAGTTAGAGCTCAGTATAGCAATTTACGGCATCAAAATCCGACTCGTATGGCCCGTTTTAGCCTAAAACCAATTTTTCATAAAATTGTCCAGGGAGGCACCGGGGGCCCGGGGCTGCGTGGGAACAAGTTCCAGGCCACTCCATACCATCTTTAGCAGCTAGGGGGCACCCTCTTGCCTTGTGGGAGTCTTTGGAAAGTTTCCAAGCTTGCAACTAAGTGTGAGAACCAGTTAACTAAACCAACTGGACACTTGGTGGGTAGGCAACTAGACTTGCCATGCAAGGACTGAGTGCTCACTCAGATGCTTATAGCAGCACAAATCGATTTTCAGCTTGAGGAGGCCTATTTAAAGGCATGCACACACACACGCACACACACGCACACATGCTCACACACACACACACCCAGTACACACACACACACACCTACACACACCTTGGGGAGGTGCTGCCGGTACACACACAGTTTTTGAAGGAGAAGCAAGGAGGGAGGTACTGCCGAAATTCTCATCTTGAGGATTCATTGGATCAGAAAAATCAGAGGATTCTCAGCCCCTAATCACGGTAATCATGGTTTAATTACTGCTCTTCTTAATTCTCATCTTTATTCTCCAAATTCCTTAGCTACTATGCTTAATCCTGGCTATAATTCCCTATAGCTACTCTATAAATCTCCATAGCTATACTCCATTACATAATCATCATTCAATTAGCTAAATTATGCAGCCATTCATCATCCTTAACCAAGGATTAATGCATGATTAGGAAAGATTCTCTCTCTAGGCAGCATAGTTAATAAATTGTCAGCCAGTAATAGTGTAGATTTGATGAAATTCATTCTTTTACCACTCAATAGTGTTGTAATTAAAGTAGACTCAATCTTCTCCCACATTAAAATGTGATTAAGGCTGAAAATTAATCCGTCATTAGGCCATTAAGAAGAGAATTTTATGTCACACATGCCTGCAACAATTCTGCATCTTCATATTGCTCTAGGAAAATGAATGAGCTTGCTTACTTCATCTCTTTCGTGAATCAATTAGTAAAATTCTGAATTTCTTAATCATCTAAGCCAAGTAATTAGCCTTAGAGCCATTTCCCATAGGGTAACTAAGGAATTACCCATAAAATTGCTAGGTCTCGAAGGAAAAATCTAATCTCTTGCCTAAGGAGGATTCTTTAATAATTCTAATCTGCCATTTGGTTGTTATGATACTCTCGGACTTTAGCTCTTTTCTTCAAGTTTATCATTTAAAGTAGTGAGTAAAATGGCCCCGGTTAAGAGAACTCGCTTCGGTGGTGACCACGAGGCGGGAACAAGGAATAAAAATGGGAAAGGAAAAGCTCCCATGGTCGAACAAGCACCGGCCATCTCACGAGCCAATGAAGAAGAAATGGAAGAGGTAGATCACAGTTTTATTCAAGTTGTTTAATTTAACATTGCATACGTTTAGCTAGGAATGAACACATCCCCAAACATGTTGGAGAAATCCGACGGAAACCTCGACAATTGAATTCATTTGTATATTAAAGTCTAAAGTAGGAAAGAAATTATTGATGGATATACTGTTTGCAATAGGAAAGAATGTCTGCTAGGGAAAATTTAGCTCGGCATGTTCATTCTATTTCCAATGTTGAATTAGTCATGAACCCCCTCCTGATCACAGGGGGCAGGGTTCCTGGTTAAGGGCTCTTGAATCCACGTCTGCTGGTTAAGCGGTGGATACCCACGACTGCTGGTTAAGCGGTGGGAACCCACGTCTGTTGGTTAAGTGGTGGGAATGTCCATGTCGTGCTTTCTATGCGGTGGACGTACCTAGTTGTATGGGCAGCTAGGCGACAACGAGAGCTCGCTGGAGGGGGGATGTTGTACCTCCAGAACATTGGAATTTTAATGAATAAGTTTGAGTAGAATTTTTACTAGAATAATGTCTTGGTGCCGCTTGCAATACTGGTTGAAGGGCTGTCTTAACGAACATTGTGACTCGGAATCTAATCAAGGAATTTTTATGTTGAACAACCATTGTGGTAGTAATTAGGACACACAAGGAAGTGTGAGTGTGGGGGTGGAAAGTGGGGGCTTGGCTCAGGTTGCCAATGCCTATGAGATGGGTGGTCCCGATTGGTCAGGAACTCTCTGTACCCATAGTGCTTACTTCGATATTAGTAACACTCATTGGCCCTAGAGTGGTGAAATCTCAAGAGTACGTGCCTCTGAAACATGGGGAAAAAGGCACTCGGGTTTTCTCTCCTCTTGGAAGGTGGGTCTTAGGATCGCTAGATAGTTTAAGAACGCTTCCCCTGCGAGGTGGAGCTAGATCTCCTTGCTAGTAGGCTCGAACTCGACTCACTTTGTGATGAGAGATTGTCCGCTAGTCGAACCCTGAACCATTTTGTTTGCTTCCGCAATAGATCTAGTGGCCACCAGGTTCACCATCAAATCCGCTGGTTGATACGGCGGGGTGGGGACCTCACACCCGATCCATAAACCATAAATATGATATGAGACTTAGTCTAAACTAAAAAGTAATCTTGTGTCACGTAGATTTGGGTCATCTCGACTCTTGGCACAATGAGTCTCTAACTTCACTTCTCTTGAAAAGAGGGAGTGGAGAGTTTCTTGACTAATCGAGACCACCCATCCTTGATTGGTAACCTGAGCCAGCCCCCACTTTCCACCCCACACGCGCACTTTTTACCACACTATTTTACATATACAAACAGTGTTCCTTAATTAATTCCAAACACAGGTTCTTTTATACAGCCCTTCAAACAAAACCAAAACAATTGAAACAAGGCCTAATGAAGACAGCCCTATTATTCAACAAAAATAACTTTTCCAATTTCTCATGAGTTGCCGCTACCCACGGACTTTCTCTATCAAACCAATAGAGCCTTTGCAAAGGATTTATTCGCTAACCATGAATTGCGCAACCTTCCCATCTCGCTAACCGCGAGGCATCTTGCTACCCGCGAGGCATCTCGCTACCCGCCAGGCATCCCGCTAACCGCCAGGCATCCCGCTACCCGCGAGGCATCCTGCTAACTGCGAGGAACAAAAGAGAGCCGATAACCTCATCTTAATCTCCACTAACCGCGGAATCATCTCGCTACCCGTGAGGAACAAAAGATATTCTTTCAGCAATTCTTCTCTTTAAATGATTCTTCAAACATAGTCAACCAATTCTTCATATCAAACAGAATCCACTCATCACACAATAACAATTTATTAAGCAATAACAAATCAACAAACAGTGACAATTTATCAAACAGCTCTTTCACTAATCTATAAAAACACGTTTTTTGGACAGTTTAAGGGGTATCTATGCTTAGTTTCCCAAGTCAAACATGAATATCAATGCAGAACTATAAATTTGTCTTATCGTATTTGGAGCGCGTGCGGCTAACTCCTGTACTAGAGGTTGGACGGCTTTGACTTCTTCTTCGGTTGATGCTTCCGCATGAGATACGTTCAGAGTAGACACCTTTCTTCCCACCTTCCTTGGTGGTGCAACGGCATGGGCGTCCTTAGAACTTCGCATTACACGCTTCGGAGCCATAGCTTTGGAATAGAGAAAAGAAAAGCGTGTTGTTGGAGAGAGAGAGAGAGAGAGAGAGAGAGAGAGAGAGAGAGTGTGTGTTCACAAATCGGGAGACGGCACGTCAACGATTGGAGATGGAGATGGCTTGAAGGTGAGAGGTTAAGGGAGAGAGCCTCCCTTCGGCGCGTCGTTGCAAGAGAGCTTCCACTTCCGTAGATGTGTGTGTTCAAAGTGAGAGGAGAAGGGTCCTTTATATAGGCCCTAGGGGCGGTGCTAAGAATACTGGGAGGGTTTCAAGAATAGGAGAAGGAGTAAAGAAAGAGAGAGAAAGAAAGAAGTATCCTAATTTTGACTCACATCTCTTTCTTTTTTTAAAAATACCTGAACCCGATTTTCAATCCGATTGCTCTGATAAACTCATGATGACTCACAAAATTGAGAATCTCAATTACTTTGCAAAATAATTGAAATGACTTATATGGATAAATGTTGGGTACATTCAACTATTGTAGCTGAATCAAACTCCTCCGCTGGGGTTTGGTTATGTTTTTGTAGCTATGGTCTTTAAGGTTTATGTGCATCGTGGTTTCCATGTGTTTGAGGTATGTATGATCATATCCCCAGTCTTGAACCATCTTAAGTTGTCTCATAAATGGTCGTCCAAGTATGATGTCGTAATTGTTCTTCTTGTCAAAGTCAACTATGGAAAAGGCATGCTCATACTCAATGCCGCAAGAAGTAACAATCATTTTCTCTAGAAGTCCCAAGGGTTTTTCCATGTACCCATCTGTTAGTTGCAATGTCATTCTAGGAGCCCTCAAGGTGGGTTTCCCCCATTTTTTTGGTGGTGATAGCAACGCCAGCTCCAAAATCTAGAATTGCTACAGCTATGCACATATGAAAAATCGATCCATTTTGAGCACTTAGACATCATATACGTATGATGTCTTACAACATGAATCTGCACCCAAAATGCATTTTTGACCACATGCATAGCACCCTTAGGCCCTGATTAGCTTGTGTTTAAAATTTGAAGTCATTTGGATAGCTAGAAACTGAGTAAATGCCAGATTTTATAAACAACACTAACTTTTGCACTTGGAGTGCCCACAAGATCAATGGAAGCCATCAAATCACCAGCAACAAAGAAGATGTTGTCCTTGAAAGACATCATTGCAGCGGGGCAAAACCCTACACTATCCCTGACAAAACACTAAAACCAACCAAAGCTTGGATAGATGAAGCCACACTGGAAGATGAAGGAATCAAACTTTACCAAGGTACATTCAGAGATCCGCAGGGCAATACAGTAAATGTGCCCATGATCCTTAGAGAGCTCAGTGAGTATGCCAGCAAGAAAGGCATCCTCAACCACCTAGAGAGGTCCGATCTACATAATTTCTTTGCAGCAAAACTAGCAAGTGTGGACACTGAGGGTCTACGAGATAGCCAACTCCATTCAGAAAGACGGCAAGTGATTACTGCTTTGGATGGCCAGAAGACTAAGGTGGTATATACCCCTCAAATCATTACAGCTGCTCTAGAACTCCACAATAAGGGAAGCTGCAGCTGCTCTAGAACTCCACAATAAGGGAAGCTCTATCAGACAACAAAGACATTATGTGAAGGTCTACGCTCACACGAAGACAAGTCCCACCTTTGAAGACCTAGAGAATCTGAGGGCTGCAAAAATCTGTAAGCTTTACAACCAATACTTTCATGCTTGCAAAAGATGACCACAAAAGTGTACCACACCACCACATGCAGTAGCCACCATGATCACATGGACACTGAGAAGCAATATGCCCAAAGATATAAAGTTTGTCCAGTATCTACATGAGCAAGTGGTTGGAATGGGAACAGATTAGCCGAAGTACATTGGTGGGACAAAAGTTCTCACAAGGATTGCCTATGAAGCAATAGGAGCAAGAGGATGATGGCCAGAACAACCCACACAGAATGAGTGGTTGAGATTGAAAGAGGATGTTGAAGAAGAGACTCCAGCAACAGTAGCCCCACTTGTCTCTACACGGCTCAAGCAAAAGCTCAAGACCGTGCAAGAGGATACAGAAGAAGACATTAAAGGGAGACTTTGAAGAATATTGGGTACAAGACCCTACGAAGGTGGGTGGTAGCTCCTCTCGACCCCTCAAAGATTGGTTCGATCATTATATCAGGGCATACGGAGAGACATAGCGAGTAATAGAGCAACAAATCTTGAGCCATTTGTCCCTTACGAGGTGTAGACTATGAAGAAGAAATAACAAGAGAAACCTGAAGTTCAAGAAGAGAAGAAAGAGACAGAAGATGTCAAGACCAAAGAATAGAGTGCAACCCCACCAGAATCTCCCCTTGCACACATCCGATCGACAAGCCCTAAACCACCGACATCTCAACAGAAGGATTTACCAAAAAAGAGATCCGAAGCTCAACTGATGCCAGAAGAGAAAGAGCACAAAAATAGATGCACCTATGAAGACCTCCTCAAAGCTAGATACTCATTTTGAGGATGTGTCTGCGGCTGTGTATGCCACCTATATACCACCATGGGCTACAAAAGACAAAAAAAAAGGCTGAAGAAAATCTTATGGACCAAGACACACAAAGAAGACCACCAGAAGTGCAATCACCAGAACTTGAAGTACTAGGGTTGGTACAGATTCCACCTGTACAACAATGGAGGGCCAATGGATCACCCTTGGAGACCTCCTCCGATAGGAGTATTGCTAAGCATGGGCCACCAAGTTCCATTTTTTGGCCCACTCCTTAGACCATCGGCAAGAAGCATAATAGCTGCAAATGAAGAAGATGTGAGAGACGCCCATCAAATACTCAACAGGATCATAATGCGGTCTCTCACACTTGCCGAAGAAAACAGCATGCTACGCACCATGGAAGGCAATATGCAGGAAGAGTATAAGAGCATCACAAGGAATCTACAAATAGAAAATCAAAGAGCTGAGATGGCAGAATGAGAGCTTGAAACTCTCATTAAAATGCTAAGGGATGCAGAGAGAGAACGAGATACTCTTACACTGCAGATGGCAGAGATCTTGGCCAAAGTCAAGAGTTTACATGAAGAAAATGAAAGGAGGGAAGACGAGTTGGAGTTGGCTAAAGACACAGTACTGGAGCTACAAGCCAAGTTAGAGCTCCAAGATGTGACAATCCAAAGACTTAAAGCAACCCCAAGGGTTGCACGAACAAGTGCAGAAGTAGACAACGAGTCTATACAAGCCTTGGAGGCCCAGGTGGTAGGACTTCAGAGGGAATTATGACTAGAACAAAGGCAAAGACTACACATGGCAGAAGGTTCCTTGGCCGCTGAAGAAAGATTGATGGCCAGTCAACAAGATCTAAAAAAAGAAAACGAATAGCTCAAACTCCAGCTAGAGAATCTGCAAGAGTTGTTAATAGATCAAGCAGAGGTGGCCACAAGAATGGATAGCCTTGCACAACAACAACTATTGGAGCTCCAACAAGAAGTAGAAGAGGCAAGAACACAAGAGACGGAGCAAGGGCCTAGAAACTTGGGCATCAATGCACAAAGTGATCCCATGGATATCCCCATAGGTATAGAAGACCTACAACACCTAGAAGAACAGTTACACTCACAAAGAGAAGGAGAACGACCATTGATAGCAAAAGAGGAGGCACACCTCTAGACTTTAATTGAACAATCCACAGCGAAGGACCAAAAAACATCCTTGGAATCGGAAAAGAGAATGATTCACTCCATTGGAGTCCAAGGCCACAGATGTACTTAGGGAAGAGTGGATGCAGCCATCCGTCCGCTACCCTCTCCTACAATATGAAGTTTTGGCAATAAAGAAGAGAATGGAAGTAGAAGCAATAGAGCCAGTATATGAAGGGGATCTCAAGGACCCAGAGGCTACCAAGAAGATAGTGGTTTTCCAACCAAAATGGAGAAAAGGTGTCTCCTCAAGTGTACACAAGATTTTTGCAATACTTGGTGGAAGCCCGAAAGAACATAAGGGATGACACTTTATTTTTCCCTATACCTCACGTACGCACTTGGGGAAACCATGCTAGACTACTGAAGAAACACCCTACCTGGCTCAACTACCCATCAATGCCACCACCTAAGGAGGGAGAGAGAATAGGTGTTTCTTATATGGTGAAAACCCTAAAGGGAATCATTAAGACTTTCACTGACTCTCCGGACTTAACGTGTATTATGATTCGAAGAATATGCAAGACCCTCATGGCTTGCCTTGATGTGTTCGCCCCATCAAATGCAATGGATTCCACATTACTATCAACGGGTGACACTGTAACCAGGATGAGATATGACTTGTCAAAGCAGCCATCCCTGGAGGTTCTACACTTGTTTTACCAAAGGCTAATGTTCTTGCTAAGCTATCAAATGCAAGCCTTTGAGGAAGCCTTCTACACCGGCTTCTTCACTTATGATAGCAGGATCTTTAGCCCTACAATCACCTTGGGAAACATAAGATATGAGTCATACTTAAAGCTATTGAAGCCTCACGGGCTCCATTGACACAAATGCCTAGAACACTACTACAACAATAGGACACGGGAGTTAACCACTAAACATGGGAATAGCCCAATTTTGTATTACTTATTCCATCAGACTCAGTGTAATTATTTTTTGGGACTCGATTGATTTTTTATATTGTAATATACTAAATATACGGATTAGCCGAACCCATGGTAGAAAGTAGGAGATGATTTTGATAAGTTAGAACCTCCAAGGCTGACGTTAAAAGCCAATTTTTGTAACCCTAAGGTCAACTTTTGAAGTAATCAATTTTTGAGCTCAACTAAGTGTGCGATGAGGTTTGTGTGAGAGAGTGAAGGTGTCTTCACCCTTGTGTTAGCAACGGCAAGAGCTACACACCAACGCCAAGCTTGCACGGTTTCAGTCTCTTCACGAAGAGCTCTCCCACAAGCTTCGAGGTGAGTTTTCTCTCTAACCGTGCACTCGATTACAGATTTCTATATGTCATTGCGTTCACGGCAAGTAGAAATACCCATTAGACTTAAACACGTCTAGAATCGGTGACGTGTAATTTTTAGCATGTCTTCATACACAATTTCTGCACCAAGTGTTTACAGGTAGAGAATTGGGCTAGAAACTTTAGGGTAGTTTCCTTTAGGTGTGTAGAGGTCATCCCTTGAGTTTTAGTGATGACTATGTTAGGTCTTGTTTTGGAGAGCGTAGCCATCATAGGTAAGATAGATTTTGTGCAAACATAGTGTGCTTTAAGTTGGTTTTCCTTGTTAGTGGATTGTCCATAGAAGGTCGAGTAGATGAATGAAACCCATCTATTTGTTTCCACGCGCCTACGGGTCAAGCTCCGTCCTTGGTTGACATCTTGTTTGTTGGCCTCGTTCTCACTCTGCTAGCAATTGTGAGCAACGAATTTGCCCGACAACAGACGCCAATGTCTTAGGGGGCTTTTTACAACATATGTCACATCTCACAACGAGACAATCTCAAGACTATAATGTCAATCCTAGGGAATAGGTGACTCGACTAGGGCATGGAGGCATACCAAGAGGCTTGAACACGATACACTTTGTGGAAATAGTCTAAAACTCTCTAGCTATGGAAAATTTAATTTCTACCTCTTGTGGAAACAGTCTAAAACTCTCTAGCTATGGAAAATTTGATTTCTAGCTCTCTGATCCATTCACACTTACACATGCAAAAGCAATAGCAAATCACCTTTGATCAATAGCACATTCCTTACTAGGTCAAAAACACTTTTGGACCAAAAAACCTAAAATCTACACACTAGAAAAAAACGTGATTTTTTTAGTAGAGAAGTAAAGGTCATCAAATTTGATGTTGGACACACCTAATAGGTGTTCCTTAGTGTTGGGAATCTAATGTAATTGATGGGATTTCAAAACAATGCTCAAATAGTGAGATATGTCACCTGGAAGGTCGTGGAGTGGACGTTCGAATCTCACAAAACACTTGCAATGTAGATATTGATGTGTATAGCTCCTCGAGAATAACACATTGATGCTTTCGGTTCATTGATATGGTAACAGTACAATGAGGTGCAAAGAGATGAAATCTTGATAGCATGAGAGTGCTCCCAACATACATAAAAAACCTTATCTGCTTATTTTTAATAATAAGAATTGAGTGTTCAAAACCTTACAATGTTGCCTTTTATACCCTAGCTAAGGGTCTTATATGTACAAAGGTTGAAGTTGCTTCAAAACCAAGTAACATATCTATGTAAATTGTTCAACTTATGATACAACTTGGAAGCTTACAGCCCCAGATTCCACATAAATAAAAGTGAACAAGGATCTAATGGTTTTCTCGTGGGAAAATTATAACCTTTTTATGTTATAAGGGCTCAAAAACCTATCGAGCATCTCCTTCATTGGAGCACACATATATTGTTGGAATCTTCCAACATCCTTGTAGAACCATGCAAACACATCTCTATACTCTTTTAATGTGGCTACAAGAGCTCCTCTTCCTCTTCAGTGAGGTCAATGGAAATATATGCCGATTTTTATTCCTCTACCGGTTCAACTAAATCTATGTGCTTGGCTTTCTCAGGACCATCATATGATGTCCATGGTTCCTTAAGTTCCTACATTGGATGTTGAACTACTATCTTTCGATCTTGTATTGTGTATCTCTTGTAGTGATAAAGTACATAAAATTGATCACTATATGATTCCATTACCCATCCCATCTCGGTTGTGCAAATCGCTTTCAAGTTTGTTTCAATTTTTTATATTATTGCTTACGCTCAATTTTTGTCATCCTAGATGAAATTTTAGTTGTGCCTTTGGTTTTTGATTTACTTCATTTGTTATAACTTTCTGTTTTGGTTGAAGTAGGTTTGTAAATCTTCTTGTAATCTCGTCCTTAACACAATTTGTTGCTTCTATGAGCATGAAATACTACGCTTTATTCCTTGTGAGAGGCATATGTTTCCTTTCTTCTCTTGTGGGTTTTTGGTTAGAAAATTCATAGAAGATTGTCTCTTTTTCTTTTGGTTTTGTTTTGTTTTTAAAGCTACTCATCGCTAGCTAATCATTTGAATCCATCTCTCGAAGTTCAATCTCTTGTGAAACCTAGACTCATCCTAGAATTCTTCCTCATTTTTTTCACTAAAATCTCTAATGGAAATCTCATCAACTATACATTTGCACTCAAAAGTTTCTTGTGTATCCAGGTCCCCGGTCTCTAACCCTAATTCCATGATAACACTCACCATCTGGAAGGGTGCCCTCTTTGTCACAAAATTTTGTTGGGGTTACCACGCTTACACATACATCTAGAGTAGACAATATTGTTGAAGATGATGAAACAGGAAACAGAAGGAAGACAGCGACTCAGAGTAGGAAGAAGATGGAGAAGGAGAAGACACAGAGCTTGTGTACGAGATCTCTGTAGTCTCTCTCTCTCTGTATTGGAATAATAATTGTGTGTATACAAACTCAGAGCTACAAAGCTTATATGAAACCCTAAGAGATAAGGTGTCCTTTCACACCAGATGTCCAGGGGGAAAAACCCAGTGGGAGAAAAGTGCCCCTGGTGAAGCGCGTATACACACTAACACTACTACATGTCTACAAATCCCCCCTGTAGTGATAGTGTGAATCCGTACAAGGTAGCAGATCATCATGTGTATGAGAGTAAGCCCAAAGCTTTTCGGAAAGCTTCAAACTTTTCTCGTGATAACGCCTTCGTAAATAGATCTGCAATGTTATCCTGTGTAGGACAGTAAGTTAGTGTGATCTCCCCTGCATGTAGCCTTTCCCTGACATAGTGGTAGTGAACCTCTATGTGCTTTGTTCTTGCATGAAATACTGGATTCCTTGCAACTGCCATAGCACTCTGACTGTCAGTGAAAATGGTAGTGGGTGCTTGTTGACACTCACAAAGATCTGCCAATAACCTGCGTATCCATACACAATCAACTGTTGCCGTGAAAGCTGCCCTGTACTCAGCTTCACAAGTTGATGTAGCCACTGTGGGTTGCTTCTTGCTTAGCCAAGATATACATGCATTTCCCAAGAAAAAACAATTGCCACTTGTGGAATGTCGTGTGTCAAAATCACCAGCCCAATCTGAATCGCTGTAACCAAGAAGTTGCATAGAACTGTGCTTTCCATACATATCCCCCCTTGGAAAGAACATGGCAAGATTAGGGGTACCTGAAAGGTAACGAAGTATGCGCTTCACAGCCTGCCAATGATGCATACCTGGGCTGTGCATAAATCTGCTTGCTTGTGAAACCCCAAATTGAATGTCTGGACGAGTGTTGCCTGCCAAATATATCAAGCAACCAACCGCTGCTGCATAAGTATGTACATCAAAAGGTTCTCCAGCATCATGCATGCTCAACTTTGATCCAGTTTCTACGGGTGTAGAGATTGGCTTACAATTTTGCATACCAAACTTGTCCAAAATTTTATGCAAATATTTTGCCTGCAACATGTATATGCCATCTTCTGATTGCACAAACTGAATACCCAAGTAATAATGTAGCAAACCAAGATCAGACATCTCAAAGGTTTTTCTCAAAGCATCTTTAAACGCTTCAATTTCATCTGCAGTATTGCCTGTAAGAAGCATATCATCCACATAAAGTGTTAGCATAATGAGAACTCCATCTCTCTTTTTGACATACAAAGTACTTTCTGTTGGACTATTCTGAAATCCCTGGCCAATCAAATAAGTATGTATCTTCTCATACCATGCTCTTGGAGCCTGTTTGAGACCATACAAAGCTTTACGCAATCTACATACCTTTTGCTCTTGACCTTTTACAACAAAACCACTTGGTTGACTTACATAAACTTCTTCCTGCAAATCACCATTCAAAAAAGCAGTTTTGATATCCAACTGATGCACTTTCCAACCATGATGAGCAGCAATTGCAACTAGTGATCTAACTGTGGACGCACGAGAAGTAGGAGCAAAGGTTTCATCATAATCTATGCCTTTCTGTTGCGCATAGCCTTTTGCCACAAGCCTTGCTTTGTACCTGTCAACAGTACCATCTTGTTTCCTTTTTACCTTAAAAACCCACTTTGTACCAATAGGCTTTTTACCTGTAGGCAAGTCCACTAGATCCCATGTATGATTCTTATGAATAGAATCAATTTCTTGCTGCATAGCATCTTTCCACTGAACACACTCTAAAGCTTGTTCAAATGAATCAGGCTCATCTGCATCACAAAGAGTGCTAAAGCAAGCCAAATCTACTTGCTCTCTGCCAAAAGTAGTACCAGCACGTGTTTTTCGTGGCAACGGTGCATCCAACTTGCTATCCTGCAAAGTTTTCTGAACCCATTTAGGCAAGGTTCTTTCTTCCCTGAGAACTTCTTGCTCTTCACGCACAATTTCCTCTACATCATGAGGTGTCACATGCTGATCAAAAGATTGATCAAGATTATCAACCTGTTGTGATTCTTGATTCTCCACAAAAGAAGGAAGCAAACCTTCAAATACATCATGTGTCTGCATATGAGGTACATCAAAAGCAACCATAGGTTGAGCAGTAGTTTCTGCAAAAATTACATCACGACTTTCAAAAATCTTGTTTGTAGCAGGATTGTAAAGTCTATAACCTTTACTTCCACTACTGTACCCCACAAATATACATTTGATTGCCTTATCATCAAGCTTCCCACGTAACTGCTGAGGGATGTGAGCATAAGCAAGACAACCAAAAACACGAAGATAACTGACTGAAGGTTTTTTGTCATACCAAGCTTCATATGCAGTAATGGTCTTCAAGGCACGAGTAGGACACCTGTTCAAAACATGTGCTGCACAAGCAACTGCCTCCATCCATAGCTTATGAGGCAAACTCTTAGCCTTGAGCATACATCTAGCCGTCTCCATTAAAGACCTGTTCTTCCTTTCTGCAACACCATTCTGTTGTGGTGTGTATGGCATAGTGCATTGGTGTTTAATGCCTTTCTTTCCCAAAAAATCCTTAAATGCACCTGACATGTATTCACCTCCTCGATCGGTACGAAGAGTCTGTACTTTGCAACCTGTTTCATTTTCAACCATGGCGACATAATGTTGAAAAACTGCAAACACATCTGACTTTGCTTTGAGTGGATACACCCAACAAAACCTGGAAAAGTCATCAATGAAGGTCACAAAATAAAGGCTGTTTCCTATAGATGGCGTCCTCATAGGACCACATACATCACTGTGTACAAGCTGCAACTTTCGTGTCGCTCTAACTGAACCATCCTGCGAAAATGCAAATCTGTGCATCTTTCCAAGAACGCAACCTTCACATACATGTCTTGGTGGCATCTCCAATAAAGACAAATCATGCACCATATTATGACGTTGTAAAGTCATCAAACTGCCATAACCAACATGCCCAAATCTAGCATGCCACAACTCAGCATCCTGCATGGCCTGAGTCTTTGTTTCTGCAATACATACCTGAATCTGCTTTTCATAACGATCTAGCACAAATAGTCCATTTTCCAGCGTACCTGTAGTGATAAGAGAATAACCATTCTCTCGATCTCGTACAACACATCTGTCATCCTCAAAAATGACCCGAAGACCATTTTTTGCAAGAGAGGATACAGACAACAAATTCTTCTTGATCCCTGGAACATATAAGACATCTGGCAAGCATAAATCTGAACCATCTGAAATGGTAATCAAAATCTTACCAACGCCTTTGATTGGATAAGAAGCATTATTTGCACATGTCACCTTCTTTCCTGCTGGAGTTGCATCCAATGAACAAAACAAATCCTTCCTTGAAGTAATATGCCTGGATGCACCACTATCAAAGTACCAAATCATTTGTGTCTTGTCAACACTGTAAGCAGAAAAATTTGAACATACTACAAAAGCATAAGAATCCTGCACAAAGTTTGCAGACTCTTCTTTAGCTGTAGAAGAATCACCAGAAGCTGAAACAACCAAACTTGACTCTTTCTTCTTTTCTTTAGCAATTCGCTTTTTACACTCACTAATGTAGTGACCAGGTTTCTTGCAGTAGTGACATTTACCTTTCTTCTTGGACTTGTCGGAATCACCTTTAGACTTCTCTGAAGATTGTCCTGCACTAGACTTGGAGTGATGAGCACTCTCTTTACCCCTGTTTTTGTTCTGTACAACAAGAGCATGATCCATACCATCCACCTGTAAAGACTTGTTCTTACGTGATTGATCCTCCTGCAATAGCAAAGCCACTAACTCTTCAAAATGAAGAGGGTCAGGATTAGCTCGCAAAGACAGAGTCAAAGAAGTCTGAAAAGTCAAATAAGATGGTGGTAGTGAATTGAGTGTTTTGGAAACCAAGTCCTTCTCTGGAATCACTTCATCAATGCTAAGCAATTGCTCTTTAAGATCCCTGATTTTTGTAAGATGCTCGACAATATCGTCACCTTCGTCCATCTGTATTTTGTCAAGTTGTTTCTTCAAAAACTCTATTCTGGCAGCGTTTCTTCCTCCAAACATAGCTTGCAGAGTGTTCCAAGCATCCTCAGAAGTTCTGCAAGATCTGATATGTGGTGTGATTGTCCTCTTTATGGTTAAGGCAATCACAGCCATAGCCTGTGCATCTTTAGTATCCCATCTCTTTTGCTCTGGAGTGACTTGTGAGGGTCCTGCACCAACAGCTGCACCACGACCAGGCGTGGCAGGTGCAATGCTACCTGGACGAACTTCATCTCCAGATACATAATCCCACAATCCTTTACCAACCAAAACATTTTTGGCCATAAAAGACCAAAGAGAATAGTTGGTAC
Organism: Adiantum capillus-veneris; assembly: GCF_014529385.1. Classification (NCBI taxonomy): domain Eukaryota; kingdom Viridiplantae; phylum Streptophyta; class Polypodiopsida; order Polypodiales; family Pteridaceae; genus Adiantum; species Adiantum capillus-veneris. Next base: position 18,298,351 of record NC_140938.1, read on the forward strand.
CATCCAATTTGTCTTCGGATGTAAACGCACCAAAAATCTCTTTCTCCGTAGATTGAGCCATACTGTAGATGCACACAAGAGAGCAAAAGAACCTCCAAGAGATTCACAAATCTCCTCTCCAATCCAAGCAAAACTCTACACAAAATCTCAGCACAAAGCTAAGACAAGCTGCTTCCCAAAAGAACTGTTTACCTGAAGAAAATCTGTCAGAAAGCACACCCTCTTGATCTAAACGCCTCGGAAAAGTAACTTCTGCTACGCTGCTCAGAACGAAATTCTGAGGGCTCGAACGGCTTCGAAAGGGGGGTAAAACCCCAGGTCGCCTGATCAGAATACTCCCGGAACGTCGAGAATGCTCCCACGAACAAATTTTCCGAAAACTGCCTGAAAACTGCGATTGCGCGCGCGGACGCGAAAACGCAAGTACAGGCTCTGGAAATCACCTCGCTCTGATACCAATTGTTGAAGATGATGAAACAGGAAACAGAAGGAAGACAGCGACTCAGAGTAGGAAGAAGATGGAGAAGGAGAAGACACAGAGCTTGTGTACGAGATCTCTGTAGTCTCTCTCTCTCTGTATTGGAATAATAATTGTGTGTATACAAACTCAGAGCTACAAAGCTTATATGAAACCCTAAGAGATAAGGTGTCCTTTCACACCAGATGTCCAGGGGGAAAAACCCAGTGGGAGAAAAGTGCCCCTGGTGAAGCGCGTATACACACTAACACTACTACATGTCTACAAATATATGGTTCCAACCAAAAGGTTCAAACAATTTCTTGGGAAATGGTTCCGGGATATAATCCTTATCCTCTACTAGTCTCTCTAGGATACAATCTTCTCTCACAAAGCTATCACACGCAGAAGCTCCACACATCCAAAGATTTGCTTTATTCTATAGCCATGCATGTATCTCTTACTCATTGACAGTTGTTGAGTCAAATTCCCCCAAAGAAGTCCAACTAGCATCTTTGTAGCTATGGTCTTTTACATTGTTCCTCATAGTAATCTCTTTGTGTCTCAAGTAGATGTGGTCATAGCCCCAATATTGTATCATTTTAAGTTGATGCATAAATGTACTCTATAAAATGACATCAAAGTTGTTGCTCTTGCCAAAAGCCACTATTACAAAGGTATGTTCATACTCTATCCCACACGAGGTTACTATAATCTGTTCCAACATACCTACAGGTCTCTCAACATAACCATCTATAAGTTATAATTTCATTCTTGTTTTTGAGAATTAGGTTACCCCATTTTTCCCATATCTCTTTGGTAGCAATGTCCACTCCATCCCCGCTATCAAGTATAGCAATTTTTCTTATCCCTTTATGTTTCACTAGCAAGGTGGCATTTCCTTCCTCCTCTTCACCATAATCACCCACTTGTTAACATGTATTGGTTTCACCTTTGGTTTGTCTTGTGTCATTTTATCCATTTGATCATCTAAGGAAATGTCTTGCAGAGAAACTTTCAATCCCATCTTCTCTAAGTTTCTTCCCACCTCTCATGTAGTCTAATCTGTAACAACTCAATGAGAATTATCTTGCACTGCATATGAGTTGAGATTTGTTCATGCAGGCTTTTAGTGTCCATCATCTTTGGCATTGACTTCCATTGTGAGGGAAATACCCTAACATTTGATTTTGTTTTGTATTCTCCTATGTTTTCAATGTTTCAGTTTACTCTCCATGGATGCTTCTATTCCAGTGTCACCATACAAAGATTGTATATCTCCTAGGTAAAGTGCATGATCTATGTTGATTTTAGTGATAGGTGTAGTATAAGACTTGCACTAGTATCCTTCGTATTTCTTATCATTTCCCATGAGGCTTGTGGCCAAGGCTCTTCCACCCCAGTAATTGGTATCATCACTTGTGACTTTCGGTCATCTATGGTATTCACCACTACCCTATTTTTCAATGGTGTTTCTATTTTAGGCTTCATTTTATCCTTTTTTTCATTATTCTTATGCTCAATTTTTTTGTCTCTTTGTGGATTAGTATTTCTTACCTCAAGATGTCTTATTTCTCTGGCTCCAATAGAGCTTCAGTTGTCTCTAGCCTTTTGCACATTTGAAGTCTTTGTTTCTTAATTTTTGGGTTTGGATATGTCTATCATCTCTGTTCTAATGTCTAATTGGTATTTAGTCTAGACTCGTAAGCTTTTAATATATCCTCTAAAGGTTCTATAACTTTATCAACCAGGATTGAACCTCTCGATGATGTCTTGGATGACACCACCCCTTCTGTTTTTCCCCAGTTTTCCTTTTCTTGTTTTAGTTGCTCTCTAGTTTGTTATAACTCAATTTCTAAGGCGGCTCTTTCAGTCTCTTTGCTTTCATTTTATCTCAATTAGTTTGTCATGATTTCCTTTGAGTCCTCAGTGATATGCTCACAAATTCCATTTGAACATGCAATTTATGATTCTCCTAGTCAGATTTTTTTTTGGCAGCTTTTTGAGCTTAAGCTCTAGTCACCACATTCTCTAGAATTGTAGGCTTGGTTTTAGGTCTACTCAAATAAGGTAGAATCCCAATAATATTCATCGTCTCTTTTCTTTGTTATCAGGATTTTTTTGACACTCTTAAAGAACATGATTGATTGCACATTCCTCACAATACCCAAAAATCTTTACACGTTCACCATTGTGTGGAGTCCAAATCCTTTTTCAATGATCATATTCACATTCAGAGCATTGACCTGCCTATTGGGATGCTTATGGAGCCCCCATTAGTAGGATAACCCCTAGGTATATAGTTTTGGTTGGCTATGAGCATGAGTTTGTTCTCATCCGTCATATAATGATTTTTTGTTGGTTGTGTAACATATGATGGTTGTGCAAGCATCATTTGTACTAATCCAAGAAGGATGACCTTTGTCAACATACACATTACTCTCAAGTCCACTCTCAAATGATTCAATTGGCTCTTCATAGTATGAAGTTTGTGGTAGCATTCTTTGACTTGCAAGAGTTTCTACAGGGTTCACTACTGAGACAGAGAAATTGCATGCAATAGATGGAGTGATAATGCTACTACAGGGTGAGAAAACACAGAGTGCATGTGGTTTTAAATAGTATTTTGATTATCTAAAGGTGGTTTGTGGTGACTTAAAGGCTATCATGTGCATTAGATGGCTAAGTATGCCAAAAAGAGCTTGAGACATAATCGCTCAAAGAGAGAGAGAGAGAGAGAGAGAGAGTAAAAAAAGGGGGGGAGAGAGAGAGAGAGAGAGAGAGAGGGAATGTTTGTGCCGAGCCTGATCCTATAAGTGAGAGAGAGAGAGAGAGAGAGAGAGAGAGAGAGATTGAATTATCATCCACGGAGGTCAAATATGACCTATGGGATCGGACACAAAAACAGTACATTGTCAAGATACATCTCAGTTAAGGACTAAGGGTCCATCGAGGGGTGAACAAGATAAAATGAACAAAGCCTAAGGAGAGGTAGATGAGGAGGGAGCTGGTTTGGGAGTTTGAAGCTCCTGGATAATAGCTTTGCCTCCTCGATAAACTGCCCATTTTCTTGCAGTGTGCACCTCTCGCATCTTTTGTAGTTCTGCCTTCTTCTGCTTCAGTTGGGCGGGAGTAAGGTCTTCTGCAAACTAGATTTTACTATCTTTAAGAAGCCTTGATTGCTCGAGGAGTTTGATTCGGTCCGCCTTGGTCTTGAAAGTGATGATTGCATGGTTTGTACGGTGTTCGTGTGTAAGGGAGTTGATTGTGACTGGATCCTATTGTATCATGTGGGTTGTGGATTGGATGCGGGCAAAGAGCTATACTATCTTGCCGTTGTTGTTCGAGTAGCATGGACACCACACTTTGTGGAGGATGACTTGTTGCACTTGATTCTTGACCGTATTGGTGTGTGTGTGTGTGTGTGTGTGTGTGTGTGTGTGTGTGTGTGTGTGTGAGAGAGAGAGAGAGAGAGAGAGAGAGAGGGAAAGAGGGAGTTATTTTTTAACTAAAGTGTGCTCAACATTTTCAAAACTTAGAGACAGAAGGAGAGGAAAATAATAAAGGTATATATATATATATATATATATATATAGAGAGAGAGAGAGAGAGAGAGAGAGAGAGAGAATCTCTCCCCTTCTTCAAGAGATTCTCCTTGGTATTTGGGAATAGTCTATTAGTTGGTGGACTAGTCCCATGTTACAGAATTAACACTATCATATATTCAAATGTTAAACCTTCTTTTCATGGGACTGATTGTAGAACTAGACAAGCCCATATCTATTAAACTTTATAGTAATCAATACAGATGAATCTACAAATGTTACATCCTAGGAAGTTTATAAACAAGACTTTAGAGATACCATACAACCACAATCCAGAGTCATCGGTACACATAAATTTTCAGATTCTTCATTCATAAGAGAACAAAGTGGAATGTGGATACCAAATGTTTGTCTTTATTGAAATACAAAAGAACACAAAACCCCACAAATCTTGAATAATGTAGTTGTATGCAAACTACATATTTTGTCTTTCATTGCAGATCTTCTCCGTGTTGGTTGCTACCCTGCACATAAACCAGCTATTTATGAGATGGTTGTTTTTGGTGACCTAGATAGCTCAATATGTGCGCTCAGTTGTTGAATCCATTTCTTGTTCATTAAACGTGTTTATTAAAGATTGAATATCAAAACTTATGCCTGGGAACTTACCTTTTGATAAAAATTATATGATTAACAATTTGATACAGGTTGTGTGAACCTATTAGATGTGCACATAAAACACAATCATTATAGATCATTATAGGCAATAATCATACTTGAAGCATTATAAATGAGAGGGAGAACCTGTGATACATAGACGTTGTATGCCATATTTTTAGGACGATTGCTAGCTGCTTGTATAAATGATACTTGATGCCCGCATACAGTATCCTTCTTCCAAGCTGTTTTCGTATTGTATTCACCGATAAAGGGTCTTTGCAAGCTTATTTTAGTGTTTAAATACGTGGAACCAACCTCTGTATGTGTTGGTTTCACAGAAATGATATCCGATGGTTGATAAATTGTAAAGGGGTCCTCAGGGGACAAGGGTTTGTTGTGGTTCATGCATTGTGTGATATACGGATTCTTGATAAACATAAGATCATCCATATATCAGTTAGAGTGGATGAAAGCCAAGCGCATATCTCTTTCTTTGACTCTTGACAATTTCCTAGTGTATTCAAGTTCAAATCAAGCTAGGTATAAGCTACATCACAACAGAGAACATGAGTATCCCATAGGAATACCTTTAGTTTTCCGGTATATAGTTGATCCTAGTTTTGAGTAGCAATTGCCGAGAACAAAGGTGCTAATGGTCTCAAAGAATTCAAAGGTCCATTTTACTTCTAATTTTGTATGACTACAAGCTTGTATAGGTGAGAATTCTAGGGATTCCAATCCCTCTTTAGCGTGAAGTCTAATGATTTGTTTACATTAAAAAAATGGGAGTCTAGGCTGATTTACCCAAATCACATATAAAACTATGTTTCTGGATGAATTCTATCTCATCCATGATGTCTTTTTCCATGAACGAGGGGATCTGATTATGTCTATAGTTTGGGAAGGTGTCACGAAATTCTTTTTTTATTTTTTCTTCAATTAAATGCAAGTGAAAGGGTGTACAATTTATGTCGAGCATATGGCAAAGTTTCTCCCACCCATGTTTTAATGCTAACTTGACCAAATGTAAGTGTATTGGGACCATGGGAATATGGTCGAGATCTTTGTATATAATATCCCTAAGTATGCAATGCCTTATAAACGTAGATTGAGTAGTTAAAACATGCTCATCACAAGTGCCAAAATCCCTCAAAAAGTTACTAAATCTTTTTTGGGTATTGCATACCAAGGTTTCTGTGAGATCAAAAGGTTTTGCAAAGGTGGCAAATGGTTTACACAAATATTGTCCTATGCTATTCGTGTATTTGTAGCCAAACTAATTCAAAATTGAACTAGGTTTTTTTAGAAACCCAGATATTTCAACAATTGGTTAAAGAAAGAATGTCGGTATATGAAATCCATAAAATTATTGCAAAAAGTTAAATGAATATGTAAGGTCTCTGCCACCCTTGGAGAGGGGATTCCCACGTAAAGGAATACACATCAAGCCATTCTAGTCATAAACAAAAAGTTACTAAGTTTGGCTGTTTTTTCACCTCTGATGAGCTAGTGATAAATACGTTATTGCAAGATTTTCAAAAATAAAATTTTTACTTTTTGTCATTTTCGTTTAAAAGTAAAAATTCTTGAGGTGCTTCCACCCACCTAGACGTGACCGTCTCGTCAAAATCTACCCCGTCCTGAATTTCCATAAAAATAGCTACCTGCTCCAAAAACTGCTAAATATAGCTAGTGTGTGCATCCGACACCTTAGATTGTCATCCTCAAGATTGTCTTTTAATAGCAACTTTCAAAATTTAAATTCAGATAAGCCAAGCTCACTCTAGACAATTAATTGTCATCTTAGTGTTGATAAATTAATTCCTAGGTCTAAGGTATGCATGTGCATGGGCATGTATGTGCATGTGTATGTATGTCCATAAATGACCCATATCCATGGACTCATCTCTTATAGAATAATTGATTATGAGCATGGGGGCACTACATGAGGTGTATCACCCAAAAGGGTAAAGAGGGACACCTCTAATGGCTAAGTAGGAGCTTGTGACACCTCCACTCATTATTTTAGCAAGAGGGGGCAATCTAGGGAGGTATGGGGCTGATTCGGGCAACAAGGAACCTCCAAACTCTATATAAAGGGCATACACACTCAATTTTAAACACACTTGAACACAAATTGGAGATAGGGAGACTCTACTGCTGTGGCTACTCTTTGGTGAAGCTTCAACAAGGCTTTGATGAATAAATAACTTCAAAGCACATTTGGGTAATTTCAATCTATTATTCAGTCAAGTTATTACCAATCCTTTCTCTCAATTGGAACCCTTTCCGATTGCTACCATATTACTATTCAATTGGAATCCTTCCCAATAACTAACACATTATCATTCAATTCAAATCCTTTCTAATTTCTACTCTATTAACAAATACTATATACTCTTATTTACATGTCGTCAATTAGAACGAAAAATCATTATATCTATTTTATGGTAATTTCTTTACATTACAAAGTAATGAAGGTCTCACTACTCGATTACATAATCAATTATGTTGATTGCATGCACAATTCTTCATCAATGTAACCTAGATGCTTGCATGAATTATCTAATCATATTCAAGAATTTTGTCCAACTAAAATGATGGATTGTTCTTGCAAGTAGATATAAGTGATTAATCATGAGATTAATGTATGGGTTATAACGCATGTTTACCATAAGATTATGGCAGGATTAAGCAAGCATATGTTTTTGATTTGATGTGTAGAATAACCATATGTGTTTTGGAATTAAAACACTTATAATCATTTACCCTACTTCCATTGGATTCTTATACTTTAGCTTATAACTTCTCAAGTTAAGCTAAGTATCTAATAGTGGGGATGGCACCCAAGAGAACTCGCTATGGTGGATCACACGATCATGAAGCCGGAACCATTGATGGTAAAGTTAAAGGAAAGGCCCCAATGAATAAGGATGTGCCATTTATCCCACAAAATGATGTTATTGCTCATGAACAGGTAAGAAACTTCTTTTTTGTTCAATGCATCATGAGTAATTAGGAAGGAGAAAACCACCTTTAAAAATGTATTAGTCCCAATTCAAAACCGCATCAATTGAACTTGTTAATTCTTTGAGTTGTATTAATATGGAAGGATTGTTTGAAGATATATTGTCTGAAGTAGCAAAGAAATGTTTGCCTAGTAGAAGAACTCTTGAATCTTCTTCATTCAAAAATCCTATACTGATATAGTCAAAACTCACTTTGATATCCAAGGAGGAGAGTTTAGCGGAGTGAACGCTAAGGCAGTACATATGATTGAACACATCTTGTAGGTTGGTTCCTAGAATGCAAGATAATACTTGTGGAATGGTGCCCAGGTTGCAAGTTAGTCACTGCTTGTTTGTACCCAGGTTGCAGAGGACAATTTAGTTGTATGGGCAACTAAAGACATCGGGAGCAATAAATTCTGGCCAAGAGGAGTGAACTCTTGGGGTTTGGATATTTAAATGAAGAAGAGTGGTATGTTGTTTTTCTTCTAGGAAAGATTATCTTGGTGCTGATTTGATAATGGTTGAAGGGATGTCTTAACGACCTTGTGATGGAAATCATAAAAAGGAACTTTGTGATAAACAACCATGTTGTAGTAATTAGAAAACAAGCAAAACAAAGTGTGAGTGTGGGGGCGGAAAGTGGGGACTAGCTTAGGTTTCCAATCAAGGATGGATGGTCTCATTTAGTCGAGAAACTCTCCGCTCCTCATTGATAGAAGAAGCGAAACTAGAGATTCATTGTGCCAAGAGTTGAGAAGTCCCAATTGTACGTGCCTCTGAAAATTATGGGAAAAAAGGTATTTGGGGTTTCTCTCTTTTGGAAGGTGAGAATTAGGAACGTTAGATTTTTGTGTTAGTTCATGATTTCCCAGCGAGGCATTGCTAGGAACCCTTTTCAATGGCTCGGCCTCAAGTTACTTGGTGACGAGAGTCTATCCATTAGAAATCTTGTCTATTTGACTATGCTTTTCTGAATCGATTAGGGCCTAGCAACCTATTAGGTACCGTCCTTTTGTGAAATGGATATGGTAACGGGGTGGGGACCTCACATGTGGTATTAGAGCCTAGGTTAGGAAACGGGAAAAAATCGTTATTGTTTGAAATTTTGGAAAAATGAATTGGAGACTTAAGTTTGAGAACTTACTAGCATCAATGTTTTAGGAATATCCCGACGTTGAGTATCACAAGTTCGAAACCTTTGAGATAATGTATTTATAGGCTTGTCGCTCTTCAAATTTTGCTTTTTGATGCAACATGATGAAGATTTTGATGAAGTCTTTCTCTCCTCCATCAACAAGAATCCGAAGGGGATGGGAACTTGCGAGTTATCCAACTTTACTATTTTGTTGATACTACTAGGGATGACTACACTGTCATCTCTGAAGATGGGCTTGACATGACCTTAAATGAATGTGTTTTCAATCAAGTGGTGAAAGTGATCCCTACTTATAGGATCAAATTAAACCCATTTTTGTCCCTACTATCTTTCCTCAAAATAAGAGTCTTGTATTCTATGAATCCCATAAAGATGTGTATAAAAGCTACTACACAAACGAAATAGTGGATTATAAAAACTTATCCACAAATACCTATCAACTATACCACTATGTCCCAGGAAATCCATCTCTAAGAATCATATAGCTTTTTAGCAGAGAGAGAGCTAACCTTTGTATACATCTTAATAGAATAAAAAGATGCTCACCTAGCTTCTTGATGAGATCTCAACTTTATACATATCTTGATATAAAGAAAGCTATGACATCTTGAATTTAATAAGTTATCCGCTTTTCAAATTTTGTCTTAAGCTGTGGAAGTTTAATGCACTTGGTATTGTGCTAAGTTTTAATCAAACCATCGACAAGCGTACTATTGCGTAGGTACCAACAAATGCTTTATACACGATCGTACAGGCCCAACCACCCACATTCAAAGACGATGGAACCCATGTCGAGCGTGATGCTGAAGCCTGGATTGAGGCAATGGAAGACTATTTCAAAGTTGCACGGACCCAACCTGTAGACCAAACTATGCTTGCAATGTTTTGTCTTACTAGCAATGCAAAAATATGGTGGAAACAACATTGCAATGGCTTGGTTGTTTCAAGATCTTCTCAGTCTGGGAGGATATTAAAGAAGTGGTTACAACATGATATCTTCCACCCACTCATCGAGATGCCAAAATGTATGAGTTCTTTGCTCTAAAACAACTCCCTTACTGGTGGCAGAGTACTACTCCAAATTTGTAACCTTGCAAAGATATGCCCCAAAAAATTCCGTTGAGAAACAGGTAGCACAGTTCTGTCAAGGATTGAATCATCCCTTGGATACCTGTCTTGAAGCAGTGAGACCCACATCACTTCAAGATGCTCTCTTAAGGGCAACACCTCTGGCTAAAGAGATGGCTAAAAATTAGGGAAGAGGAAACTTTAGAAACCAAAGGGCCAGGCCAAACAATTGGAGCCCCAAACCTGCTAATCAAGCTTATCAACCTCTCCCTGTAATAGAAGCAACTACAATAGCTCAACCGCAACATCCAAATGTTCGTTGCTTTGAGTGTAATGCGTTGGTGAACGTCGCCTTCCAAGTCTTCTAAATAACGTTCAATTAACCCAATGGTCCCCTAACTAACCTAGACGTGCACTAATTTGCCATAATTGTGCGGCTTTCAAGTTTCTTTTAGCAATTTTCTGATTATGTGTTCGTATTTCACTTACTTTACTATGCTTCGTAGTCCAAATATATCTGCCCTCCCAGTTTCGTAGTCCAACTCTCTAATATGCAAGATTTCTCATGTATGCATCTCTAGATATGCTATTTATGGTTAAATTTTGAATTCTCATATACATTTTTTAATGGAGTTTTTAACCAAGATTTATCAACACGCAATCATTTCGACATTTACTTGATCACTAGAATTCAAAACTACACTTCAGAACTCACAAAACAAATCAATCACTTACTGGACTTCAGATTATTGAACATTGCAACTAGAATCACTGAATATATTTGCAAACTCTTCAATGAAAAGCACCAGAATAATCTCGTAAAATGTAAATTTCTATTGAAATTGCCAAAAACTGTCAATGATCTAATTTCCCTTCCCAAATGCCATCAATCATGCAACAATATGCAGCATTTCATTTCCAAGTATGATTTTAATGTAGATACATCTTCAAATGATCCAATTTATTCTCAATTATGGAACATAATATTATTTTTAAGTTTTTAATGCTTCTATCTAATATGTTTTTAAAGATTTTAACATTTTGTTAATGTCTGTAAGTATTAAAAAAACTAATTTTTAATGTTTATTTCATTGAATGAACTTGACTAACCACTGTTCTCTTCAATTTCTTCTGAACACTTTCATGCCTAGAATCCCGTTCAGCTTCGTCTCTTCTTCTTTGCTCATTCAAAAATCAGTATTTCGCTCTTTTTCTCTCTCAAATACCTCTCAGGTAATGATATGCATAGTATTCTCTCTCTCTCTCTCTCTCTCTCTCTCTCTCTCTCTCTCTCTCTCTCTCTCTCTCTCTCTCTCTCTCTCTCTCTCTCTCTCTCTCTCTCTCTCTCTCTCTCTCTCTCTCTCTCTCTCTCTCAACTTCTTGCGACCCTCACACACTATGGAGCTCAATAAAGGAATACTCTCTCTCTCTCTTTCTTACTAGCCACACATAGTATGTCTGTAATACAACTCTCTCTATACTACCCATAAACATACACACTCAAGCTCTCACTCACTTGCTATGCAGGGTTTTCTCTCTCTATCTTACTCTCTAGTAGCGCTACAATCATGAACGAAATCTCTCTCTCTTTCTTGTAACTACTTCGGGCCCTACTCTCCTCTCTGGCAACGTGTGGTGCCTCTAATTGACACACACACACACAGAGCAGGTAATCAGCGTTTTCTTATTCTCTCTCTAATCCACACAGGACACACACACACTTAGCGCTATAGAGAATTCCCCTTCTCTCACTAGCATTAACAGAACATCTTCTCTCTCTCTCTCTAACTAACACTCACACATACAGCGCTATTGCTCATGACTATCCCTGCTCTCGACTCCTTGCGGCCTCTCACTATGGCAACCATCTCTCTCTAGCGCTATACAGAGATAGCTTCTCTCTCTCTCTAATAGCACTATAACAGGAAACTAATCCCTCAATCTCTCTCTGTTCAATATCGTTACATATAGGTGACTATTAGTTTCTTCCTCTATCTTGAATCCTACACAGAGATACGCTCACATGTGGCCTAATCTCTCTCTGCAAACAATCAGCGCTATAGAGAATTCATTTTCTCTCTCTCTACTACAGACATGGGCTCTCTCTCTCTCTCTCTTTCTCTAACACTCTCTCCATATCTCTCATTTCTCTCAACCGACCCCCCCTTTGGCACACCTCTCAGCATGGCTCTGTTCGTATTCTCATCACTCTCACAGCTCCTCTTGCTTGGCGACCAAAATGGTGCCCCTTCGGCAGCAATCTCTTACTCAAAGCCTGCTCACACTGCCTCACCTTTCTCTCTCTAAAATGCTCCCTACAGGTAGCCTGCTCGCCACCTCCACTCGCATGGCCTGGTCTCTACGGATTCTATCATGGCATGCTTCAAAGCCTCATCATCATGGCCTCCTCTACCAAGTCGACCCTTCCCGCTTTGGGTCTGCCCCCTCACCACCTTTTCCCTTGGCGGCTCTGGCCTACCCTCGCTCTACCAACCTCCACACCTCGCAGCCCCTGGAGGCTCTCCCTGCTCCATGCAATCAACACACAGACATGCAAGGGTAGCCCTCTTGGGCTCCCTTCTCCCCACTCACCTGGCGACAATCCCCCCTCTCATCTTCTGGCTTCCTCGCCTCCTGGCAGTTCCCCTCTCGTGACGGCTTCGACCTGGCTCAATAGCCATAAAAAACCTTTATTGTAATTTTTTTATAAATACCTATAAGCCCTTATTCCCACTACACACAAAAAGTCACTCTCGAAATCCTGTCCAGCAACCTCGACTCGGCTCTCATCGACTCTCTCGACCTCTTCTCAGAAAACCCCATGGATTTGCACTACAGGGAAACCCTCTCTACATCTTCTTAATGATTCGAAAAATTATTTCGCAATGCAGTCATCAAGTGAGAAATCTATCCGACTTCAAATCACGCCCATCCTATGACTTCAATTTAACAGATTATTTTTACCGTAGATATTTTATGCGAACGAGTCAGGAACTTCCACCTCTACCATGTCAATAGGCCATAGCTATTTCCCAAGCACCTGTGTTGATAACGTAATGGTACTTAGCTAGAAAAGCAACTACCTACTTAAGATCGTACACCCACTTTCCTCGCAAAATACTTCAATTAAGATGCATCTCACTCATCAAACAACAATCAACATCTGCAGGCATTAATTAACATTTTTGTGATGATATGCAATTCAATATGCCTAAATGCACTTAACATGCCCATGCAGACCCCAAATTAATGTCAAAAGTTTACAATTTTGGTGTAGATTGATGGGTCTACAGTTGGGTCATTACAGGATCACTGTCCTAGAAGAAATGTAGCAACAATTGCAAATGCTATTCCTATAGCTCCAAATGGTAGAGGCCAACCTGTTCGTCATGGAGGGAGGAACATAGGAAGAGGTCTTGGAAGAGGAGCGTTGGCTCAAACTCATGCCATTATTATGGAAGAGCCAACGGTAGGAGACCAAGCTGAAGAGAGAGCAACTTTACATGCCGCTATTGACAACCCTAATGCTCTCCATCAATATGTAGTCATTCAAGCACAAGGATCTTATTAAGGTGAACAAATCTAATTCTTAATTGATTGTGGAAGCACACACTTATTTCTCTCTCCTAAATGCATGAGGAAACTAAAACTAGAATAGTATCTTGCTCAAAGGCTAATTGTAGAACTAGCGAATGGAAAGGAAGTCCTAACTTAGCATACATCATGACAAGTAGAATTTGAACTAGGGGAAAACTCTACTTCTGCTCACTTTCGTACTTTACCTCTAGGAATATACGACGGGATATTGGGAATGGGTTGGTTGAAGCAAAACCAAGCTCATATTCACTATGCACAAGGTAGCTTTACCTTTACATATAAATTAGGGAATGAAGTTCTAGTTCAAGGGAGGAATGGGAAACCTAAAGCTCACTTAGTCAAAGCTAGTAGACTTCGTAAGGGTTTACAAAAGGGTCAACAAATCTATGCAATTAAATTTAACAAGGTAGAAGACACAGATTCAAACTTTCAACCTGAATGGTTGAGAGGGTATTCAAATGTGCTCCCTTAGGATCTTACAAGTCTTGCACCACCTGGAGAAGTTGATCATGAAATTACGACTATCCCTGGTTGTGAACCCGCTTCAAAGAGACCATATAAAATGTCACACGCTGAAGCAATTGAACTCAAAGGGCAACTTAGGCAGCTTATTGAGCAAGGATTTATCAAACCAAGTACTTCTCCTTGGGGTGCTCCAATCCTTTTCCAAAAGAAGAAGGATGGGTCTTTATTAAGACTTTGCATAGACTACCACGGGCTTAATCAAGTTACTGTTAAGAACAAGTACCACATTCCTAGGATTGATGAGATATTGGATAGGCTACACGGGGCTACAATCTTCACAAAGATTGATCTTCGCTCTAGATATTATCAGATAAGGATCAAAGAATCAGACATTCCAAAGATGGCTTTTAATACTAGGTATGGACATTATGAATTCACAATAATGTCTTCTGGTCTTACTAATGCTCCTGCAAGCTTCAATTGACTAATGAAGGATATTTTTAGACCTTACCTAGATGATTTTGTCTTGGTTTTCTTTGAAGACATCTTGATCTATTCCAAAGATGAGGTAGATCATGAAGAGCACGTCCGTAAAGTATTACAGCTCTTACGATAGTATGAGCTTTATGCTAAGAAGAGTAAATGTACCTTTTGTTCTTCCCAAGTCAGCTATCTTGGCTTTATTATATCTTCCAAAGGTATCTCAGTTGAACCAGATAAAGATAAGGACATCGTAGAATGGCCTCAACCTACTTCTCTCAATGAAATAAAGGGATTTCTTGGAATCATAGGATGGTATAGGATAATTGTAAAGGATTATGCTCTCATTCCATCACCTTTAACAAAATTGCTAAGGAAAGGAATGAGAATTGAATGGAGAGCAAAATAGGAGGCCAATTTTGCAGAGTTAAAATGATACCTAGTATAAGTCCCAATTCTTAAACTTCCGGATTTCAGCAAGGAGTTTGATGTTATAACATATGCTAGCAAACTCGCTTTAGGGGGAGTCCTTAGTGAAGACAGTAGGCCTGTAGCCTATACTTCTCAAAAGCTCAGAGATCATGAGAAGAATTACCTGACCCATGACTTGGAACTCTTAGCAATTTTCCATGCATTAAAGCTATGGAGACGTTGTCTTCTCAGTCATAAATTTCAGTTAGTCACTAATCATAAAAGCTTGAAATGGATCTTTACACAACCCAATCTCAACATGAGGCAAAGAAGATGGATTAAACTTCTTCAAGAATACAACTTCGACATAAAATTTAGACTAAGGAAGGACAATGTAGTTGCAGATAGACTTAGTCGCAAAGTTTTCCTTAGTGCTATTTCTATACCTAATAATCCTATGTGGGAAAGAATTAAGGAAACAACCTTGAAAGACCTTGATTATCAGCAGTTGTCCTTGCAGATTCAACAAGGCATAACACCTGAGACAAAGAATATATCGATAAAGGATTACTCTGTTCAAGAGGGATTTTCGGCAAAGGCTTTGTGTACCTAAGGACCCAACACTGAAGAAAGCAACCCTATTTGAGGCTCATGATAGCCCAGCTTCAGGTCACCCTGGGTATGCAAAGACCTTAAACGCTATTAAAACAAGCTACTTCTAGCCCGGGAAAGAAGGGGGATGTTCTTTGCTATGTGAAGCAATGTATCTCTGCCAACCGATTCAAACTGAAAGAATCAAACTACCTGGACAACTTCAACCTCTTGATGTACCTCAAATGAAATGGGAGTGTATCATTATGGACTTTGTCACAGGATTACCCTCTGTTGGAGGCTATGATTCAGTATTTGTAGTTGATGATATGCTTACTAAGGTAGCTCACTTGATGCTTGTAAAAACTACCTTCACTGCCTTTGATATTAGCTGAATTTTTGTAAAGGAAATCTTTAGACTACATGAACTACATAAGAGAATTGTTAGCGACAGGGATGCAAAATTTACCTCAAAGTTTTGGACTTCACTCTTTCAAGCCATTGGAACACAACTGTGTTTTAGCACAGCATATCATCCTCAGACAGATGGTCAAATTGAAAGAGTAAACTAGGTGATTGAGGAAATTATTAGAGCATATTGTTCACAGGAACCAAAGAAATGGATCCAATATCTTCCTTTGGTTGAATATGACTATAATTCCTCTGACCATAGAAGCATAGGCATGTCACCATTTAAGGATCTTTATGGACAAGAATTTTTGGCTCCATTAAATTTCTCAGATCCTACTATCAAGGTAGAAGCCTCAAAGCAAATGCTCGAATACATGGAAGCTCAAACCAAGGCGATTCGTAAGGATATTCAAGCCACTCATGATAGAAAATACTATGCAGATAAGAAGAGATTAGATCGAATCTTTAAAGAAGGAGACAAGGTATTCCTTAGGGTCAGGCCCAAGAAAAGCAACTTATCCTTGGGAAGGTACAAGAACCTCATCCCGAGATACTATGGACCCTATGAGATTTTCAAAGTGATAAGTGATCAAGCTTACAAGCTAAAACCTCCTTCTAACCTCAAAATTCATGATGTCTTCCATGTTAGTCTATTAAAACCTTATGTTCCTAACCTTGATCAACTTTTGGATTCCGAACAAATAGTTGTTCCAACCCAAGGAGTCCTTGAGCTTCAACATGACTATATCCTAGAAACACGGGAGAGAAAACTTAGGAATAGAAACATCATCTAACATCTCGTCAAATAGAAAGATTTCTGTGAAGAAGATGCAATGTGGGAAGATGAACCATCTTTCCTTAAAGATCATCCAGACTTTACTTTGAGATGAGGACATCACAATTCTTCAAGTTGGGGTGAATGTAAGGTCTCTACCACCCTTGGAGAGGGATTCCCATGTAAAGGAATACACATCAAGCCATTCTAGTCATAAAAAGAAAGTTACTAATATTAGCAGTTTTTCCACCTCTGATGAGCTAATGATAAATATATTGTTGTAAGATTTTCAAAAATAAAAATTTTACTTTTTTTTTCATTTTCGTTTAAAAATAGAAAGTTTTGAGGAGCTTACACCCACCTAAACACGATCATCTCGTCAACATCTACCACATCCTGAATTTCCATATAAATAGCTACCTGCTCCAAAAATTATAAATATAGCACGTGTGCATCCAACACCTTAGATTGTCATCCTCAAGATTGTCTTTTAATAGCAACTTTCAGAATTAAATTCTAATAAGCCAAGCTCCCTCTAAAAAATTGTTTTTCATCCTAGCTATAGTAAATTAATTCCTAAGTCTAAGGTATGCATATGTATGCATGTGCATGGGCATGTATGTGCATGTGTATGTATGTCCATGTATGCCCACAAATGACCCATATCCATGGACCCATCTCTTATAGAATAATTGACTATGAGCATGGGGGCACTACATGAGGTGTATCACCCAAAAGGGTAAAGAGGGACACCTCGATCTAATGGCTAAGTAGGAGCTTGTGACACCTCCACTCATTATTTAGCAAGAGGGGGCCAGCTAGGGAGGTATGGGGCTCATTTGGGCAACAAGGAACCTCCAAACTCTATATAAAGGACATTCGCTTAAACACAAATTGGAGATAGGGAGACTCTGCTACTGTGGCTACTAGTTGGAGAAGCTTCAACAAGGCTTTGAGGGATAAATAACTCCAAAGCACATTTGGGTAATTTCAATCTATTATTAAATCAAGTTATTATCGATCCTTTCTCTCAATTGGAATCCTTTCCAATTGCTGTCATATTACTATTCAATTGGAATCCTTTCCAATTTATACTCTATTAACAAATACTATATACTCTTTTTTACCTATCCTCAATTAGAAACCAACAATCATTATACCTATTTTATGGTAATTTCTCTACATTGCAAAGTAATGAAGGTCTCACTGCTTGATTACATAATCAATTATGTTGACTGCATGTACAATTCTTCATCAATGTAACCTAAATGTTTGCATGAATTATCTAATCATATTCAAGAATTTTGTCCAACTAAAATGATGGATTGATCTTGCAAGTAGATATAAGTGATTAATCATGAGATTGGTGTATGGGTTATAACGCATGTTTATCATAAGGTTATGGCAGGATTAAGCAAGCATATGTTTTTGGTTTGATTTGTGGAGTAACCATATGTATTTTGGAATTAAAACACTTATAATCATTTACCCTACTTCCATTGGATTCTTAAACTTTATCTAATAACTTCTCAAGTTAAGCTAAGTATCTAGTAGTGGGGATGGCACCCAAGAGAACTCGCTATGGTGGATCACATGATCACAAAGCCGGAATTATTGATGGTAAAGGCAAAGGAAAGTCCCCGATGAATGAGAATGTGCCACTTATCCCACAAAATGATGTTATTGCTCATGAACAGGTAAGAAACTTCTTTTTTGTTCAATGCATCATGAGTAATTAGGAAGGAGAAAATCACCTTAAAAAATGGATCGGTCCCAATTCAAAACCGCATCAATTGAACTTGTTGATACTGTCTGAAGTAGCAAATAAATGTTTGCCTAGTAGAAGAACTCTCGAATCTTCTTCATTCAAAAATCCTACACTGATATAGTCAAAACTCCCTTTGATATTCAGGGAGGAGAGCTTAGCGGAGTGAACGCTAAGGCAATGCTGATGATTGAACACATATTGTGGGTTGGTGCCTAGAATGCAAGATAATAGTTGTGGATTGGTGCCGAGGTTGCAAGTTAGTCAGTGCGGGTTTGTACCCAGGTTGCAGGACAATTTAGTTGTAGGGGCAAGTAAAGACACCGGGAGCAATAAACTCTCGCCAAGAGGAGTGAACTCTTGGGGTTTGGATATTTAAATGAAGAAGAGTTGTATGTTGTTTTTCTTCTAGGAAAGATTTTCTTGGTGCAAATTTGATAATGGTCAAAGGGTTGTCTTAACGAACTTGTGATGGAATCATAAAAAGGAACTATGTGTATGAACAATCATGTTGTAGTAATTAGAAAACAAGAAAAACAAAGAGTGAGCGCGGGGGAGGAAACTGGGGACTGGCTCAGGTTTCCAATCAAGGATGGGTGGTCTCAATTAGTGGAGAAACTCTCCGCTCCTCATTGATAGAAGAAGCAAAACTAGAGACTCATTGTGCCAAGAGTTGAGAAGTCCCAATTGTACGTGCCTCTAAAAATTATGGGGAAAAGTAATTTGGGCTTTCTCTCTTTTGAAAGGTGAGAATTAGGAACGTTAGATTATTGTGTTAGTTCATGATTTCCCTGCGAGACAATGCTAGGAACCCTTTCAATGGCTCGGACTCAAGTTACTTGGTGATGAGAGTTTGTCCATTAGAAATCTTGTCTATCTGACTATGATTTTCTCAATCGATTAGGGCCTAGCAACCTGCTAGGTACCCTACTTTTGCCAAATGGATATGGTAACAGGGTGGGGACCTCACAGAATGTATCGGTTATTTACATTATCAGCTTGTTTAAACCAATGTAGGCCATTGTGCGTGTTATATTCCAGCATTCTTGGAGTATCTCCAAAAAAATTTGATCCACAAAACTGACTTTGTTGTTTTGAAGATGAGCTCATATTTCTTGGTGTGCCAGCAATTCTTTTCAATTGCTCTTTACTCTTGGAAGACTTGAAAATAGTGTCATTGTTTTGTCTGAGTGGTCGGTGTTGTACCTAAGGAAGAAATGGTGTCCCTGGTGTATATAATACTAAGCCCTTGGCTGCATCTAATAAGTTCTCATGAATAGCATAAAATACCACAACTGCATGCCAAACTTCAATAAGAAAGAATGTTACCCAGCTGATGAAAGCAGACACCTATGCAAGTCTCCAGAAGAGTAAGGAAAAAACTTGGAAGACTCCAAAAGACAAACCACAGAAGGTGGTCAAACCATATAATTGTTAAGGGATAGCTGGATCTTGGATTTTTTTTTGCAGTTACACTTTATAAAGGCCTGTAAGTATTCCAATAGATTTTAAGGAATTTATGGATGTCATTTTCTTTATTGTGAGTGATAGTCCCATTGTACGGGCTACCATTGATGCATTAGAACACTTCTTGTTATCAATGACTATTTAGCACTTGCAAACACCTTAACCACCTGCAAGCACTTCCAAGCACTTTTAAACACCTAAAAATGCCTGCAAGTGCTAAAAAGTGCTAACTTTTATGCACTTGCAAGCACTTTGAACCACCATTTGACACATTAAAGCACTCTGAAGAACTTTCAACCACTCGCAAACTCTTGCAAGTGCTTGAAGAAGATTCAAAGTGGTTAAAATTGCCTTAAAATGCTTTCAAAGTGATTAAAAGTGCTTTCTGCAATCACTTCAAAGCACTTTTAACCACTTTAAAGCACTTGAAACAATTTTAAGACACTACAAGCAGCTGCAGGAGTTTGTAGGTAGTTGAAAGTGCTTCAAAGTGCTAAAAAGAGCTTCCAAGTGCTAGCAAGTGCCTTTCAAAGTGCTGCAAGTGGACAGATTGAGCACCTGAAAGCACATCCAAGCACTTCAAAAGACCTACAAATGCCAGCAAGTGCTAAAAAGTGCCTAACTTTTATGCACTTGCAAGCACTTTGAACCACCTGCACGGATATTAAAGCACTTTGAGCACTTTCAACCACTTGCAAAGTCTTGCAAGTGCTTGAAGGTGCTTCAAAGTGCTTAAATTTGCATCAAAATGCTTTCAAAGTGCTTAAAAGTTTATTCTGCAATCACTTCAGAGCACTTTGAGGCACTTTTAACCACTTTTAAGACCCTGCAAGTGCTTCAAAGTGCTAAAAAGAGCTTCCAAGTGCTAGCAAGGGCCTTTCAAAGTGCTGCAAGTGGACAAATTGACCACCTGAAGCACTTCCAAGCACTTTAAAAGACCTACAAATGCCAGCAAGTGCTAAAAAGTGCCTAATTTTATGCACTTTGAACCACCTGCACGGATATTAAAGCACTTTGAGCACTTTCAACCACTTGCAAAGTCTTGCAAGTGCTTGAAGGTGCTTCAAAGTGCTGCAAGTGGACAAAATGAGCACCTGGAAGCACTTCCAAGCACTTTAAAAGACCTACAAATGCCAGCAAGTGCTAAAAAGTGCCTAACTTTTATGCACTTGCAAGCACTTTGAACACCTGCACGGATATTAAAGCACTTTGAGCACTTTCAACCACTTGCAAAAGTCTTGCAAGTGCTTGCAAGGTGCTTCAAAGTGCTTAAGTTTTAAGTTTGCATCAAAATGCTTTCAAACTGCTTTGAAGTTTATTCTGCAATCACTTCAGAGCACTTTGAGGCACTTTAACCACTTTTAAGACCCTGCAAGTGCTTCAAAGTGCTAAAAAGAGCTTCCAAGTGCTAGCAAGGGTCTTTCAAAGTGCTGCAAGTGGACAAATTGAGCACGTGGAAGCACTTTCAAGCACTTTTTAAACACCTACAAATGCCAGCTAGTGTTAAAAAGTGCCTAACTTTTAGGCACTTCCAAGCACTTTGAACCACCTCTGTAGGATATTGAAGCACTTTGAAGCACTTGCAACCACTTGCAAAGTCCTGCAAGTGCTTGAAGGTGCTTCAAAGTGCTTAAATTTGCATCAAAATGATTTCAAACTGCTTAAAAGTTTATTCTGCAATCACTATGGAGCACTTTGAGACACTTTTTAACCACTTTTAAGACCCTACAAGTGCTTGAAAGTGCTAAAAAGAGCTTCCAAGTGCTAGCAAGTGCCTTTCAAAGTGCTGCAAGTGGAGAGATAGAGCACTTGCAGGCACTTGCAAGTGTCTACAAGTACTTGAATGTTCCAGTAAGTGCTCCAAGGTGCTTGCAAGTGCCTGTTGTTGCTAGGGCCTGCATGTCCCCCATTATGATTGGTTGTGCAATAATCTTCCTTTGTTTTCAATTTTATACATAAAATAGTTCAGGAAATGGACAAGGAGCTTGGTGAGTTCAAAAGGCAGGCCTCCTTCGTGAAGGGGTCTAGCAAGTTCATGAAAAGAGAGGGCAAGGCCCTTCTTGTGCCCACTCCACCTTCCAAGTCTAAATTTAGTGTGGATACTGTTTTATTGTCTGAAAATTGTGTGGCATGTGGTCAAGAACTGTGGAACAAATATGCGGCCGGTGTCTTTCAGCTGCCGTGTGCCCACAAATACCATCCGTTCTACTTTTTAGTGGTCAGTGCGACTGATCCCAAGTGTGTTTTACCGGACTGTAAATGGGAGATACCCCATATAACAAGATACTGGGCACTTGGGAATTCTTATGAGGAGCTTGAAGGTAGTTTGGTCATTTTATACAATAGAATGAAGGAGTACGAGTGGAAGTGCGACGGGAGAGAGAGTGCGAGAAGCAGAGCACAACGATATGGTGAACTCGCTCTACTGTAATGTGTAGAGCATAGTGAGTTCTTATTAGGTTTTTACAAAAGAATATGTGTACATACCTGGCGGGCCGCCCACTTACCTGGGCGACCACATTGGGCTTTATACCCCAACAACCTCCCACTTAAAGTCCAATGTGGTACTTTAAGTGTGAGAGAAGCTACTATACAAGCTAATATGCAAGAGATGTAGAGAAGTGATGTACTACCCTACACATAACTGCTTGCGAAAATGCGCAAAGCTCTCTGAGGGAAGTCCTTTTGTAAGTAGATCAGCAGGATTTTCTGTGGTGTGAACTTTGACAAGCTGAAGTTGCTTATCCTCGAGCATTTCCCTGATGAAATGATACTTCACATCCACATGCTTTGTCTTTGAGTGATAAACTGGATTGCGAGCCAATTGTATAGCACTTTGACTATCACAATATAACACAGGCATCTCTTCTTTGATTCCCAAATCTGTTACAATTGATTCTTTGCATGCCTCTGATGCTGCAACATATTCAGCCTCTGTAGTAGACTGAGTAACACAATCTTGTAATCTAGAACGCCATGATACTGCTCCACCAGCCAATGTAAAGACATACCCTGACGTAGACCTTCGGTTGTCTAAGTCACCTGCATAATCTGAGTCTATAAAACCCTTTACACTTAGCTCCTGACTCCCACAGCATATACGCATACTCTTTGTAGCTTTCAGGTATCTCAATATTCCTTTCATTGCCTCCCAATGTTTCTTGCCTGGGTTTGACATGTATCGACTTACTACTCCCACTGCAAATGCAATGTCTGGGCGAGTAGCAATCATTGCATACATCAAACTACCCACTGCAGACGCATATGGAATCTTATCCATTTCAGCGTGTTCTTCCTCAGACACAGGACAATCTTGTTTGCTAAGTTTCACATATGGTGGCAATGGAACACTCAGTGCCTTTCCCTTCTCCATATTGAAACGTTACAAAACCTTGTCAATATACTCTGTTTGAGATAACCAAATCAACTTCTTTGATCTGTCTCTCTCAATGCGCATACCAAGTATATGACTTGCCTCACCCATGTCTTTCATGTCAAACGATTTTGCCATCTTTGACTTCAAAGCTGAAATTTCTTCCAAGTGCTTGCCAGCAATCAACATGTCATCCACATACAAAATAAGGATCAGCCAACTACCATCCTTAGCCTTCTTTGTATATAGACAGTGATCGAACTCACTACGTTTGTAGCCTTGAGAAAGCATAAACTTGTGGAATTTATGGTACATGCCCTCGGTGATTGTTTTAAGCCATAAAGACTCTTTAACAACTGGCATACCCAATCTTCCTTGCCTTTCTCAACAAACCCTTCTGGCTGCTGCATGTAAATTTCCACATGTAAATCACCATGCAAGAACGTTGTCTTGACATCCATTTGGTGCAACACCAAATCTAATATGGCAACCAATGCAAGAAAGCATCTCAATGTAGTCATCTTGACCACCGGAGAGAAGACTTCATCAAAGTCAATGCCTTGTTCTTGCTTAAAGCCCTTGGCAACAAGCCTTGCTTTGTACTTTGGCTGACTATCATGAGCGGTGATCTTATACCTATAAACCCATTTACAAGGTAGAGCCTTTTTTCCCTGTGGTAATTTAACTAGCTTCCATGTCTTGTTTTTATGCAGAGCTGTCATCTCTGACTGCATGGCCAATTGCCAATTCCCGGAGTCCTTCATTTGCACTGCTTCCTTGTAACATGAAGGCTCATTGCAATCAGTCAACATGACATAGTTCATAGATGGAACAAACCTATCAGGAGGTTGCGTGACACGTCCAGATCTACGCACAATAGGTGGCTCAAGCTCAGCCACAACCTGTGGTTCCACTCTATCCTGTCCTTGCTCCTCTTGAGCCCTGACATTTTGTCTTGCACGTGCAGGTCCATCTTCTTGGAAGACAACTCTTCTAATCTCCTCAACCCTCTCTGGTTTAGAATGATATTTGGATTCATTAAAGTGAACATCATTGCTGCGGACAACCTTTCTGGATTCGGGATCCCAAAGTCTGTACCCCATCTCACCAGAATTACCATAGCCTAGAAAGATGCACTTTCTACTCTTTGGCTCAAGTTTGTTCCTAAATTCCTTTGGAACGTGAGTATATGCCTCACAGCCAAAGACTCTGAGATGCTTGTATGAGGGCATTTTGCCTGACCATACCATCTCTGGCACTGAATCCTTCTGCAAAACCTTGCTAGGAGATCTATTTACAAGATGAACAGCTATTGATACAGCTTCAATCCAAAACCCATTTGGCATCTGTGCATTAGACAACATACTTCTGACCTTCTCTTGTATGGTCCTATTCATCCTCTCAGCAACACCATTTTGAGGAGGATTGTAAGGAGCAGTAAGTTCACGTTTTATACCTTTTGACTCACAAAAGTCCTGAAAGGCCTTTGAAACATACTCTCCACCATTGTCAGTGCGTAAGCATTTAAGCTTCTTGCCACTCTGATTCTCCACAAGTGTCACAAACGTTTTGAAAACACTAAACGCTTCATCCTTGTGCTTGAGAAAGTAAACCCATACTTTCCTCGAGTAATCATCTATAAATGTCATAAAGTAAGAAGCTCCCCCTAGAGATAGGTTAGGCATAGGTCCACACAAATCACTATGAACAAGTGCCAACTGTGTATCTCTTCTACTGCTTCTATGCTTATGTGGCTGCTGTGTTTGCTTACCATACAGACAATGTTCACAGAATTCAAAATCATTAAATGAAAAGCCAGGCAAATAACCAGAACGAGACAAGATTTCCATTCCCTTCTTGGACATATGTCCTAACCGGCTATGCCACAAAGAAACGTTCGGCTGCTCGGCTACATTGATTACATTTTTAGAGACATTTGATACATAAATCATGTAAAGTCCTCCAGACTTTACTCCATGTGCTACTGTCATAGAGCCCTTGGATATCTTCCACATGTTCTGTCCAAAAGTGGTGACGTAGCCAGCATCATCAAGTAAACCTGTGCTGATCAAGCTCTTTGTAATTGCGGGAACATGTCTCACATTCTTCAGCGTGAAAGAAGAGCCATTCTGAAACTTCAATTGAACATCTCCAACACCTAAGATCTCACATATCTGCCCATTGCCTAGCCGAACATGATCTTTAGTGGTCACATAAGAGGTAAACCACTCCTTGTTTGGAGACACATGAAGTGATGCCCCTGAGTCTATAATCCAGTCACTCAGTGCATTTCTATCAGATGCTGTAAGAAGAGCTGAGTCCATTGTATTCTTCAAGAAGTAGATGTCTCCTGACACTAGACTGTCATCCTCTGCAACAGTGTTTGTCACATTTATTTCTTGAATCTTCACTGAGGACTTGTTCTTCTCACCATGGTCTTCAGCTTTCTCTTTGCCTTTTTCTGCTTTCCATTCTCTGCAGTCTCTTTTCATGTGACCCTTCTTGCCACAATGGTAGCATTCTATGTCACTCTTGCCTTTAGCACTGCGGGACTTGCTACGAGACTGATTCCTCTTTCCACCTTTGTACTTTTCTTTGGTCCTTCCCCTGACAACTAAGGCTGTTCCTTTGCCTTTGTCCATTTTCTTTCTATTGGTTTCTTCAGTAAGCAGACTTCCTTCTACACCTGCTATGTTCAAACCATCTGGAGGTGCAGAATTACTCAAAGCTGTGCGAAAAGTGTCCCAACTTTCCGGCAATGTGATCAACAGGAACATAGCTCTAACAGGTTCATCAAACTTGACACCTTGAGCTAACAACTGACTGTAGATTGTGTTGAATTCATTCAGATGATTGGACATAGGTGTCCCTTCTTTCATCTTCAAGTCAACAAGCTTCTTAAGCCAGTATACCTGTGAAGCTGCACTCTGCTTCTCATAAAGATCACTCAGCTTTAACCATGCTTGATAAGCCGACATCTCGTCTGCTACATTGAAGTAAACGCTTTCTGCCAAAGTCAGCATAATGGTAGAAAGTGCCAATTCATCCATTTCGCTCCATTCATCTTCGTCCATATCTTCTGGTTTTGTCCCCTTGAGCTTTATAGGTTTTATCTGCTTCTTTTGTACCAACACGTGCCAAATCTGCTTCTTCCACAATGGGAAATTGGTTCCATCCAGCTTCTTGATATTGTAAAGAGCAGTGGCCTGTGATCCAGCCATAGCTATGCTTCACAGTGGTTTACTTTCCTGGGAAAAATTCGGCAGAGTTTCCTCTGTAAACTGACCTCTAAACCAATATCAACCTGTCAAATGAACCAAGAAAGCTTCAGATTCTGTATAAATTTCGGCAGAGTCTCCTTTGTAAAATGGCTCTGGTGTACTCAAAAAACAGACCAAAAAACAGCTCAAAAAACACTGTCTCTCTGACACTGTAAGCTGCGGGTAAACCTGTGCTGCAACTGTACTGTCTCTCACTGTCCTGTCACTGTCCTGTAAGCATAGACTGTGACAATGCCACAACGGCAGTAAAGCAAAGATGCAATCCCAACTATCTAACTCACAGTCAATACATCCTAGCTGCCTATCTAAGGGTGCTCGAGGGATTGCTCCAAGACCTGTATCACCGAAAGGATCTCAACATTCGAGAATCCCCCAGCTCAATAAAACCTCACTCGACCCTCAACAAAGGCTGCAGTAAATTTGACAGTACATAGACTTCCCACAAAGTCATACATCCACAAATTTCCCACTATATGCTGTAACCGCTGCTGCGGTTGTTTGCTGCGTGACTCACAGCCAGCAAACCCTCAACAAACATACATCATCTCTGACAATACATCCCATGTGGAAGTACCTGCAATGCCAGGATGAAATCTGGAATATCAAGCAGCAAACACAAGCTACCTGATGAACTAGTGGATGTCGCCTACAGTCTGTGTCTAGATGCGCCCGTGTCGTATGTGACACGCCTCCGAGAACTGTGAGCCGTCCTTCGATGTGTAGACAGCCACAAATCAACACTCTGTGAGTGTCGATATCCTTAGCACCTGCAGTCGTAGGCCGAAAAACCCCAAATTTGCAGAGTCGGATCTGCACCCGCCGAGACCACGTAGTCGAAAATGGCCTGTGCAGACCTTTGTCGAAGCTGAACGGTGGCCGAGATGACCTCAGAATGAAATTCTGAGAACACCTAGCCCTATGGGCTATCCCACAAGATTTGGGGCCGTGTCTTTGCCTGTCGAATTTCACTCCAATCTGAGCTGGTGACTCTAGCCTCCTGCAGTGCTGCCCCGAGCCTCGATCTGAGCTCTGATACCAGTTGAAGGAGTACGAGCGGAAGTGCGACACGAGAGAGAGTGCGAGAAGAAGAGCACGATGATATGGTGAACTCGCTCTACTGTAATGTGTAGAGCATAGTGAGTTCTTATTAGGTTTTTACAAAAGAATATGTGTACATACCTGGCGGCCCGCCCACTTACCTGGGCGACCACATTGGGCTTTATACCCCAACATAGAACTTATGCTAATCTGTTGTGGAGACTAATTGTGTGCGTTGGTTCAGTTGAGCCAGTGGATGAGAAAGAAGCTTCCACATCATCTATGCACGATGTGGACGAGGTCTTTGACCTTGATGCCATGCTGCTAAAGTACAAGAACTTTGAAGGTGGGAAAACTGTTGAGGGTGGTGATCGAGACATTCTGAAGGAGACAACTCCGTCCGCAAGCAACCAAGGTAATGTCAGTTTTGTTATCTGTCTCCTCCCATGTCTGAATTATGGTCACCGTGTTCATTGTGGTCACAATATGCTGTCCAGGTACTGATGCCTATAAGGAGGACAATGTAGCTGAGGCAGAGGATCCTGAAATGGAATCAACCCTGCAATTTGTAGCGGTGGAGATGCGAAAGAAGAGAAAAAAGCAAATGGAGGACGAGCTGTCCCAGGATCCCAAAAAGAGTACTGGCATACTCCCCCCAAAAACCAGAGCATGCAAGAAGCTTTAGCTTCTTGAAGCTTTGTATCTTTTTTTTTCATGCTATCTTTTTTAGATTGCAGCTTTGTATCTTTTTCCCCGGCAATATAAATTTAAGTATTCTCTCTTAGTTTCTCTACAGTTAAAATTCGTTTGATTGGCTCAAAACCCCCACCGCCCACTGATGAGGTAGCACATTAATCGCCAGCTTCCTTGCTACAAAATGTCTCGCTTCCCAATCCATAGAGATTTGGCAGTAATTGTAGACTTCAACAATGTGCTTGCTTGTGTGCATGATAAGCGCAAAGGATTGGAACCCCCAGATTTAAACACAATGTACTTTGACAAAGTAAAGGGGGATGATACCGTCACCTACTATGTACGGAACAACGCAGAATAATCATTGCTTGGACTCAGTCAGATAGTAGAGACTTTTATGTGGTCGTCGCGCGCCTGCCACAATATTGAGAAGGGTATGGACAAGTGCCTATCTCAAGCCAAGCGCTGTCTGAGTGGGTGGCTGGCACAAAACTGCTGCCATGTTAGCAGTTGGGAATTTGGAAACCCCCCAAAGCAAATGTTTTTCAAAAAACTTGAAACCTTTTGGCACCTCTTTCCTAAGTTCAATAAGTCTAACACTTTACTGCTGGATGATTCCCTTTATAAGATTTACTTCAATGATCCCAATAACTTTGTCATTCTGCCTGGGATAGAAAGAAAAATGAGAGGCAGTGGAAAATTTTCTCAAAGAAGATGTTGCCTCATTCATAATACAGTGGGTTGAGACTCCTGACAGAGCCAAGAGTGTTAGGGAATGTCCATTTGATGCCAAGACGGATGAACTTGCACAAATGAACTGGAATCTGGCACATGGAAAAGTACGGGCACAACAAGAAATTCTTGCACCGAAAATGCAAGGTCCAGCAACCAACTATAAGCGGCCACGTCGGCAAGAATGGCCAGAGCAGTCTACTAACTGACTGACTTTACTCTTTGAAAACGCTAACTCCCTGTAAAGCAAAGTGTTCTTGTATCTAAACCTGAATATACTATGAAGAATTTTGAAAGTCAACTGTTTACTGCTGCTGTCAAGTGGAATTTGTGTTAAGTGTTGGTTAAGTGGTCAAGTGGTTTAAAGTGGGTGGTGATCAGGTGGTCAATAGTGCTTGTCAAGTAGTATAAAGTGCTTCAAAGTGCTGGTCAAGTGGTCAAAAGTGGTCCAAAGAGCTGGTCAAGTGGTTCATAGTACTTGTCAAGTAGTATAAAGTGCTGGTCAGGTGGTCCAAAGTGGTCTAAAGAGCTGGTCAAGTGGTTGTTAAGTGGTGGTCAAGTAGTACAAAGTGCTGTCCAAGTGGTTCAGGAGTTTGGTCAAGTGGTTCAAAGTGTTGGTCAGGTGGTTCAGAGTGCTTGTCAAGTGGTTCAGGGGGGTGGTTAAGTGGTTCAAGGGGCTTGTCAAGTGGTATAAAGTGCTTAAAAGTGTTGGTCAAGAGGTCCTAAGTGGTCTAAAGAGCTGGTCAAGTTTTTCAAGAGGCTAGTAAATTGTGGTTAAGTGGAACAAAGTGTTGTCCAACCATCACTCTCTTCAAAACGGGACACAACAAGAGCCTTTTAATCCCGCAATCAGTGCATGTTCCCAAAAGAAATTTGCTGCGGTGAAAAGCACTATCAATTGGCTTTGGACACAATACAGAATCCCATAGTTCTGTCAAGGATGAAAAAGTGGTTTTTGATGCTGTGCATTGTGCTATTCCACCACTCGGACTGCACACAAGACACCTGCAAAAGCATGACATTCCATGTAGCCCGTAGCTTCCATGACGCATCTGATTTAAGCCTTCCTTCAAGTAAACAAGCTAAACATGGTATTCACAATAGCAGGTGTTGCGATCCTTCAACTTGCGTACGAAGTATGGCTTCAGACCCTCAAAGCATCTAAGGGATATCCTAATGTTAGGATTAGCCTCCTGGAACCGCATGTACAAATCCCTCTGCCACACAAAAGATATTTAAAAATACTATAAAGTAATGAAATCTAGTTGCAACACTTACACACTATGAAGCACTTTTAAGCACTTTGCAGCACTTTAAAGCACTTTGGGGCACTTGAAAGTACTATGAAGCACCATGTGAAACTTTCAAGAAACCTGTCATGTACTTTGGTGCCCTTTGAAGCACTCTACAACACTATAAAGCACTTTGGGACACTTGAAAGCACTTTGAAGTACTTCAGTGCACTTTAAGAGCATTCTGAGGCACTTTGTGGCACTTGATAGCACATTGAAGCACTAATCAGCACTTTGGTGTACTTTGAACTACATTGGTGTACTTTGGAAGCACTCTAAACTACTTGGTAGCACTTTAAAAGCACTTTCAAGCACTTTGTGGCACTTTAAAAGCACTTTCAAGCACTTTGTGGCACTTCAAAGCACTCTGAGGCACTCTGTGGCACTTTCAAGCACTCTGAAGTACCCAAGCGCTCTGAAGTACTCTAAAGTACTTTGAAGCGCTTTGAAACACTTTGAAGCACTATGCAAAACTTTAAAACACTTTTGGGCTCTTGAAGGCACTCTGAAGTGTACTTGGAGAACACTCTAAAGCACTTTGAAACACTTTTAAGCACTTTGCAGCACTTTAGGACCCCTGAAAGTACTGTGAAGCACTTTGTGGCACTTCCAAGCAACCTGTCATGCACTTTGGTGCCCTTTGAAGCATTATGTAGCACTGTAAAGCACTTTGGGGCACTTGAAAGCACTTTCGTGCACTTTAAGAGCACTCTGAGGCACTTGATAGCACACTGAAGCACTTTACCAACACTTTGGTGCACTTTGGAAGCACTCTAAACTACTTGGTAGCACTTTAAAAGAACTTTTGAGTACTTTGTGGCACTTCAAAGCGTTTTGAGGCACTTTGTAGCACTCTCAAGCACTCTAAAGTACTTTGAAGCGCTTTGAAACACTTTGAAGCACTACGCAACACTTTAAAGCACCTTTGGGCACTTGAAAGCACTCTAAAGTGCACTTTAAGGACTCTTTGAAAGCACTTCAGTGCTATTAAAGAGAATTCTGAGGCACTTTATGGCACTCTGAAGCACTCCAAAGAACTTTAGAGTTTATAAAGCACTCTGAAGCACTGTAAAGTACTTTGTGGCACTTTCAAGCACCATGAATGAAGCACTTTTTAGCACTTTCATGCACACAGAGATGCACTTTTCTAGCGCTTTCAAGCATTTGCAGGCTCTAAGTGATGCATTTTGAAGCACTTTGAGACACTTATATTCAAAGCTTTTGCAAGCACCCAAAATTACTAAGTAAAGCATTGTGACACACTTTTAAGATGTTCTGGATGATATACCTGAGGTAAATCGAGGAGATGCGCCAAATGCACCACATGTGCCCTCTTGCAGATTCTCTTTCGAACGACATCTTCGATGAAGTCCTACTGTCTTCGCAACATCATTATTTCTCATTACATTGTCAGCCCCATTGACTTCGTTGAGGCATGCCATGACAGTAGCCCGTTTCAAAAATAGCTCATTGTTTGAACGAGGAGTCTTCACCTCAAACAATGTATGACAAATGTTAGAGAAAATCAGCCTCCCAACTGTCTCCTATGTGGGTTGCAACACTGAGAACGTTGGATGACTGAGAAGTTGCTGTAGAATGCTCCATTAAAGACCCTCGAAAAGCCCGTTTGTTTGATTACGCCAATACTTAGCAACTGCCTTACATATTTTCTTTGCCTCCTGCTTATCAATGTCACCATCCTCTCACGCTCGTGCCATCCTTTTTTGCATGTTTCTTTGTTCTCTCTTCTTTACAGCGCCCAATAGTTTTGTAGACTCGGTAGAAGATCCCTTGGGATATGCTGTGTAGCAGATAATGGAGGAAGGTAAAGGGGGTTTGTACTACCATTATGAGTATTATGTGATTCCATGTGGAACGTGTGAGGATGCAATTGACACGACAATGAAGACAGTCAAAATAGTGCCATAGTACTCATGGAGAGAGAGAGAGAGAGAGAGAGAGAGAGAGAGAGAGGGAGAGAGAGTGAGAGAGAGAGAGAGAGAGAGAGAGAGAGAGAGGTTTTGTTGAAGCTGAATATGGCTAGCAATGAGGAGCTGGTTGATATGGCTTTGTGATGCGCCCGCAAGCACCTGCAACGGCTATAGGGAGGACGAGAGAGAGAGAGAGAGAGAGAGAGAGAGAGAGAGAGAGAGAGAGAGAGAGAGAGAGAGAGAGAGAGAGAGAGAGAGAGAGAGAGAGAGAGAGAGAGAGAATGGGCACAAGAGGCGGAGGGACCCATTGAGGCCGCGTTGCAGAGAGCCCAGAGGAGTGGCGGTGAGAGGGAATTTAAATGCACAGACAGTTTGCTACTTTAAGATTTAGTATTAAAGTGAAATGGAATTTCCAGCCCGCCTAAATTCAACCTCTCAGCCAAAAAGATTTTATCTTTCCTTTATATGAAATGAAAATGAATAATCCACCACCCATTTCATCTCCTCCCAAAGGAGTGTCCAAGACACTCCTTTTTGGTACCACCTAAACATGCTATCACCCATTTCCTAAACTTAAGATCTAGCTTAGCACGCAACTCCCTTGGTACATGTGCACAAGTCTCACAGTCGAATGTTCTAAGTTTATCATAATGTGTCTTGACCATACAACGATACATGAAATTGTAATGAGGCATGTGGTGATCTATTGATCAAATACACAGCAATGTATAATGCTTCAGCCCAAAACCCTTGTGGTAGATTGGCTTTTGATAGCATAGACATTATCCTCTCTTGGATGGTGCTATTCATTCGTTTGGCAACACCATTTTGTGCCGGAGCTGTAAACTCATGCTTCATTCCACTACTTGAGAGTAGAAGTCTGTAAACTCTTCGGAGACATATTCTCCACCATTGTCTGATCTCAAAGCTTTCAACTTATGTTCAGATTGAGTTTCCACACTAGATAAGAATTTCTTGAAGCAAGAAAAGGTCTCATCTTTAGACTTCATGGCATAAACCCAAACATGTCGTGTTGCATTGTCAATGAATGTGACAAAGTAGGATGCTTCACCATGTGATTTAGAAGGCATAGGCCCACATAAATCACTGTGCACATGCTCTAAGGGTTTGCTTTCTTTTTCAAAAGAATGTGTACGATGTGTCCATGTTTGTTTTCCATATTGACAGTGCTCACAAAAAGGAAAATTTGAAAATGATAAAGACGGTAAGTAGCCCAAACGAGAAAGCGTTTCCATTCCCTTCTTCGACATATGACCTAACCAGCTATGGCACAAAGCAACGGTTGGCAGCTTAGTTACAAAAAGAGCATTGTTTTTATCAAATACATAAAGAGGATATAATGAACCAACTTTTGAACCATGGGCTATAATAAGATGACCTTTAGCAATGCGCCAAGACTGTTGGTGAAAAGTGACTTTGTAACCCAAGTCATCAAGACGTCCAACTGAAATCAAATTGCGTGTTAGGATTGGAACACGACGCACATTATGGATTATAAACTTCATGCCATTAGCCATCTCCATGGCAATTGCACCTATGCCCACAATGTCACAAGAGTAACTGTCACTAAGTGTAACAAAGCCATTGGTATCTTTGTATGTAGTAAACCAATCTCTATGAGGTGTGACATGCAACAAAGCACCCGAATCAAGAACCCATGTGTGGGACACTTCACCACTAACAAGTAGTTCAGTTGGCATAGAACTTTGTAAAGTCAAAGTTTCTTGTGCATCAAAATACGTCTGAATGTTCAGTCAACACATTAATGTCTTGCGCATCATTGTCATCTTGAACTATGTTCAGCTCTTCAATCTTAACTGAACTCTTTGGCTTTTCGTCTTTCACATCATGATCCTTGACTTTGCTCTTGCCCTTATCATGCTTCCAAGCATGACAATATTTCTTTATGTGACCATACTTATCACAATAATGGCATTGTATATTGCGGCGACCATGAGACTTTGATCTGCTTTTTGACGCATCTATATTGCCCTCTTTTTTGAATTCACTGTGCCAAGAACAACCTTTACATTGTTTATCATCCTTTTGCACATGATGAGCTTTGCCATGATGCGAGCTACTCATAGTCTTTCGAGCATTTCCTCTGACAAAAGAGAACTAGTGACATCATTGTACAAGAGTGTACCATTAGGAGCAATATTAGTGACAATTGTGCAAAAGATATCCCATGATGGTGGCAGCGAACAAAGCAAGAAGATTGCTTTCATCTCATCAAAATTTGGGCAAACAAAGAGTCAAAGTCACTGATATGATTCATGCGAAGGTTAAAGAGTTTTTGCATCATGAAAACCTTATTACTAGCCGTATCTTTTTTATAAGTGTTGCATAACTTTTGCCATTAAGCATAGGCAATATCACATTCTAACACTGAAAGTATACTAAATCGGCAAGGTGCAGTTTAATGGTAAACCTACATAGCTCATCAAGCTCTTCCCGCTGAAAGTGAGTCAAGTTCATGTCTTCAGTTCAGGCCGCATAGATAATAGGCAATTTCTGTTTCTTTTGGATAAGCACATTTGCATTTGGTTTTTCCAAAGCTAAAAATTAGTGCCATCAAACTTCTTTATGTCATAGATATCACGCTCGTTGGTAGTAGACATTATGACAAGTCCAAGAGATTCTGGGAAAATTTTGGCAGAGTCTCCTTTATATTTGGGACTAT
Organism: Adiantum capillus-veneris; assembly: GCF_014529385.1. Classification (NCBI taxonomy): domain Eukaryota; kingdom Viridiplantae; phylum Streptophyta; class Polypodiopsida; order Polypodiales; family Pteridaceae; genus Adiantum; species Adiantum capillus-veneris. Next base: position 18,333,254 of record NC_140938.1, read on the forward strand.
ATCAATCAAAATATAAGAGACAAATTGACCAATATGTCAATCAAAGTGCATACAGAGGACAATTCCACTCACAAGGCATACAATATAGAGATTAATTGAGGTGCATAAATTGTCACACTGATGATAGACCGCCAACTTGGCATCAAGAGCACCTATCCCACTCTATACATGTCCTAGGGCGAGGTCACGTAAGGGTAACTCAAGCTACCTATATCTCCGAAGGTATCTCCACATTTGAGAATACCTTAGCTCAAGAAAACCTCACCACGACCCTCTCAACATAGGATATGCAACAAACGTATAGCCAAGTCTCAAAAATGGCTATCTTTAGGACCAAGTCTCAAAAATGACCGGGACTGCCGTATAAGCCAAAAGTGGCTCCTCAAAGGGTGTACAAAGGCAGTATCGCGCTCAAACAGGTGCCAAAAGCATATGCATACAACCTTCCACCTGAGAGCGAAACCACTACCAAAAAACACGCTCTAAGAAAGAGCAAACACTGCCACAAAACAAAATGTGGAATCTTCAATGCACACTTACAAAAAACCGGTAGTAATATGATAGTAAATCGGCAAGCTATGCCAAACCATAGTCTCAAGTTGCACCAAATCACTTGCATAAAGCATAGCCAACTCAAATCTTATAAATATTTGTAGTTAATTTATTATGAAGTTGATGCTACATTGGACCTCAAGCTCAAGATTTGAGCCTAGACGGGGTCAAGGATAAGTTTTTGCAACACAAAGCTTAGATTGAACTCAACTCTCAACTTTGAATTCAACTCATTGTTCCGCTTCAACTGTAGTTCCATTCAAAGCAAGGTGCGAGAGTCCAGAACATGAGTTTATGTTTCCAAGGTATCCATATCCAAGATAACTGGAAGTGTGGTTGGATCTTAAACTCAAAATTGAGATTTTTGGTTTTTAAATTTTTGAGATATTTGTTCAATAAACTATGAAGTGGAGTTTTGTAGATCAAACGCAATTGAAAAGGCATGTTTTCCAATAAATCAAGGATCAAATATCCACCTATGTGTATGTGTGTGTGTGTGTGTGTGTGTGTGTGAGAGAGAGAGAGAGAGAGAGAGAGAGAGAGAGAGAGATGGGTTTCTCCAAACAAAAGATGGGAATTATTTATAGTTGTATTAAAGCTCATGAGAAAGCACATGTATCGGCTAAATTTTGCAAAAATTGAAAAGAAAGTAAATTATGGTAATTACTCAAAGATATTTGTATTGTATTGTTAGAAAAACTATAAGCTCAAACGAATGTAGTGTAGATGTTATGATTTGGTTCTCTCTCATCTATATCTTCTCTCTTTACATTCAATACACACACACACACACACACACACACACACATACACACACATATATATATATATATATATATATATATATATATATATATATATATATATATATATATATATATATATATATATATATGGGGAAATTAAAAAATTGGCCCGTTACATGGCAGAGGATTTTTAAGATATTGAGCTAGACCCCAAGCTCAATTTTTGAGCCTCAAAGCTTAGATTGAACTCAACTCATGAGAAAGCACATGTATCGGCTAAATTTTGCAAAAATTGAAAAGAAAGTAAATTATGGTAATTACTCAAAGATTTTTGTATTGTATTGTTAGAAAAACTATAAGCTCAAACGAATGTAGTGTAGATGTCATGATTTGGTTCTCTCTCATCTATATCTTCTCTCTTTACATTCATATACATATATATATATATATATATATATATGGGAAATTTAAAAAATTGGCCCCTTACATGGCAGAGGATTTGTAAGATATTGAGCTAGACCCCAAGCTCAATTTTTGAGCCTCAAAGCTTAGATTGAACTCAACTCTCAAGGTTGAATTCATTAATCTTGTAATTTGTTCAACATTCAACTCATTGTTCCTCTTCAGACGTAATTCCATTCAAAGCAAGGTGTGAGAGTCCACAACATGAGTTTATGTTTCCAAGGTATCCATATCCAAGCTAAGTGGAAGTGTGTTTGGATCTTAAACTCAAAATTGAGATTTTTTGTTTTCAAAATTTTGAGATATTTGGTCGATAAATTATGGATTGGAGTTTTGTAGATCAAGCACAATTGAAAATGTATGTTTTCCAATAAATCAAGGATCAAATATCCACCTGTGTGTGTGTGTGTGTGTGTGTGTGTGTGTGTGAGAGGAGAGAGAGAGAGAGGAGAGAGAGAGAGAGAGAGAGAGATGGGCTTCTCCAAAGAAAAGATGGGAATTGTTTACAATTGTATCAAAGTTCATGAGAAAGCACATGCATCGGTCAAATTTTGCAAAATTTGAAAAGAAAGTAGATTTTGGTAATCACTCAAAGATATATATATTTCATTGTTAGAAAAACTATAAGCTCAACCGAATGCAGTGTAGATGCCCCTTACACGGTAGAGGATCTGTAAGATATAAAGCTAGAAGGTCTTAATAATGGACTGAAATTGACAAATTGGAGCATATGGTTCTTGAGGATATGCAGGAAAAAAAGAATTAAAAGTTTGATGGTGATTGCCAAGATATGCTTGCGAAAACTGTTAACAAGGAGAAACCATGCATTGCCTATAAATCAAGAGCCAGCTTCAAGTACCTTGTCTTAAATGCTCATACCAACCACACATGCCGTGATTGCCAAGATATGCTTGCGAAAACTGTTTAACAAGGAGAAACCATGCCACAACCATGCATTGCCTATAATCAAGAGCCAGCTTCAAGTACCTTGGCCTTAATGTCCATACCAAGCACAAATGCCGTGAATGTTCGATGCATCATTTTGAAGCCATGAACTGAGCCTACTATTGTGCATTTGAAAACATGTGTCAATATCAAATGTTAGCTTCTCATGAAATATCTCTTTGACACCTGCTAATGCCTATATTTTGCTACGGCATTGAAATGTGGGGTTGTATCATTAGTGCACTCTCCACCAAGAGCATTAAAGACGCTAGTGAAGAATCACACAAACACAAGTGGGCATGGAGATGGAAGAAGAAGTACATACGAGCATGGTTTTCATCTCTACTAGTGTACTAGATAGCCATGAGGTATAGATAGAAAATTGCGACACGCATACCTTTTGAGTATCATTCTTCCTTCTTGGCTATTATCATGATGTGTAAACACACGTAGGATCGTCGGGTACGTGTTTTTGCCGCGGCACTAGGAGAGAGGCAGTTTTCTGGTGGCTTGTATATGCACCCACGACTCCAAAAGTAGGGAATTATCTCAATGCAATAAGGCCGGCGTGGCATCAGTCCCACAGGGCAAGCCGTGGGGCGGAGCAGGTATAAAAGCCAGAGAGAGCACGCTGGGTAGCGCATACCTTTCTCGGCCTTTTGGCTAAGATCAAGTGTAGTATCTGTTCTTATCAGTTTAATATCTGATACGTGGTCCATCGGGCCACATGATATTAACCTAATTTTTCTCACGGGGGCAGCCCCCTCCCGGCAGCTTGCTGCCCGGGGGCTGCGCGCGTCGCCTCTGTATTGCACTGCCTCAGAGGCCTGGCGCACCCCCCTTCCAAATTTTCAAACTCAAATCTCTTCTGCGATGGCCCCACAAAACGCTTTGAAACTTGTCTGCTGTGATGAGCAGTGGCTGATGACGAATTGGATTTCGTTGCTTTGAGACATGCCAATCGGGATTGCTCAGAGAAAAAGAGGCTTGATAGCACATCAGAGAGCATGACCGGTGAAGTTTACCATCTCTCGAGCAGAACAACTCTAGCCCAACAAAGGGTGTCATGTCTAGGCATACAAGCACACACTGCAAGAAGGGCTTCCAAGGCTCATCCCACGCACTTGAGCATCTCGGCTTTGCCCAGACTAGGCAGAATAATAGTAGCGTGCCAAGCAACATGGGCGAGAAGGACAGATGCCCCTATCAGTGACGGTGATTCCATCTTGCATTGAGATTGCAAGGCTCTTAGGCCTACTGGAGGTTGTGTTTCAAGAGATGGCATGCTGGCTTTTGCATCACTTATTGAAAGTGTTACTTTCTTGCATCCTGTCAAAGCGCATGTTGAGGTTGCATCTGATGCAGGTCCTAAATCCTTGGTAATGAAGTTTGCATAAACCATACGCACCGGAATCCTGACAAGCCAAGACCTCTCTCTCATCGAAGTTGTCGCCCCTCAACGGAATGGCTCGATACCAATGGGAGGGCATCATAGAAAGATCTTAGACAATGATCATGCCTCCGCGGAGGAGGCCATACCACCCTATGCATACTTCCTATTGCATCCAAGATTGTTTTAAAAAAGTGGTTATGGTGGGGGGATTTTTTAATTTCTTTTGCTAAGGATTTGGTCTCGAGAGAGAATATTGTCCAGCCAACATGTTGAGCCTGAAGCTCAGCTCATGTGTGGTACAACTTTTCAATTAACTAAATTTTCTCTAAGAAATGGCAACTTCTTTTCGTCATTTGAGATGTGTGGATTGTTTGCTTTTGATCATGTCGATCCATATCACCTTTGAATCTAGCAAAGACCATGTTAGTTTTTTTCCTTGTTTACCCATTTCTTTTCCACTAGAAGTCATCTACTAAACTGTTCACTTCACCCATGAGCTAAAGGGGGGGCAATATGGGATAGTATCTAAGAAGTATTCCTGCAAGTTCTCCATACACTTGGTTGTATAAGACACCTTCCATTGTGCATTTGTACATCTCTCTCTCTCTCTCTCTCTCTCTCTCTCCACCATATAAGGGTATCCAAGTATGGCATTGCTATCAAGCAATTCTCCATCACAAGTCTCTTCCTATGGGAAACCAAGCTACAATCACAAGGAAGTGTTGACGGCCAAACACAGAAGGAGCCTTTCCAAACTTCTTGCATCATTATTTTTTGAAGCGGAATGACATCTTTGTAATGTTTTGTGCGGCCAATATTCTTTATGGGAACGAGCCTCTAAGGAGGAATTGCATATAAGCCTTTTTTGCTCGAGGTTTTTATCTATGTAAATATGGTATCAGAAAAAGATCTTAGACAATGACCATGCCTGAACGGAGGAGGCCGTACCACCCTAGGCATATTTCCTATTGCATCAAAAATTGTTTTAAAAAAGTGGTTATGGTGGGGGGATTTTTTATTCTCTTTCGCTAAGGATTTGGTCTCAAGAGGGAGTATTGGCCAACCGGCAAGTTGAGCCTATAGCTCATGTGTGGGACAACCTTTCAATTAACTAAATTTTCTCTATGCAATGGCAGCTTCTTTTCATCATTTGAGACGTGTGGATTGTTTGCTTTTGATCATGTCGACGCATATCACCTTTGAATCTAGCAAAGACCATGCTAGTTTTTTTCCTTATTGCTACCATGTTTACCCATTTCTTTTCTACTAGACGTCATCTAAACTATTCACTTCACCCGTGAGCTAAAGGGGGGCAATATGGGCTGGTATCTCACTCTATAGAGCTTCTACTAGTGGGAATGTTCTACATTTGTACATCTCTCTCTCTCTCTCTCTCTCTCTACCATATAAGGTAATCCAAGTATGGCATTGGTATCAAGCAATTCTCCATCACATGTCTCTTCCCATGGGAAACCAAGCTACAATCACAAGGAAGGAAATAATTTGGAAGATAGTCACTAAAGATGAGCATGAGCATATTCATATAGATCCAAGCCAACAATTGGCATGTGCCCTTAGCTAATAATCTTTTCAAGATCTTAACCTCACTAAAATGGGCAATTATCTTTACTTTGGCAACCACGTTTGATATAAATTCACATCCCAAAGGAGCCTTGTCTAATGAAGAAACTATATACACTAAAGGTTGCCAGCAATGTCATTATATATTTAGAGCATGTTTCATACTTCTCATGCCTACTTGATAAGTACACATTGGTATGAGTACCACCATGTCCACAATAGAAACAAGGTGCATTCTTATAGGTGGTTTATTTGAAGGGTAAATTCTCGTCATTTATCGAACAATGTGGTGATGCAATAATTAGGACTCTATGTTAGTTATACAAGCGGGATAGAGCTATAGTCATGGGTTGCAAGCAATTGGAGGAGAAGACCGGGATCCACCAACATCTAAACAGTCCGAGGCCTACACTTGACCTTAGCCATAATAGCACCAAAGGTCAATCTATATTGTATATATTGATGGGAGAGACCCACGGGTGTTTTCTTGTGGTTGCAGCTAGGTTTAGGTATGTTTTCTTTGAGCCTTAGTAAGCACAAACATGTCACAATTCATGGCAAAAAAACACGGGCTGTACATTGTTGACGTGGCAGGTTGGATGTTGGGAGTTTTTCTGTCAATTAATGAAAGCATTTGACTTTTAGAACTTTTGTTGGAAATACTCGGCTTTAGAGATCTCTTATCAAGAGGTTTAATTAGATCTCTTGTCAAGGGGCTTAATTTCTTTAATTTCATTAGTGATCCTGGTTATATGCCTATGCATGGTGATATGGTTCCAATATCTTGATCTGTCAGAAAAGGAGAGTCATGAGTTTGTGCTCCCGCATATGTCACAACTTGGTGATGTGGCATGTCTGCTTCTGGACTGGAAGAAAAGAGGAGAGCTTGTGAACAAAAAGGTGAACCTGAGTCAAGGCCATAATGAGCACAAAACGTGGCACAATTCCTGGTGGAAGACATGGGCCACACGTTGTTGACGTGGCAAGCTCAATGTTGGGAGCTTTGCGCCAACTATTGAAAGCATTGACTTTCAGAACTTTTGAGCATTACTTTTTGAAAGCTGCTTTTGGGGACATTGGTGCAGATAAAGTGAGTCTGTGCTAGGAAGAGCAAGAAGCAGGGATATGGGTGTCTAAAGTGTATGCTAGGGTGATACCCGGGGGAATTCACTCTTTATAATACAAAACAGGACGCCACCTGCGAGCGGACAACTTTGATAAAACCCCTATATACGACTCATATTAGGGAATATGACCCCCCTTTCTACGCTTATACGACAATCAATGAAGAAAACTATCATACCCCTATCTTATATATAAAATTTAGGTCGCACATAATCTAACTGAGTAAAACTAGTCAAAGAGTGTGTAGCATAGTGAATTGCAACGTACTAAGGAACCACTTTTGTTGATAACTAGATATACCCTCAATGTGTCTTAGTTTGACTTTCAAATTATGTGCCCGATCAACCTGCACTCTAGCTACTCATCCAATTCTGACCCATCTACAGCTGGTGTAAATCAACCCTTGACCTGCTCCAAATTATCCCTTATTTATGACTGGCTTGATGCAAAATTTGATGTGTGACCTGATAAAAAACTTCCCCTAAATTCATCTGAATTCTAGTACAGATCGGTGACCAATTATTACAAAGTAATCAACCCGGTTCAGGTACCCCCCCCCTCTTAAATATGATACCCCCCTCCCTTATTTTTAAGATTGGGAGATAAATTATTGGGTGCCTGCCCCTAACTTATACGCTTATGTAACTTGTAAAAAAACCCCCCTCCCCTGCACTTACGTGGTGCGATAAATTTTCCATGGTGAATCCCCGGGGGGTGATAAAGGAGGTATGAAGGTCAAGGGCACACAGGTGGATCCATGTGTGTGTGCAGTTTTGGGATATTTTGACCAACGTGCTCTTCCATGGGGCTTCTCAAATTGGCTAATTGGAGAGCTTAAAGTGTATAAATGAAAGTACAAAAGGTGGTTTTCAAAGTGCTTTATAGGCTAGTCCAAAGGGCCTGTCAATCTGTAATGTACAACTCAAGATATGACAGTTTGAAGAAAAGGGTGCTTCACAGATTCTCAACAGAATGGATGAGTGCAACAGAATGGAGTATGTCGGTCTTTTCGGATTGGTAATTGGATCCCAAATGGATAAGATATGAGAAGTTTAAATTTTTCTGCTGCACCATTTTGATTGCCTCTATAAACGTGCCATCATATGTTTTTCAAGCTTGCCAAGGGTTTGTAGAGGTAGTGTGAAGCTTGTGGAGCTAGACAAAAGTGACGGCCTGCCAAACAGAGTTGCGATCATCAAGATATTAAAGTTTGAAGCTGACAGTTGGCAGAGGAGATGCGGTTACATATGGTTTTTTCCCATTTGGGAACGATTGTTTACTATTGTCAACTTGCCAAAATGCACAAAGGTCCTAATGGATCAGAGTCAGCTTCCACGTTGGCTTTATACCATGGCCATCTAACATTGGAGTTGGAAATGGGACTAGGTCAAAGTAGCAGGGAAAATGGGGATTTTTTTGGGAAATTTTGTGGTTTTGGGTAACCCTTGAAGGTGCACTTCATGGGAGACTGCCACGTGGCGTGGGATTAAACCATATGTGCAATAGAGTCCAAAGGAGGTGTGGTATATATATTGGAGGGAGAAACTAAGTATCCAAGAGGGAGAGAGATGGAGCTATGGATTCCTCCCCCTCCTTGCCCGTGGGGCGCTGCTATGGTGGCCTTCTCGCATGTGTGCCCACAATGAGATGGTGATTAATGTTGGAGCCACTGTCACCGATGGTGGATTGTGGCATCCGTTTGGCGATGTCGATTGACTATGGCAGTGCCCAATTGGGGCTTGTTCATACACCCGGGGGGGGGGGGGGCATGGGCCCTCCCCCTTTTGTTTGGAGTATAAGAGGATACCCCACGATGGCGTTGAAGGGGCGGGGTCCCATGCAGTCAGAGAGATGTGGATGTGCCCCGGGCTGTTTGTGGAGTGCGCATGCGTGCGTGCACGCGCACACACACACACACACACACACACACACACACACACACACACACACACACACACACACACACACACAGAGAGAGAGAGAGAGAGAGAGAGAGAGAGAAGAGAGAGAGAGAGAGAGAGAGAGAGAGAGAGAGAGAGAGAGAGAGAGAGAGAGAGAGAGAGAGAGAGAGAGAGAGAGAGAGAGAGAGAGAGAGATTTGGGGGGGGGGAGGGGATATATGCGTTGGGGGGGTTGTGTTTCCTTGGGACCATGTGGTGGTTTTTCACCCGAGAGCGGCTTGTACTTGCTTTTTTTCCACTCAACCTAGAGGAGACTTGTTTACAGTCGTACATTCTTGGACTCTTCATGGCAATACTCGGTTACAGTGATCTCTTATAAGGAGGCTTAATTAGATCTCTTGCCGGGCGTCTAAATTGCTTTACTTTCATTATTGGTCCCGTTTATTTGATCTGTCGGACAAGGAGAGTCGTCAGTCTCTGCTCCTATCTGTGACACCTTGCATTGAGACTCCTGCATAGGAGGATGTGTTGCAACAGATGGTCGAAAATTGTGTCTGTCACAACTTGGTGATGTGGCATGACTATTATTGGACTTGGAGTTGAGAGGAGAGCTTATGAAAAAAAGGCATGACCTCGAGCCATAGTGAGCACAAAACATGGCACAATTCATGGTAGAAAACACGAGCCATACGTTGTTAACGTGGTAGGTTGGACGCTGGGAGCTTTTGCATCAATTAGTGAAAGTTTCACAACTTCACTTATCGAAAGCATGTACTTTTGGGGACGCCTTGTAAAGATGAGGCCAAGGGCCATTAAATATGTGGCTATGGGGAGTCTTATACACAATTGCAGAGTTAGCTCTCCCATGCAATTGTACACTAGCTGAGAGCATAATGAAACGAAGTACCACAAGGAGGCACCTACCTTAGCAACCAATGAATCCGAGTGGAATCTCAAGTGTTGAGTTCTCTTTCAAGTCCAAGTATGCGGTGATTATGAAAGAAGAGCAAAGAAAGAACATAGATTTCAACCTTTTATCAAACCTTTCTTACTAGAGGAATATTCAACAAGGCTTGTGGCACCTAAGAGATTAACACTTCAAGAAATTCTACATGCTACGAGACATACAATATGCTCAGAAACTTGCTACACAAAATCAAGCAAATGAGGATATTTCTATGAAGAGAGCTAGCCATGCAATTAACGCTTGAGCCACTTGATAGTGAGGACACCTTAACATCCATGAATTAGGTTTTTAGTTACACCTCATTGATAAATCAAATTCTTTTTTCCTCGAGTTTTTTTATCTTTGTAAATATGGCATCATAGAAAGATCTTAGCCAATGATCATGCCTCAGGAGAGGAGGCCATACCACCCTATGCATATTTCCTATTGCATCAAAGATTGTCTTAAAAAAGTGGTTATGGTGGGGGGGATTTTTTACTCTCTTATGCTAAGGATTTGGTTTTAACAGAGAATATTGGCCAACCAACAAGTTGAGCCTGAAGCTAATGTGTGGGACAACTTTTCAATTAACTAAATTTTCTCTAAGAAATGGGCAATTTCTTTTCATCATTTGAGATGTGTGGATTGTTTGCTTTTGATCATGTCGATGCATATCACCTTTGAATCTAGCAAAGACCATGCTAGTTTTTTTACTTATTGCTACCATTTTTACCCATTTCTTTTCCACTATAATTCATGTAAATTGTTCACTTCACCCATGAGCTAAAGGGGGAAATATGGGCTAGTATCTCACTCTCTAGAGCTTCTACTAGTGGGAATGTCTCTATGCTAGCTCCTTATCCACTAATCTAAGAAGTAGTCTTGCCAGTTCTCCATACATTTGGCTGTATAAGACACTTTCCATTGTATATTTGTACCTCTCTCTCTCTCTCTCTCTCTCTCTCTCTCTCTCTCTCTCTCACCATACAAGAGTACCGCAAGGAGGCACCTACCTTAGCAGCCAATGAATCTGAGTGGAGTCTCAAGTGTTGAGTTCTCTTTCAGGTCCAAGTATGTGGTGATTATGAGAGAAGAGCAAAGAAAGAGCACCTACCTTATAATCAATACAGATTATAAACAACCAATGTGGTTAAGTTTAGAGATTGAATAGTGAAATAAAGAAACTTTAAGTTTAGTCAATGTATCTACAAGCACCTAAACCGAGCCATGGCCTCTGAAGGTGATTGGTAGACCCACAATCAATCTCATAGAGATACTGTACATAAAATGAGGAATGCTTCATAAGCTATCAATTTCATGAATTTGCATGCCGCTTCAAATCTACCTTTGCTAAATACTAGGACCCATAACACCTAGTGCTCATGCATTTAACAAAAAATGATATGAACCTATATTTTCATGACTATAAGTACCGATGCTTATGAAATATGTGATGCTCAATGCACACATGGAAGAGAAGGGTATATAGTACTATGAAGAGAACTAAATACTTTCTACTACAATCACTTAAAAACCAAAATGTTTGAACCATAATAGAATGTGAAATATAAATCACATCTAAGCACAAACAATGAAATATTTTCATTAACAATACATAGCCTTGCTATACATACAAACAACCATTCGTGAATGTTGTTCAGTAGTACTTGTAAGCTTCACAAGTCTTACTATGTATCCTCGGATAATGTTTGACCACTAAAGACATGCTTGAAATGGTCTAATACATGGATATGACCACCACCTAGGGGATTTGTCATGACACATAATTGAAATAAAAGGTGCTAGTGTCAGTCCAAAGACTCATATTCTCAACATGTGGAATATGTCTCATATAATGATGTCTAAAAATATGACACCCATCAAGTACGAGATGTACTTGTCTGTGGAGGTAATTGTAAACACTCAACAAAATGAGTGAGAGGGACCCTGATAACTCGTACTCTGCACTCGCTAAACCAAAATCCATGAGTTTCTAGACGATGTTGCATACCTTATGACTATCAATGTGTGCCAAACAAAACCTTACTATGTAGGTCTATAAATGCAGGGTGCAAAAATGTATCTGGGACACTACATGCCCAAAATTCTTTGCTCCTACATGACCTTGTCATGTGTCTAAAGAGAAAAATGGATAAAAACATTTCTAGAATATGCATCCCACTTGGAAAACTCAATTTGGTTAGCATTGGGCAACTTGATCATGAGGGTTATCATACCGCTTTTGGAGATGCTGTTGTCAAAGGGTTATTTGATTGTGGAAATTTTTTTTCAAAGATGGAACTCTTTACACTCTACGTGTGTGTGTGTGTGTGTGTGTGTGTGTGTGTGTGTGTGTGTGTGTGTGAGTGAGAGAGAGAGAGAGAGAGAGAGAGAGAGAGAGAGAGAGAGAGAGAGAGAGAGAGAGAGAGAGTTTATATTTGACATCCCTTTATTCAAGAACCATATACTGACACTTGACACAAAAATGACATAACCAGGGGACACAAGACAAAACACAAATTTTTTAAACTATTGAACTTATTCTTGGTACATCCGTTTCTGGTAGGAGATTGAGAGAGCTCCAAAAATCATACAAGAATAGGCCTATACCTACCACCATCCATCAAAAAAATAGCAAGTGGGCTACTTTGATGGGAAGTTAGATATCCAAGAAACCCATTCTACTCGTTATCGCTGTCCCATAGCCCAAGACCCCTTAGTCTCCTTGTATATATTAGGGGGTCGGTTTTTTGCCTTCCTATTAGGCATAATCCATTTCTTTATGACTTTTTTTGCTACCATGGCATGTTTTGGTTTAATGGGTACTTTTGATTTTTTGAGGAGGTACCTCATCAACCATTAGCATATATTATTGTTTTCTTAACCTAAAGGTTTGTTGCCATCATAACATATCAAAGTCCAACTATGTTATATTTTATATGTATTTTTGTTAAACATTTGTGTGTAGTTTAAACACAACAAATACATCCATTCATCAATTTGATTCCATCTTTTATGGAGCCCCTAAGCCTAAAGCCATCTTTTATTTAAACCACTCATCCTTTTATGGGTCGTCTAGTTGTACAATGTACTTCTATTTATGTATAATATACCCATGTTTATACGATTACTTTAGAAATAATTTCCTAAATCCTCAATTTTTAGAAAATTTCGATAGAGTTTCCCCCATTTTTGATTATTTTATCCAAAAAACCTTGAGATCACCCATGGCAACTTCATATCGAGGATTTTCATACATCTTTTTGTCCAAAAAAAACCATATATTTGTAGTGTGCGCTTAACTTAGCATGGTTCATTGCTAAGCATGTAGTATTGTTTTCAAGGCACGTTACCTACTATCATACCATAACAAAGTTTAGCACTGTAAACTTTTTTTTTAGTGTGTCTTTTTAAACCAACATGCTTTGTGAGAACATCTATGCCCAACCATGCATTAAGTACCCCATTCATTAATAAAAAAAACCTTTTGTAAGTAGAGCAGATTAAACATCATACAAAATACAAATCTTCTCTCAATAGACCTCGAAGGAGTGTCTACCTGGTTTTGCGAAGCCCTAGCCACCATGAGTACGATTGTGATGCAATTTCTTGATGGTGGTTGCAACTTGGTTGAGTGCTGCCAAAAGGGAGTATGATCTGAGGTTTATCGCCGAGCTATGTTTGTGAGTTTTGAGCAGGTGTAGGTTTGACCCGAGTATTTTCTCTTGATGGTGTAGTGCTCTTTTGTCTTGTGTGTGTGTGTGTGTGTGTGTAGGGGTGAATAGGGAGAGGGAGCTCGGAACACACGGACGGATTCTTAGCTATGGGGTGAGCGTGTTAGAACATAAGAAGTCTTTGATGAATAAATACATGCAGATTACAAGAGCTCAGAATAACCACGTTGATGGTGTGATGCTCATGTTCCATGTGTGTGTGTGTGTGTGTGTGTGTTGTGTGTGTGTGTAGATGAGGGTTGAGAGTGAGTGCAAGGTATCAAGGGGCATCTCTAGCCTCAGAACCCCCACTAGGAACTCTAGTTGGATTTCCTTCTATGGCTCTCTCCTCAGGACACACAACTCTTGCTTTTGTTAAGGTAATCAGACCTCTTGTTGTATATATCATGCTATGAGCTTTATTGACCCTATGTGTAGTCATTGGAGCCCAAGGATCCCATCCGTCTAACCACTAAAAACTATTGTTGGCTTATTGAATCAACAATTCTTGATCTTTCAGGACTCAATCTTCTTATCTTTGATCTAGTCTCCGATACAGTAGGTCTGATTACACTAGGAGTGATAAAATATTGGTGGAGTGGACCTTCAAAAGATGTATATCTCTCAAGTTCTCTCTGGTCTATTGTCAAGTACCATTAGGAGAAAGTTTGACTCACTTTTGGGCCTTTCAGTTCTAGAGAGAGAGTGGCGCTCGACCAATGAGGAAGAGGCTAACATTACGTTGAGAATCGACATCTTGGAGCCAAGCTCTTTTAGAAAAAAGGGAGAAAATATTATTTTTGTTCATCAAATTGCACAACTTCATGCTTTCAAGGCATAAATGCCATAAGTCATACTAACTCTGTACCGACGAATTTCAGAACTTTCATTGAAGACTCTATCTAGTATCTATGTTCCCACCCAAATATGACTTTGAGTAGCTCTACTTCCCTCTCAAAACTTTCTTCCCTTTTTTATATTTGCGCTAACTTTTATGTGTATTCTAGTGCACACCATGACCACTTCTTGACGGCCTAGCACTACCATTGACTCTGTTAGCATTTTGAACAGTTATACTACAGATGATCAAGCATGGATACCATCTCAAATAACTATCAAAATTTGGGTACTACTGCAAACTAGGAGGAGGAAGAGGAGGCAACACAATGATTTCATGAAGGCTTTTAAGGGACAAGTTAAAGAGTTTAAAGTATGTGTATGAAGCAAGCGGGTGAAAGAGGTCCTCATACAACATGCTTTTCAGCATGCAGGCTTAAGGTTGCAAACATCTCCTCCAAGTTTTCCATGGCATCAGCCCAACTGTAAGTTATTTTGAGCATCTCACTTGGTGCATGATTATATTTGAAGGTTAAATGGTGGATATCATCTTTGGTATGTTCCAGATATTTATCCATCGAATAGGACGGATTGGCAACTAGTTGAGAGCATAGTTGAGATTTTTGATGCTTTCCATGCATTTATTGGTGAGTAAATGTACCGAGGAAGACAACAAAAGAAATTTGCAGATAATGGAATATCCTTTTATGATATGTCATATTTGGAACCGAGAACTTCCTTTGGTTGGGGTCGTGTAGCTCCTTTGTCACTTCCATCCTTTGACATCAAGGATTGGTCTTTGCCAGCTTTGCAAACTAGTGAAAGCTTTAGGTTGTTTCAGGATATACAAAAGTCCCTCAAGTATTTAATTGCCACAAAAATAGTTCGGCTCGCACTATTTATGCCTCTTGAAGTGTTTGTATATTTCTTCTTTGATGAGTAAATAAGAACTACCGCAACAATGTTCATTTGCAAGTCTGAGAGCTGTTTGGACTTTTTAGATGATAATTGGGATAGGAAACAATCACAGGGCAAAATCTGTATTTTGCAAAAGAAGTCCATAATTTGCAAGTTTATAATAAGCTCTCAAAATTTCATAGTGTCGTTTTACTATTTTAGATATCATCTTCTTAGTGTGTAGCTTATTCCACTCGACCAAGATACAGAGTCTAGTCTCGAGAACAAACCTCTATCAATGGAGCTCTACTTTCGAGACTGCCTACTTGCTGGGATAGAGACAATGTCAAGCACAACTCTTGCACAGATCAGGGTAGATCGTATATGTGAAGAACTTCCACTTTTGCCGGAATTGTATGCATTTAGTCTCAACAATAGAAAGGTGCTTACTAAATGGATGAATTTTCATTGTCTTTAATACATTGAGACATAGAATCTAACTCTTTCATCTTCTCAGATTCCAAGACGCAAGAGAGAAAACAAAATTGTGCAAGGAGTCCCTCTCAAATACACTTCACTTAATTGCTTCCATCGGAAGCTAAGTCACATACATTGTGCATGCAATGAGCTTTGATGCCATGCAAACCATGATGTACTCTTCAAAGTGACTAATACAGAGACATTTTGTGCCGCTCAAACAATGTTTAAAAAATGTACACTTTTCATTGTCTCAAAACTTTACAAATTGTGTTGTTTTTGTCAAGATGTATACAAAGAGAGGTAGTTATTACTCCCTTCCCCTGC
The DNA here is from genome assembly GCF_014529385.1 of Adiantum capillus-veneris. Classification (NCBI taxonomy): domain Eukaryota; kingdom Viridiplantae; phylum Streptophyta; class Polypodiopsida; order Polypodiales; family Pteridaceae; genus Adiantum; species Adiantum capillus-veneris. The sequence continues at coordinate 18,349,155 of NC_140938.1, forward strand.
TACTGCTCCCTTGTCCTCTCCCCGGTTGGTGCCACTGGTCCCCTTTCCTCTCCCTTGATTACTGCCACTGGTCCCCTGCCCTCTCTGCCACTGCTTCCTTGCCCTCTTCCCCGGTTGCTGCTTCTTCTCCCTCGGGGGACGCTCGTCTCCGGCATCCTTGCATCGTTCGAAATCATGGGTCTCTTTCATGGCTTCCCATGCATCTTGCACCTGTGAAGTTTCCCTCTACTCTTGCTCTTGTCGCTGATGTGTAGCCCATTCCTCTACTTCTGCGGCGTCCGGATCCGCATAATATTGATTGATTGCTTATTGCATATTTTGAACTTACTCTTGAGTCTGATGGCAGCGCTGCATCATTTTGTCAATGCGAGCCTGTTCAAACTCCTCAGCTCTCGCCCCTTCCTCTCTTGTATGTCTATTTATCGAGATTATAATATGTTGGATGGCCATTACAGAAAAATGTCACACATCGTTGGGGGTGTAGTTATGTAATTGAAGTTCCTGTAGAAGCGTGATAATAAGAAAGTAAGTAAAGATGTTGCTTCTTTTAATACAAATGTTGCAACAAACAAACAATGAAACAACACGATTACTTATGTTTGGTACATCCAAAATTTGACCGAGGAGCAACAAGGTATTCAAACAAGTTCGCCAGCAACAGCTATAGTCATCAACTTGCATGGGCACAGTGACCCGTTTGTGCCGGATGGTAGTCCCTAGATCATGTTCTAACAAAACATGCTCTACACAGCATACAAATTTTTTTGCGGCACTACATACGTAACCACTTGAGTCAGTAACACATTACAAAGAGATACTACTTCCAAATGTATCCAGATGTGCCTTACGTTTTTACACGAGCGTGAAACAACCTGCTTTACCCGGAGTTTGCGTAGTAGACAATCTTATCTTCAAGGTCAAATAACAACAGACTCCAATGATCACTACACCAAAACCATCAAAAGATCCTAAATCCAATATGGTTTTTACAAGGCAAAAAGAAACTCACGATTGATTGTATGCAATGACCAGAAAACGCACAAGATCAAAATTGACTCTGCTAAACTAGCGCAATAGAGCCAAAAAGGAAACTCCGTTGTTCTGTAGCATAGGCGAGATCAACGGATCTATTACGTATATTTTGTTCTGAACATCAGTGGGTAGTACCGAGATAGCGTGCCTAACATGAATCAATGGCAGAGATTAGACTTTAGATATTTTAGTGGGCTGTCACACTGCCACAAACACATGAGCCAATACCGAGCGATTGGGGCACCTATCAAATTCCATAAGCCAATGACTCGCTTGGTATTGACCCATGTCTTAGCGGTAGTGAGCCATCTAATGAACCAAGCGTGACTTATAAAGAAAATCTTGAGACGTAACACATAACAACATTGACGACTGCCACAAAGACATGGGTCAATACCGAGTGAGTGGTATAACTATCCAATTCATAAGCCACTGACTCACTTGGTATTACCCATGTCTTGGCGGTAGTGAGCCATTCAATGAACCAAGCATGACTTATAAAGAAAATCTTGAGACGTAACACATAGCAACGTTGACAACTGCCGCTAAGACATGGGTCAATACGAAGGGAGTGGTATAACTATCCAATTCCATAAGCCACTGACCCATGTCTTAGAGAAAGTGAGCCATTCAATGAGCCAAGCATGACTTATAAAGAGCTTGAGAAGTACTACATAGCAATGTTGACGACCGCATACGTTGCGTTGGAGTTGGAGAAATTGCGCATGCACGTGAAGTCTTGTTGATTGAGGTTGAAAATGCAACCCTCCTGTGACCTTCCAGACAGCAGTATCTGTGCATGCAGAGGCGCTGCACTAATCAGAACTTGCAACTTCTCTTCATTTTCTTTGTTGATTTGCTCTAAAATAATCAACTCCTCTGATAAAGGCTCCTCATTGGATGGCCCTTGTGAAGCAGAGCCTTTCCCTTGCCTTTGTTGAGCTTTATCCGTGGCTACCTCATTCTCCTCCCTTAATGGGCACATGCTCCTCCCTAACAGGGCACATGCTCTTTCCTAACAGGCACCTCCCTTACTGACACATGCTCCTCCCTAACAAGCACAAGCTCCTCCCTAACTAGCTCCAGATCCTCCATGCCTTGCTCATTTTGCTTCATAACTGGTTCCTCCATAACTATCTATGTTTCTTCAAGGATCGCCTCAGGGTCCACCCTAGCCTGCTCATGCCCCTCATTGGCTGGCTCAGCCTTCCCATCTGTGTCATTTCTCTTGACCCGTGATCGTGTCCTTCTGCTGTTTAATTCAGACCTAAAAGGCTCTGTCTATCGTGCATGAGGATGGAGAGGGGGATGTTAAGAATATCCATGAATCTACTATCCCGGATAGGTACTGGCTAAAGCAGCCCATTGTAGCAGAAGTGAAGCCTTTGAAGAGTGTCAAAACCCCGTTGTCTGATAGTAACACGCTGTGCATGGGCAGCTAGGATATATCCATCGCTGAAGAATTCAATGAGGTAGTCTTTTGCAATTTCTTGTAGGCAGAGAAGTGCACTACTGGCCCATCGCATGCCCACTCTCCAATGCTCGCAAATCTCTTGCACTACTCGCTGGAAAGGAAGTTGTGGAATGGCCGGTTGCATGTGCCGTTCAATCCTTTGCAGCTCTTGCATCGCAGCTCTTGCAGGACACCTCTGTGCTCCTCATATTGGTGCCTTCTTGCTTGAGCATGCAAAGAGTCACCTGTTGTCTTTCTACGTGTGGCCTTTGCACGAGGCATCTCTACAAATATCATAACAGAAAATGACATGTCATTTTTTTCACAAGGGACTTAAAATTTCTAGGGTCATCACAAAGCGAAGAAGTGCACCAAATACAATTGTATTGCCTCTACTTGCTTGGTACTGACCTCAAAAAAGTATAATAGCAAACATCATTAATAAAGATGATGGTTAGTACCAAGCAAACAGGTGCAATGAACAAAGTTTTCCTTCCCTTATTCGCTTGGTACTGACCTCATAAAAGTGTAATAGCAAACATCATCAATAAAGATGATGGTCAGTACCAAGCGAACATGTGCAACGAAAAGAGTTTTCCTTCCCTTATTCGCTTGGTACTGACCTCATAAAAGTATAATAGCAAACATCATTAATAAAGATGATGGTAAGTACCAAGCGAACATGTGCAACGATGGTCAGTACCAAGCGAACAGGTGCAATGAATAAAGTTGGCCTTCCCTTATTCTCTTGCTACCGACCTCAAAATAGTATAATAGCAAACATCATTAATAAAGAAGATGGTCAATACCAAGCAAACAGGTGCAACGAACAGAGTTTGCCTTCCCTTATTTGCTTTGTACTGACCTTAAAAAAGTATAATAGCAAACATCATTAATAAAGATGATGGTTAGTACCAAGCAAACAGGTGCAACAAATAGAGTTTTCCTTCCCTTATTCGCTTGGTGCTGACCTCACAAAATACAAGTGCACAAAAGTGTAGTAGCATACCTCTTCACTGTGTGTAGAGTTCTACGTCACTAAAGCATCGCAGAATAGGAGGAAAAAGTATTAGGAAATATGACGTAGCTAAATAGATATTTGAGTAGGTTACTTAATGGAGAGAAATAGATTTCACACACACAAGATTATAGAGTAGGAAGAGAGAGAGAGAGAGAGAGTAAACACGATATACGTGGTTCACCCAATGTGGGCTACGTCCATGGGAAAGTATCCACTCAGTGGCTTTAGTACTTCAAAACAAGAAGTAGTTTACAAAGGGATTAGACCCTTAATAGAGCTCCCGCCTTGCTTCACTCTCACCACCTCACACTCACCTTGTTGCATCAACTTCACACTATGAAATATGTGTAGAAATGGCCTCCTTTTATAGGTCAAAAGGGCTGCCCTCTCTCATGAGAGGCAGCCATGTGTAGCCACCCTTGTAGATAAGTCCAAACCGGACCCTCCAATCCGCCCATGTGTGGCCGCCCTTGAGAAGACAAGTCCGTTTTTGAATTCGGCCACCGGCCATTGACTGGGCCAACCAGACCGGTGGTTTTCCGACCACTTTTCGGCGGCCATCCGGCCATAATATTCCGGTGAAAAGGAATATTCCGGCCCCTAAAGTTGCCCTGAATTTTGGCCGTGAAAATTTTGGTTTCCGACGAGTGATTTTCCTTCACGCATGATGGCTTCTCCTCATAATGGGGGCCTTACAAATGTGCATTTTTACCACAAAAAATTACAAGGGGTAAATCAGGCTCCATACTTAACAATCTCCCACTTGGAGACTGATCTCCAAACCAAACCTGTGACTGCTTTCCATCCTGGCTTCTTATCCTTGAATGCCGATCGAAGATGAGAAAAAGCTCAACTTCTCCTTGTTGACCACCTTTGTAAACATGTCTGCAGGATTTTCACTTGTATGCACCTTTCCTAGCTTTAGATGTCCCTCTTCCAAAAGAGTGCGTATGAAGTGATATCTCACCTCAATGTGCTTTGTCCTTGAATGAAAGGCTGAGTTCTTCACAAGATGGATAGCACTTTGGCTATCACTGTACAATACACAATTGGCTTGTTTGAATCCAAGCTCTTCTAAGAATCTGTGAAGCCACATAATTTCTTTGCTTGCCTCCATCATTGCTACATACTCTGCTTTCGTGGTAGAAAGTGAGACCACTTTTTGCAGCTTTGAAGCCTAGCTTACTGTTGTGCCTCCAACTGTGAAGACATAGCCAGTAGTGCTTCTTCGAGTATCATTGTCAGCTACCATATCTGCATCAGCATACCCTTCTAGAAAAATATCAGTTCCTCCAAAATACAAACCATTTGTTGTTGTCCCTTTTAGATACCTAAGTATCCACTTCACAGCTTGCCAGTGTTCTTTAGCTGGGTTGTCCATGAACCTACTCGCAACTCCCACTGCATGTGCAATATCTGGCCTTGTCCAGATCGTAGCATACATTAGAGAACCTACCATTGTAGCATATGGAACTTAGACATATAGGCTATCTCCTCTTGTGTCTTTGGACACACAGCCTTCATTAATTTAAAATGACCAGCCAAAGGTGTAGAAAGTGGTTTTGCATTTTGCATTGCAAACCTTTCTAGTACCTTCTTGATGTAATCCTCTTGAGATAGCTTTATTGTCTTCTTCGTCCTGTCCCTTGATATTTTCATACCAAGTATCCTCTTTGCAGCACCTAAATCTTTCATTGAAAAAGATTTAGATAGCTCCTCTTTTAGGTCTTTGATGTCCTGCATGTTAGCACTTGCAATCAGCATGTCATCAACATACAACATTAGGATGATGAACTTCCCATCTCCCAAATTCTTCGTGTAGACGCAATGATCTGAGTTGCATCTTCTAAATCCATGATCTAACATCCATCGATCGAACTTCAAGTACCATTGTCTTGATGCTTGCTTTAATCCATACAAGCTTTTATTTAATCTGCAAACCATTTTCTCCTTACCTTTTACTTCATACCCCTTTGGTTGAAGCATGTAGATTTCCTCCTCTAAGTCACCGTGAGGGAATTCCGTATTTACATCCATTTGCTCGAGATTTAAATCATGAGCAACCACAAGGCTTAAGACAAGCTTAATTGAGTTCATTTTTACAACATGAGAAAATATTTCATTGAAGTCAATACCTTTCTTTTGAGAAAACCCTTTTACCACAAGCCTAGACTTGTACCTTTCTTCCCACCATCTTCTTCCTTCACCTTGTGCACCCATTTGTTTTGAAGTGTCCACTTACCTTTAGGCAACTCAATTCCATGTTTGGTTGCGATGTAGTGAGTCCATCCCCACTTGCATGCTCTTCGTCCATTCTTCTTTGGATTCATGTTGCATAGCTTCTTTGTATGATTCCGGCTCTCTAGAATCTGAGATCAAGAGATGGTTGAAGGAAGGAACAAAACTTTTTGGAGGTCTACTTGCTCTTGTAGATCTTTGGGGAATATGTTGAGGCTCCTCAATTGGTTGACGTTGTTGCACATTGTCCCCGTTTGCAGTCCTTGAGTCTTCACCGTCCTCAAGCTCCATGTACTCATCACCTGTTTCTTTTGTTTGTTTTCTTTCCAAAACATATTTTGTTCATTAAAAATTACATCCCTACTCCTTAATATTTTACCATCTTCAGGATTCCATAGGCGATACCCAAAGTCACCTTCTCCATAGCCAATGAAGAAACACTTTTTGGACTTTGCATCTAGCTTTGATCTTAGGCTTCTGTCTATGTGCACGAAAGCCTCACACCCAAACACTTTGAGAAATGCATAATTCACCGGTTTACCTGTCCATGCCTCTTCTAGAACTCCCCCATCCAATGCCGTTGAGGGTGACCGATTGATTAAGTACACATACGTACTTACAGCTTCCACCCAAAGCTAAAGCGATAGGCCTGCATGTAGCTGCATGCTTCGTGCTCGCTCCATGACTGTCCTGTTCATCCTTTCCGAAATCCCATTTTGTTGAGGTGTCCTTGGGGTTGTCCTTTGCCTCTGAATGCCATTGCTAGCACAAAAGCTTTCAAAATCTTAGCTGCAATATTCGCCTCCATTGTCAGATCTGAGGCATTTAACCTTGGTACTTGTTTCATTCTCCACAAAGGCTTTCCACCTTTGAAATATGGAAAATACATCGGACTTATTCTTCATGACATAAACCCATGTTTTTCTAGTTGCATCGTCTATGAATGTTACATAGTACAATGAGCCCTCAAGTGATGGTGTACTTGCAGGACCCAAAACGTCAGAATGAACCAACTCAGGTTTTTTTTTTCTTTCATTTCCTGGTTTTTGAAAATTTACTCTCTTTTGTTTACCATAAACACAATCTTCACAGAACTCTAAGTCCACTTCTTTCAAACCTGGCAGAAGCTTCTTTGTTTGAAGGATTTGCATTCCTGTGGCACTCATATGCCCAAGCCGGTAGTTCCACACCGCACTGTCAACTTCTGTACTTGCTGCACAAGCTGAAGGTTGCGTGCTCATAGTACACAAGTAAAGTGTACCAACCTTTTCTCCCTTCGCAACCACCAAAGATCCCTTTGAGATCTTCCACCGTTTGTTTTCGAATGCAATGTTGTGACCTTCATCATCCAATTGTCCTGTAGAGATCAAATTTTTTTGAAGAGAAGGAACATGCCTAACATCTTTAAGCTTCCATTCACGTCCGTTAGCAGTTTTGACAGAAACTATACCTTTGCCGACAATCTCACAAGCTTCATCATCTCCCAAGTATACATACCCAAAATTACCTTTGGTGTAATCTTGGAAATGTTGCTTATGTGGTGTCGCATGGAATGAAGCCTCGGAATCTACTATCCAGGAATTAGACACATTGTCTAATGAGAGAATTAGAGCATCTTGTTCTACTTTACCTGCCACATTGGCCTCTGATGTTGGCTTGTTGTCTTGAGAGTCGAGACTCAGTCTCCTTCTTCTTCTTGGACCACCAATCCTTCTTGACGTGGCCCTTCTTTCCGCAATTCCAACATTCAAGAATTGACTTTGTGCGTGACTTGCTCTGTCTTAAGCGATCACGACCTTTTGGTTTTTGAACCTCTCCTTAGGACTTCCTCTTGTTTCCACTGACAATGCCACTTGATGATTCTCCTGTGCTTCTCCTTCGTATTTCCTCGCTTAGGAGAACACCCATAACATCATCAAACTTAAGAGTATTTGTGCCAAAAATAGAATTACTTATAGCCATCACAAGGCTGTCCCAACTATCTGGTAGAGATGATAGTATAAGGAGAGCTCGCACTTCGTCATCGAAATTGATTTTTTCATCGATCGAAGTTGAATTATGTTTGTGTTAAAGTCATTTAGGTGTTCTACAACTGAACCATTCTCTGCCATCTTTAGATTGAACAAGCGCTTCATAAGAAATACCTTATTGGATGCCAATGGTTTCTCGTAGAAGTTGTCAAGTGACTTCATCAAGTCCTCCGAGGTCTTCATCTCCGAAACATTGAAGTCCACCGTTGATGCCAAGCTTAACCATATTGTTCCCAGTGCTTTTCGATCAAGGACAATCCACGCTTCATCTGCCATTGTTGCAGGCTTCTTTGCAAGACCGCCTAGTGGCAAATAGAGGTGCTTTTGGTAGAGATAGTCTTCAATCTGCATCTTCCAATGTTGGTAGTTTTTGCCGTTGAACTTCTCAATCTTGAGCTTCCCTTCCTCCGCCATAATTCCCACTCAATTCAAGGAATCATTTCCTTGAGATAACTTAGCTACGAGCAAACCTTGCTCTAATACCAGTTGTTGTTAGGAAATATGATGTAGCTAAATAGATATTTGAGTAGATTACTTAATGGAGAGAGATAGATTTCACACACACAAGATTATAGAGTAGAAGAGAGAGAGAGAGAGAGAGAGAGAGAGAGAGAGAGAGAGAGAGAGAGAGAGAGAGAGTACACACGATATACGTGGTTCACCCAATGTGGGCTACATCCACGGGAAAGAAGCCACTCAATGGCTTTAGTACTTCAAAACAAGAAGTAGTTTACAAAGGGATTATACCCTTAGTAGATCTCCCACCTGAAATGTATGTAGAAATGGCCTCCTTTTATAGGTCAAAAGGGCTGCCCTCTCTCATGAGAGGCAGCCATGTGTAGCCACCCTTGTGTAGATAAGTCCAAATCGGACCCTCCAATCCGCCCATGTGTGGCCGCCCTTGAGAAGACAAGTCCGTTTTTGAATTCGGCCACCGGCCACCGGCCAACTGGCCAACCGACTGGTGGTTTTTCGACCACTTTCCGGCCGTCGTCTGGCCATAATATTCCAGCGAAAAGGAAAATTCTGGTCCCTAATGTTGCCCCTGAATTTTGGCCGTGAAAATTTTGGTTTCCGACGAGTGATTTTTATTTCCGACGAGTGATTTTCCTTCACGCACGATGGCTTCTCCTCATAATGGGGGCCTTACAAATGTGCGTTTTTACCACAAAAAATTACAAGGGGTAAGCAGGCTCCATACTTAACAAGAGGAGGATGCGCAAAAAGGAGGAGCACTAGAGAGTAAGATGAGGATGCACAAAAAGGGTTGGGAGCACAAAAGAGATGGTTTGCTTACTGCGTAGCATCGACGGGGGCAGAGTTAAAACGCTAGGCAGTAGAGGATGCAAAAAGAGGGAGAAGAGCGCTCAAGCTTTTACTGTTTGCTCACTGTATGAGCGCTCATCTGGGCCTAGGGTATAGTTAAAATGTTTGGCAGGGGTGCTGCCTCTAAACTTAGTATGCTTACCTCGACGAGGGTGACAACTTCACTTATGCACATGATTACACCCGAGATTGTGGTTGGTAGATCGTACTGCATGGGAATCTGATCCCGTTTATTACTCCTAAAATGGTTGTCCTTGTGAGCACAACCCACATGCCTTTCTCAAGTGACCGTTTAGAGTCAGATGTTGATTTTTGTTGCAGTCGACATCTCCATCTCCAAGTAGAACAAACAGACCGCCCTTGTCTTCGCCTTTTTTGCACTCTTCCCCTTGGCAACCTCTCACGATCTTGCATTGACAGACCTCCACTGGCTTGAGTCCATTGCTACCACGTCGCCATCGCCCTTGCCTTTTCCTTTTCTTCCTCTTCCTCCTGGCCACCTTTTGGTTCTTTCTCTCAGCGACCTGCAACATCACCATCCAATTCGGTGCCATTGGATTTTGTAGAGAGAGGTTCTCTCTCTCTCTCTCTCTCTCTCTCTCTCTCTCTCTCTCTAGGTCCCATAGGTCATATTTGACCTCCCAGGACGATAATAGACTCTATCTATCTCTCTCTCTCTCTCTCCCCCCCCCCCCCCCTTCCCCCCCTTGCCTGTGTGTTGTTAACTATGTGTGCACCAAAGCCACTGTGTAACGGGGTTAGGGCACAAGGGGAACAACACTTCAAGGTCAAAGAGTGGTCGTTAGGGTAAGATTAGAAGTCTCGCAACCTCAAGATTCGCATAGTTACAAATCGTACGTATTAGTTGAGATTCTCCATGCACCGCATGGTTAGAATAATTACTCCTTATGTGACAGTGCCTGAGTTGTTATTCAATGCTATGTTTGGGCATAGTGAGTGAGTAGGCCAATATATCTTTTATTGATACATTAAATTCTCTGTTCCAATCCACCTGTTTTGAATGGACGTGGGTACAACGTAAATTCAACTTGAGTCAGAACCAAGCGAATAGGGCCCTTTGAAGATTCTTGGGGTCCCTGTTCGCCTAGTTCTGACTCTAGTCATGTCACCTATTATGACATGAGTGCATGGGACAGAACCAAGCAAATAGAGATCGTGAGGGATACTCCAGGTCCAATATTCGCTTGGTTATGACACCAAATACAGACCAATTTTCAATAGTAGTTTTGGCTTGCTTTTTCTTTTAGACATGGGGATCATAGTCCTGGAGACATACGATGTGGGCCAGGATACAAAGCATTTACTGATAACATTAAATGCTCTGTTCCAATCCACCTATTGTAAATGGACGTGGGTACAACATAATTCAAGTTGGGTCAAAACCAAGCGAATAGGGTCCTTCGGAGATTCTTGGGGCCCCTATTCGCCTGGTTTTGACTCTAGTCATGTCACCTATTATGAAATTAGTGCACGGGACATAACCAAGAGAGTAGAGACCTTGAGGGATACTCCAGGCTCAATATTCACTTGGTTATGACACCAAAAACAGACCAATTTTGAAAAATAGTTTTGGATTGCTTTTTCTTTCAGTCATGGGGATCATAGTCCTGGAGAGAGACAATGTGGATGAGGATACATGTGAAGAAAAACTATTCACGTTCTTATACAATGCCTATGCTCATCACCGTGCATCAGAACTATCAGGAATGTTTAATGCAGAGTTTTCTATAGAGAGGATCATAGATTGCTCATTTGAGTACCTACAAACCCATTTGCAACAGTATGAGGCAGTCATTTGTGACAATTCCATGACAATTGATGGCATGAGATATGTGCCCCCAGCCGACCTTGACCCTGACAAGAGTGCGGCAAGGAGACTGAATTGTTGTCTAGAAAAGTGTCCCTCCAATGCACTGCTTGTACAAGACAGGTGTATGAAGCACTTAAAAAAGTGTTGCTTAGTGGAATTCAACCACGGGTTTGTCTGTTACTTGTATTACAGACGGATGGTGAGTCAGAGACTTCCTAGTCAACAACTTTTGGTATTGTCCATTGGCGCTAGAGGAAGAGATAGAGGATGTGGAGGTGCAGTTTGACCCAGAAGAAGAGTGGGTAGAGGTATTAAAGGAAGCATTTGATGCGGGCTTAACTCTTGCTTCTCTTGCGAATGCAGCATCAAGGTGCAAGCAAGAAAGCCCAAATAAGGAAGTGACTTTGCCTCTGAATTGCACTCCCAGCTTTGCTATGGCAGGCGACACCCACTATTTTCTGCTCACAAATATCATGCATGAGATAAATATATGGGAGGACTACTGCCTAGCTGCAATTGCAGATTTTTGTGAGGCAGACATGGGATTTGTGGATGATGATGGAGTGGACTAACATCTTATTGCTGACATAGCTATCCACAACTTACATTTCACTTCAGGGTGGCAACTGATCAAAGATACATTCAATGAAGTGAAGTCTAGAGAGGCCAATTTGCCAACAGATGAGCAGTTTCAATCGACAAAAAAACCACTCGGCTTGGAAAACATGGGTAGGACCATGGCACCCAGAGCTCAGGTAATGAATAGTCAGTCAGTCTATCACTTGTGGGGAAGGTCGATTCTGGAAATGGACGAGAATTAGATGGTAGTTTTTAAAGGCATTCAGATGGTATTGGAGATGGCCCAGTGATGAAATATCATGAACAATATTTTTGTTGACACGTGCTAGTGTATGACAATAGTTTCCTTAGAAGAGCGGGAGGCTCACGGCAAGGGCTTGTCACTGGAGTACAAGGCAAGGATGCAACGTTGTCCCACTACATCGAGCATTTCAACCGCAAAAAGGTTTGTAGAAACAAATCAAGTACTTGGCAATTGTACTAATCTCGCTTAGGGCCCATAAATGTTTTATTATTGTTTTGTAGATCATAATATACGACAAGGAAGAGGACAATGCAAAGTTCCCACTGTTTGCAATGAAAGTTATTACAAGATTTTGTGGTGGGCACCCCCTCCCACTAAACGCAGAAAGACTAATTTTGATTGAGAATAGTTTGCTCTACGCGTCTTTGGCATTGGGTATGGGTGCCAAGCCAGAGCCCCCCATTTTATGTCCTACATAGCTCAGGCTCTAGCTGCAGGGGTTGAAGACCCAGAGAGCTTAGATCCATACAACAAGTGGTTGTTTATGAGGAAAAGAAGATGCTTGATGCTCGTGGGGATGCTGCCATCAACAAAGGAACGAGCCCGTCTACAGAGCTTGCACATCAAAGAGGTACAGAGTGAGGAAGAAGGAGGTGCATCTAAGAGGATAAAAACGACGGGCTCAGGTCCATCTTCTCCCTCAAGTCCATCTTCTCCCGCTCCTGACTCGTGTGAGTGTCGCCACCTCGCATGGCACTTCCCCGTATTTGAATTTCCCCAAGCCATCTGTTTCTTCTCTTTTCAGATGTGTTGTAAAGACCATGTAATTTTTGAACTCTTAAGAAGCTCCTTCTGCCTTGCTCTATGAATAAGTCGTCTATAAGTCCATTGGTGTAACTCTAATAGGCTATTGGCCTTATCATTTCCTCCCCCATGTCTAGTGTGATTAAAGTAACCTGTCCTTGCCATTGATGGGGGCTTTTCACAAGCCAAGGTCCAATACCCCTCTTCTCTCGTCCCCACCCCATGAAAACCCCCTCTTAGGGAGGGAGTGATAAAAGACATTGGAAAAAAGTAAGAAAAAAATAAAGTATGATTATGTAAATATATGAGAAAGGTAAAATAGGCCACCTCATGCCTGCGGGGCAGCCCATCCCCACCTTGCCTCCTTTTTCTTCACTGTTGCCCCGCCGTGTGTCCCTTTTCCTCTCCTCCACTCAAAAGGTCAACCCCCTCTCTCTTCCCCTTTTCCTTTCTCCTTTCTCTCTCCCCTCAAGCTACCCCACCTCTCACCAATAATGCATTCTAACTCACCAATAATGCACCCTAACTCACATGCAACTTACCCTATCTTCCAAAATAGTATACCCCACCCCCCTTTCTCTCTCCTATCATATCCCATGACCAAATACCCCCCCCTCTCTCTAAAGGGCGCCATGTCTCTTGTCTTGTAGCTAAATAACCTCCCCCACACTCACACACACTCAGTTTCACTAAAAAAGGTGCCCACAGACCCATCCCCACCCGGTGGTTACCTGATTTTTCTTGTGTTCACACACATCTGCACACAGATTCACCTCTGAACACACTCCTCTCTCTCCCCTCTTGTAATTACTTTATTCTCCATGTCACCTCTCACTTTTTTTCATCAACCCATCATCTCTCTCTCTTAGTCTCTCTCTCATGAGACTGCTGTTCTGGCACATATACACACAGCCAGACAAGTGGGGCCCACAGTCACATGGCCTATGTAGATAATGATTTCTTCATTTCTAAATTCTAGAATTTCTCCCCCCCTCCTCCCCTATATAAAGAGGGTTCACCATCACACAAAAACACACAACATCACCAAAGAACACACTATGCACTGTGTGTGCCTAGTGCACACACACACACACCCACACCATCACCATCACCGCAATCACCATGCTTGTCTTGAGCATGACCTCTACACCCTTGGCTATGGAAGATGAAGGGCAACTAAATGAAGGATGATGGCCATAATCCTCGTGCGAGTCTTCGCCATCAACTCCCACCTATCCGCCATGTGCTCTACCACTCTCTCCCTTCTCATTCCCCTACCCTATGCTCCCCATTTCATCGCCTAATCCACTAATTTTGGGAAGGCCATGGCTGATGGCCATGAAGGCAAAACAGGACTGGGGTACTGGCCTTCTACGCATGACGGGTAAGAAAGGGAGACAATCTACTACGACATGAGGATTGGCAAGCAGAAGCAAATGAATCTGGAAACATCGGCAGATGAAACCACTAGCGAATCTTCCAGTTCTGAGGAGGAGACCACATCCACCGACGAAAGTGACAGTTCCATTGATGTGATGGGTATCATTATGAAGGATCCACAAAGGGTAAGCACAACTGGTGATCCATCACCAAAAGGGAAACCCAATGAAGAGGAGAGAAAATCACCTGGCCTAGGAGGAAGTAGGTTGAAGGGTATGTTGTCTACGGAATTAACACTTGAGGAGAAAGATAGTTTTTTGCAAATGTTGATGGGATTTCCTAACCTGTTCATTGACAACTATGAAAGAATCACAGGCATTACAGTGGTGGAACATCATATTAAGCTGAAGGAAGGGGTAAAACCAGTTGTGCAAAAGCTACGACGACTGGGGGTCATACAAGAAAAGGCACTCTTGGCCGAGGTAAGGAAACTGCTGGAGGCGGGATTCATCTATCTTGTAGAAAACTCAGAATGGGTGTCACCCGTAGTGGTGACGCCTAAAAAGAATGTAAGTGGAGGGTCTGTGTTGACTACAAACCACTAAATGCAGCTACAAAGAGAGACCACTTTCCTCTCCCTTTCTTGGATGAAATTCTTCTGAATGAAGTAGCGGGTTTTGAATGCTATACCGTCTGTGATGGTTATTCTAGATACTTTCAAATACGCATAGCCTTGGAAGATCAACTAAAAACCACTTTTATCACGCCATGGGGTTGTTTTGCATACAGGTTATGCCATTTGGTCTCACAAATGCACCTGCCACATTCCAAAGATATGTCACATATGTTTTTCAACCGTTCTTTGGAACATCCATAAGAGTGTTCATTGATGATTTTTGTATATATAGCTCCCGTATTTCACATTTAGAAAAGGTAAATGAAGGTTTGGCCAGGTTGCAGAGCCTAGGTGGGCAATTAAATGTGGATAAATGCCACATTGGGGAGATAAAGTCATTCTACTAGGCCATGAAATTTCAGCAAAAGGTATCAACGCCGACCCAAGTAAGGTGTCCGCACTCATAGCCCTACCTTCACCAACGACCGCACGTCAACTGGTCTCTTTTCTACAGAAGGTGAGGTACTTAAGTAGATTCATACATCTACTATCACAACTTGTTCTACCACTGCAACAACTCACTCAAAGATCAACTTTCACTTGGGACGAGGAAAGCGAACATCACTACAACAAGGTAAAGGAGGTCTTAGCCACTCTGCCAACTATCTCACCACCTAAGTGGGATGAAAAATTCTATGTCACCTCAAGTGTTGGTGATGACTCATTGGGGGCTGTGCTACTCCAAAAGGATACGACGACATCTTTCATGAGGCCAATCTACTTCTCTAGTCGAATGATGACAGCAGGAGAGAAAGGTTTCACCCATGTGGAACACTTAGTCCTAGCTCTTAGATTTGCAACTACAAAGTTTAGGTCATATTTGTTGCCTAAGCAATTTGTGATTCTAACCACGGATGAAATATTTCCCTATGTTGTACAACACATGGATGTGTCTGCTAGAATTACTAAATGGCTAGTTCGTCTGCAAGAGTTTGACTACACGGTACAGGTAGAAAGCACGACAAGGGCAAGTTTGGGGGGACTCATGACCTACCAAGTCTTTGAAAGGAAGGAGAAGCAATCTAGGAAGGAGAAGTCCGATTACCTCCAGTACCACCGATGGTAGAAGGAGCATACTCTCTCTACTTTGATGGAGCCTACAAGCGAGCGTCCGACAAAGCAGCTACAGGCATAGTGGTCTTTGATGACAAAGGGACAAAGGTATTTTCGTTGGGCCAATTGTTAGATTCACATTCTAACAATGAAGCTGAGTATGCAGCACTAACCAAGGGTCTACAATGGTGCGTCTCGCAAGGTGTACAACGCCTTAATGTATTTGGGGATGCTCTACTTCTGGTAAGGCAAGTAAATGGAGCATGGACATGCAAGAATCCTAGTTTAAGGACTCACTTAAGTGGTGTAAAAACCTTGTTGGGTAAGTTTGAAGAAGTTCAAATACACCATATCCCAAGGGCTCAAAACCAAGAAGCAGATGCCCTAGCAAGTGAAAGACTACAGGAAGTGGTGGTTGGAGCAATAAAACTAAAGCTCCCTCTATTTCAAGGAAGTGATGCCTTGCCTGACATCATGCATTTTTTGGAAACAGGGGAATGCCCATCAGATTTAACAAAGGGACAAAAGCAATGGCTGACGCGGAAGGCCACAAGGTATCGACTCATCAATGACGATTTGTACTGTAAGGGTAAGGACCAAATACTCAGGAAGGTCCCTCTGTCTCAGGAAATCACGGGAGTAATTGCTAGCTGTCACGACGGGGTTTGTGGTGGTCACTTTGCCCTAGACATAACAAGTAGGAAAATCTTGCAGGCAGGCTTCATATGGCCTAGCCTCAACCGTGATGTACACCACTGGTGCAAAATATGTAAGTTGTGTCAAAAGGCCGGCACTAGGTCACTTATGCCTGAACCACAGACACCTATTCTCTCATATGGCCCATTTGAAAAATGGGGTATCGATGCCATTGGGCCATTACCTAGGGCCAACTCAGGAAAATTCTACATTATCATGGGGGTCGACTACATGACTAGATGGGCAGAGGCTACAGCCACCACTAGAATCACAGCGGTAGAGGTAGCTAAATTTATCTACGAGCACATATGCTGTAGGTTTGGCACACCTTTAGAGATCATCTCTGATAGAGGGCCAGGTTTCAGAGCAGACTTGGTAGGAGAATTAATGTAGAAACTGGGCATTACAAGGAGGCACTCTTCACCATATTACCCTCAATGTAATGGCCTAGTTGAAAAGGTAAATGGAATGGTTTCTAAAATTATTACCAAGCAGGTAAACAATCATCCTGGAGACTGGGATAAGTATCTACTACCAGCTTTATGGGCCTACAGAACTTCATTTCGTACATCCTTGGGATTCACACCGTATCATCTAGTATTTGGTAAGGAAGCAATCTTGCCCATTGAAGTGCAACTACAAAGTCTCAGAGTAATGGCAAGCCAGCTTCAACAGCCCAACATGCATTTGAGAGATCACATCATCAACTTGGAAAGACTGCAGCTGGACAGAGAAGAAGCAATAAATTATTATGCAGCACAAGCAGAGCATAGATGGCTTAGCTTGAACGAGCATCTCCGGAAAAAAGAATTGAAGAAAGGAATGTTGGTGCTCCGCTACGACAATCGCTTCGACACGCGCAAGGATAAGAAACTCCTACTCCGATGGGAAGGTCCTTTCATCGTCAGGAAAAAGTATTCCAATGGAAGCTACCAGCTTATGGAGGCTGATGGAAAACTTCATAAAACCAGGGTAAATGGTTGGCGACTTAAACCTTATTTTCTTCGATTTGACCAGGCTCCACCTATTGACATTCCAGATGAGGACACACCATCAGCCGCCACCTCCGACGATAATGATCAAACAGATGAGCTAGAGACATGAATGCCTCTAGCCAAAAGGGGAGGGCTAATGATGGAGGCTTTTCACAAGCCAAGCTCCCATACCCCTCTTCTCTCGTCCCACCCCATGAAAACCCCTCTTAGGGAGGGAGTGATAAAAGACATTGGAAAAAAGTAAGAAAAAAATAAAGTATGATTATGTAAATATATGAGAAAGGTAAAATAAGCCACCTCATGCCTGCGGGGCAGCCCATCCCCACCTTGCCTCCTTTTTCTTCACTGTTGCCCCGCCGTGTGTCCCTTTTCCTCTCCTCCACTCAAAAGGTCAACCCCCTCTCTCTTCCCCTTTTCCTTTCTAGTTTCTCTCTCCCCTCAAGCTACCCCACCTCTCACCAATAATGCATTCTAACTCACCAATAATGCACCCTAACTCACATGCAACTTACCCTATCTTCCAAACTAGTATACCCCACCCCCCCTTTCTCTCTCCTATCATATCCCATGACCCAAATACCCCCCCCTCTCTCTAAAGGGCGCCATGTCTCTTGTCTTGTAGCTAAATAACCTCCTCCACACTCACACACACTCAGTTTCACTAAAAAAGGTGCCCACAGACCCATCCTCACCCGGTGGTTACCTAATTTTTCTTGTGTTCACACACATTTGCACACAGATTCACCTCTGAACACACTCCTCTCTCTCCCCTCTTGTAATTACTTTATTCTCCATGTCACCTCTCACTTTTTTTCATCAACCCATCTCTCTCTCTTAGTCTCTCTCTCATGAGACTGCTGTTCTGGCACATATACACACAGCCAGACAAGTGGGGCCCACAGTCACATGGCCTATGTAGATAATGATTTCTTCATTTCTAAATTCTAGAATTTCTCCCCTCCCTCCTCCCCTATATAAAGAGGGGTCACCATCACACAAAAACACACAACATCACCAAAGAACACACTATGCACTGTGTGTGCCTAGTGCACACACACACACACCCACACCATCACCATCACCGCAATCACCATGCTTGTCTTGAGCATGACCTCTACACCCTTGGCTATGGAAGATGAAGGGCAACTAAATGAAGGATGATGGCCATAATCCTCGTGCGAGTCTTTGCCATCAACTCCCACCTATCCGCCATGTGCTCTACCACTCTCTCCCTTCTCATTCCCCTACCCTATGCTCCCCATTTCATCGCCTAATTCTCTAAATAAAGCTTGAGGTTTTGTGAGTATGTTTTCTTGCAATGTTTTGCCCATGTGAGGTGTGCGGAATCGCCACCTAGTCTTGTGTTTTGGAGTGAGCTTGTGTATGTGTGAAGGGTGTGCGGATTCGCCATCCTTTTGTGATGCCTAAGTACTAAGCCGCTATACCCCCTCCCTCACTCTCTCTCTCTCTCTCTCTCTCTCTCACTTGATCTCATTCCCTTTCCTTTTCATCATTACTCCCAAGCATCCATCTCTCTTGGATGAAAACTTTGTTATGGTGGTGTGTTGTTTGCGTCCTAGCAACTGAAGCTAGGTGGTGCCCCCTGTTTGCTTTACCATGACAGGCTCGAGGCGGTCCCCGGTGATTTAGAGGCCGTCGGGGTTCGGGGTTCGCTTTGCTCCCATCACCATGTAGTGCGCTTCTTCCATGCCTTGTGTGGACCATATTGATAGTGAGCCGTATGTCTTGGCAAAATATGGACCATGGTTGAACAGTATGTGCTGCATTGAAATAAAACAAAATGGTGAGTAGAGTACAATTTTAAATTTTGTTTGTATACGTAGAATGCTAACCCACCATGTAATGTGTGATATGTTGCCCACCCCACCCTGTAAGGTAAGCCTTCTTCCAATCCAGCAAAGCTGCTTTGAAATGATGTGAGCTTACTTTGGTCCCAAGAATGCTGCTCAACGTAGTGGAAAATTTTATTTAGTGATTTCCACACGTTCACCTTGTGATTTTGGATTGCCCTACCACCAGCATTGTCTTTAACCACTTTATGTAATTGTTTTCATTTGTTGAACAAGTTTTTCCTCTCTTCTCTATCTGAATCTTTGAGGCTAAACCCAAGAAACCTTCTGGCCTTCACACTGCCTATTGATGCTTTCCTAGGTATCTTGTAACGACTTTGAGACATCTTAGGGTCCTCTTCGATTTTGACATTGCCTCCATGCAAACCAATGTCGGAGAGAACTTCCTCTAATGATTTGATCACTCTTTTTGATTCACTCTCTGGCTTTAATGTCCATGCAAAGCATATGTATAAATGAACCACCTTTTCAATTATTCGACAGAGTGCATGAAGTGTACAGACGTGAACTCTACTCAGAGGAATATCAAGCATTGGCCTAAAAGTTTTATCTTGAAGATGTCTGTTGAGAGCTCTATACAATTGCACACTCTCAAGAGATTGTGCATCAGCCATGCAATATAAGCATGGATTTGCCACAACTGCTCCGTGTGTTATGTTGTACATACACTTAAGAGTCTTCAAGTCACCTGCCATGTGCCATTCCATTGTATAGTTACTAAATCCTTCCATTGAAAGAACGACTCTGTTTCTTTGTTCACTGATGATAGAAGGAATTTGGGTTTGACTAAAAACCCAATCGAGGATTTCAAAATCTTCCTTATCAACCAACACAATGAAAAATGAAAACGAAAAATCAACAACCAAATACCAATATTTTTGTTATTATAGAGTGAACTAAGTATACTTGAAATGATCCTAGATTTAGAATGTTGTTTTTGGATTGCACGCTAAAGTATCATGGATCCTCTTTTGTTATTGATGGATCTAGAGCTTTGTTCATGAGGGTAATGGTGACTCTCTCCAGCTTCTTTTTCTTCAGGACCTTGCACTCGTCGAGCTTCAAAACAAACTTGAGAACCTCACCGCACTCCTCTCGACCGATGTCAAAGAAGTGAATTGCATACCTTTGCAATGCTTCAGGATCAACGAAGAGTTTGTTGTGCTCGTCAAACTGTACCTCTCTGCCACCCTAGCCTAAGAACGTTGCTTCAATAGGAATGGTGACCCAAGTTTCTTAAACACCTCATTGTTTACGTGCCGGCAAGCAGCCTTTACATGTGATTGCTTTGGCAGCAATGATCCTGTCTGTAGTTTATTTTGATGCTTTGAAGAGTGCCCTGTATCCCATCTGCGAGATGCCACTGCCATCAAGTATTGCTTGCACTTCCATTGGTTCCAGCTGATTCTTGTTCATGAAGTAGGTAAGGAGCCTCCCTTTCAACTTACGAATTTTTTTCCAAGTTATCATCTCTTCAACTACTTCTTCTGGAACTAGATGGCTGTAATGCACTATGGCATTGAAGCCTACATCATTTGAGTTTGGATGCAGTAAAGACATGCCAAAAATCACCATGCATTATGATCATGTATAGGAAAGTGTATCCGTTCCTTAGTGAATCACATTGAAGATACAAAAGAAGAAACAAACTTTGAGTTACCTTAAAGCTCGTATTTGTTTTTTCCAGGCCACCACTACCAATCTTCGTGTTCTCAATGTTGCGCAGATCTCGTTTTCTTTTTTGACTACCAATCATGATGTCTTTCTCTCGCAAACTTGTGATCTTCTTCTCAAGGATTTGGATTGTCTCTTTGTTTGATGAAATCTTCCGAGAAGATGCTTCATTAAGTTTCTTCACCTGCATGTTCTCCATCACCAGCAGGTTTTGACACATTGAGCCACTTGATATGGTCTTAATCATTTGTGTTCAGCCACCAATCTAACCAATTTGTGGCCGCTTGGAAAGATGTCTCTCATTTTATCCTCTTGGCTTGGAGAAAATCCTGGTGGAATCCTCTCAGATATGTGCTCTGGCATCATTTTTGGATGAAAGTAAGTAGAGATCGGAGTACCCTTGTACGTACATCTCTCTAGATTAATTGGATTGATAAGTCTGTACTCTCTCCCATACTTATCTACCATCAAAAATTGCACTCCGTGGGCATCTGTATACGTGAATGAATAGAGATTCTTATGGGTGGTCAACTCTCTAGCATTGGGTTCTACACACCTGTAGAAGATGTATGGATCTCCATTTGTGAACCTATACAAGCCCTCATGAGCATAATATTTAAACACTCTCATGGATTCATTAGCTTTAATGAATCTCACATTTGGTTTTTTGATCAAAGGATGCCTCTCCTCTAGGTATTCTCCTAATCCCCAGTTGTCTGCATTGCAGTGTTTTTCATGTCTCTGAGTGGAGTAGAGAACCCTGGTGGTGGATGTTTTGTCATGGTTAAGGCTCACTCAAAACTCTCAAGATAGTCCTTGACAAGATCACTTTGGCTTAGTGCAAGTTATCCCTATTTTTTCTTGGAAAATTCTCTCAAAAGTCAGGAATTTGTGACTTTTTGGTCTCTAGAAACTAGTCTTAAGGTACCCTAAAAGTTTGGTCTAGGTGTGTGCTATTGCCCACAAGATTTCTTCCTGGCTATACCTGACTCAATTTGGAGTTTTGTTTCAAACGTTAGAGCACTTTTAGTGAACTGCACTTGAAACATCACACAAAGCAGTTTCAAGACCAGAACACAAAATTTTTGGCTTGTATCTTGGTTTCCAGAAGGTATTTTTAGCTCAAACTTGAGTTTGGGATGTCCTCAAGTATTTCTATAAGATCATCAAATCAGATGCCCTTGTAGGGATTGGGTGGTGTGTGCAATGAGCTCAAGGTGGTTTGAAGCTTGGAGCAACCATGACTACACACAGTAGGGGAGAGAGAGAGAGAGAGAGAGAGAGAGAGAGAGAGAGAGAGAGAGAGAGAGAGAGAGAGAGAGAGAGAGAGAGAGAGAGAGAGAGAGAGATAAAGAGAGAGACACTCAATAAACTATAATGTACATACAATACATTTACAACATATATTATCATTCATATACAAATGGAAGTGTTTATGTACAAAAGGTCTCAAAGCCAGCATCCGGTAGCTCATATCTGCAGGTGCCTTTTCAAATGGCTACACACATATATGTACTATGTGTCACATCAAAAATTGAACTGGGTGTCAAAGGAGTTCCCATGCCCATCTTTCAACCCTCCCATTGGGCATGTCATACATAAGCATCCAACTATCCACATAGGATGACAAGATCTATCCACACAGAATGATAAAAATAAATAAACCTCCCCTTGAACTAGAGAGAAGAAATGGCTTTAAAGTACATTTGTAACGATAGAAACTTCCCCTTCGTCCTCAGCTTCTTTTTCTTCGACTATATTAGCAGATCCTCTGATAGGTCTCTTGCCTTTGTAGTTTATGTTGTTGTTGTTGCTATTGTTCATGTTAGCTTTTCCTTTGGATTTCTTCTTGCTAAAGGTATTTGACATAGATAACATAACTGGAATGTTACCTTCACATATTGAGGCCAACAATGTCGATAAATGCTTATCACATGTATAACATGCATTACAAAATGTGAGGCCTAATGAGTGAGGGTTTATATTGTGCTCCATGGTTTTACATCTAGCATACATCACAAAATTTTGGTCCTCCATGTGGATTTACCCCTTCAAAAAGCAATTTATGTGTGAAAGGCTGCGTACCGCACTTTGTGAGGTTCTACTGTGTGAATAGACACTTGTAGGAAATCTACAAAAGCCTAAAAAAATAAGTAGTTTAAAACAGAAAATGAGTTGAGAAAAGGCTTCTTGAGAAAAGCAGACAGTGTTTTCAAGCTGCTGGAAGATAAGGACGCCCACAATGCGTGTACGCTCATAGAGGATGGGGCCTCCTTGGCGTTTTTTGGTGCTCTCAAGTGTGTACGTAGTGCATACAACAGATTGCTGCAGCCTTTTGATTGTCTTTTGTAGTTGAGCATCAAGCTTGCACTTGAAAATTTTGGGCAATTCTAGCAGCTTCTCTGTGTGTGCGTGCGTGTGTGGACTCCGAATGTTGTGTGTGGACGCTTTCAACAAATCATGCCAATTTTAGAAAGTAGGGCCGTAGGGTGTAGCAAGGGAATCGATGATCTGCATGAGGCTGAGTTGTTGAATTCAATGAGTGTGCAACACTGTGTGACCTACATGGTGGAGCTGAGATAGAACCAGGTAAGGTGCGAATCATACAATTGAGTCCAAGGAGATGCTTGCAAAAGATGTGGCAACTGCTACAAATTGATTTGTAAGCCCACCTAATATTGAGCTGATTTTGATTTTGCTGCTTATGGCCTTAATTTATTCTAACAATTAGGTTACCTCCAATATAAATTTGCTGTGCTCTGAAACCTCTGTGGTGGTCAAATCTGAGCATGGTCGAATCCGAGCATTGCCAATTTGCTACGGCTTGCCTCACTGATGCTTACTAAGAAATTGCAAAAGCCTTGTGCTCAAATTGCAAATTTGACTTATAATGGAGATTGTGCTCACTACTTGCCTTGATTTGCTTGTTTCGACCTTGCTCAACTCAAATCTCAGCAATCCCCCAAGCTTATACTCTTGATTGCTTTCTTACTCAAACTCCGCCAGTTCTCCTAGTTTGCCCAATTCTCTCTTGATTGAATTCGCTTGCTTCAAATTTCTTTACTTGGACTTGGAGGGCCTGTACACGTGGGAATCCGCGACCACGCTCTGATACCAGTTATAGGGATTGGGTGGTGTGTGCAATGAGCTCAAGGTGGTTTGAAGCTTGGAGCAACCATGACTACACACAGTAGAGAGAGAGAGAGAGAGAGAGAGAGAGAGAGAGAGAGAGAGAGAGAGAGAGAGAGAGAGAGAGAGAGAGAGAGAGAGAGAGAGAGAGAGAGAGAGAGAGAGACTCAATAAGCTATAATGTACATACAATACATTTGCAACATATATTATCATTCATATAGAAAAGGAAGTGTTTATGTACAAAAGGTCTGACAACCAGTATCCGGCAGCTCATATCTTCAGGTGCCTTTTCAAATGGCTACACACATATATGTAGTACGTGTCACATCAAAAATTGAACAAGCCTCTAGGTGTCGAAGGAGTTCCCATGCCCACTTTTCAGTCCCCCACTATGCTGAGGTACATGGATCGCGATCTATGTTCCTCTGTCAAAAAATTTTCTCCAAATTTTGACTGTGTGTAGACAAGGTCATACGCAGGCTATATACCAATTTTTAGCAAATTCTGAGGTGGAGGTACATGGATCCCGGTTCATGTTCAACCACATATGGACTTGATCTCTTAGGAGTTTGTTCCTGACTATGTCCACAAGCTAAATCTCAATTTTTTTTGGATTTGGACTTGTTTTGACAGGTCAAATAGCCAACACTAGGTCTGTACTGTGATTTTTAGTCTGCCACCTGTTTGCTCCCTTTTGATACAAATTTGCTTACTTTTTTCCAAACCTGGACTTGTTTCTTTGTGTATGCACTACTAATCTAGAAAGTTTTAGGTCAAGCTGTCACTATGGGTACATGGATCGCCATCCATGTTTGGAGCCCAAATTGACTTCTCTTGGTACCATCAGATTCAACATGACTAGTAGATCCTATGGTATCAATTTTTTTGAAAATAACCCTCAGGATTGAAAGTTAGGTCAATTTTGGGACTTGCTTAGAGTACTTGACAATTCTGGACTTTTGGTTTAGTTTTTGATATCCAAATTCAGTTTTGAAAAGACCACTAGAGTCCTTGTGATGTCCCCTAGCTATGGGGCAAATTTGGTATCACTCTATGACAAAGGAACATGGATCGCGATCCATGTTCCTATGTGTCAGATGGTAATGAAACTTGGCACACAGCTTCCGCTTGGTCCACTGATCCCTGCTATATGGTTTTTATGTCATTTGGATCACTTTAGGTCGAGCAAAAGTCAATCCCTAGGTCTGTTTTAGGGTCTTCCTTTTTGCAGTGTTTTTGGCTCTTTTCACCCAATTTGTGAACTTTTTTGACAAAATTTATTTGGGGACTTTTGTTCACAATGGCCTCTGCTACTACAGGCTAAGAAATTTTCTGTCCAAAAAATCCTCTGGGTAACATGGATCGCGATCCATGTTCCACCACTTTTGGACTTGATCTTTTGTGTGATGATAGCTTATGATGTTTGTAGCTTGCTCCACAAATCTTTTTGAATTTGGATCAGTTGTTGGAATTAGGGTTGCAAAAAAACACACACAGCTTGGAGAAGATGAAGGAAGCTCAAGGCACAGAATAGAGAGTCTGTTACTTAGTGTGCAATGGAAAGATAGATAGCCCTAGAGTGATGGGCGTATATACAATGCTCGGGGGAAAAGGACTCCTAAAGAGGGAAAAAATTCCCTGGCGGTCCTACTGTGTTCACACACATCACTACCACATGTATATGGTAACAAATCCCCCCTGGAGTGATGCGGTGAATGAGAGCTGGCACATGAGTAAGGGAAGTGCACTATAATTAAAAAAAATACATTTGACAGCCTTATCATCGAATTTTCTGCGCTGCACTTGTGGCACTAAGCCATAAGCCAAACAACCAAAAACACGCATGTGCTCAATAGATGGCTTTCTATCATGCCATGCTTCATATGGAGTCATAGATTGCAACGCTTTTGTAGGACACCTGTTGAGTACATAAGTGGCACACATGATAGCCTCGAGCCAAAGCGAATGTGGTAAATCTTGACTCTTGACCATACATCTTGCCATTTCCATAAGAGACTATTTTTCCTCTCAGCAACACCATTTTGTTGAGGTGTATACGTCGATGTACATTGGTGTTTTATCTCACCACTAACCAAAAATGCATTAAATTCATGAGACATATACTCCCCTCCTTGATTGGAGCGGAGGGTGCCCATAGTACATTTCGATACATTTTCAGCCATAGCGAGAAATTGTTTGAAGCACATAATGTAAGGTTTCCAGTTTCTGAAACCTTAAAGATTGTATAAAGCTTAATCAAATTGATATGATTATTGAAAAAGCAATGTAGAACTGTCCGATCGTGGAAAATATTGGTATTTTTGGAATCTTAAGCACAGCAAACCCCGGGCTAGAAATTTTCAGAACAAAATTCCGATAAAATCTGGAAAAGTTACGGGCTCTGAAAGATTACATTAGGAATTTAATTAGTTAAGTAAAATTGGATGGTTTCAATAATTATTATCAATAGAGACTTTCTTATCCTAAGGTTCTAGAAATTACTGATATTTCCAATTTTCATCATTAAAAATTAGAGAAATTAGTAAAAATCGATTCTGTGTATCTGGCGGGCTGTGTGGGGTAATGATGAACTCTCCTAGACTAGTTTTAGCAGCAGGGGGCGTTTTTTAACCTGTAGAGCTGCTTGGGATGCAAGTTATTGCCATTTTCCAGCCTGTGAGTGCCCAGAAACCTATAACTATAACCCTTGCTTCACAATTTCAGACAGACTCGGAGCCTTGGCACACTCTCTCTCATCTAGAGAGATCACTACGCAGAAATCACTAGAGATCAAGCTCTAGTTGGTTAATTAAACGATAATTAGCCTAATCCTTCCTAATTAGCAAAGCTAGGTTAACCTATTTTCTTTATAAATTAAAAATTAATCGTATGTATACTC
Source organism: Adiantum capillus-veneris (assembly GCF_014529385.1). Classification (NCBI taxonomy): domain Eukaryota; kingdom Viridiplantae; phylum Streptophyta; class Polypodiopsida; order Polypodiales; family Pteridaceae; genus Adiantum; species Adiantum capillus-veneris. Next base: position 18,376,089 of record NC_140938.1, read on the forward strand.
AAAAATCCTCTCTTAGTTAAATATTCTCTGCTGATTATTGTGATTAAGCTTAGGGATATTAAGCAAATTAATTATTATATCATATTAGGGCTTAAATGATCCATTTTAATCATAAATTAATGGGAATTATACTAATTAAGTTTAGATAAATTTGAGATAATTATCAGAGCTGTGTTTGACTCTCATTAAACTAGAAAAATTATCTTATAATTTTGTAAGTAATTTTTATAATTAATTAGGCAGAATTACACTGTTTTTGAGAGAAAATAAAGGGAAAAATAATCAAATTGATTGAAAATTCTTTGAGGTATTTATCAGAGGTTAATTAAATCTTAGGAAACCCGTGATAATTATGTTAACCTCAGACAAGTAGTTTATCTAATTATCTTAGTAGAATTAAACTGTTTTTAGGATAAATTAAAAGGGGGAAAATAGTAAATTGATTCAAAATGATTTAGGATAATTATCAGAGGTTAATTACATCTTAGAAAACTGTGACAATTATTTTAACCTGAGATAATTAGTTTACCCAATTATCTTAGCAAAATTGCACTGTTTTTGGGACAAATTAAATGGGGAAAAATAGCAAACTGATTCAAAATGATTTAAGATAATTATAAGAGGTTAATTACATCTTTAAAAACTCGTGATAATTATGTTAATCTCAGATAAATAGTTTACCTAATTATCTTAGCAGAATTACACTATTTTTAGGACAAATTGAAAGGGGGAAAAATAGAAAATTGTTTCAAAATGCTTTAAGATAATTATCAAAGGTTAATTACATTGTAGAAAACTCGTGATAATTATGTTAATCTTAGATAATTAGTTTACCTAATTATCTTAGCAGAATTACACTGTTTTTAGGACAAATAAAAAGGGAGAAATCAGCAAATTGATTCAAAATGCTTTGAGTTATTTATCACAGGTTAAAAATATGCTAGGAAACCCGTGATAATTATGTTACCCTCAGATAATTAATTTACCTAATTATTTTAACAGAATTACTCTATATTTAGGACAAATTAAAAGGGGGGAAATAAGCAAATTGATTGACAATGCTTTGAGTTATTTATCAGAGGTTAATTACATGCTAGAAAATTCGTGATAATTATGTTACCACAGAGAAAATTAATTTACCTAATTATTTTAGCAGAATTACTCTATTTTTAGGACAAATTAAAAGGGGAATTAGAAAATTGATTCTAAATACTTTGAATTATTTATCAAAGGTTAATTACATCTTAGGAAACCCGTGATAATTATGTTAACCTCAGATAATTAGTTTACCTAATTATATTAGCAAAATTACACTGATTTTAGGACAAATTAAAAGAGGGAAAATAGAAAATTGATTTAAAATGCTTTTATTTATTTAACAAAGGTTAATCACATCTTATGAAACCCGTGATAATTATGCTAACCTCAAATAATTTTTTTAACTAATTATCTTGGTAGAATTACATTGTTTTTAGGGGAAAATAAAGAGAAAAAAAAGTAAATTAACCTAAAACGTTTGGAGATAATTATCAGAGGTAAATTACATCTAGAGTAACCCGTGATAATAACTATAGATAATTATTTTAGATAATTATCCTAGTAGAAAACCACTATTACTGAGGATAAATTAAAGGGGAAAATTAGTAAATCATGTGCTATGATTACATGTATTTATCAGAGCTATATTATTTGACAAAGAGGCCGTGATAATTATGTCAAGGTTAGGAAAGTAGTATAGAGATTTATCGAAGTCAAATTATACCACTTCTAGATAAAAAACTAAAGGGGAAAATTAGTAAATCATGCTATATGATTACATGCTATTTATTAGAGCTAGATTACACGATAAAAAGACGGTGATAATTATGTCAAGGTTAGAAAAGTAGTATAAATATTTATTTAAGTCAAATTATCCTAATTTTAGCTAAAAATTGAAGATGGAAATTATATAATTAAGTTGGAAAATAATAAGATAATTACCAAAGGTCAAGAATATCCTTATCTACTTGTGGTAATTATACCACAGTTAATTAGTGATGTTAGGAAATTATAATTGACCAAAAATCCTATTTTTAGCCAAAGATTAATTAAAGTAAATAGACTTTGCGGTCAAAAGTTTTTAGAAAAATTATAGTAAGTGTAAACCTATGATATAAAGCTAAGGAAATGAAATCTTTAAGAGAAAATAAATAGAATAAATATTAAGCCCAAAATAAGTAGATTCCAAGCTTAAAAGTCGATGGGAAAATGAGAAAAACATATAGAAAATTAGGAGAGCTAGAAAACCCATCTCTGACTGCATGGCAATTGCCATTCCGGAGTCCTTCAATTTGGCACTGCTTCCTTCTAACATGAAGGCAAGCGGTGGAAAAAGTTATCATGCCTATATAGGAAAATAAGAAAATTACTAGGTCAAGAATTTACCAATTAAAACTATAAATTTAACCTTGGATGGGTTACAATTGAATACAAGGTTAAGTTTAGATTTGAATTATTTACCTATGGTTAGACGTCCTTTTTATAAGGATAAGAAGTTATGGCTACCTAAAAGGACTCCGAGCCAATCCTACATCTGATGATGGAGGCAGAACTCTAAAAAGAACTAGAGCGTCAGACGACGATGAAGCTGGGCCTAGTAGTAGGCCTGTGTAGGAGAGTCTTCAGGCGCCAGCGCAGCAACAGATGGCGATTCAGTTTTAGGTGGGCTTCCCATTATTCAATTAAGTCTTTAAATAGTTTAAGTTCTTTAATAAGTTAACATTGCATACGTAAGGAGTGAGTAAGAATAAGAAAAGGAATAATTGACCCAAAAAAGGAGGGTAACTTCCAGCGTGCATTGTTTATAATGTAGAAAATAATTGTTTGGGTTAAAATTGGTTGAATTAGGAAAGATATGATTGATCATCCTTAAGACAGCTTGTCTCAAGACACCTCCGACTCCTTGGTATATTTTGATGAATAATGATGGCTTTCTAGCCACGGATAAGTCAGTTACCCCCATGAACGATGAGTTTCTACTCCGTGTCATGTCTTGATGTTTCTACATAAGTTAGGATACCGTTTTTTATCCTAGGGGAGCCGCTCGGTTATGGGAAACTCGTTTGGTGTATGGGCACCCGGAACCTTGGGTGGGGGTTTATCCACTCCGGATTGTGAATAAGGAATGGGTGCCGTTTTTTCACCCTTAGGTGGTCTTGAGACAAGAAGAGTACTGGTCATGGTTATTATGGACAATGTTTTGATAGACAGTACCCTATCTTAAGTTTAAAGATGTCTGTTTGTTAAAAGAATGTTTTCAATACTGTTTTCAAGGGTTGTTTTAATAAAATCCTGTTATGAAGGATAAAAGAAATCATTATTTCAATTGTGATAAGAACGTGGTAGTAATTAAATAACAAAAGAATCATGTGTGAGTGCGGGTGTGTAAGTGGGGATTGACTAAGGCTGTCAATCATGGATGGGTGGACCTGATTAGTCAGGTAACTATCCATCCCTGCGCACTAAACATTTAGAAAACTTCTTCACTTGGAAGAGGAGTCCACCAGCGGTTGTGCCCTCACATCTGTTAGGGGGAAAAAAGTGTTGGTCGAGGATACCATAGCCCAATTGTGGCAGTTATAGGGCCGAAAAGTTTTTTTTTTTTTTTTTGGACTTTAAATACGTTGTCCCGTTTTTGCTGCGAGACAGGACAAGGTCTTCTTCTAAGGCTATAGACCCAAGCCATTATTAATGGTAAAGGTCTATTCCTTGGATTTTTCTTGTTTAGAGACTCTGATTTTTATCAGACCTAGAGACCTGTCAAGGATCCCATCCCGATCTTGGTATTGGCAGGTTGGGGATCTCACACATAAAACTTCGGACTTCGCTTTAAGCGGAAATACCCTGGAGTAATCATCAATGAAAGTCACGAAGTACAGGTAATTGCCCAAGGACGGAGTTTGCATGGACCCACAAACATCACTATGCACAAGCTGCAACTTGCATGTGGCCCTAACTGAACCATCCTTTGGAAACTTAGAACGCTGCATTTTTTACCCAAAATACAGCCTTCACAAACATGTTTGATAGGTGCTTCAAGAGGCGGCAAAGAAGCAACCATATCTCTATCAATGCGCATACCAAGTATATGACTTGCCTCACCCATGTCTTTCATGTCAAATGATTTTGCCATCTTTGACTTCAAAGCTTAAATTTCTTCCAAGTGCTTGCCAGCAATCAACATGTCATCCACATACAAAATAAGGGATAAGCCAACTGCCATCCTTAGCCTTCTTTGTATATAGACAGTGATCGAACTCAGCCTTGAGAAAGCATAAACTTGTGGAACTTATGGTACCATGCCCTCGGTGATTGTTTTAAGCCATAAAGACTCTTTAACAACTGGCATAACAAATCTTCCTTGCCTTTCTCAACAAACCCTTCTGGCTGCTGCATGTAAATTTCCACATTTAAATCACCATGCAAGAACGTTGTCTTGACATCCATTTGGTGCAACACCAAATCTAATATGGCAACCAATGCAAGAAAGCATCTCAATGTAGTCATCTTGACCACCGGAGAGAAGACTTCATCAAAGTCAATGCCTTGTCTTGCTTAAAGCCCTTGGCAACAAGCCTTGCTTTGTATGGAGAAAGATCAGATCACTTTGAGTTTGAAACTCAACAAACGGAGATAGCAACTACAAGAACTAGAAAAGGCACGCAAGAGTCTGCAGATCCAACCACGACATCTACCTCGGAGTCGACCAAAGACGAAATTCACTGTTGGATCTCAGAAGTCAAAGACCCGTCGCACAAGGCATATCTGCAATATGAATTGAAAGTGTTGGAATCAGCTGCCCTCCTCATGATCACTCCAGATGAGGTTGTAAAAAATTTTGGGCACGAAATGATCGATCTACCGTTGATGCGGCAAGAGGTTCGATTATGGTAGCAAAAGATGCTCCCAGAAATTGAACCAAACAGTAGAGGGGATTACAGCGAGGTCCTAGTTACAGCTTTTCAGATTGAAACAATCCTTGACAATCAACCCCTCTGGAGAAAGAAATGGTTCGATCAGCGAACGACTGATGAAACGTATTACAGGAATGCACCCCAACATCTCTGACTATCATGAGCGGTGATCTTATACCTGTAAACCCATTTACAAGGTAGATCCTTTTTGCCCTGTGGTAATTTAACTAGCTTCCATGTCTGGTTTTTATGCAGAGCTGTCATCTCTGACTGCATGGCCAATTGCCAATTCCCGGAGTCCTTCATTTTGCACTGCTTCCTTCTAACATGAAGGCTCATTGCAATCAGTCAACATGACATAGTTCATAGATGGAACAAACCTATCAGGAGGTCGCATGATACGTCCAGATCTACACACAATAGGTGGCTCAGGCTCAGCCACAACCTGTGGTTCCACTCTATCCTGTCCTTGCTCCTCTTGAGCCTTGACATTTTGTCTTGCACGTGCAGGTCCATCTTCTTGGAAGACAACTCTTCTAATCTCCTCAACCCTCTGTGGTTTAGAATGATATTTGGCTTCATTAAAGTGAACATCATTGCTGCGGATAACCTTTCTGGATTCGGGATCCCAAAGTCTATACCCCATCTCACCAGAATTACCATAGCCTAGAAAGATGCACTTTCTACTCTTTGGCTCAAGTTTGTTCCTAATTTCCTTTGGAACATGAGTATATGCCTCACAGCCAAAGACTCTGAGATGCTTGTATGAGGGCATTTTGCCTGACTATACCATCTCTGCCACTGAATCCTTCTGCAAAACCTTGCTAGGAGATCTATTTATAAGATGAACAGCTGTTGATATAGCTTCAGCTCAAAACCCATTTGGCAGTTGTGCATTAGACAACATACTTCTAACCTTCTCTCGTATGGTCCTATTCATCCTCTCAGCAACACCATTTTGAGGAGGATTGTAAGGAGCAGTAAGTTCACGTTTTATACCTTTGACTCACAAAAGTCCTGAAAGGCCTTTGAAACATACTCTCCACCATTGTCAGTGTATAAAGCATTTAAGCTTCTTGCCACTATGATTCTCCACAAGTGTCACAAACGTTTTGAAAACACTAAACGCTTCATCCTTGTGCTTGAGAAAGTAAACCCATACTTTCCTCGAGTAATCATCTATAAATGTCATAAAGTAAGAAGCTCCCCCTAGAGATAGGTTAGGCATAGGTCCACACAAATCACTATGAACAAGTGCCAACTGTGTATCTCTATCTCTTCCACTGCTTCTATGCTTATGTGGCTGCTGTGTTTGCTTACCATACAGACAATGTTCACAGAATTCAAAATCATTAAATGACAAGCCAGGCAAATAACCATAACGAGACAAGATTTCCATTCCTTATTGGACATATGTCCTAACCGGCTATGCCAAAAAAAACGTTCGGCTGCTCGGTTACATTGATTTACATTTTTAGAGACATTTGATACATAAATCATGTAAAGTCCTCCAGACTTTACTCCATGTGCTACGGGCATAGAACCCTTGATATCTTTCATGTTCTGTCCAAAAGTGGTGACGTAGCCAGCATCATCAAGTAAACCTGTGCTGATCAAGCTCTTTGTAATTGCGGGAACATGTCTCACATTCTTTAGCGTGAAAGAAGAGCCATTCTGAAACTTCAATTGAACATCTCCAACACCTAAGATCTCACATGTCCAGCCCATTGCCTAGCCAAACATGATCTTTAGTGGGACACATAAGAGGGTAAACCACTCCCATTGTTGGAGACCCAAGCCTTGTTTGGAGACACATGAAGTGATGCCCCTGGGTCTATAATCCAGTCACTCAGTGCATTTCCATCAGATGCTGTAAGAAGAGCTGAGTCCATTGTATTTTTCAAGAAGTAGATATCTCCTGACACTAGACTGTCATCCTCTGCAACAGTGTTTGTCACATTTATTTCTTGAATCTTCACTGAGGACTTGTTCTTCTCACCATGGTCTTCTGCTTTCTCTTTGCCTTTTTCTGCTTTCCATTCTCTGCAGTCTCTTTTCATGTGACCCTTCTTACCACAATGGTAGCGTTCTATGTCACTCTTGCCTTTAGCACTGCGGGACTTGCTACGAGACTGATCCCTCTTTCCACCTTTGTACTTTTCTTTGGTCCTTCCCCTGACAACTAAGGCTGTTCCTTTGCCTTTGTCCATTGTCTTTCTGTTGGTTTCTTCAGTAAGCAGACTGCCTTCGACACCTGCTATGGTCAAACCATCTGGAGGTTGAAAATTACTCAAAGCTGTGCGAAAAGTGTCCCAACTTTTCGGCAATGTAATCAACAGGAACATAGCTCTAACAGGTTCATCAAACTTGACACCTTGAGCTAGATGGTGTTGAATTCATTCAGATGATTGGACATAGGGGTCCCTTCTTTCATCTTCAAGTCAACAAGCTTCTTAAGCCAATATAACTGTGAAGCTGCACTCTGCTTCTCATAAAGATCACTCAGCTTTGTCCATGCTTGATAAGCCGACATCTCGTCTGCTACATTGAAGTAAACGCTTTTTGCCAAAGTCAGCATAATGGTAGAAAGTGCCAATTCATCCATTTCACTCCATTCATCTTCGTCCATATCTTCTGGTTTTATCCCCTTGAGCTTTATAGGTTTTATCTGCTTCTTTTGTACCAACACATGCCAAATCTACTTCTTCCACAATGGGAAATTAGTTCCATCCAGCTTCTTGATATTGTAAAGAGCAGTGTCCTGTGATCCAGCCATAACTACGCTTCACAGTAGTTTACTTTCCTGGGAAAAATTCGGCAGAGTTTCCCCTGTAAACTATCTTCTGAACCAATATCAACCTGTCAAATGAACCAATAAAGCTTCAGATTCTGCAGAAATTTTGGCAGAGTCTCCTTTGTAAAATGGCTCTGGTGTACTCAAAAACAGACCAAAAACAGCTCAAAGAACCACTGTCTCTCTAACACTGTAAGCTGTGGGTACACCTGTCCTGCACCTGTACTGTCTCTCACTGTCGTGTCACTGTCCTGTAAGCATAGACTGCTGCGACAATGCCTCAACGGTAGTAAAGCAAAGATGCAATCCCAACTGTCTAACTCACAGTCAATACATCCTAGCTGCCTATCTAAGGGTGCTCGAGGGATCGCTCCAAGACCTGTATCACCGAAAGGATCTCAACATTCGAGAATCCCCCAGCTCAATAAAACCTCACTCGACCCTCAACAAAGGCTGCAGTAAATCTGACAGTACATAGACTTCCCACAAAGTCATACATCCACAAATTCCCCACTGTATGCTGTAACCGCTGCGGTGGTTGTTTGCTGCGTGACTCACAACCAGCAAACCCTCAACAGACATACATCATCTCTGACAATACATCTCATGTGGAAGTACCTGCAATGTCAGGATGAAATCTAGAATATCAAGCAGCAAACACAAGCTACCTAATAAACTGGTGGATGTCGCCTACAGTCTGTGTGTAGATACGCCCGTGTCGTATGTGACACGCCTCCAAGAACTGTAAGCCGTCCTTCGTTGTGTAGATAGCCACAAATCAGCACTCTGAAAGTGCAGATATCCTCAACACTTGTAGTCGTAGGCCGAAACTCCAAATTTGCAGAGTCGGATTTGCACCCGCCAAGACCACGTAGTCGAAAATGGCCTGCGCAGATCTTTGTCGAAGCCGAACGGTGGCCGAGATGACCTCAGAATGAAATTCTGAGAACACCAAACCCTTTGGGCCGTCCCACAGGAATTGGGGCCGTGTCTTCGCCTGTCGAATCTCACTCCAATCTGAGCAGGTGACTCTGGCTACCTGCAAATGCTGCCCCGAGCCTCGATCTGAGCTCTGATACCAGTTGAAGGAGTACGAGCGGAAGTGCGACGCGAGAGAGAGTGCGAGAAGAAGAGCACGATGATATGGTGAACTCGCTGTACTGTAATGTGTAGAGCATAGTGAGTTCTTATTAGGTTTTTACAAAAGAATATGTGTACATACCTGGCGGCCCGCCCACTTACCTGGGCGACCACATTGGGCTTTATACCCCAACAAATTTAACTACAAGTCCAAGTCTAGCAAGTGCAGATACAGAAAAAAGATTCTTCTTGATCCCAGGTACATAAAGTGCATCAACAAGTGTGAAAGAACTGCCATTTGCAGCAATAAGCACAATCTTTCTAACTTCTTGAACTGGATAAGAGGCATTGTTGGCACAAGTGACTGAATTCCCATGAGGGGCAGACTCGAGAGAGGTGAACAATTCACAGTGTAAGGTAATGTGCTTTGTAGCACCACTGTCAAAATACCACACATGTGAATCTACAGCAACTGACAAGCATGCATCATGGACAACAAAATTGTAAGGGCACTCTGCGCTAAAAGCCCATTCTGCATCAACATCAACATCACAGTCTCCTTTCATAGAAGACTCAACAATGGTTGCATTTGTAGTGGAACCAGCATTTGGAGTGGAGCCACCCTCTTTCTTCTTAGCCTCTTTGGCCTTCAACTTAGGACACTGCTTGATCAAGTGATCATTTGCTTTACAGTAATGGCAACGCATCTTCTTTTTGCCCTTATCACCAGAATTTTTAGACAAATTGCTACTAGGAAAAGCATTAGGAACAGAATTTTTGCCACACGTAGCAGAATCATAAGAAGTGGCTGCATTGCCGTTACCACCCTTTCTTTGAGAAGCAATAAAAGCATGTTCAACTGCACACTGCCTAGTCCTATTTTTCTAGAAAGTGACTCTTGCAACAACAATGTGCATAATGCATCAAACTTGACAACTTCAGGATTTCCTTGGGTCATAAGTCTCCAAGTACTAGAAAAAGTACGGTAAGAATCTGGTAACCACTAGATTATAATATGAGGAGAGGGACACCTTTTATATTTTTGTTAATATCAATCTATTTTTCTACGTAACGTAGGCTCTTCTCTCATTGGAGGAGCTTATTTTCCTCTCTCTTCCAAAAGGCCCTCCAAAAGACCTCCGAAATCTCCATATATATGTGTTAGTGATGTGTGTGAACACACTAGGACCGCCGGGGCATTTTTTCCCTCTTTAGGAGGTTTTTCCCCCGTGCATTGTATATACGCCCATCACTCTAGGGCTATCTATCTTTCCATTGCATACGAAGAAACACACTCTCTATTGTGTGCCTTGAGCTTCCTTTCGTCTTCTCCAAGCTGTGTGTGTTTCTTTGCAACCCTCATTCCAACAATTGGTATCAGAGCAGGTCACGTCCTCCTGGGCTTAGTCGCCGGCTCCTCCAGCACACGCCTGCTCACTTTCTCCGATTTCAGTGAGCTTTAGCGAGCGTTCGCAGGTCGACAAATACTTTGGGCAAGCTCGTAGAGCTTGGTCTGCTCAGATTTTCGATTTGGGCTCATTTCGGCCTCCGTTTCCACTACAGGCAGTACTGCACAGGCTATTTCTTCATTTTGTGCAGAATTTTTGTGAGTGCCTTTTTTTTCATAACAGATGCCTTATAGTCTTCTACGGTTTGTGCTATATAGCACAGGTTGTTCCCGCCCCGTTTCTCCTATTTTCGGGCAGTTTTCACATCAAGTGCAACATTTACCATGGCTGACAACAACACAGATGTGTTCAAGATGTTTGCTGCCGAGGACAGGTTGGATGGGGACAACTACCCTATGTGGGCTTATATGATGCAACATGTTCTTGTGCCAAAGGGCGTCTGGAACATTGTGCACGGCATTGATGTACATCCTGGTTCTGAGGATGTAGGCGATGTTGAGGATGTTGCAGGTCTTGCTGCAAGGATTGCAGTTGTTAGAGTTGTTTTGCCTACGGTAGAACAAGCTCGTTGGGATGTTAAGGATGCGCAAGCACATGCATTGATTGCATTGTCTGTGAAGCGCACCATTGTTCCTCACATTCGTTCAGCAAAATCTGCAAAACAGGCTTGGGATATTCTAGCAGGTCTTTATGCAAGCCGCAATGAGGCTAAAATTTCTTTGCTGCGTAAAGAGATGGAGTCGAAGATTATGCATGAGGAAGATGATATGGAAACTTTCCTTGCTAGTGTGAAGGATATCAATGAGCAACTTATTTCTGCAGGTGAAGTTATTTCAGACAGTTCCCTTGTGCATACTGTTCTTGATGCCTTACCAGATTCTTACCAGACTTTTGCTAGTACTTGGAGACTTATGACCCAAGGAAATCCAGAAGTTGTCAAGTTTGATGCATTATGCACATTGTTGTTGCAAGAGTCACTTTCCAGAAAAAACAGGACTAGATAGCGTGCAGTTGAACAAGATTTTATTGCTTCTCAAAGAAAGGGTGGTAACAGCAATGCAGCCACTTCTTATGGTTCTGCTGCGAGTGGCAAAAATTCTATTCCTAATGCTTTTGCTGGCAGCAATTTTTTTGGAAATTCTGGTGATAAGGGCAAAAAGAAGATGCGTTGCCATTATTGTAAATCCAATGATCACTTGATCAAGTCATGTCCTAAGTTGAAGGCCAAAGAGGCTAAGAAGAAAGAGGGTGGTTCCACTACAAATGCTGGTTCAACTACAAATGCAGCCATTGTTGAGTCTTCTGTGAAAGGAGACTGTGTTGCTGTTGTTGATGTAGAATGGGCTTTTAGCGCAGAGTGCACTTACAATCCTGTTGTCCATGATGCATGCTTATCAGTTGCTGCATATTCACATGTGTGGTATTTTGACAGGGGTGCTACAAACCACATAACCTCACATCGTGAATTGTTTACCTCTCTAGAGTCTGTCCCTCATGGGAATTCAGTCACTTGTGCCAACAACGCCTCTTATCCAGTTCAGGGAGTTGGAAAGATTGTGCTCACTGTTGCTAATGGCAGTTTCTTCACACTTGTTGATGCACTTTATGTACCTAGGATCAAGAAGAATCTCTTGTCTATATCCGCACTTGCTAGACTTGGACATGTAGTCAAATTTGTGGATGACAGATGTACAGTTCATGATCTCAGTTTTGGTGATGAAATTGTTGCATCTGGGCTTTTGTGCCGTGGGCTGTATAAGCTCACTTTGTATGACAAGTGTGGACAAAATTTTGCAAATGCTGTTGCAGATTCAAGGGCTATTTCAGATGCAAAACTTTGGCATGCACGTTTTGGTCATCTGAATTTTTCCAGTTTGCTGTGTTTGTAGAAATCTGATATGGTTGCTTCTTTGCCGCTTCTTGAAGCACCTGTCAAACATGTTTGTGAAGGCTGTATTTTGGGTAAGATGCAGGGTTCTAAATTTCCAAAGGATGGTTTATTTCGGGCCACATGCAGGTTGCAGCTTGTGCATAGTGATGTTTGTGGGCCCATGCAAACTCCGTCCTTGGGCAATTACCTGTACTTCGTGACTTTCATTGATGATTACTCCAGGCATGCATGGGTATTTCCGCTTAAAGCGAAGTTTGAAGTTTTTATGTGCTTCAAACAATTTTTGGCTTTGGTTGAAAATGTCTCGAAATGTACTATGGGCACCCTCCGTTTCGATCGAGGGGGGGAGTATATGTCTCATGAATTTAATGCATTTCTGGCTAGTCGTGATAAAACACCAATGTACAATGCCTTATACACCTCAGCAAAATGGTGTTTCTGAGAGGAAAAATAGGTCACTGACGAAAATGGCACGATGTATGGTCAAAAGTCAAGCTTTGCCGCATTCTTTTTTGCTTGAGGCCATCATGTGTGCCACTTATGTACTTAACAGGTGTCCTACAAAAGCTTTGCAGTCTATTACTCCATATGAAGCATGGCGTGATAAAAAGCCATCTATTGAGCACATGCATGTTTTTGGTTGTCTGGCATATGCTTTGGTGCCACTAGTGCAAGATGATAAGGCTGTCAAATGTATTTTTGTTGGTTATAGTGCTGAAAGAAAAGGTTACAGGTTGTATCATCCGCAAACAAAACGTATTCTGGTTTCACGGGATGTAGTGTTTGTGGAAGATTCTGTTCAGCCCTTGTTGTCATGTACTAGAGACAGTAATGTAAGCTCACAGGACATTTATGACACTTTTTTGCCTCTTATCAGTGGTGGAAAAATGAATGTAAGTTCCAATGAGGCAAATGTACAGCCTATGGGGGTTTCTGAAAATGTTTTAGATTAGCCTATTACTGATGCAGATGTACATGATATACTTGATGAGGAAAGGGCTGAAAATGAGCAGGCTAGAGGTATGCCAAAATGGCTGGTGCACACTTTGCGTGACAGTAAACTGGATGCACCTTTGTCTAGTCGTACTCATTCAGGATCTCGCCATGCATCTTATGCATCAGATTGTTATGCTTTGGCTGTGTCTAGCTTACATGATGTTAAGGAGCCTCTGTCTTTTGATGAAGCACAGAATTTAGAAAATTGGATGGCTGCCATGCAATCAGAAGATGATGCACTTATAGAAAATGACACATGGACTTCATGTGATTTGCCTCCTGGCAAAAAGGCCATTGGTATGAAGTGGGTTTACAAGTTGAAACGCAAGCCGGATGGTGAGATCAATCGCCATAAGGCTCGACTTGTTGTAAAGGGTTATGCACAGCAAAAAGGCATAGATTATGAAGAGACTTTTTCTCCCACTTGTCGTATGACTACTGTGCGTTTTCTATGTGCATTGGCAGCTCATTTTGGTTGGGATGTACATCAATCAGACATTGTTACTGCTTTCTTGAATGGTGACATATTTGAGGAAGTTTATGTAACGTAGCCTCACGGTTTTGTCATAAAAGGACAAGAGGACAAAGTGTGCAGATGTAAGAAGGCTTTGTATGGGTTGAAGCAATCTCCTCGCGCTTGGTATGAGAAAGCTGACACTCATTTGGTTAAACGAGGCTTTCGTAACAGTCCAACAGAAAGCACATTGTATGTGAAGCGTGAGGGTGATGTACTTCTCATTGTGGTTCTTTATGTTGATGATTTGCTGATCACTGGACCAAATGAGAGACATATTGCTGAATTTAAGGCTGATTTGAATGCTACTTTCAAGATGAAATATTTGGGGTTGTTGCATCATTACTTGGGTATACAGTTTAAGCAGTGTGATGGTGGTATTGCCTTGTGTCAGAAAAGTTACATAGAGACATTGCTATGTAAGTTTGGACTTGAGGATTGCAATCCTATTGCCACTCCCATGGAAACAGGTTCTGAAGTTGAGTCTACATGATGCTGGCAATCCTGCTGATGTCACTCTTTACCAAACTGCTGTTGGCTGCCTCATTTATGTATGCAACACGAGGCCAGATATTCAGTTTGCAGTCTCACAGGTCAGTAGATTTATGCATAGCCCAGGGTCTAAGCATTGGCAGGCTGTCAAGAGGATTTTCCGCTACCTTAGTGGAACTTTACATCTTGGCTTGTTTTATCCCAAGGGGGGATCATTGCCGTCAGACTTACATGATTTTTCGGACTCAGATTGGGCTGGTTGTTTTGACACGCGAGTGTCCACAAGTTTGTTTCATGCTTGGCAGTTCATGTATATCATGGTTGAGCAAGAAGCAACCTACTGTGGCCACTTCGAGTTGTGAGGCTGAGTACAGGGCAGTATTCACAGCTACAATTGAGTGTGTATGGCTCAGACGCCTTATGGCTGATTTGGGTGTTGAACACGACACTGCCAACACTATCTACACTGACAGTCAGAGCGCATTGGCAGTTGCGAGGAACCCAGTTTTTCATGCTCGCCCAAACCACATTGAGGTGCATTACCACTATGTCAGGGAGAGGCCCTCAGCAGGAGAGATCAGCTTGGCTTATGTGCCAACACAGGACAACCTTGCATATCTTTTCACAAAGGCATTGTCTCGTGAGAAGCTTGAAACTTTCCGCAAAGCTTTGGGCTTACTCCCCTTTGTGGCACTTTCCTTTACTCATGTGCCAGCTCTCGTTCACCGCATCACTCCAGGGGGGATTTGTTACCATATACATGTGGTAGTGATGTGTGAACACACTAGGACCGCCGGGGCATTTTTTCCCTCTTTAGGAGGTTTTTTCCCCGTGCATTGTATATACGCCCATCACTCTAGGGCTATCTATCTTTCCATTGCATACTAAGAAACACACTCTCTATTGTGTGCCTTGAGCTTCCTTTCGTCTTCTCCAAGCTGTGTGTGTTTCTCTGCAACCCTAATTCCAACAGTAAGAATACTCTCCTATGGTCAAAACAACTAAAAACAGTGATTTAAGCACTCAAATTTGCAATTAAGACTCACTAACACGTAGTCGCATAAACCACAACAAAACTGACAATGCTTACACTAGAATGAAAGAGCAAAGAAAGAGGAACACAATGTACATTTTAGGATTGAAAATAGATAACCATTCATTAACTGCGATGATTACAAGTTGGAGCAGCTCATAGCTTGAGCGTACGTTTTTTGAGCTCCCTTCTTCTTCTAAAGATAAGCCTCCTTTCACATTAAGGTTATTGACCTTATACCTAGGGAATTCTAAATGGCCAGTGGCCGGTTCACCTTTACAATTGTCAACAGAATTACAACTCAGGAATTGATCCACTACTCTGGAATCAGGATTACTATGTAGTTATACCTAGCTCAGAAAACTATAGTACAAATAGGGGTCTGCTATGTTCTGGTATGTGTCCGACCAGTTGTCCACAACATTTTTATCTCCTCAAAGGCAAAATCGAAGCCCAAGAGCGTGCATTTGTGCTTTGAATAAGAGAGCAACACAACACTCAATTCCTCAAGTTCTACCCCTCAATACCCTCTAATTCAACCCGTAGCAAATGATGAGGTGGAGACCGATGATGAATGGCTATATGGACTTGATATGCGGGTCACAGTGAATGTGAAAGAGAATTACATGGTCAATGCCTTAGAAGCTACAGGTGCCAGAGTCAATGCAGTCAGCTATTCTACTTATTAAAAAGTAACTACTCAACCACGTGAGGATTGTTGGTCTACTGTCAAGAGATGCAACAAAAAAGTAACTCCAACTTTAGGGAAAATCAACTTGAATATCATTGTTTATGTATTCTTTTGCCCCCATACTTTAATATGAACAAAGACTTAATATTGGGAGTTCCATGGATGCGTACCTAAGAAGCAATCTAAGATTGGGATGTCAAAATTTTTGAGCTTACACTTAAAGGAAGACATCTAAAGGTGCCATTTGCATACGGCAAGGAATAATGGAAAGCAAGTCTTGGTGACTTCTAGTTAACAAGACACGAGCCGTCTGATTCACTTACAATGGCTGCTTTGCAAGAGATCTCTTCTCACCGTCATAACATGCAGTGAACCAGGAAAATTTTGATACCTAAAAGTCAGCTCATCAATCACCCTCAACAAATCTGGGTACCTAAAAAGCTGACGTATACAAACTAGCAGCCTATTGTGGCACCATCCAACCCACATCAGCGATGAAGATTGCAATTACAAATGACAAAGTGGGTTTGGAAACCTAAGCTGAAACCTATCATCAAGTCCAAACTGAAGACTAATTATAGCAAGATTTTCCATGCAAAACCAAACACAATCAAGTACAAATGGGTTCCATCATCCACAACCATGCCCACTGATTTCAATACTCCTGCTACGGATTGTGTGTATTACACAATCAAACAACAAGCTCAACTACTACAAGATTTACTCTTCAATAGAGTTCCAACATAGCATACCTCTCCATCAACAACCCTTGAGTACACTACTCAAGACCCACCTCTTGCAATACATAGTATGTTTACATGCATAGACATCAATAGCATGATAGGGCCAATCTTGGCCATGCATAGACATAATTTTTATCGCCATACATTGCACAAATTGGGATGTATCCTATTGTCTTGAAAAAATTGAGCAAGGAGGGGGGGAGACATTCTAGATGTCAACCCAAGCATATGAACTTGATAGAGAAAAGGGCAATGTTTTAAAGTAATTGTGTTAATGTGTAAGTTTTTTGGGGAAAATTAGATGAGATGCCCTGATAACTAGGTGATAACCCCTAGGTGTGTGTATATATTGTAAGTACAATTCATAAAAGCCAAAAATATTACAACTTTTACTCTTGTTGTGTGTTTTCAAGCCAAAAAGATGATCAAAATGGAGCAATTCACAAAAATATGGCCAAATGATCAAATTAGAAGTATTTTCATATTTTTGAGCGAGGAATGAAAGTTTTATGAGTGGTTGGGATAATTTTATTCAATTATTGTTAATAAAAGCTAATAAAGGTTCAAAATAAGTAAATAAATAAGTAGGAATGTCATAATTGGAATTTGACTTCAAACGCCAAATCTTGAAGTTCAATGGAACGACCATAAAAATGTTGGGGTATTTTTGATCAAAAAGTTTGACGGCCACTCCGACTCACCAATAGAAAGGTCCTCAGGCCTTGTTTTTCAAAAAAATTTGGATCCCAATATATGTTGTTGTGAAGGCTACTTGGCTCAATGGGTAGGTACACGATGGGGGGTGTCAGGAAAGCCCAAGTATGCATAGTCCTTAAGGGCCATTGCTACTCTCATTTGCATTCTAGTCCCTTGAGAGAGAGCTCCAACTAGTGGGTTTTTGGACCTTTTGCATCGCTTCTATGCACAATCTGTCGGTTCTTACTCACTCCAATCATGAGGGGTAAGGTCCTAGCTATATCAAAAAGCATTTTGATTACCACTTTGTCCACCATCAAAGCCATAGGGCCCGGACAACACAGGGCAATCTGGGAATTTTTGAGAACAAGGAAGCTTACACCGACCACATCGGACATCCAAATTACACCAAAATTGAACCATAGACTCACCTCTAGTATGAGAACACAATAGCAAGCTCCAAAGTGCAAAACTTGACCAAAAACCTGATCTAGTATCTTAGGCGTGCCGAAGATAAAAGTTTCAGAATTTGACCAGAATTGACCCATGTGTAGAGGCCATCATGTAGAAGAACTGTAGAGAATTTGGGGTGCATCAAAGTCCATCGCATCATCAGGATAGGGCAAAATAACCATATTACCACCGCGAAGTGACATTTTGCACTTCTGTGCAAAATATTGATATGTTTGCCATCAAAGTCAAGAGGGGCACTCTATACACTTTGCCCGACTTCTACTAACCTTCAATGGGCCCACAAACACAGGCTAGTGACCCAGATCAAGCTCTACTCAAAAAGGGACAACCAACTTCACCAGGATCAACACTACAAGATACAGAACCGGGGCCATCACCTACCTTAACTTACATATTAGAAGCTATATAAAGCAAGTTGAGGGCATAAATGACAATAAAATGCAAAGTTTATCTTAGGCGTGCTTAAGATAATCTTCCATGATTGAAGCACTTTTTACACATCTTTTCACATAAGCAAAATCCCCTTAGCTGACACATTCTATCGAGAATTTTGTTTTTATTGTACCTTGATTGTTGTATTAGCTTTTCTACTTGTTGGGAATTGTTGGAAGAAGGCTTACAACCGTAATTGATGATTTTGACTTAGAATCTCTCATCCACTTTGGGAGCTCCAAAGAAGAAAACTATGAAGGCAAAGCTAGCCAAGATTTCATCGTATCAGATAGAAGAAGATTCCCTAAAAGGAGGCCAATGTACATGGCTAGCCAAAGAATACCTAGAGAAGTGTACCCAAAGATGCATCTTTATGCTAAGTAGGATGTATTTCATCTTGAATGTATGCTACTTAGCATACATATATGCTGCTTCATGAAAAGAAGCATACATGCAATAGGACTCGTCTAGCTGGCATACACTTCTAAACTATGTGCGCTACCTAGAAAACCAATGCTACTTGGAATATATGTATGTTACCTAGAAAACAAATGTTGTATTGTTGAGCATACTTCAACAAAGAGCTTGTATCCTAGTTAGCATAGACTCCTAGATCGGCATTTGCTAGCTAGCATACTTTTGAGAGAAGATATTTGCCTACGTAGGTTTTCTACGTACTCTTTCTCTTCAAATCTTTGCTTTGATGTGCCTATGTAACAAACAAGACATTTTTGTTTTGTTAAGCATCCTTCATATGCTAATGAACATCCCATGTATGCTATTAAGCATCATGTGTATGCTAAATAAAAATAGGGGTAATGGGCACAAGGCATGTGCTCACAAACATTCCACATATGGTAAAAAGCAAAGTTTTGGATTAGGCATGAAACATGTGCTATCAAGAATCCCCAAGTATGCTAACTAGCATAGGCATGCGCCATCATGTATCTTGTATGTGCTAAAAAGCATCTTGTATATGCTAAAAGAAAGAACACATTGTATTGGGCATAGGTTAAGAAGCATGCTAGAATATTATTGTAGTTAACATGCACGGTAGGAATGCTAACAAGCATAGCTGGTACGCAAGGTTATAGCATAGTTCGCATAAAAGAAATTATTGCTTATGTCAACAAGCACATGATGTGTTAGCATGCACATAATAGTATTGTAGGTATGTTAATTGGCATAGCTAGTAGACAAGTTTATAGCATACTTCACATTAAAAAAAAGCATTGCTTATGTTAGAATGCACGTAATAGGATTATAACATGGAAAGCTATTGGAAGTAATCTTGTGAGTTGTAACATGCATGGTAGGTATGCTAACTAGCATAGTTAGTAGGCAAAGTTATAGCATAGCTCGCATAAAATAAATCCATGCTTATGTTAGCATGCGCATAATAGTATTGTAGCAAATAGTGTTAGACTTACTATTCAAATAAACTACATATGCTAACACATATAGTATGATAGCATGCATCTTATTTACAAAATTTCATGCAGTATGAGGCTATTCAGAGTGAGTTATTTATGTGTTGAAGAATCACATTACTCCCTAGTTCCATGCTCTAAATACATAATGATATTGCAAGCATCCTTTTGTGTATATGAACTATAATCTATTAGACAAGACTCCTTGTGATGTGAATTTATATAAAATGAGGTTGCCTAACTAGAGTAGTCCAAATTTTGTTTCCCATTTTAGTGAGTTAAAGATGTTGAAAAATATTATTTGCTAAGGACAGATGCAAAATGTCAGCTTGGATCTATCCAAATATGCCCATGATCATAATTAGTAAATTGTCTTTCGGACTCTTTCTTTCCTTGCGACTTCAACTTCCCTTTCCATAGAGACTAAACTAGTGGTGGAGAATATCTTGATAGCAGTGCCATACTTGGATAGCCTTATATTTTTTGAAAGAGAGGGGGAGAGAGAGAATAACCAAGGAGAGAGAAGCTAATTAATGATCACCAAAACAATAATAATGCCCAATGTACTTGATGGAAAGGTGGCTTATATAGCCAAATGCATACAAACTTGCAAGACAACTACTTAGATTAGTGGATAAGGAGCTAGCATAGAGAGATTCCCATTAGTAGAAGCTCTAGATAGTGAGATACTAGTATGTAATGACCCTTAAGCTCATGGATGAAAAGAGCAGTCTAGATGATATCCAGTGGAAAAGAAATGAGTAAACATGGTAGAAATAAGGAAAAAACTATCATGGTCTCTACTAGATTTAAAGATGATGTGCCTCAACATGATCAAAAGCAAACAACTTTCACATCTCAAATGATGAAAAGAAGCTACCATTGCTAAGAGGAAACATAGTAATTCAAAGGTTGTGCTACACATGAGCTTTAGGCTCAACTTGATAAATGGCCAATATTCCCTCCTCTTTTGAGACCAAATACTTAGGGAAAGAGAAAGAAAAAATTCCCCCACCAAGACTACTCTCTAGAAACAATCTTTAGTGCAATACTGAATGTGCATAGGGTTGCTTGCATCCTCCATTGAGACATGCACATTGTCTAAGATTTTTCTATGATACCATATTTATAGAGATAAAAACCTCGAGGAGAAAGCCTTTGATTTATCAAAGACATGAACCTAAAAACCTAATTCATGAAGCTTAAGGTGTCCTCTCTATAAATTGATTCAAGCATTAATATCATGAATTTTCTTCATAGAAACCTCCTCAATTTGCTTGATTTTGTGTAGCAGGATGTTGAACATATTGTATGTCTCATAGCATGTCCAAAATCTTGGAGCATTGGTGCCTCACAAGCCTTTTTGAATATTCTTTTAGTAAAAAAGGGTTTGATAAAAGGTCAAAATCTATATTTTGTCTTTGCTCTTCTTTCATAATAATAACATACTTGAAATTGAAAGAGAACTCAACATTTGAGAAGGAGTTCTCCACTTGGATGTATTGGCCTCTCAGGTAGGTGTCTACTTGTGGTACTTTGTTTCATTATGCTCTTAGCTAGATATATAGCTCCCGAGGAGGTCTCAAACTACCATTGTGCACGTGTATAAGGATATCCATAGGCACATATTTAAAGCGCCTTGGCCTCAATTTTACAAGGTGCCCCCAAAAGAATATGCTTTCAAAAGCTCTAAAGTGAATCTTTTAATAACTGACGCAAAAGCTCTCAGTGTCTATCCTACCACATGAGCAATGTGCGGAAAATGTTTTCCACACGAATTGTGCCACATTTTGTGCTCAATTTGGACTTGAATCTGGTTGACCATTCTGTTCACAAGCTCTCCTCTCATCTTTCAATCTAGTAGCAATCATGCCACATCACCAAGTTGTGACATACATAAGTTTTTACCATCTTTTGCAACTTATCCTCCTATAATCGCCTTGCAGTCTCAATGCAAGATGTCACCAATAGGAGCATAAAATTATGGCTCTCCTTTTCTGATAGATCAAGATATTGGAACCGTATCACCATAGATAGGCATAAAACTGGGATCGCCAATGAAATTAAAGCAATTAAGGCTCCCAATAAGAGATAAAGTAAGCCTCCTGATAAGAGATCTCTATAGCGGAGTATTTCCATCACAAGTCCAAGAATGTGTGAGCTAAAATCACAAAACAAAGTGATCAAGGTTGCTTATCTTTAAACTATATTTTGAGAACATTGCCAATAAGGGAAGGTAGACTAGTATGCACAATTGTCCAGACTCCAAAAGAAGCTTCCTTATTTGTATTGTTTGTTCTTGGAATTTCCTCATGTTCAAAATGCTCTGATTTTATAATATGTATGGTAGGTGCTTGAAAGGAATGCTACATTGGCAGAGTGTGGCAAGCTTTAGAGTCTTTGACGGTTTTGAAGACAAAAATGCAAGGGATATTCCCTTTTCAATTCATGAGAAGAGGATCCTTGAGTGGTGAGAGGAGAGGATACAAGTGTAACATGCATAGCCTTCACCAATATAGTGCACTCTCATAGCACAAAATAGGAGGTCTTTCAAAAATTAATGGGCTAGGCCTTATTTGTGTTAGGCCATATGCTTTTGATGTTCAAGGAAATATTTTGCATAACATGCTAATCAATACAGAGAGAGAGAGAGAGAGAGAGAGAGAGAGAGAGAGAGAGAGAGAGAGAGAGAGAGAGAGAGAGAGAGAGAGAGAGAGAGAGAGAGAGAGAGATGTGTTTTGGTGGAGCTAATTCTCACACTATGTATGAGCTCCTTATCATTCTGTATTATCAATAAGAAAGAATGAGATTAGGATTAGTGAGTGGTTAGTTTGTGATGGTATTGGCCTAATGGCCTTTATTCCCAACAACCTCCCACTTAAAAGGCCAATGTGCCAATAAGCAAAGAAAGGGGTACGGAGGGTTTGATGGCACTACCCAAAACCCATCAAGTCATGACGGTATGCAATATACTCAGGAGGTAAACCCTTCCTGAGAAGGTTAACAAGGTTGTCATGTGTGTTCACCCTGACAAGCTATGGATGCACTTATTCTCAAGCATATCCCGAATGAAATGAAACTTGGTCTCAATAGCACTTTAATTGTCACAATGCAACATCAAAATCTCGGCATTAATGTCCAAATTTCCTACTAGAAAAGCAAGCCAAATAGCTTCTTTGCAAGCTTTAGAGGTGGTTAAATATTTTGCCTCAGTGATTGATTGAGTAATGTAGTCTTTCAAATGATATCTCCATGATATTCCACCCCCAAGAAATGTGAAAACATAGCCACTAGTGGACCTTCTATTGCCCACATTCCCTACATTATCAGACTCTATGTATCCTTTTACACATGCCTCCTTGATCCCAAAACATAAGCATTTGTCCTTTGTACTACTCAAATATCACATCACCACTTTCACTGCCTCCCAATGCTTCTTAATAGGATTAAACATGTATTTGCTAACTATTCCCACTGCAAATGCAATGTTTGGATGTGTAGAAATCATGGCACACATCAAGCTATCAACATTAGATGCATAAGTGTCGGCCGACTGAAAAACCTCACCATATCAATGCTAGCAAAGTGAGAACCACAGACATAAAATGTCAATCTGTGGGACGTAGCAACCCGACTAGTGCATGGAGGCTACAAGAGATAGCTAATCTCTTGGAAATCCCAATTCTAATGTACTCTTACCTAGATCGGTCTTAGATGTGTGTCAAACATCAAAAGCCACTTTCCTTACCACAAGCTTAACCCGATGAATTTGTATAGCTATGAAGCTCCAAATGCAATGACACTTACTAGAGTATCATCAACATTCTCATATGCTCAAAAGTCATTTTTGACACTAAAAACAAATCCTGCCAAAGATAAACAACCTATTTTGGGCAAGTCGATTTTAGTCTTTGAAGCACTCTATAGCTTCCTTAAGACGTGATCTATCTATTTCTATGGTCCAAAACCAATTTGGATGTGTGTATTGTGTGTAGGGAACGAAAATAGCTAGTAGACAAGCACGACTAAAACCACAACTTCATCACGTAAAACTTACATAGAAAGGGAGATCTTTCCCCTGTGAGTGCATTGGTATGCTCAAAATCACAATGCAACACCGCATGAGGGAGACACAAACACTTGAAAAATAGAGAACTCATAGTATTGTACTACAACGTATGCTCATTTTCATTATCCAAAAACGTAGATCAAAAGTTACAAAACTTGGATTTTATACCTTAGCCAAGGTTTAAGAAATGGATTCCTAGCTAATTGGGCTCAATGATAAAGCTTAGGAAGTGATTTGACAATCTTTAAACTTTCATGGGATTTCTCATTAATGATGAAGTTGTGTTGTGTCGTTTGCAACATAGCTACTTAGGGTGCTAAGTACTGTTTGGGATTTTTGGCTTTAGTCCTCTTTGCATGTTGTTGAGTCCTTGTTGATACTTGAGTCAAAAGTTCTTTGTCTTTTGTAGACATGAACTGCATGGTGATTTTGTTCTTTTGCTCAATTATCGAATGGCTTACAAATTGAGCTCATAGATTTGTGATGACTGGGCCAAATATTTTGTTTTTGTATGTGAAAAAACCCATATAGAACGCTTCTTCAAAGGTTTTCATGTAGTAAGAGGGTAATAATATCACCCTGGCATAAAAAAACATGGAGCACTTTCTCAAAAGGTTGCCCTGACAAATCATAGCATAACCCTTTATTGCTTTCAAGGAAGGACATCCAGGCTACATCTGTCTACTCTGTGGGATGGAAGGTTTGTAGGCATGTAAGTAGTATCTTCAAGATCTTGACCAACATAATTCAAGCCAAGTATAGTATTCTGCGGAAGAGTTGGATAGTTGATGAGAGAGGTTTTCCACCATGTAATCTTAAATGGGATTTTTGTTCGGTGGTGGTGGGAACCTTGGATAGTTTATCCAGGTTGGCCTCTTCTGTTGTATGATAGAGTGTTGTTGCCTGCTTAAAAGTCTTGGAACGGGACACTACACAAGATCTTGTTGTATACTCGGTGATGCATTGGTGTATCCGATGAGATATCTGGGGTGTCGGTTCAACCAGATCTCATGCCACTTGGGATGTACCATTGTAATGTTGGCTGCAATATCCTTGAGAAATATTTCTTTGATTTGTAACACTTTGAAATTGATTGGGAAGGGAAGAGCCTGGTGATGCCATTCTTCATTAATATTTTTGCTAGTGTGAGAAAATTAACATTGATGTAATGCATGATCCTCTCCTCCCATTGCATAACTTATTTCCATATTTGCTCTTGTTTATCTTCCACTTATTTCTTTAGCGTGGCCTCTTGATCTATAGTTAAGCTTTTGGGTGGAGCAAAGGTTTTGGATTCTTCTTGGGTAATCACAAGCTCTGGGAGATTGCCTTCTTGATTGTTGGCTTCTTCAAAGTTCATAAACTGCAAGGCATTTGTATCTCCCATTGTTGTGTGTGGTTGATCTTCCCATGATGTGGATGCTTGAGAATTAGTAGCCTCTTGAGATTTGCTAAGTTCTTCCTTCAACTGAGTAATTGCCTTTTGGTAGCTCTCTTCCCGCTACATGAACTCAATGGAGAGTTCGCGGTGCTGCATTTTCTCTAGCTTTATATCCATTTCAAAGTTTGTCAAAGCTTGATCTTCTTCTTCACACTACACTCTCTCCCTCATCTCTCCTAATTCTCAAGCTTTCCATAGCTTGAATTCCTTTTGCCTCTCACCATTTTCTCATAGCCAAATTGGGGGTCTTCACAAGCAAAGCGAAGAGCCAACTACATCCAAAGCAAGGAGAAGACTAGACCATACACACACTAAGGTGATGTTTTCTTGTTCTTTTTATGCTCTTGAATTTGCTTGAAAGTGATCTACTTTCATGCTTACATAAATTTATGCTTAAGCTCTCATTTTTCCATAAGCAAGCCTTTTGGTTGGGAAGAAGAAATAACTACTTAATTTTGTTATTTCCCTCTAATTATTGTTCATTACTAATCATAACTAACCATGTTACTAACAACTAATCCTGATGTTATTTCAAGTTTCGTTGTTTCAAGTTCTCTAGATTACCAAGCAAATATGGCATAGAGAGAGTAGAAAGCACTCTCTTTAACCATAGGTTACTGAAGATCATACTTATATTTCAAGTTCCGTTCTCTAGATTACTACACTAATATGGCATAGAGAAAGTAGAAATCACTCTCTTTAACCATAGGTGACTGGAGATCATACTAGAATAGCATGCATGTTGGATGATGACTAATATCTATACATATCCTTAAACCCCACCAGAAATATATTTTTCTATTTTTAAGATGCACGAGATAATTGCCACATAATCACGGGCAATGAAGTATTGGAAATTTTTGGAATTAATCATTTTATTCAAAGTGGCATTATAATTTACTCTAAAAAGAATGATCTTATGAAATGTTCACAAGTTTTTCTTTAAATTTAAGAAATAGGATTTTTCTTCTTTCAAAGAGAAAAAGAGCATGTGTGTAAGATTTGTTTAGTGATACCCATAAAGTTAATACTAATTCTCTCAAGGAGAGTTAAGTTTTGAAGGGTAGCTCTATCTTAATCAAAGGAGTTTTTCTTTGGAAGTGGAAATTTCCTTCCAATTAAGGTTTTCCCCATCTCTTATCAATTGGAAGGTCCCAAAACCATAAGCCTCTTCTAGCTACATAATTAATCCTCTCCACGGTAGCAAAGGTATGCCTAAATCCCTTCTTAAAGAAGAATTTGTTAATCATTCATACACTATTGCATGATTATTTTTCACTATACTAGCATGTCCACTCTTAGGAACTTTATCGAGAAGATTTGACATGGATAGCCCTAGCATAACATAGAAGATTTAAGAGTGAACTTTGTCTTATATGCTTGGAAAAGGCCGATGTAGGTGTTTACCTGTGGGATACAACAAGGGATGGTCCTTTTTGGCTAGGATTGATAACCGTTGGTCTATGTTTTGAGCTCGAGTTCATTCATTGCCCTAGAAATGGGATTGAATGAGAGTGAGTCTCGGTTGGGTGATAGGGATCCGTGGATTCATCTAGAAATCGGCCTAGTCTGGGTAGGCCTGATGCTGACGGGAAAAGGGGGAAGGAAAATGGATCCATGAAGGGATCATGATAAGGAAGGAGGATGTGATTTAATTAAGGAACTCTTCTAATTGTTTGGTAAAAGGGAACCTTGGAAAGGTGAATAACCTAAACGGGCTATTCTGTAATTGTCCTCATTCGCTGGACCTTTGCTCCACTTCTCAGATTATTGATTTAAAAAGAATCTAGAGTATATTATTTTTGTAAGCCTTTCCCACACAAGATAAAGAAAAATAAGAATTGAAAATTGTGTCAAGGCGTCGTCTCCACACGTGGCGGAGGAGTATGGTACCCAAGTCTTGGGACGAGGATAGGGATATGCTTGGAGTAGTATAGGTGATTTCTTGAAAGATAACTAGATAATTTTACTAATACTAAAGGAAAAAGGAAGTAAAATATTCTAAAAGGAAAAAAAGGTGGGAACAACCTTATAAAGGCACACTTGCAAGGGTATGCAGCAATTTCATGCTACTTTCAAATGCTTGAAATCTTGATTCAACATGATTGGAATAATTTTTATAGTATCATATTACTACCTTGGGAAGGTGCATTTACCAAACGATTCGGTGGGAGGGTGGATTTCGGAGGGTTATTTGTTGGCCTGAAAGTTGAACCTAATTTTATGTTGTCCATTAAGTTAAGATCTGAGGAAAAGGATTCCGATCTACGGAGTGGAGATCAAACTTGGGAATGAGGGTTTTGGGTAGCTATTAAATACACTCATCTTAGGGGAACGCTCTGACTGTTGTGCTTGGCCACAACCAAGAAAAAAGCGTTATTGAACTTGAACCAAGGGTGAACTAGAGAACTCCCACCAGTTGACCCTGGAAGGTGGAATTCGAGTTTAGTCTGACGACTTTGATTGGAAAGTTGGACCGGTAAGCAATGGTGCTTCGGGGCTAAGGGATCCATATGAGAGAAAGTGAATTTTATCACCCCCTTGAGTTGGCATCGAAGAGCAGGAGGAGTCTTGTCTTGGTGTTAGTCTCAAGTGGGAGGGATTTCGGAGATCACGGTGTATCCATTTGGAGATGGTACAACCGGTGATCCCTGGCATGGCCCTCACATCAAAAGAAGATTCTAAAATAACTCCTCCTTCATCCAGCATTCTCAGTGTTGCAACCCACATCAAAAACAATTGAGAGAGTCATTTCTCTAACATTTGTCATACATTATATGAGGTGAAGACACCTAATTCAAATAACAAGCTATTTTTGAAACAGCTATCTACTCCATTCACCTCAGGTGTATCAGCCCGAACATCTTGGGATTGTGCCATAATGCTCTACTTAGTGTTATTTAGATGCGTTACTATGTGCTTGTAATCTTTTCAAAATGAATTTACAGCTTGAAGGTGTCTCCAATTGTTTTCGTGTGTATGGTAGTCCATTATAGTACTTAACCATGCGATTTTGTGCTTGACTGAGATTGATAAATGATTCCAACTGCTCATGATTGCCTATTAGTGCATCCAAGTGCTTCCAATTGTCCCATGATGATTATAAATGCTTCAAGGTCTCCCAAGTTCTTGACAAACATTGTGGCATTGATAGGCTGTTGTTGTGTCCAAGAGAACAGAGTGACGATATCTCTAGGATAACTGTGAAGATTTTTGATGAGGTTCCTATGAAGGAAGTGAATGAGAAAGGTAACACAAAATCCCAAAAGGACCTCATGGTTTGGTAGGTCAGTCCGATGTGTTTTGTTTCCTTGCTTCAAGGAAATCAATGAATTTCTTCAAACACAATTATGTCTACAGATGACAAGCTCAACAACTCAAGGAATGTTTGGATAACTTTTCTAATGATGTAGTGGTGTCTGTAGTATATTTTGTAGAGGACTACAGGTGCAGAATGAGATTCAGTCAATGCATTGGTATTCAACTCAGGTCACAATTTTGGTTCACATTCTATACTTACGTGATGCACTTGGTGCCATTCAAAAGATGAGTCACTTCTACATCTCTGATGACAAAACCCATGACACTTTGTTTGTGCAACAATGTTTTCTTTTGCACAATGAGTGGCTAAAAATTCAAGGCTATAGTGGTGGTGCTGCTTCACAATTCATGTCAAGGTAGCCATTGTATTTTGACGCCCAATTCTTCATTATGACTGGAATCGAGATGATGATGAATTTATTTTCTTTTGGCCATGGGAAGGTGAACACGATGGGCCAGTGCAATGCTCAAAAGATCTCCCATAGAAGAGCAGGTGAAATATGATAGATGGGTGCTTCATACCGCCAAGCATTGCTGCAATCCTCAATGCAACCGTCAAAAAAGAATATCCATAGATAGACAAGAAGCCAGACATAAGCTTCTAAATCCTCAAATTCACTAAGACAAAGCGCTTGAGCATAAAATTTGAAAGGGATGAATGGCATAACCCTATTAAGAAAAATTTGTTTATCGTTGAGGGACTATTCTATGACAGGGTAGATGCGCGAGATGATACCTATGTCCTTTTGGACAACAAGCCCACTACTCTTATCTACTCCCACTTGGCGTGATGCATCAGGTCTCCAATGTGCCCGATGGAAGGTGAGCCTATTGTATATGATATGTCAAATGATGTATTTGAACAAATCTACATAGCATGCCCCTAGAGGAGAACTTGTAAGTTATATCTATGTGATCATTCAAAGTTTACCCATAGTTTGTACTCAATCCATTAGAGTAATTTAACCAAGTGACCACATTTTTCTAGGACTTCACCACCACAAAAGCACCACTTAGCAACACTTTATAGGACCTCACCACCACTGAGCACTACTTTTCCAGCACTTCACCAAAACACAACATTCCTTTGATAGCACTTTCCAGCACTTCACCACCAATAAGCACTACTTGACAACACATTTCTAGAACTTTACCACTACAAAATCACCACTTTATAGGACCTCACCACCAATGAGCATTACTTTTCCTTCACTTCACCAAAACACAACACTCCTTGATAGCACTTTCCAGCATTTCACTACCAATAAGCACTATTTGACATCACACTTTCAACACCTTATCACCACTTAGCACCACTTGAAAGCACATTTCCAGCACTTTACCACCAATTAGCACCATTGGACAACACTTTAAAGGACCTCATCACCACTCAGCACTACTTTTATCCACTTCACCAAAGAAAAACACTTGATAGCACTTTCCAACACTTCACCTTCAATAAGATTTACTTGACAACACATTTCCATGACTTTACCACCTGTTAGCACCACTTGATAGTAGTTATCATCTCTAATAACATACGCAGGCTCTAGAGCTTATCAAAATGTTTTACTGGCTTGAAAGCATTAACTATGCACTTTGTTCTTAGAGAGAGGTCGAGTTTGAATTAGTGCAAAAATCACCCCTCGCCACATTTTTTGTGAGAAGCCAAAGATACTACCAATGAAGACAAGCTAGTCTTGGGAGGAGCCAAAGAAGGAGCTCACAAAGGAAGAACCTATGTTTCTAGATAAATAATGGAGGACAAGGTGATCCATACGTCAACACGAAGGATCAAGGAAGACACAAAAACTACAACAATTTTGTGAAGGAAGAGGCAAGTTGATTTGCAAGGAAATCAGCCACCTATGTGCATAATATTGAAGGTTCTCAACATACACAATCACTAGTCTTTAAGGAAGATACAATCAAGTTGAAGTAAACCTACATGAAGGTCTCAAATCAGGGAAAATACCAGCCATGGAAGAGGCAAGGACAACTTTTCAAAGGACATGGAGATTACAACATTTGTTGGAGCCAAAGTCAAGAAAACATCAGCCTCTCTTTCCCCCATGAAGTGTGGCAAGAGGATGTCACTTGTGTCTTTCTCAAAGTGTAGCTTGAGGAAGAGGAAAAGCAACCACAATGATGTGTTGTTGCAGGTATGAGATGCAAGCAATGGAAGTGTTTGCATGAGGACTACAAGGAGGCAAGTGGAGATGGAAGATTGGATGCCCATCTCATCTCACACAAAAGGAGGCAAAGAATCTATGGTGGAAAATGGAACATTGGTGTCTACTTTATTCTTATTTTGAGGGTGATATAAAGTGCTAGTCAAGTAGTGTGAACATACTTTACACGCGTATGATGTCTCAGGGGCATATTTAGTGACCAAAACTACCAACAAGCTTACAAAGGTGTTAAACATCTCAAGGCAAGCCTAAGGACCAAGTTTCACCCAATTTGGATTAATTTTGACCTGGTTAACCTCTTGGGTAAGCCAGCAAGAACCAAGGCCTACATAGGAGAGATTAACTTACCAACAGGGGTTAGAACTTCAAAGTGGGCCCAGGTTTGAATCAAAAACATCATGGAGAGTGCATGGTTCAAGTTTGAGTCAATTATGAGGGAACATACATCATACACATATGATGTCTGCAGACCGATTTTAGTGCTCAAACTAAGAATCTACTCCTCCAGAAGCCTTTGTTGATATCCTAGCAATCCATTTGTCCTAAAAATTACAATCAATATGGAGACAATGTAGCAAAAGGGAAGATGGTTATGGCTCTCTTGTCATGAATGTAGTAGGCCCCGAAAAGAGTGAGTTTAGGAGGTATCACTTGAGTGAAAAGAATAATGACAATCCATGAAAACATTGGGATTTACAAACACGTCACCTCTTACTACCGATGCATGGAACCCCATGTGAACAAGTTAAGCATGGACTTATTTTCATATGAGTCGATAACACGAAACCATTTTTTTTATATAAGTACGAACAAGAATATGAGCCAATTCACCCAGACGATATAGGGAGAGTGATAATGCAAGAATTGATGGCACAAGCTTCAGTAGGGAAGCAAAATCCCATAGAAACCCCAAGCAAGTCTACAAATCCCTTCTCAGAGGATTACGACACCACAACAAAATCAAATAAACAACCACTGCCTAACCCTCAGAGCTCACAAGCATCACCACTATCATTTCAAGCGGGGCTCGAACAGTTTGCAACACCATATGAAAATACAAAAGGGGGTGGATATCAAGCCAAGTCAGGGCTTGAACCACCACCAAAACCACCACTCCATCTGCAATACCAAAATGAGAGTAGGACGAGAACGCTAAATCCTATCAAGACAGAAGCATCACAAATAGAACGAGAAGAAAGAAGTCAAGCAGAAGAACGAACAATTGCTAGACCAGTGAAGAACTATGGATTAGGAGCACCTCTAGAGGAGAAACATGTACCATATCCCAAGCCAGAAAGGTCTTATAGAGGAGGAATAGAGGATCCTATGGTGAGGATGGTTGATCACCGGAGGATCAGACCCTCTCAAGTCCAAAAATGGGTTAACAAGAAATATTTAGAAAATAAAGATCCAAGGGACCACGTGGCAGCCTTTGTGCATATTGTCAAGGCTGAGGAAGTACAGGACTTTTCCACACAGTTCGCAAGGTTAACCTTAGAGAAGGATGCCACCACCTGGTTCTACCCTGTTGGACATAGAGATTTTGAATCAATGGAGGAGGTATTTGACAAGTTCATTGAGGAATTCTCTCAAAGATGGATAACTCATAACACAGTCTCATAAATCCATAAGTTCAAGCAAAAAGAAGGAGAATCCATGAGAAAGGCAGCCTTAAGGTTGAAACTCTATGTAAAAGTTTTCCCTATGGAAGAATTACCGACTCGGTCCCGACTCATACTGATAATTAACCAAGGGCTGAGAAATGCAGATCTTCAAAAGGATTTGCATATGTCTACAAGGAAGGCGACTACAAAGACTTATATGATGACTCATCATCACAACAAAGCGGAGCTAAGTCTATAAAATCAGCACAAAAGAGCGAGGTAACGATGAATCAAGAGAAACTTGTTGAGGAAGTTGTGCAAGCCCGTTTTCCAAGCCATGGGCTAAGCAACCTACGTGGTGTGCCATTGAGCAAAAATAGACAAATCATGCTATGGAAGAGTGTTACTACAACAAGGGGTATGTGAGAGAGTGATACTATGCCCCACCAGCCCAAGCACACCTCCTCAGTACCACCAATGCCTAGGTATGCAGTAGGAAGTTTGCAAGAACCACGAGGGGTTGAATGGACATAGACAATTTTGGGGCAATAACCACCTATTCCAAGAACATGACCAGTGGGCATCAGATATACACCCACTATAAAGTAATTGAAGGAACAAGATTTAGTGCATGTGCCTATGTATTACAAAGAGCCAAGTACGGGGTTAGTTCAACATACTATCCACCCAAAGAGCCAAAAGCACATGAACCTTGGATCATGATTGGGAATGTTGGACCACCAACAGCATCTCAAGTTTTTGGAGAAGGTAGATACAGCTTGGATAAATGCACATCGTTGTTCATAGCCAATGGGGGGTTAACATGACCAAGACTTGCCTATCATCAGAGAGTGGCTCTAGGAGCACCTCACCAACCCTTAAGACCGTGCTACAAGTGTGGTGGTGACCACCTTATGAAAGATTGTCCTCACATAGAGATCATGAGAGTGAATGTGTATTGTCCATATTGCAAGATTACTCATTTGATTAGTGACTGTTTGAAAAACCCAGATAAAACAGTGAAAACTACATTAAACATAGTGGGGGTGATCCCATCAAGCAGCGGTTCAGGAAATGAAATGCTCATACCCATACAGGTCATCACAAGAGTGCAGTCTCATAAAGCAAGGGAGGAACCGTTAATTGAGGAACCTAAAACAAATGTGCTTGGTTATGAATAAAAAAGTCAACAAAATACCTAGAAAGCTAGGAAGGCACATATGAAAGCTAGAAAGAAGCATGAACAGACATCCCTAGTGGAGGAGTTAAAACAAACCAAGGATAGATTAGTGAGATTAGAGAGCCAAACAAACCTTGAGTTGGAGAACCCTGAGACCAGAGAGCCTAATGAGACAAAGATACCAAAGAGTGCAAGTTCCGGAAGATTAGTACTAGTTGAATGAACCTCTAGACGCACTTATGAAAGCCTACAAAGCGTTGAGGCGGTCCGGGGCGGGCAACAAGAAGAGCAACCTCTAGACACCCTTCAAGGCTCCCGTGCTGCTCAATGGGGCTGGGGCACAACACAACACAAACCAAAACAACAAACCCACATCCAAATCCCAACTACACAAGGGGCACCACCTAGTTTAAGAGCGAACTAGGACGCAAAAGAGGAGAATCGTTAGAGCAACCCACAAACAAGCAAGGAATTTACACTAACCCTAACACCAATGGAACACTCTCACACACTAGAGAGAGAGAGAGAGAGAGAGAGAGAGAGAGAGAGAGAGAGAGAGAGAGAGAGAGAGAGAGAGAGAGAGAGAGAGAGATGGTGTACAACTTAGCTTCAAATTTATATTTTGCACAAAAAGGAACTTAGAGCTTGCGGAATCAAGTGACAAGATTTGGTTATAGCATCACTAGCACATTGTCTTAGGGTTATGGGAGCCATCTCACCATCCACCCTCTTACAATGGTAGCCAAAAAATAGCCAATGAATCACAAGCAACAAAACAACAACCTTCAATGAAACAAGTCACCTTATGAAGCTGAATGAGTTTGCCAAGCCAAATTGGAGGAGAAACGTGAGCCTTTGGACATGAATTGCACCCAAAACTACCAATTCATTGATGTTGGGGTAGATACAACAATGGTAGGAAGAATATCTTCTACTCGCACTCACTCAAACTAGCTCAAGCTTTTCTATGCACCAAGGTGATGGTGTATAGAAAGCTTACTCTCTCTTTACAACCAAGATAGAACTGGCGTGTGGTACGCTCAATCTAGTGTGCAATGGTATAGTGATGTCTTTTACAAGGAGGAATGGGTTCTATTTATAGGTTTTAGAAGCCTTGATTAGGATTAAGCCTAATCAATTTTATTAGGAAAGATCAAGGATTATGAATTTTTATGAATTTCAAATGATAATGGGGTCTCTCTTTTCTCTTGAGTCACATGGATGTGGGCTCAAGTAAGAGAATTATTGATGTGGTGAAAGGAGAGAAATTCCATGGGAGTGAATGAATTTGGTTTACTTGTGCGGTTGCCTACTCCATATGTTGATAGTGTGGGTGCATTTTTACAAGAGAAGTTAGTTGTTGGTGGTAATAATCACTAGAATTGTTAGTGATACATTTACAATGGGTAGGATGAGTTGATTTGATGAA
The DNA here is from genome assembly GCF_014529385.1 of Adiantum capillus-veneris. Lineage (NCBI taxonomy): Eukaryota > Viridiplantae > Streptophyta > Polypodiopsida > Polypodiales > Pteridaceae > Adiantum > Adiantum capillus-veneris. Next base: position 18,410,952 of record NC_140938.1, read on the forward strand.
GGAAGAGGGGTGAATTAAAAGAGAATCATTGAGATGGTGAAGCTTTGAAGAAGCTTGAACTCACCCTTGTGTAGATTGTGGAAAAAATGACCGTTGGTCTTCTTCTTCTTCTTCGCTTCTTTACGCCGCCGCCACGGTTGACCACCACGATGAAAAGAGGATTTTTTGATGAAAAATCCTCAATTTGCAGAAGCTATCATGGTTAAGATGCTGAATTTTAGATATTTTTAGGAGAGGTAAATGAAATTGTAACATAGAAGCAATAGAGAGAGACATGGAGAGGGTGTATGTATGTAGAGGTTCATAAAAGAACTATAGGGATGAGAGAGAAGGGTAATGGTGAAGAGGGTGGGAGAAGCCATGGAAATTGCAGGTTTGAGTGAGGGAAGGAGAGGGAGGGATGTGTAAGAGTGAGTAGGTGTGTGGAAGGGTGAGAGAAGACTAAGGGCTACTTGTGAGAAAAGTGGGCAGATTGGGGTCCACTCAAAAAATCATAGCTCACCGCTGGTAGCTCCAAAAATCATGAAAAAATTTGAGGTGATTATTCAGAGCGTGGGATACATTTTCTCTTTTGACCACCGCTCCAAATTCGGAGTGGAGATAGGTGCCAAAAGTTTCACCAAAAAGCCTGTTTTTATGCCTGCAAAAGTCTTTTAGTGGCCCCCTCCTTTGTTGAATTTGTACAATGCATCCAAGAGTGAGCCCCTCCTTTGTCATATTATAATACAAAGCATCCAAGTTGCCCTTGACCCATGCATGGAGGAGGATTATTGGTGAATAAAGAAATATATACATGGTGGGACTAGTGTATGGACTATTCATGGACTTTAGCTCAATGAGCACATGGTGTTAGAATAATGAGTAAAAATAATAATAAAAATATGGAGGAGTTATGGATATGGAAAGATATTGGAATCATATGATATGGTCCCTCCTTGAATTATTTTGGGTGAAAGAGGAAAAGGTATGCAAGTAAATAATATAATAAACGTAACCAATGAGTAGAAATCAATTTTTTGTTTTCACGGGGGTGAGGGTGAAAATGTGGGAGGAGTGATTTGTATAAAGAAAAATATGAGGTTAGAGTATATACATATTGGCAAAAAATATAATTATGGTGTAAGAGGATGAAAGAAGGTGTACATAGGTTTAATAAAACACACACCTAAGTAGAAATATTTAAATAAAATACCAAAATAATTATAAAAAATCCCTATATTTAGGCCATATATAAAATGAAATATTTACACACAAAGAGGCCATAATATACTTTTATTTTTATTTTATTTTATTTTTTGGCTCAACTAGCCCAGTGACTAGCTAGCTGAGGGTTTTTAAGAAGATATGGGAAAAGCCCCCTAACTCACACATGCCTATGTACAGTGAAATGGTAGGGATAGCCATAGCGTTTGGGTGAATTTGGTAGGGTGGAGTAACTTACTATGGCAATTATGGAGAGCCGAAAAAACGGCTATCATTAGCCCTCCCCCAGGATGATGGTATATTCATGTACCATCATAGAGCATCTTTTCCAAAGAGAGTGCTTCAGAGTCCTTGACGAGATATGAGACAGCGGCCTTTGGACAGATCTTTGGTAGATCCTTTGGTAGAAGACGACTCAAATAGGGCTTCAAGCGATACCCGTTTACCTTCCTGGAGTGCTCTTTACCATTCAAGTCCATAAGCTGATAGTAACTAGAATTGAAAGCCTTCTTGACTATGTATGGTCCTTGCCATCTAGTTTCAAACTTGGCATCAAAACAATTGTGAAGTCGATTGTCATACCTTAGCACAAGCTCTCCTTCCTTGATGCCTTTGTCCTTCAGTTTCTTGTCGTGCGTTTCTTTCGCTTGTGTGGCTTTCCTCTTGTAGCACTCATATGCTGCTTCTCTTTTCCACTCAAGCTCCACTAACGTAAGAAGTCGATCCATCCATACCTCTTGATCATCTTGTGCTCCTTTGCCATGAAGTCGCATTGTTGGAATGTTGAGCTCGATAGGCTGCAAAGCCTCTTGACCATAGACCAAGTGAAATGGTGTGAACTCCGTGGCTTCCCTATATGTGGTTCGATATGCCCACAAGGCACCATCCAAGAAGTCATCCCATAATTTTGTCTTGTTTTGCACCATCTTTCTAATGATTCCTGCAATGACACCATTAGCCTTCTCCACCAAACCATTTGATTGTGGGTAGTATGGTGTGCTATGACGATGTAGAATGTGAAGCTCTTCACAAACTTCTGTGAGCAAGCCCTTCCTAAACCCTGGACCATTATCAGAAACAATCTCCAAAGGTGTGCCAAATCTGCAACAAATGTGATTGTACACAAACTTGCTAACTGTCCTCTCATTCACTCTTGCCACACTTTGAGCTTCCACCCACCTAGTCATATAGTCTACAGCCACTAGAATGTAGAGTTTACCATTTTTTGTCCTAGGCAGAGGACCCATAGCATCAATGCCCCACTTTTCAAAGGGTCCATTTGCAAGAACTATTTGCCTTGGGCCATGCACCAACCTTCTATTTCCATTTATCTGACAATTGTGACAGCTTTTACACCAATGTTGAACATCCACATGCAAGCTTGGCCAAACATACCCCGCAAGCAAAATCTTCTTCACAGTTGATTCTTGGGCAAAATGACCACTACATGCCTCTTCATGCAAACCTTTTAGAATGGCTGGAATTTCCTCGATAGTTGGTACTCTTCTGCACACTTGATCCTTCCCTCTTTGATAGAGGGAGCCTTCTAGGAAGAGATAGAAACTTGCCTTCTTCATGAGTCTCCTCTTCTGAGCCTTCGTGAAGTCTTGTGGAAACTCACCCTCCAAAATGTAGCCAATAATGGGAGCCAATGACTCCAATCCCTGGTATCTCGGTTGCTTGACAGCTGCTGCCACCATGATGACCTGCACTTCTCTCTCAACACATGTAACTGCTTGTTGTGCAAGTAAATCGGCATCTTCATTTTGTTTCCTCGGAATATGATATAGTTGCACTTCTTCAAACTGATTAAACATCCTACGAATGGCATGAACTTTTGTCCTTAAGCTTTCATTCTTGCATGCCCAAATGCCTAAAATCTGTTTAACAATGAGAAGTGCATCTCCCTTTACCATGAGACGTTTTATCCCTTGGCCAATGCACATCTTCAAACCATGAAGTAGTGTGTCGTATTCTGCTTCATTGTTGCTAGTTGAACCTGTTAGATTGACCTTCTCTTTCATGACCACCTCTCCACTTGGGTTGAGCAACACTAGCCCTCCCCCTGCTTTCCCTGTGGCTCGTCGAAAAGCTCCATCAAAGAACAAGGTAAAAGCATTGGGAATACTTTTTGGTGGTGGCAATGGTAGGGTCTTTACTTGAGGCACCTTAATTTCCTTCTCATGTACCCTATAAGTGAGAATCCCTGCTAATTGTGCACGCACACTATCTTCTACCTTGAAAGAGTATTGGAACTCTTGCAACTCCATAATCCACTTTGAGATCCTAGTACTAAGATTCATTTGAGATGACACCAAGGGAACAAATTTTCTGCAGTGAGAATTACAAAAGTTTTTGGTAGCAGGTAGGATCTAAACTTTCTCACCGCAAACATGAGAGAAAGCATCATGAGTTCTGCTTCTGTGTAGTCTCTCTCCAAAGCATTCATGACCCTACTAGCAAAGTAGATGGGTCGCATCCTTGTACTGTGGGGATCTTGTTGTAGCAACACAGCACCAATTGTTTCCCTTCCAACACTAGAGCTAACAAAGAATGTGTACTCCCAACAAGGAGGCATGAGTGTTGGTAGCTCTGACAAAATGACTTTAATGTTACAAAAATACTCTTCAAGCTCATCAGACCATGCAAATTCTACTTGTTGTGTCAACTTTTGCAAAGAATGAAGCAACTCCGAGGCTAAGTGAATGAAGCGTGACATATACTTCACCTTCTGAATGAAAGAGATGACCTCCTTAAGACTCTTCGGTGATGGGAGCTCAATAAGAGCCTTTGCCTTTGAAGGATCCACCTCAATGCCTTTATAGAAAACCTTGTGACCGAGCAAGATCACTTCATCCTCACCTATGTGGCACTTGTCGGGGTTGAGTTGACCTCCCATGTCGTAGAGCTTCTTTAAACCTTCTTCTACCCTTTGTAGATGCAATGATTTTGAGCTATAAATGCAGAAATCATCAATGAACACCCTAATTGACTTTCCAAAGAATGCTTGAAACACCATGTTCATGAAACGTTGGAATGTTGCAGGAGCATTTGTCAGACCAAATGGCATGACTCTAAAAGCATAACAACCCCAAGGAGTGATAAAGGTTGTTTTCAATTTCGATACCTATTTGAAAGTAGCCTGAGTTAGCCATCACACAGAGTGTACTTCTCATGACCAGCTACCTCATTTAGTATCTCATCCTGAAATGGGAGGGGAAAGTGATCTCTTTTTGTTGCCTCATTGAGTGGACGGTAATCCACACACACCCTCCACTTTCCGTTTTTCTTAGGAGTGACAACAACGAGAGAGACCCACTCTGAATTCTCCACTGGATAAATGAAACCTGCTGCTAGAAGCTTTCTTACCTCCTTGAGTAAAGCCTGCTCCTTGATGACTCCTAGCCTTCGTAGCTTCTGAGCCTTAGGTGTGGCCTCTGGCTTCAACTCAATTTTGTGTTGAACAGCATCTACTCCACGCACATCGGTGTAGTCTTTAGCAAAAAGCCTAGGAAATTTCCTTAGCACACATTTGAACTCCTCTCTTTCATCCTTTGTAAGTGTTGTAGATAGCATACCTTCTAGCATTATTTCATCTTCCACTTTTTGGTTCTCTTGGGAACCTACCTCCTCCAAACCTTGACAAGAGGTCTCTTGGTTGGCTTAAACCTTACCCCCATGACTTCGATGGAAGACTCCTCTTCAGTAATGCTGCCGCTACTTTCTTCTTCTGAAGTGTTATCGGTCCAACCTTCTTCCGTCTCACTTTGAGATGATTCTTCATGGAGCTCCTCTTGGCGTTGCTCCTTCATGTCAAAGACAACCTTCTTATGATTGTCGTTCCTGCAAATTAGCTTTCCACTCTCCCAATCTTGCAAAGCTCGCATTTTCATTAGCCATGGTCTCCCTAGGATAAATGGGTAACCATTTCCTTTGGTAGACATAACATAGAAATCCACTGCCTTCTTAATGCCAAAGGCCTCCACAAAAACATTTTTACAAATGCCTACGCTATTGTTTGCCATCTTGACCTTAATTTCAGGTGTCTCATGGATATGCATGCCTAGTTTTTGCATGAGTCTCTCTGTCATGATGCAAATTTGTGCACCCCCATCCACTAGACCTTTCCTAACCAATCTCCCTTTTATGTAACAATCTAGTGATGGGGCTTTTCACAAGCCAAGCTCCCATACCCCTCTTCTCTCGTCCCCACCCCATGAAAACCCCCTCTTAGGGAGAAAGTGATAAAAGACATTGGAAAAAAGTAAGAAAAAAATAAAGTATGATTATGTAAATATATGAGAAAGGTAAAATAGGCCACCTCATGCCTGCGGGCAGCCCATCCCCACCTTGCCTCCTTTTTCTTCACTGTTGCCCCCCGTGTGTCCCTTTTCCTCTCCTCCACTCAAAAGGTCAACCCCCTCTCTCTTCCCCTTGTCCTTTCTCCTTTCTCTCTCCCTCAAGCTACCCCACCTCTCACCAATAATGCATTCTAACTCACCAATAATGCACCCTAACTCACATGCAACTTACCCTATCTTCCAAAATAGTATACCCCACCCCCCCTTTCTCTCTCCTATCATATCCCATGACCCAAATACCCCCCCCTCTCTCTAAAGGGCGCCATGTCTCTTGTCTTGTAGCTAAATAACCTCCCCCACACTCACACACACTCAGTTTCACTAAAAAAGGTGCCCACAGACCCATCCCCACCCGGTGGTTACCTGATTTTTCTTGTGTTCACACACATCTGCACACAGATTCACCTCTGAACACACTCCTCTCTCTCCCCTCTTGTAATTACTTTATTCTCCATGTCACCTCTCACTTTTTTTCATCAACCCATCTCTCTCTCATGAGACTGCTGTTCTGGCACATATACACACAGCCAGACAAGTGGGGCCCACAGTCACATGGCCTATGTAGATAATGATTTCTTCATTTCTAAATTCTAGAATTTCTTCCCCCCCCCCCTCCTCCCCTATATAAAGAGGGGTCACCATCACACAAAAACACACAACATCACCAAAACACACTATGCACTGTGTGTGCCTAGTGCACACACACACACACCCACACCATCACCATCACCGCAATCACCATGCTTGTCTGAGCATGACCTCTACACCCTTGGCTATGGAAGATGAAGGGCAACTAAATGAAGGATGATGGCCATAATCCTCGTGCGAGTCTTCGCCATCAACTCCCACCTATCCGCCATGTGCTCTACCACTCTCTCCCTTCTCATTCCCCAACCCTATGCTCCCCATTTCATCGCCTAATTCTCTAAATAAAGCTTGAGGTTTTGTGAGTATGTTTTCTTGCAACGTTTTGCCCATGTGAGGTGTGTGAATCGCCACCTAGTCTTGTGTTTTGGGAGTGAGCTTGTGTATGTGTGAAGGTGTGCGGATCGCCATCCTTTTGTGATGCCTAAGTACTAAGCCGCTATAAACCCCCTCCCTCACTCTCTCCTCCTCTCTCTCCTCTCACCGTCTCTCTCTCTCTCTCTCTCTCTCTCACTTGATCTCATTCCCTTTCCTTTTCATCATTACTCTCAAGCATCCATCTCTCTTGGATGAAAACTTTGTTATGGTGGTGTGTTGTTTTGCGTCCTAGCCGCTGAAGCTAGGTGGTGCCCCCTGTTTGCTTTACCATGACAGGCTTGAGGCGCGCCATTCGGTCCCCGGTGATTTAGAGGCCGTCGGGGTTCGGGGTTCGCTTTGCTCCCGTCATTTGGTGCCCCCACGGAGGATCTTTTCATGAAACCCTTCAGTTTACAAGACTGAAACCCTTAAACTATTGTGAATGGATGAATGGCTAGCAGGATTTGCTAATTGGACGACAGAAGAAGAAGATCTCCAAGCACAACTAGACGAACTCCGCATCTCCATCGAAGCTCGAGTGCCAGGCGTAACGGTAATCGATTTGTAGTGGGAGAGTCAACCAACACGCCAAACCCAGTGGATATACATAGGCCAAGTGCAAGAAGAAGAAGGAGAAGGTCGAAACCATGTCCACAACCTACAACCAACCCACAACAACAAAATGGAAGGAGCTCTACACAATAGAGAATCAACACTATTCTACTTTGAGAATCGGGTAACTCAAATCACCGAGGTAATTATCACAGTCAGTTTTCAAGTCGCACCTGATGCTGCAGCACAGATAACGGAAGCATTGGCTCACACTCTCACTAGAGAAACTAGGGATCTACTGAGTTTGTTTCAGGAAAGAACACCACCCTCTCTCACAAGCTTGGACAGTGACTAAGCACCTCTAAGCTTCACATGAATCAATACAACCTACCTCAAGACAGATCACACATACCAACACGTGTACGCTCAATCAAGGTAATACTGGATTTGAAGGCTCACTACCAGCACGTCATTGACACCATGCCGGTGGGGAGCAGTTTTTGGAGGTTCTGGCATCAGATCAACCATTTGTCTTACCTTTGGTACAAGGCAATGTACCGTTTGAAGTTTTAATCTATGTCCTAGTATAAGAGGGTATACATGCCTCCTTGTAAAGAAGAAAAAAACTTTTGCAAGTTAAGCAGTGTGTCTTTCTAGATCTCTCTCAGTAATCATGGCAAGTGTAGCATTCCAACATTTAAAGGAAAGAAGGGGGAGGATTTGGTAACAGACTTCCTAGATGACTTTGAAGTAGCATGTGTAGTGAGCAACAAAGATACGGATGAATCCCAGGTTAGAATCTTTAAGCATCTCATGAAGCTAGAAGCTAGATCATGGTACAATGCACTTCCACAAGCAACCAAGGATGACTGGGAACCCTTAAAAACCGCTTTTAAGAGGCGCTTTGGGGAGGTACCACTTCAGAAAATTTGTGGGACAAGTTGAGAGACTTGAAGCAGGAGGGTCTTTTAGAATATGCCACCTATGAGTCCAAATTTGTGGATTTGTGGGAACGGTGGATTGAGTCACTGGCTAGGGAAAGCTGCACCCGATTTCCTAAAAAAAGATCGGTTCACGCATGGCTTATGGCCGCTTCTCAAGGAGAAGGTGAAAGGTAGATTCCCGGCTACGTACGAGTTAGCCGTTGAGATTGCTCGCCTTAAAGACAAGAAGCTGTGAATGAAAGCCAAAGAAACCGATTCAACAGAATCAGGAACATCGCGTCGACCAGCAACTACGACAACCACCATTCCACCACCACCACCGGCTCTTGGGGTAAGAGATGACCAACAAGATATGTTGGCCCATATTACTGACCAACTGCAGAATTTGTCTGTCCACTTAATACAACAAGGGAGGAGTCAAGAAAGAGATCAAGACCTTGGAAGAGCACGACGACAAAACAGGGAGTATCATTGCTACAACTGCGGAGAAGACGGTCACGGTATGTACTACTGTCCCAAACCACGACAAAACTATAATAGAGGAGGTAGGAGGAACCAATTGTCACCCCTAGAGAAAGAACACCCCCACCCCGAGAACCACCCCCACCAACACAAATTCTACGTCCACCCCAGACACCACTACAAGCATCCATCCCACCTCTTCCACCAGCCCCACCACCTGATCGCCCTGTAAACATCATAAGGCTAGAAGAGAAAGGAAAAGCCATAGTAGTGGATCCACCCAGAGCAAGGAGAAGGTAACCTTTTTAGAACCACTTGAAGCCATGACTGTGAAAAGAGCTAGGAGGGAGAAAGCTACACAATCAGATGATGAGAGAAGCATGAGAGGAGAAACTAGCAAGAGGCCATCCAGGCCACGACGAAATTGGGCATCACCGACTTCCAGCTAGGGGAAAGTTTTAAGCCCTATGATCTAACATTGGATGTGGCAGAGCAAGGACCGAAGTTACATGGCCACAGCTGCTACATCTTGCACCAAAAGTAAGGCGACAATGGTCTAAAATGGTAAGTACAAGACGCTCCAAAACAAAGGTAGCCGGAGCAATTTCGGGATGCAACATGGATGACATCCTTCCAATTGTCGACGTAAACATAAAAGGAAAGAGGGTTGGAAACACCTACATTGATGGAGGTGCACAAATCTGTGTAATGAGCGAAGCTATGATGCTTCGATTAGGGCTCGAGGTTGAAAAGCCTTCTCCATGCAAGGCAAAGATGGCAAACAACGCAAAAGTAAAGTGTGTGGTGTGTTAAGTGCCGTGAAAATCAAAGCTTTTCAACACTGAGGTAGAGGTAGATGTTTTTGTAATGCCTACTAAGGGGGAGGGCTATCCACTAATTTTGGGAAGGCCATGGTTGATGGCCATGAAGGCAAAACAGGACTGGGGTACTGGCCTTCTACGCATGACCGGTAAAAAGGGAGACAATCTACTACGACATGAGGATTGGCAAGCAGAAGCAAATGAATCTGGAAACATCGGCAGATGAAACCACTAGCGAATCTTCCAGTTCTGGAGGAGGAACCACATCCCACCGACAAAAGTGACAGTTCCATTGATGTGATGGGTATCATTATGAAGGATCCACAAAGGGTAAGCACAACTGGTGATCCCTCATCACCAAAAGGGAAACCCAATGAAGAGGAGAGAAAATCACCTGGCCTAGGAGGAAGTAGGTTGAAGGGTATGTTGTCTACGGAATTAACACTTGAGGAGAAAGATAGTTTTTTGCAAATGTTGATGGGATTTCCTAACCTGTTCATTGACAACTATGAAAGAATCACAGGCATTACAGTGGTGGAACATCATATTAAGCTGAAGGAAGGGGTAAAACCAGTTGTGCAAAAGCTACGACGACTGGGGGTCATACAAGAAAAGGCACTCTTGGCCGAGGTAAGGAAACTGTTGGAGGCGGGATTCATCTATCCTGTAGAAAACTCAGAATGGGTGTCACCCGTAGTGGTGACGCCTAAAAAGAATGGTAAGTGGAGGGTCTGTGTTGACTACAAACCACTAAATGCAGCTACAAAGAGAGACCACTTTCCTCTCCCTTTCTTGGATGAAATTCTGAATGAAGTAGCGGGTTTTGAATGCTATACCGTCTGTGATGGTTATTCTGGATACTTTCAAATACGCATAGCCTTGGAAGATCAGCTAAAAACCACTTTTATCACGCCATGGGGTTGTTTTGCATACAGGGTTATGCCATTTGGTCTCACAAATGCACCTGCCACATTCCAAAGATATGTCACATATGTTTTTCAACCGTTCTTTGGAACATCCATAAGAGTGTTCATTGATGATTTTTGTATATATAGCTCCCGTATTTCACATTTAGAAAAGGTAACTGAAGGTTTGGCCAGGTTGCAGAGCCTAGGTGGGCAATTAAATGTGGATAAATGCCACATTGGGGAGAGTAAAGTCATTCTACTAGGCCATGAAATTTCAGCAAAAGGTATCAACGCCGACCCAAGTAAGGTGTCCGCACTCATAGCCCTACCTTCACCAACGACCGCACGTCAACTGGTCTCTTTTCTACAGAAGGTGAGGTACTTAAGTAGATTCATACATCTACTATCACAACTTGTTCTACCACTGCAACAACTCACTCAAAGATCAACTTTCACTTGGGACGAGGAAAGCGAACATCACTACAACAAGGTAAAGGAGGTCTTAGCCACTCTGCCAACTATCTCACCACCTAAGTGGGATGAAAAATTCTATGTCACCTCAAGTGTTGGTGATGACTCATTGGGGGCTGTGCTACTCCAAAAGGATACGACGACATCTTTCATGAGGCCAATCTACTTCTCTAGTCGAATGATGACAGCAGGAGAGAAAGGTTTCACCCATGTGGAACACTTAGTCCTAGCTCTTAGATTTGCAACTACAAAGTTTAGGTCATATTTGTTGCCTAAGCAATTTGTGATTCTAACCACGGATGAAATATTTCCCTATGTTGTACAACACATGGATATGTCTGCTAGAATTACTAAATGGCTAGTTCGTCTGCAAGAGTTTGACTACACGGTACAGGTAGAAAGCACGACAAGGGCAAGTTTGGGGGGACTCATGACCTACCAAGTCTTTGAAAGGAAGGAGAAGCAATCTAAGGAAGGAGAAGTTCGATTACCTCCAGTACCACCGATGGTAGAAGGAGCATACTCTCTCTACTTTGATGGAGCCTACAAGCGAGCGTCCGACAAAGCAGCTGCAGGCATAGTGGTCTTTGATGACAAAGGGACAAAGGTATTTTCGTTGGGCCAATTGTTAGATTCACATTCTAACAATGAAGCTGAGTATGCAGCACTAACCAAGGGTCTACAATGGTGCGTCTCGCAAGGTGTACAACGCCTTAATGTATTTGGGGATGCTCTACTTCTGGTAAGGCAAGTAAATGGAGCATGGACATGCAAGAATCCTAGTTTAAGGACTCACTTAAGTGGTGTAAAAACTTTGTTGGGTAAGTTTGAAGAAGTTCAAATACACCATATCCCAAGGGCTCAAAACAAAGAAGCACATGCCCTAGCAAGTGAAAGACTACAGGAAGTGGTGGTTGGAGCAATAAAACTAAATCTCCCTCTATTTCAAGGAAGTGATGCCTTGCCTGACATCATGCATTTTTTGGAAACAGGGGAATGCCCATCAGATTTAACAAAGGGACAGAAGCAATGGCTGACGCGGAAGGCCACAAGGTATCGACTCATCAATGACGGTTCGTACTGTAAGGGTAAGGACCAAATACTCAGGAAGGTGCCTCTCTCTCAGGAAATCACGGGAGTAATTGCTAGCTGTCACGACGGGGTTTGTGGTGGTCACTTTGCCCTAGACATAACAAGTAGGAAAATCTTGCAGGCAGGCTTCATATGGCCTAGCCTCAACCGTGATGTACACCACTGGTGCAAAACATGTAAGTTGTGTCAAAAGGCCGGCACTAGGTCACTTATGCTTGAACCTCAGACACCTATTCTCTCATATGGCCCATTTGAAAAATGGGGTATCGATGCCATTGGGCCATTACCTAGGGCCAACTCAGGAAAATTCTACATTATCATGGGGGTCGACTACATGACTAGATGGGCAGAGGCTACAGCCACCACTAGAATCACAGCGGTAGAGGTAGCTAAATTTATCTACGAGCACATATGCTGTAGGTTTGGCACACCTTTAGAGATCATCTCTGATAGAGGGCCAGGTTTCAGAGCAGACTTGGTAGGAGAATTAATGCAGAAACTGGGCATTACAAGGAGGCACTCTTCACCATATTACCCTCAATGTAATGGCCTAGTTGAAAAGGTAAATGGAATGGTTTCTAAAATTATTACCAATCAGGTAAACAATCATCCTGGAGACTGGGATAAGTATCTACTACCAGCTTTATGGGCCTACAGAACATCATTTCGTACATCCTTGGGATTCACACCGTATCATCTAGTATTTGGTAAGGAAGCAATCTTGCCCATTGAAGTGCAACTACAAAGTCTCAGAGTAATGGCAAGCCAGCTTCAACAGCCCAACATGCATTTGAGAGATCACATCATCAACTTGGAAAGACTGCAGCTGGACAGAGAAGAAGCAATAAATTATTATGCAGCACAAGCAGAGCATAGACGGCTTAGCTTGAACGAGCATCTCCGGAAAAAATAATTGAAGAAAGGAATGTTGGTGCTCCGCTACGACAATCGCTTCGACACGCGCAAGGATAAGAAACTCCTACTCCGATGGGAAGGTCCTTTCATCGTCAGGAAAAAGTATGCCAATGGAAGCTACCAGCTTATGGAGGCTGATGGAAAACTTCATAAAACCAGGGTAAATGGTTGGCGACTTAAACCTTATTTTCTTCGATTTGACCAGGCTCCACCTATTGACATTCCAGATGAGGACACACCATCAGCCGCCACCTCCGACGATAATGATCAAACAGATGACTAGAGACATGAATGCCTCTAGCCAAAAGGGAGGGCTAATGATGGGGCTTTTCACAAGCCAAGCTCCCATACCCCTCTTCTCTCCTCCCCACTCCATGAAAACCCCCTCTTAGGGAGGGAGTGATAAAAGACATTGGAAAAAAGTAAGAAAAAAATAAAGTATGATTATGTAAATATATGAGAAAGGTAAAATAGGCCACCTCATGCCTGCGGGCAGCCCATCCCCACCTTGCCTCCTTTTTCTTCATTGTTGCCCCGCCGTGTGTCCCTTTTCCTCTCCTCCACTCAAAAGGTCAACCCCCTCTCTCTCCCCTTGTCCTTTCTCCTTTCTCTCTCCCTCAAGCTACCCCACCTCTCACCAATAATGCATTCTAACTCACCAATAATGCACCCTAACTTACATGCAACTTACCCTATCTTCCAAAATAGTATAACCCACCCCCCCTTTCTCTCTCCTATCATATCCCATGACCCAAATACCCCCCCCTCTCTCTAAAGGGCGCCATGTCTCTTGTCTTGTAGCTAAATAACCTCCCCCACACTCACACACACTCAGTTTCACTAAAAAAGGTGCCCACAGACCCATCCCCACCCGGTGGTTACCTGATTTTTCTTGTGTTCACACACATCTGCACACAGATTCACCTCTGAACACACTCCTCTCTCTCCCCTCTTGTAATTACTTTATTCTCCATGTCACCTCTCACTTTTTTTTCATCAACCCATCTCTCTCTCATGAGACTGCTGTTCTGGCACATATACACACAGCCAGACAAGTGGGGCCCACAGTCACATGGCCTATGTAGATAATGATTTCTTCATTCATTCTAAATTCTAGAATTTCTCCCCCCCCTCCTCCCCTATATAAAGAGGGGTCACCATCACACAAAAACACACAACATCACCAAAGAATACACTATGCACTGTGTGTGCCTAGTGCACACACACACACACACCCACACCATCACCATCACCGCAATCACCATGCTTGTCTTGAGCATGACCTCTACACCCTTGGCTATGGAAGATGAAGGGCAACTAAATGAAGGATGATGGCCATAATCCTCGTGCGAGTCTTCGCCATCAACTCCCACCTATCCGCCATGTGCTCTACCACTCTCTCCCTTCTCATTCCCCTACCCTATGCTCCCCATTTCATCGCCTAATTCTCTAAATAAAGCTTGAGGTTTTGTGAGTATGTTTTCTTGCAACGTTTTGCCCATGTGAGGTGTGCGGAATCGCCACCTAGTCTTGTGTTTTGGAGTGAGCTTGTGTATGTGTGAAGGGTGTGCGGATTCGCCATCCTTTTGTGATGCCTAAGTACTAAGCCGCTATAACCCCCTCCCTCACTCTCTCTCTCTCTCTCTCTCTCTCTCTCTCTCTCTCTCTCTCTCTCTCTCTCTCTCTCTCTCTCTCACTCACTGATCTCATTCCCTCTCCTTTTCATCATTACTCCCAAGCATCCATCTCTCTTGGATGAAAATTTTGTTATGGTGGTGTGTTGTTTGCGTCCTAGCCGCTGAAGCTAGGTGGTGCCCCCTGTTTGCTTTACCATGACAGGCTCGAGGCGCGCCATTCGGTCCCCGGCGATTTAGAGGCCGTCGGGGTTCGGGGTTCGCTTTGCTCCCGTCACTAGCACAGGTGTAATGTCCTCATTCATTTCAGCTTGTGCAATTTTTACAACAGGCACACTCTCTTTTACCTTTCTCCTAGTGCTAACTGCCCTTGTTTAATCCCTCCTAACTTGTGGACATAATGCAAGAAATTGAGGCCATGAGATATCAGGACCCTTACCTCTCATGTCTTCCAACAGGTTGTATGGAGCCATTCCATGTCCAAGAGGAAAGTCTTGGAGGTTGATACGACGTCGAGTCCTCTTGGCTTCCTTGGTCTCCTTTGCCTTCTTTTCTCGTCCATGGTCACTTTGTGATGTAACACCTTCTTTCTCCTTACCTTTCCCTCGGCCACGCTTAATGCCATTTGCTTCCATGTCAACCTCTCTTGAATTTGTCACCTCTACCACATGCACGTTTGGGTCTGGCAAAGGTGGAACTCCTTCCACTCCTTGTGGAGGTGGTCTTGCTCCATTTGGCCTTTGTATAAGCCGTGGTTGCTGACTAGTTCCTTCACCTGCATTCATCACTGGGTAATTCAAGTTAGGTCTCCCTGGCTCCCCACGGGGCCAAGGACAATTATACATCCCATGTCCAGACTCACCGCAATTCCAACATTGCAAGACTCTCCTAGGTCGTGGGTCTCGCTCTTCAGACTTCTTTGCTTGTCCCTTTGGACCTACAGCTTGTGCAAGGTGAATTAACAAGCTGCTTAAAGATTCATTTAACTTCTCAATCACTTCCCCGTTACCTCAGGTTACCTCAGAAGCTCCTTGTTGATGCTTGTGACTTACCTTTGGGTCTAAGACCTTCTATTGGAACCTCCCCCCTTAAGCACTTGAGTTTCCTATATTTCTCAGCAGCCCTAGTTTCAGCTGCATCAAAGGTAGCAGGTGCACCCGCCTCAACTTTTACCTTAAGGTCAGGAAAGAGTTCGGCTATGAACCTCTCCTTCTTTAGAAATTCTGCACCATCACCAAGGTTAGCAACATTTCGTATCCATAGAGCCCAAAGACGTAGGAACTCTTGCTTGTACAAGTAGTAGTCATCTAAGTCTTTTTGCTTATGAGAAACAATGTCTTGCCATAATTTCTGAGTGTTTTGGGGATCAAAGAAGTATTTCTTGAAACGATTCAAAACTTCCGTGTAATTCCCTTTAACTTCCTCAGGCAAAGAGTCAAACCAAGTGCTAGCATCTTTCCTAAGGACCACCTCAAACATTTCTACACGTTCTTGATCAGTTACTATCCTCTTGATACGGCAAGACATCTTGAAATTCGCTAGAAATAATTCTGCATCCTCTCCAGGCTCTCCAAAGAAAAGAGGATATCCAGACATTTGGCGTTGGCTCTCCATTGAATTGATTTCAAAGTGACGCGTTTTTGTTTTTCTTTCTTTAAAAGATTTACACAAATAATATTTTCTAAATTGCAATCTATTCTACAACAAAATAAAAATATTCACATCAAATGACCTATGATAATCAATAAGAGGTAGAATGACAGGGTTTGGTGACGCGAGAATTTCTCCTACTCTTTGGGCACCAAACATGAATACCATACGTTGTTGAAAATGGATTTTTCTACTAATTGCAATGTTTACTCAAATGTGTGGAGTGAAATGAAAGGGAAAAACCTGTATTCCTGGGCCATTATCCATGGTCTATGCATGACCTAATTCTTAAAACAAAACAAAAATATAGACGTCCAAACTAAGGTCGTACCTAATGAGAGGCAAAATAAAAGGATTTATTGATGCGTTTATCTCTACCAACCTAAGAGGACCTAAAATTCTACGAATTACTCTCGCTTAAATTGCAACTTAGTACTAACAATTATGTGTACCTTTTGCCTTGCAATGGAATGAAGGGATCATACAAATTCTCGTGATTCATGCAAGCTACTTGATTATGCTAATGGTTGAGCCTTCACAAAACATACACAAGCCTGTCCTCAGTGGGGGCACCAAAATTGAGGCGGTCCGGGGCGGGCAACAAGAAGAGCAACCTCTAGACACCCTTCAAGGCTCCCGTGCTGCTCAATGGGGCTGGGGCACAACACAACACAAACCAAAACAACAAACCCACAGCCAAATCCCAACTACACAAGGGGCACCACTTAGTTTACGAGCGAACTAGGACGCAAAAGAGGAGAATCGTTAGAGCAACCCACAAACAAGCAAGGAATTTACACTAACCCTAACACCAATGGAACACTCTCACACACTAAGAGAGAGAGAGAGAGAGAGAGAGAGAGAGAGAGAGAGAGAGATGGTGTACAACTTAGCTTCAACTTTATATTTTGCACAAAAAGGAACTTAGAGCTTGCAGAATCAAGTGACAAGATTTGGTTATAGCATCACTAGCACATTGTCTTAGGGTTATGGGAGCCCTCTCACCATCCACCCTCTTACAATGGTAGCCAAACAATAGCCAATGAATCACAAGCAACAAAACAACAACCTTCAATGAAACAAGTCACCTTATGAAGCTGAATGAGTTTGCCAAGCCAAATTGGAGGAGAAGCGTGAGCCTTTGGATATGAATTGCACCCAAAACTACCAATTCATTGATGTTGGGGTAGATACAACAATGGTAGGAAGAATATCTTCTACTCGCACTCACTCAAACTAGCTCAAGCTTTTCTATGCACCAAGGTGATGGTGTATAGAAAGCTTACTCTCTCTTTACAACCAAGATAGAACTGGCGTGTGGTACGCTCAATCTAGTGTGCAATGGTATAGTGATGTCTTTTACAAGGAGGAATGGGTTCTATTTATAGGTTTTAGAAGCCTTGATTAGGATTAAGCCTAATCAATTTTATTAGGAAAGATCAAGGATTATGAATTTTTATGAATTTCAAATGATAATGGGGTCTCTCTTTTCTCTTGAGTCACATGGATGTGGGCTCAAGTAAGAGAATTATTGATGTGGTGAAAGGAGAGAAATTTCCATGGGAGTGAATGAATTTGGTTTACTTGTGTGGTTGCCTACTCCATATGTTGATAGTGTGGGTGCATTTTTACAAGAGAAGTTAGTTGTTGGTGGTAATAATCACTAGAATTGTTAGTGATACATTTACAATGGGTAGGATGAGTTGATTTGATGAAGGAAGAGGGGTGAATTAAAAGAGAATCATTGAGATGGTGAAGCTTTTAAGAAGCTTGAACTCACCCTTGTGTAGATTGTGGAAAAAATGACCGTTGGTCTTCTTCTTCTTCTTCGCTTCTTTACGCCCCCGCCACGGTTGACCACCACGATGAAAAGAGGATTTTTTGATGAAAAATCCTCAATTTGCAGAAGTTATCATGGTTAAGATGCTGAATTTTAGATATTTTTAGGAGAGGTAAATGAAATTGTAACATAGAAGCAATAGAGAGAGACATGGAGAGGGTGTATGTATGTAGAGGTTCATAAAAGAACTATAGGGATGAGAGAGAAGGGTAATGGTGAAGAGGGTGGGAGAAGCCATGGAAATTGCAGGTTTGAGTGAGGGAAGGAGAGGGAGGGATGTGTAAGAGTGAGTAGGTGTGTGGAAGGGTGAGAGAAGACTAAGGGCTACTTGTGAGAAAAGTGGGCAGACTGGGGTCCACTCAAAAAATCATAGCTCACCGCTGGTAGCTCCAAAAATCATGAAAAAATTTAAGGTGATTATTCAGAGCGTGGGATACATTTTCTCTTTTGACCACCGCTCCAAATTCGGAGTGGAGATAGGTGCCAAAATTCTCACCAAAAAGCCTGTTTTTATGCCTGCAAAAGTCTTTTAGTGGCCCCCTCCTTTGTTGAATTTGTACAATGCATCCAAGAGTGAGCCCCTCCTTTGTCATATTATAATACAAAGCATCCAAGTTGCCCTTGACCCATGCATGGAGGAGGATTATTGGTGAATAAAGAAATATATACATGGTGGGACTAGTGTATGGACTATTCATGGACTTTAGCTCAATGAGCAATGGTGTTAGAATAATGAGTAAAAATAATAATAAAAATATGGAGGAGTTATGGATATGGAAAGATATTGGAATCATATGATATGGTCCCTCCTTGAATTATTTTGGGTGAAAGAGGAAAAGGTATGCAAGTAAATAATATAATAAACGTAACCAATGAGTAGAAATCAATTTTTTGTTTTCACGAGGGTGAGGGTGAAAATGTGGGAGTGATTTGTATAAAGGAAAAATATGAGGTTAGAGTATGTACATATTGGCAAAAAAATATAATTATGGTGCAAGAGGATGAAAGAAGGTGTACATAGGTTTAATAAAACACACACACTTAAGTAGAAATATTTAAATAAAATACAAAATAATTATAAAAAATCCCTATATTTAGCCATATATAAAATGAAATATTTACACACAAAGAGGCCATAATATACTTTTATTTTTATTTTATTTTATTTTTTTGGCTCAACTAGCCCAGTGACTAGCTAGCTGAGGGTTTTTGAGAAGATATGGGAAAAGCCCCCTAACTCACACATGCCTATGTACAGTGAAATGGTAGGGATAGCCATAGCATTTGGGTGAATTTGGTAGGGTGGAGTAACTTACTATGGCAATTATGGAGAGCCGAAAAACGGCTATCAGCGTGACTTCAGACTACACAAAACCAAGAACAAAAATGGATGATGTACTGTTGATAGGTACGCCACGAGCGGATGCTAGCATAGCGTTCGCTCGCTAGCATGGCGAGAACAAAACCAACAACTCTATGCCGAGGATGAAGCTTAACCCGTAGGTGCATGGAAACAAGAAGAGGGTTATGAACCTACTTCTAGCGAGAACAAAACCAACAACTCTATGTCGGCCGAGGATGAAGCTTAACACGTAGGTGCATGGAAACAAGAAGAGTGTTATGAACTTACTTCTCGACCTTGTAAGACAATCAGTAATAAAAAAGACGAGTCAAAGATCGCTCTAGTGAAGACAATCCTAACTACAATGCTAACACTCACCGAATCTAGGTCAAACGCATTTGAAACATCACGAAACTCATAAGGTACACTCTCCTTACCTTGAGATCAATATCCTATGGACTATGACTGGATAACCCACCTCCAACTACCCCTTGCAAAAATTGCGAATAAAGAAGGCAGCAAAATAAAAGTTACCATTTTTCGTGGCGTATGGTTCTAACATGTAGTCCTACTTGCCGTGAACCCATAGGTACAAAGAAGTCAACAAATGGACACCCGGTTTGCAAGAAAACTCACCCAGAAGCTTGTAGGTGCTCTCTTTGAGTTGTCATCAAAATCATACACTATTGGTGTCAGAGGAAAGCCCTTGCAGTTGCTAATGCAGTGGTGGTGTCACTTCAGCAATGGGACTTCCGTAGCGCGCGTAGCAAAGAGATCAAGTCACACTCTCTCTCTCTCTCTCTCTCTCTCTCTCAAACTCCACGCACAGTGATAAAACCGATTTGATTAATTCCAAAAAGTTGGGTTTAGGTTACAAAAGTTGAATTATATACATTCCTCCATAGAGGCTCGTTCCCACAAGGTCTATTGGCATCTCAAATATTACAAAGGTGCCAAAAATAGTAGTATAATGTAATTGGGAAACCTCTTCTATATCTTGTTGTCAACACTCCCCCTCCCCTCCGCGTCCATGTCCTCCTGACATGACTGATCTTACTTTAGTAAGAGCTACTCTTGTGTTAGTGGAAGTCTGGTCGTTTTAGCAGCTTTAGGTACGATTAGTAGCAGATGTTCCCCAAAGTGACCACGCTGGGCCAAATATCTTGCTATCATAAGTAAAGAATCCCGTGTAGAAAGCTTCTTCAAAGGCTTGCATGTGATAGCTAGCCAGAAACATGATTCTCTGATATAGTAGATGTAAAACCTCTGGAGATGGTTGTTTTCACAGATCAGATGTCATTGCAGTGACAGTGTCGCCCGTTGAGAGGAGTGTAGAATTCGTCGCTTTAGAAGGCGCGAACACTTCAAAACAAGCCAACAAGGTTTTGCAGATTTTTTTGGTCATGACGCACGTCAAATTTGGAGAGCCTGTGAAGATCTTAATGGTGCCCTTCAGGGTTTTCACCATATAAGAGACACATATTCTCTCTCCTGATTTGGATGCAGGCATAGACGGGTAGTTTAGCTAGTTGGGACGAGCCTTCACGAATTTGAAATGGTTTGCCCAAGTGCGAACACGAGGGACTGGGCAAATTAGGAGGTCATCTCTGATAATCTTTGGAGCCTCCACCAAGTATTTCAAAAAAACTGGGTACTTTAGGAGCCAAGATTTTTTCCATCTTGGTTGTGAGTCCACTATTCTACCTGTATCCTCCATCTTCTTGGCATCTCCTTCATAGACCGGCTTTGTGGCTTCCTCTTTGACTCTTTTCCTGATTATGTTACCTCATACTTTAGGAGAGGATATGGGAGTGTGGGTTGCATCCATTCCTCCCTAAGTACATTTGCCGCAGCCCTTGGCCCCTTCAGGAATTTCCATGGGCTCATCTCTAGCATTTGTTTCTATTTCACTATGCCCTGATTCTGATTCTTGTGTCCTTAAAGCCGCTATTTCCTTTTGCAAGTCAGCGATCTGTCTTTGTGTCAATGTGTCTTGTTGAGTTGCTTTCTCGGCCATGTCAACCATTTGATTTTGCAATGTCTCCAGGCTCTTTTGAAGTTCCTCATGTTCTTTCTGAAGAACTATGTGTTATGCTCTCATTCTTTCTTCGGCGGTTGAAGATTCTTCTCCCTTATGCATCCTTTGTCTTTGCTAGATGCAGTATTTCTATAGGGTGGTGATTTGTGCCTTCAATGCTTGTATGAATTGGGCGTCTGCTCTTGCACTTGTTCTCTTGATCCTTGGTGTAGCCCTTAGTCTTTTGATTGTCTTGTCTTGGAGCTCTGACTTTTCCTTCAACTCTAGGACTTCATCCATTGCTGATTCTAAGTCATCCAAGGCCTGATCTTTTTGCTCTTGGAGAGTCTTGATTGCTCTCGATGCTTCAATTATCTCTAGCAAGAGAGTGTCTTGTCTGCCTTCAGATTCCCTTAGTGTTGCAGTAAGAGTGTCGAGCTCTTTTTCTGCTTCTTTAGCCTTCAGGTGGGTATCTTGTACCATATTTGATAGGTTCTCATGTTCTGTTTGCATGTTGTCATGCCTGGTACGCAGCATGTTGTTCTCTTCAGCAATGGCAAGAGACCACGTCCTGACTCTATCAAGTATCTGATAAGCGGCTCTTAGTTGTTGCTGTGACAAGGTTTCAAGTTGTGGGTCTATTGATTGGACCAGCTAGTGGAACCTGATAACTCATACTGATTAGCATTGGTGTCGGTGGTGCTTGGAATGGGCTAGCTAAGAGTCTCCATTGAGGCACCGTGGGGAATTGAACCATCCTTGGCACTCCGGATTGTGGTGAGTATCTCTCTGGAGTTCTTTGTTGAGATCCATGGTCTACCTTCTGTTTTCCGCCTCATCATCTCTTTCTCTGTTTCTTGGGGGATCTTGTCTTTCTTCTTCTTTCCTTGCAGCCCATGGTGGGTTCGGAGTACCATATACCACTATGGAAGCTTCTGCCATAGTATATCCAGCTTGGATAAGATCTTCATAAGTATTTTTTTCATTATGTTCCTGATCTCCATGTGTAGATGTGGCCCCTTCTGTTGTTTTTGGTGAAGATTGAGATTCGGGTGTAGATGGTTTTGAGCTCGGAGGAGGTGTGGGAGATCTTGGTGGAGAAGGTGATGTTTCCTCTTTCTTCTGCTCTTCCTCTTGATCCTTCTTCTCATGTTCTAATGTTTCTTTCAGCTTCTGTTTGATGTTTTCGATTTCCTCCATCGTGAAAGGCTCTAATTTTTGTTGATCAAGTACCCTTTCCGTCTCTTCATACGCCCGGATGAATGGTCAAATTGGTCCTCTAGTGGTTTAGAGGAGCTTCCTCCCACCTTGGCTGGGTCTGGCACCCAGTATTCTTCGAAATCTCCTTTTAGTACCCTTTCTGCTCTAAACTGTTCTATCAATCTTTCAATACGAGCAGCTTTTTGACTCTGTTTCCTTGGATCTGGATTCCCTGGCTTATGCTTTCCCTTTCTTCCTTAGTGGCTCCACAGGCTCGTCTTTTGGCACTATTTCCAAATTTCTTCTTAGCTCGTGGTGATGGGCAGAGATGTTGCTTTTACCGGCGCATCTTCAATATCAGGTTTTACCTTGAACCACTCATTCTGTGTTGGTGGCTCTGGCCAATGTCCTCTTGCTCCGATTGCCTCATATGCAATCTTTGTCAAGGTTTCTCCTCCTCCAATGTACTTGGCCTTTTCCATGCCTATGCCAATCACCTGCTCATGCAGATATTGAGCGTAGTTCACCTCTTTTGGTACACTGCTCTTCAAAGCCCAGGTTATAGTGGTTTCCACTGCATGAGGAGGAGTTGTGTATTTATGTGGCCTCTTGCCGCAAATTTGAAAGTATTGGTTGTATAGTTTGCATATCTTTCCAGCTCATGGGTCCACCAGATTTTCCAATGTCCGATTAAACTTCTTTTGTGCATAAACTTTCACCTGGTCTCTTCTTTCTCTAACTGAGATTCCCCTGTTGTGGAGCCCAAGTGCATCTGCTATGGTTTGATGTGTGATTAGAGTTTTTGTCTTCTGGCCATCCAAACCTATTATCACTGCCTTTCCATCTTTTTGAATAGAGCTGAATAGCTCATATACTCTCTGAACATCCACACCTGTTGGTGGAGCCATGTAGAAGTTATGAAGGTCCGCTCTTTCTAGCTGGGTAAGGGTATCTTCTTTGTTTGCCATTTCTAACATCTCTTGTGGATTCATTGGGATATCCACTGTGTTGCCTTGTGTGTCTTTGAAGGTGCCTTGATACACTTCAACTCCTTCCTTTTCTAATCTTGCCTCGTCTATCCAGGCCTTGGCTGGCTTGAGTGTCTCCTCTGGCAGTGTATATGGTTCACTGGTCGCAATTATGCCTTTTACATACATGCTCTTCTTCTTTGCTGTTGATTTATTAGACTCCATAGATCTTGCGCGGACACTTCAAGTGATTAGCCAATCTTGCATTTTCTTAGTTTCTATCTGTCCAAATGACTCTTAAATTGAAAAACAGGCTACCTAGGGCCTAAGGGTGCAATGCATAGGATGATGATTGCTTTTGGGTGTTGATTGATGCTGTGAGACTTCATACGCATTTGAAGTCTAAATGCTCAAAACAAAGTGATAGTTTACATAAGCACAACACTTATCATATACTTCAGGAATATATGTCTTGATTTTAATTTGGATGTTGTTTGGACCAGCTATGACCATTTGACTCTTTGCCGACTTGAAACTGAATTTGGGCTCACTTCTGAGTATTTGAGGCTTAAATGGGATGAAATTGGGTAAGTGTAGTCATAATCCTGTTGTTGAGGCTTAGATTGGTCAATGTTGATCTCTAGGTTCATCTCCACATCAGAGAGACTTTACATGCGTATGAAATCTAATGTGTTAGATATGACTCAGACCTTGGCTGTAAGTAGTCATTAGCATGTTATACACATCTATGACAGTGAAATTGGATTTTGGATTCTCCTTCTGAGTCTGGAGTCAGATTTCACCTTGAAGTGTAGAGTTTTGCCCTAATCCATCGTTTAACCATTATGAGACTTCATACGTCTTCATTGAGTTTTCTGGCCTTGGCTTCTTCTAGAGCTTCCTTTGGTGATTGGGACACCCAATATCAATTCTGATTCCCATTTGGATATGGACTAATTGGATGGGGTCTAGAATACTCCATAGGAGGAATTTTTGATTTTGTACTACCAATGGTCATTATCTAGCCCAAACTTGTCCAAATAGAAGGTATGCATTGTATGTAACATGGTGCACAAATTAGTGCTGAGAAATTGTTGGTTGGGCTCTCAAATAATAGTTTAGACTTTATACGCGTATAAAGACTATTGATGAAAAACAGTTAGAAAATCCATAGGCTGGTGTTGTATGGCCTGTGTAAAGTGTCCATGAACTTTGTTATGACTTTGGGCTTGTGAATTGTGTTAGAAAGGCTTCAAAAGATGTCATGACACATGTTTAGCTTTTCTGATTGGATGAAGGTCATATCACCTCCAGTTGTGATTGATGTGTGTTAGAGGGCTCATGATGATGTTTTCCAAGTGCTAAAAGCCTAAAAAAGCCTAAAATCCCAGCTAGCCTGCTATATCAAGGCTTGTAGACTTTATACACACTAAATATAAATTCTACTTGGGAATCCTTGATCCAAATTTGTTGCAGACCTAGTCCATGATGTTTATAAGGCTGTGATGCACACATGAAATTGGGTAAGAGTTCTTGAGCTTAATGCCATAATTCAGGCTAAGACACTTTGTTTTTGAAACTGAAGTGAGTGATGACCAATACATTCACAATTTGGTCCAAATTTGGTGTAGAGGCTTGGCATGATATATTTTATAGGCTTGGGTGATCAGTTTGTGAGCAGTACTCCCTTATTATAGAGTTAGTCTTTATACGCGTATAAAGTCTCTTTGCACAGAATGCATTTTTTAGCATAGTCATAAGATATTTGGGCTAAGTTTATGCTGTGCACAAAATTTCACATGATTTGGAGCATTTTTTATAAGTCTAAAGCCAAATATTGAGATTAGGCTGAGACTTTGCGTTTTTTGGTTCTTGGGGGCCTAAAAAGCTCCAAATTCCATGAAATTTTTTGTATTGCATCTAGAGGGTATGCAGAATGATGTCATGATTTCATGAGAGTGTTTCTTGTGCAAAAACTATCTATGAGACTTCATACGCGTATGAAGTCTGCTGTGATAAAAACTGATTTTGATGCTTTGAGGTGATTTGTGATTGTGCCTTAAGCCCTGTTAGCTATTTTTCACTTTAAAAAGTCACGTGATCAGTTTTGAAACTCCCTGCTTGATATTTCAGTTTTCAAAAGGGATTTCTCTATTGTGGCCCCATTGACTTAGAGATTCTTCTTGATCTCTATTTCCCTCGCATGTGGATGTCCTTAGGCACCCTTCTATGGCTATAATGAATCCTTTGGATTCATAAATGCCACATTTGGTGATTTGTCACTCAAATAGCATCTTTTATTGAGGAGACTATCGGTGATAGTTTTTCTTGATGTTTGACTTTATGTATTGGTTGTTGATGATATGTTGATGAAGCCTGTGAAGTTTGGTGGAAAACGGACCTCTATCTCAGCCGTGAGGCCCAAATGACACTTTGCGGACCCCGAAGCTTTGCCCCATGTTTTGACCCACTTTTGATGGTGGATTCAGGCGGAGACTTACTTGACTTAAAAACATGCTTGAGATGTATCTTCTCCTGAAGTTTTGCGTCGTTTTGGCCATTCTTTCCCGATCAGTCTTTGTCGTGCCCAAAGAAGTTAGGGTTTTTCCGGTTTACCTAAACGTGCATTGGAAGTTGTCAATGTGTTCTTTTAGCTTAGGGTTAACCCCCCATCAAATCTCGTAGCAACCCGTTGGATGGATGATGCGTTACGGGCTCTTTTCGATTTCTTTCTCGCGAAGCTACATTGTCGATTTTTGAAATTTTTCGCGACAAAGAGAGTGTAGGACAAGAAAACTCATGGTAACAAGCCTACTTCTCATATCTGGCATCGATCGGTGTGTTGTGTGCGTCATACAGAGTCGCAAAAGATTCGATCGCTCTAGGTCTCTCAAGCTGTCTCTCACTTGTGAATAGTGAAAATGAGCTATTGAGTGGGCCCAAAAGAACTTATATCGGGATTCCGAGACCACTTTTTACCAAATTTGACATGTGCTCCTATCTTGTTGTGAAATGTACTTTAGGCTCAGAAATTTCTTTATTTGGACTCCGTTTGCTCTGTTTTTGAAAATTTTGTCAATTAGCCCAAGATCTTCCAATTTGGCTTTCCGCAACTTTTTCGCATATTTGCAACCCGTCTTCACCATAAGTTGTCAATTGTTTATTGACCACTCCTATATTTTTCTTTTGCTCGCCAAAGTGTCGTTTCACCTCCTTTTTCTATCTTTCTTTGTTTTTGGCTGAAAAAACAATTAAAAATAAAGAAAAATATCTAATTTGATCCAAAAATTTGAGACAATTAGGTAATATCATAACAACCCACTATATACATCAATATGTAGTATTTTTGGTCGGATTTCTTTGTTTTCTCGCTTTTTCTTACTAAAAACCTCTAATTTTAGATATATACACACACTTAGAGGATCATCTTGGTGTTTGTCTTCTGTCATCTTGTTATTACTCAATATTTTAGGACATATATGTTCAAATTTCATCAAAATAATCACAATCAAACATAAAAATCCATAAACTCAAGGAAAACAGTGCCCTTTTTACACTTGTAGCGTGTTGGTTCCTCCCCCGTGCCTAGTCGAAGTCCTCTTGGACGACCATGTCGATGTTGAAGCTTTGCAATGATGTATGCTCGTGGGGAAGTTGTCTGAACAGTAAGCTCTCAAGTATTCTTGCTCTTTCTTTGATTGTCAATAGAGTTTGGGAAGCAAGTCTGCTCAGTCTAATGGTATCTGTGATTGTTTTTTCTTAGGTCTCCACCACTGAACCGTCGATATATAGTTGATTAGAACTTGCATTTTGTCGGTTGTAGAAGTTGTGTATTGGCAGTTCTTGAGTTTGTTGCTTTCGAATCCAGATTTTGGTATGGTGGTTGTGAATGCTGAGTAGTTTCTTTGGTACCCATATCTGTCTTTGGCAAGAGTTTGGTTTTGGCTTCCTTTTTGTTTAATATGTGGTTGGAGGGTTACAATTAAATTCTAGTTTCTCCTCCTTGGTCAATTGATCTTTTCGGCCCAAATCTGCTTGATAGCTTTCTTGTACTGACCCTGTTGTTTGTGTTGGTATACACTTTGGTGACTTCTATTCTTTGTATTATGAGTCTTTGCCTTTGAGACTTGATCTTGCTACCTTGACGTGATCTTTGGAATTCCTTTTTGGTCCATGGTTACTATTTTTAGCAGTTTTCCGAATTCTGTCAGTGCCATGATGTTAAGAATGTTATAAAGCTTCGAAATGTGAATTAAAATAATTTTTGTGAAAATTTTCCAAATATAGTAAGTTTTTGGTCACCCGACCCGTCTAGTTTTGACCGTCTCGAAAATCTGCACCTGTACCCCAAATTTGAAAAAAATGCATTTTCGAACCCCGGGGAACTGCTAAATATGGCAGGTACTCGGTCCAGTACGCCTTAGTTAGAGCTCAGTATAGCAATTTACGGCATCAAAATCCGACTCGTATGGCCCGTTTTAGCCTAAAACCAATTTTTCATAAAATTGTCCAGGGAGGCACCGGGGGCCCGGGGCTGCGTGGGAACAAGTTCCAGGCCACTCCAGACCATCTTTAGCAGCTAGGGGGCACCCTCTTGCCTTGTGGGAGTCTTTGGAAAGTTTCCGAGCTTGCAACTAAGTGTGAGAACCAGTTAACTAAACCAACTGGACACTTGGTGGGTAGGCAACTAGACTTGCCATGCAAGGACTGAGTGCTCACTCAGATGCTTATAGCAGCACAAATCGATTTTCAGCTTGAGGAGGCCTATTTAAAGGCATGCACACACACACGCACACACACACGCACACATGCTCACACACACACACCCAGTACACACACACACACACCTACACACACCTTGGGGAGGTGCTGCCGGTACACACACAGTTTTTGAAGGAGAAGCAAGGAGGGAGGTACTGCCGAAATTCTCATCTTGAGGATTCATTGGATCAGAAAAATCAGAGGATTCTCAGCCCCTAATCATGGTAATCATGGTTTAATTACTGCTCTTCTTAATTCTCATCTTTATTCTCCAAATTCCTTAGCTACTATGCTTAATCCTGGCTATAATTCCCTATAGCTGCTCTATAAATCTCCATAGCTATACTCCATTACATAATCATCATTCAATTAGCTAAATTATGCAGCCATTCATCATCCTTAACCAAGGATTAATGCATGATTAGGAAAGATTCTCTCTCTAGGCAGCATAGTTAATAAATTGTCAGCCAGTAATAGTGTAGATTTGATGAAATTCATTCTTTTACCACTCAATAGTGTTGTAATTAAAGTAGACTCAATCTTCTCCCACATTAAAATGTGATTAAGGTTGAAAATTAATCCGTCATTAGGCCATTAAGAAGAGAATTTTATGTCACACATGCCTGCAACAATTCTGCATCTTCATATTGCTCTAGGAAAATGAATGAGCTTGCTTACTTCATCTCTTTCGTGAATCAATTAGTAAAATTCTGAATTTCTTAATCATCTAAGCCAAGTAATTAGCCTTAGAGCCATTTCCCATAGGGTAAGTAAGGAATTACCCATAAAATTGCTAGGTCTCGAAGGAAAAATCTAATCTCTTGCCTAAGGAGGATTCTTAATAATTCTAATCTGCCATTTGGTTGTTATGAAACTCTCGGATTTTAGCTCTTTTCTTCAAGTTTATCATTTAAAGTAGTGAGTAAAATGCCCCGGTTAAGAGAACTCGCTTCGGTGGTTGAGCTTCCGCATGAGATACGTTCAGAGTAGAACACCTTTCTTCCCACCTTCCTTGGTGGTGCAACGGCATGGCGTCCGTCCATTAGAACTTCGCATAATACACGCTTCGGAGCCATAGCTTTGGAATAGAGAAAAGAAAAGCGTGTTGTTTGGAGAGAGAGAGAGAAGAGAGAGAGAGAGAGAGAGAGAGAGAGAGAGAGAGAAGGAGAGAGAGAGTGTGTTCACAAATCGGAGACGGCACGTCAACGATTGGAGATGGAGATGGCTTGAAGGTGAGAGGTTAAGGGAGAGAGCCTCCCTTCGGCGCGTCGTTGCATGCAAGAGAGCTTCCACTTCCAGATGTGTGTGTTCAAAGTGATAGGAGAAGGGTCCTTTATATAGGCCCTAGGCGGTCTAAGAATACTGGGAGGGTTTCAAGAATAGGAGAAGGAGTAAAGAAAGAGAGAGAAAGAAAGAAGTATCCTAATTTTGACTCACATCTCTTTTTTTTAAAAAAATACCTGAACCCGATTTTCAATCCGATTGCTCTGATAAACTCATGATGACTCACAAAATTGAGAATCTCAATTACTTTGCAAAATAACTGAAATGACTTATATGGATAAATGTTGGGTACATTCAACTATTGTAGCTGAATCAAACTCCTCCGCTGGGGTTTGGTTATGTTTTTGTAGCTATGGTCTTTAAGGTTTATGTGCATCGTGGTTTCCATGTGTTTGAGGTATGTATGATCATATCCCCAGTCTTGAACCATCTTAAGTTGTCTCATAAATGGGTCGTCCAAGTATGATGTCGTAATTGTTCTTCTTGTCAAAGTCAACTATGGAAAAGGCATGCTCATACTCAATGCCGCAAGAAGTAACAATCATTTTCTCTAGAAGTCCCAAGGGTTTTTCCATGTAACCCATCTGTTAGTTGCAATGTCATTCTAGGAGCCCTCAAGTAGGTTTCCTTCCCCCATTTTTTGGTGTGATAGCAACGCCAGCTCCAAAATCTAGAATGCTACAGCTATGCACATATGAAAAATCGATCCATTTTGAGCACTTAGACATCATATACGTATGATGTCTTACAACATGAATCTGCACCCAAAATGCATTTTGACCACATGCATAGCACCCTTAGGCCCTGATTAGCTGTGTTTAAAATTGAAGTCATTTGGATAGCTAGAAACTGAGTAAATGCCAGATTTTATAAACAACACTAACTTTTGCACTTGGAGTGCCCACAAGATCAATGGAAGCCATCAAATCACCAGCAACAAAGAAGATGTTGTCCTTGAAAGACATCATTGCAGCGGGCAAAACCTACACTATCCCTGACAAACACTAAAACCAACCAAAGCTTGGATAGATGAAGCCACACTGGAAGATGAAGGAATCAAACTTTACCAGTACATTCAGAGATCCGCAGGCATACAGTAAATGTGCCCATGATCCTTAGAGAGCTCAGTGAGTATGCCAGCAAGAAAGGCATCCTCAACCACCTAGAGAGGTCCGATCTACATAATTTCTTTGCAGCAAAACTAGCAAGTGTGGACACTGAGGGTCTACGAGATAGCCAACTCCATTCAGAAAGACGGCAAGTGATTACTGCTTTGGATGGCCAGAAGACTAAGGTGGTATATACCCCTCAAATCATTACAGTTGCTCTAGAACTCCACAATAAGGGAAGCTGCAGCTGCTCTAGAACTCCACAATAAGGGAAGCTCTATCAGACAACAAAGACATTATGTGAAGGTCTACGCTCACACGAAGACAAGTCCCACCTTTGAAGACCTAGAGAATCCGAGGGCTGCAAAAATCTGTAAGCTTTACAACCAATACTTTCATGCTTGCAAAAGATGACCACAAAAGTGTACCACACCACCACATGGAGTAGCCACCATGATCACATGGACACTGAGAAGCAATATGCCCAAAGATATAAAGTTTGTCCAGTATATACATGAGCAAGTGGTTGGAATGGGAACAGATTAGCCGAAGTACATTGGGTGGGACAAAAGTTCTCACAAGGATTGCCTATGAAGAAATAGGAGCAAGAGGATGATGGCCAGAAAAAACCACACAGAATGAGTGGTTGAGATTGAAAGAGGATGTTGAAGAAGAGACTCCAGCAACAGTAGCCCCACTTGTCTCTACAACGGCTCAAGCAAAAGCTCAAGACCGTGCAAGAGGATACAGAAGAAGACATTAAAGGAGACTTTGAAGAATATTGGGTACAAGACCCTACGAAGTGGGTGGTAGCTCCTCTCGACCCCTCAAAGATTGGTTCGATCATTATATCAGGGCATACGGAGAGACATAGCGAGTAATAGAGCAACAAATCTTGAGCCATTTGTCCCTTACGAGGTGTAGACTATGAAGAAGAAATAACAAGAGAAACCTGAGTTCAAGAGAGAAGAAAGAGACAGAAGATGTCAAGACCAAAGAATAGAGTGCAACCCCACCAGAATCTCCCCTTGCACACATCCGATCGACAAGCCCTAAACCACCGACATCTCAACAGAAGGATTTACCAAAAAAGAGATCCGAAGCTCAACTGATGCCAGAAGAGAAAGAGCACAAAAATAGATGCACCTATGAAGACCTCCTCAAAGCTAGATACTCATTTTGAGGATGTGTCTGCGGCTGTGTATGCCACCTATATACCACCATGGGCTACAAAAGACAAAAAAAAAGGCTGAAGAAAATCTTATGGACCAAGACACACAAAGAAGACCACCAGAAGTGCAATCACCAGAACTTGAAGTACTAGGGTTGGTACAGATTCCACCTGTACAACAATGGAGGCCAATGGATCACCCTTGGAGACCTCCTTCGATAGGAGTATTGCTAAGCATGGGCCACCAAGTTCCATTTTTTGGCCCACTCCTTAGACCATCGGCAAGAAGCATAATAGCTGCAAATGAAGAAGATGTGAGAGACGCCCATCAAATACTCAACAGGATCATAATGCGGTCTCTCACACTTGCCGAAGAAAACAGTATGCTACGCACCATGGAAGGCAATATGCAGGAAGAGTATAAGAGCATCACAAGGAATCTACAAATAGAAATCAAAGAGCTGAGATGGCAGAATGAGAGCTTGAAACTCTCATTAAAATGCTAAGGGATGCAGAGAGAGAACGAGATACTCTTACACTGCAGATGGCAGAGATCTTGGCCAAAGTCAAGAGTTTACATGAAGAAAATGAAAGGAGGGAAAACGATTTGGAGTTGCTAAAGACACAGTACTGGAGCTACAAGCCAAGTTTAGAGCTCCAAGATGTGACAATCCAAAGACTTAAAGCAACCCCAAGGGTTGCACGAACAAGTGCAGAAGTAGACAACGAGTCTATACAAGCCTTGGAGGCCCAGGTGGTAGGACTTCAGAGGGAATTATGACTAGAACAAAGGCAAAGACTACACATGGCAGAAGGTCCTTGGCCGCTGAAGAAAGATTGATGGCCAGTCAACAAGATCTAAAAAAAGAAAACGAATAGCTCAAACTCCAGCTAGAGAATCTGCAAGAGTTGTTAATAGATCAAGCAGAGGTGGCCACAAGAATGGATAGCCTTGCACAACAACAACTATTGGAGCTCCAACAAGAAGTAGAAGAGGCAAGAACACAAGAGACGGAGCAAGGGCCTAGAAACTTGGGCATCAATGCACAAAGTGATCCCATGGATATCCCCATAGGTATAGAAGACCTACAACACCTAGAAGAACAGTTACACTCACAAAGAGAAGGAGAACGACCATTGATAGCAAAAGAGGAGCACACCTCTAGACTTTAATTGAACAATCCATAGCGAAGGACCAAAAAACATCCTTGGAATCGGAAAAGAGAATGATTCACTCCATTGGAGTCCAAGGCCACAGATGTACTTAGGGAAGAGTGGATGCAGCCATCCGTCCGCTACCCTCTCCTACAATATGAAGTTTTGGCAATAAAGAAGAGAATGGAAGTAGAAGCAATAGAGCCAGTAGATGAAGGGGATCTCAAGGACCCAGAGGCTACCAAGAAGATAGTGGTTTTCCAACCAAAATGGAGAAAAGGGCTCCTCAAGTGTACACAAGATTTTTGCAATACTTGGTGGAAGCCCGAAAGAACATAAGGGATGGACACTTTATTTTTCCCTATACCTCAACGTACGCACTTGGGAAACCACTAGACTACTGAAGAAACACCCTACCTGGCTCAACTACCCATCAATGCCACCACCTAAGGAGGGAGAGAGAATAGGTGTTTCTTATATGGTGAAAACCCTAAAGGGAATCATTAAGACTTTCACTGACTCTCCGGACTTAACGTGTATTATGATTCGAAGAATATGCAAGACCCTCATGGCTTGCTTGACGTGTTCGCCCCATCAAATGCAATGGATTCCACATTACTATCAACGGTGACACTGTAACCAGGATGAGATATGACTTGTCAAAGCAGCCATCCCTGGAGGTTCTACACTTGTTTTAAAAAAGGCTAATGTTCTTGCTAAGCTATCACATGCAAGCCTTTGAGGAAGCCTTCTACACCGGCTTCTTCACTTATGACAGCAGGATCTTTAGCCCTACAATCACCTTGGGAAACATAAGATATGAGTCATACTTAAAGCTATTGAAGCCTCACGGGCTCCATTGACACAAATGCCTAGAACACTACTACAACAATAGGACACGGGAGTTAACCACTAAACATGGGAATAGCCCAATTTTGTATTACTTGTTCCATCAGACTCAGTGTAATTATTTTTTGGGACTCGATTGATTTTTTAGATTGTAATATACTAAATATACGGATTAGCCGAACCCATGGTAGAAAGTAGGAGATGATTTTGATAAGTTAGAACCTCCAAGGCTGACGTTAAAAGCCAATTTTTGTAACCCTAAGGTCAACTTTTGAAGTAATCAATTTTTGAGCTCAACTAAGTGTGCCATGAGGTTTGTGTGAGAGAGTGAAGGTGTCTTCACCCTTGTGTTAGCAACGGCAAGAGCTACACACCAACGCCAAGCTTGCACGGTTTTCAGTCTCTTCACGAAGAGCTCTCCCACAAGCTTCGAGGTGAGTTTTCTCTCTAACCGTGCACTCGATTACAGATTTCTATATGTCATTGCGTTCACGGCAAGTAGAAATACCCATTAACTTAAACACGTCTAGAATCGGTGACGTGTAATTTTTAGCATGTCTTCATACACAATTTCTGCACCAAGTGTTTACAGGTAGAGAATTGGGCTAGAAACTTTAGGGTAGTTTCCTTTAGGTGTGTTAGAGGTCATCCCTTGAGTTTTAGTGATGACTATGTTAGGTCTTGTTTTTGGAGAGCGTAGCCATCATAGGTAAGATAGCTTTTGTGCAAACATAGTGTGCTTTAAGTTGGTTTTCCCTTGTTAGTGGATTGTCCATAGAAGGTCGAGTAGATGAATGAAACCCATCTATTTGTTTCCACGCGCCTACGGGTCAAGCTCCGTCCTTGGTTGACATCTTGTTTGTTGGCCTCGTTCTCACTCTGCTAGCAATTGTGAGCAACGAATTTGCCCGACAACAGACGCCAATGTCTTAGGGGGCTTTTTACAACATATGTCACATCTCACAACGAGACAATCTCAAGACTATAATGTCAATCCTAGGGAATAGGTGACTCGACTAGGGCATGGAGGCATACCAAGAGGCTTGAACACGATACACTTTGTGGAAACAGTCTAAAACTCTCTAGCTATGGAAAATTTAATTTCTACCTCTTGTGGAAACAGTCTAAAACTCTCTAGCTATGGAAAATTTGATTTCTACCTCTCTGATCCATTCACACTTACACATGCAAAAGCAATAGCAAATCACCTTTGATCAATAGCACATTCCTTACTAGGTCAAAAACACTTTTGGACCAAAAAACCTAAAATCTACACACTAGAAAAAAACGTGATTTTTTTAGTAGAGAAGTAAAGGTCATCAAATTTGATGTTGGACACACCTAATAGGTGTTCCTTAGTGTTGGGAATCTAATGTAATTGATGGGATTTCAAAACAATGCTCAAATAGTGAGATATGTCACCTGGAAGGTCGTGGAGTGGACGTTCGAATCTCACAAAACACTTGCAATGTAGATATTGATGTGTATAGCTCCTCGAGAATAACACATTGATGCTTTCGGTTCATTGATATGGTAACAGTACAATGAGGTGCAAAGAGATGAAATCTTGATAGCATGAGAGTGCTCCCAACATACATAAAAAACCTTATCTGCTTATTTTTAATAATAAGAATTGAGTGTTCAAAACCTTACAATGTTGCCTTTTATACCCTAGCTAAGGGTCCTATATGTACAAAGGTTGAAGTTGCTTCAAAACTAAGTAACATATCTATGTAAATTGTTCAACTTATGATACAACTTGGAAGCTTACAGCCCCAGATTCCACATAAATGAAAGTGAACAAGGATCTAATGGTTTCTCTCGTGGGAAAATTATAACCTTTTTATGTTATAAGGGCTCAAAAACCTATCGAGCATCTCCTTCATTGGAGCACACATATATTGTTGGAATCTTCCAACATCCTTGTAGAACCATGCAAACACATCTCTATACTCTTTTAATGTGGCTACAAGAGCTCCTCTTCCTCTTCAGTGAGGTCAATGGAAATATATGCCGATTTTTATTCCTCTACTACCGTTCAACTAAATCTATGTGCTTGGCTTTCTCAGGACCATCATATGATGTCCATGGTTCCTTAAGTTCCTACATTGGATGTTGAACTACTATCTTTCGATCTTGTATTGTGTATCTCTTGTAGTGATAAAGTACATAAAATTGATCACTATATGATTCCATTACCCATCCCATCTCGGTTGTGCAAATCGCTTTCAAGTTTGTTTCAATTTTTTATATTTTTGCTTACGCTCAATTTTTGTCATCCTAGATGAAATTTTAGTTGTGCCTTTGGTTTTTGATTTACTTCATTTGTTATAACTTTCTGTTTTGGTTGAAGTAGGTTTGTAAATCTTCTTGTAATCTCGTCCTTAACACAATTTTTTGCTTCTATGAGCATGAAATACTACGCTTTATTCCTTGTGAGAGGCATATGTTTCCTTTCTTCTCTTGTGGGTTTTTGGTTAGAAAATTCATAGAAGATTGTCTCTTTTTCTTTTGGTTTTGTTTTGTTTTTAAAGCTACTCATCGCTAGCTAATCATCTGAATCCATCTCTCGAAGTTCAATCTCTTGTGACACCTAGACTCATCCTAGAATTCTTCCTCATTTTTTTCACTAAAATCTCTAATGGAAATCTCATCAACTATACATTTGCACTCAAAAGTTTCTTGTTATATCCAGGTCCCCGGTCTCTAACCCTAATTCCATGATAACACTCACCATCTGGAAGGGTGCCCTCTTTGTCACAAAATTTTGTTGGGGTTACCACGCTTACACATACATCTAGAGTAGACAATATATGTTCCAACCAAAAGGTTCAAACAATTTCTTGGGAAATGGTTCCGGGATATAATCCTTATCCTCTACTAGTCTCTCTAGGATACAATCTTCTCTCACAAAGCTATCACACACGCAGAAGCTCCACACATCCAAAGATTTGCTTTATTCTATAGCCATGCATGTATCTCTTACTCATTGACAGTTGTTGAGTCAAATTCCCCCCAAAGAAGTCCAACTAGCATCTTTGTAGCTATGGTCTTTTACATTGTTCCTCATAGTAATCTCTTTGTGTCTCAAGTAGATGTGGTCATAGCCCCAATATTGTATCATTTTAAGTTGATGCATAAATGTACTCTATAAAATGACATCAAAGTTGTTGCTCTTGCCAAAAGCCACTATTACAAAGGTATGTTCATACTCTATCCCACACGAGGTTACTATAATCTGTTCCAACATACCTACAGGTCTCTCAACATAACCATCTATAAGTTATAATTTCATTCTTGTTTTTGAGAATTAGGTTACCCCATTTTTCCCATATCTCTTTGGTAGCAATGTCCACTCCATCCCCGCTATCAAGTATAGCAATTTTTCTTATCCCTTTATGTTTCACTAGCAAGGTGGCATTTCCTTCCTCCTCTTCACCATAATCACCCACTTGTTAACATGTATTGTTTCACCCTTTGGTTTGTCTTGTGTCATTTTATCCATTTGATCATCTAAGGAAATGTCTTGCAGAGAAACTTTCAATCCCATCTTCTCTAAGTTTCTTCCCACCTCTCATGTAGTCTAATCTGTAACAACTCAGTGAGAATTATCTTGCACTGCATATGAGTTGAGATTTGTTCATGCAGGCTTT